>NC_141873.1:412329792-413006667 GCF_056163025.1 Triticum urartu | reverse complement strand
AGTTTCAATGATCTCTGTCTCAAAAGTAATTCTTTTTGCCACTTAAGGGAGTAATTCCATGAGTCACTTTCCCTGAGGTACTCCGTTATAGAATCATGACAATTTTCCCTTGCTACTTTGAAACCCTCGTCAAATTGTTCTTCCGCCCTTTCTAAGGTGTGTTTTGCCTCTCAGCCCAAGAGATGTCTCTACGTCTCCTCCCGTGAGTTGATATTGTGATCGTTAAGATGATCCATCACTATGGAGTTGTCTCTGTCCTCGTGTTTGATGAAGAACTTGAAAGCAGAGTTGTCAAGACCAAGATGATGCAAGGAATCGATGTTCCATTAAGGTGCAAGTTGGATCATGAAGATCGTGTAAGTTTTGTGTTCCCTCTGTCATCTTACCCGACGCTTGAAACTCGGGACGAGATTCTTGTTTAGTGGGGGTGAGTTGTCACATCCCTAGTTCTGGTCTGACCTAGGCTAGCTTCCATGTGTTGCATCATGTTTAAATTCTCTTGAATTTGAAATGGGGATTGATCAAACCCTAGCACCTCTCTAAAAATACTAGGTTCAAACTTAAATCATTTTCAATGAACCCAAAATGAACTTTGAAAATGTTCATGATTTATGGAAAAAGTTGAAAACCTTAACCAGAGATGATACACATTTTTCTAGGACATTTTTGGTCTTTGAATTAAATCAATACTTATTTGAATTGGAGATATAAATCCCTATAAATACTTTTATAACTCCAATAATTCTGAAAACTTGTGAGTGGCACTGAATATTTTGTATCAGGCCACATAATAATTTTCAGAAGCTACAAAAATGATTTGGTCTAGAAACTAAATCAAAACAGAAAAGAAAAATACAAAACAAATGAGAGAGAGAGAGAGAAAGGGAACTTACCTAGCAGCCCACTAGAGAGGCCCAACCCACCAGGCCCCTCTGCCAGTCATCCTCCACCTCCTGCTAGTTGGCAGGAGGGCGCATGCTCGCCGTGCGCTGGCACACGCGCGGCCACCTCCTGCTTCTACCGACGCAGGAGAGGCTCCTGAAGCCGCCACGCAGCACTCTGAACCCCCCTCGACTGCTACCCTCTCTCCCTGCCTCGCCTCTCTGGCTCTCTCTCCCGAAGCCGAGCGGAGCTGTCGCCGCCGTTCGCTGCCACCACGGCTACCGCAACCCCCTCACCCTGTCGCTGATCCCAGAAGCACCGCCGCGTTCCCCTCATCCTCTCCACCGAGCTATACAACGCCGGAGGCCCAAGAACGTCGCCATCGCCATCGTCATCAACCTCTGCCCCGACGATCGCCGCTGTCAAATTCGTCGCCGTCCGGCCTTCCCTGAGCCCGCTTCAACGCCTGCTACGATCGCCGTGAGCCCTGCTCCGTCCTACCCCTCTCCGTTACCTCTCTCATGCACCGTATGCACCGCACCGAGCTCACCCGCACCCGCCGCCGCCTGTGCTCACCGCCGGTGTGACTCCGGCCATGCAACGTCCTGGCCGTCATGTCCACCTTGCTTGCCGCACCACGTAGAGCACGTAGGTGCTAACCCCGCGCCTCCACGCTCATTGTAGTGATGACCCCGAGCTCACCCAAGCTCCGGCAGCCGCCAACGTTGTCGCCGGCGACGATTCCGGCCACCTCCGGACTAACCACCACCACCAATGCAAGCGGCGCACCTCCAGCTCCCCGTAGATGGCCTCCGCCACCAATTTGGTCGCCGGAGCGCGAAACCCGCGCTGCTCCGCCGCATATGCTGTCGCCGGCGGCTAAACGCCGGCTGGTTGGCCGCCTTTGACCGGCAGGGTTTGACCCCGTTTGACCAGGGGTTTGACCCCTCTCTCTCACTGACACGCGGGCCCCGCCTGTCTAACTAAGTTAGTTAGGGCTAATACTACTTAGGTTAGTTAGGTTTGTCGCTGACAAGTGGGCCCTGGTCCCTGTTAATTAGCTAAGTGTTAAATTAACTTAATTTTAAACCCACAGCCACTGACGTATGGGTCCAGTGACTAATTGGCCTAGATTAACTATTAGTTAGTGCTAATTAACCCTGTTAGTTGACTGAGTCACTGACCAGTGGACCCCACTGGTCAGGTTTGACCTGGACCGACCCAGTTGACCTGCTGACGTCTCAGTGACGTAGTGCTGACACAATAATACATTTTCTGGATTAAAATAAACCAGGAAATTCCAGAAAATAGTATAAACTTTTAAAAATCATAGAAATTCAACCGTAACTCCAAATGAAATAATTTATATATGAAAAATGATCAGAAAAATCCAATCTATCCATCTGTACTGGTTTCACGCATGTTTAAACAACTTAATCTCACTGTTTAGTTCAAAACATGATCATGCACTATTTGAATTCATAGCTTGAATCTGAATTTGCACCTTGAGTTCAAATCAACTCAAACCCTTTCTGTTCTTAGCTTCATTAGCTCAAATCACAGCGTATTGGCATGTCATGATCATGCATCATATTGTGCATTGCATTAATTGTATTCTTTCTGTGTTTGCCAGTGATTGTTCCCCCTCGGTAGACATATATTTCGACGATGTGATCAATGACACCGATGAAGAGCTATATCATCTTCAAAAGTGCTAGGCAAGCAAAACCCCCTTGTTCATTCCGATACAATCCCACTCTCTCGCTCCTGCTCTCTTTTACTGCATTAGGACAACAATGATTCAACTGTTACATGCTACGGTAGTTGAACCCCTTCCTCTGCATGACCTGTCATTGCCATAGTAAATAGATGAAATCCACAAGCATGAGTAGGATTTGTTTGAGCCCTAATGTGCCTACTCATTCATGCTTGTTTGTCATGCCTGTTATTGCTTAGAGTTGTGTCAGGTCTGATTCATCGGGGATGAATGGGAAAGTTGTGAACATGTACTACTGTGTGTGAGCTAAGTGTGTTGAACACGTTTTGGTAAAGGTATCAATGAGAGGCCATGTAGGAGTACATGGTGGGTTGTTTCATTGGAACTGTCCTTAAACACCGAGATCTGTATGTGTGATTTAAGAATCAGTTACTACCATGCATTGCGCCCGAAACCAATGGACCTCTTGGCTTCTTAACCACCCTAGTCCACTGTCCAGGAGTTGCAACTAGTTTTTGGTGTTTATAGGATATGTGTTGGCGGCCCTGCGTAGCGCTGACCCTAGGGGTGGGCTATGATGCGGTTGATACACCGTGGTCGGGTATGCCGGGCGCCCGTTTGGTGTCTCGGAACCCTGTACACATCGTTCGGGGCCGTATGTGGAAACCTCGGCCGGACCCCCTGAGGATGGATCCTGGATAGGCGATAAACCTGGACTAGAGACTTGAGTGTTAGGTAGGCCGTGGCCGACACCCTCGTTGGGCTTCCTCTTGAAGGTTGTAGAGTACATGTCGTGTCAACGACGGTAAGTGGTGAGAGCGTGTATTAAGAAGTACACCCCTGCAGGGTTAACATCATATATTCGAATAGCCGCGTCCGCGGTAAAGGACTACTTGGTTGCCTATATAGTTCATAGACAAGTGAAAGTGGATACTCTAAAATGCGCAAGATAAGCGTGAGTGCTATGGATGGCGTTCTCGTAGGGAGACTAGAACGGATCCATAGTGGTGTATTGATATGGTGAATATGTGGACTCGTGTGCGCCACCTCAAAAGAGTTGCTTGCAGTCGTAGTTCAGGTTTGCCACTGAGTCAAAGCTGGCTTGCTACAGTTAAACTCCACTACCCCTTTGTTGATACCGATGCATATGTACTTAGTTCTGATGTAACTCTTATTGTGTACATTTGTACTCACGTTTACTTAATTTATGTTTTTGCAGAGAGATTTCAGACTCGCTAGTAGTTTCATGTGGACTTCGACGTTTGGCTTGTTACCTTAGCTACGATCTTGTGCCCCCGGCAGGATCTGGTAGATAGTCAGGCTTCTTAGCCTTTTTCATTTGTAGATGTCTATACCCAGACATGTTAAGCTTCTGCATGTGCTTTGCGTGTATGCTCTGAATGTTGGGTCATGAGACCCATGTTTGATATATCTCGCTCCTCAGAGCCTAATGAATAAATAGTTTGAGTCGTAGAGTCTTGTTGTGATGCCATGTTCTATTTACACATATCGAGCATATTGTGTGTATGATTTGAAATGCTTGGTATGTGTGGGATCCGACAACCTAGTTGTTTATCCTTGGTAGCCCCTCTTATGGGGAAATGTAGTCTTGTGCTTCCATGAGCCATAATAGTCCGCTACAGCCTGGTTCACCGGAGTCCTGCTAGCCCAGCACTACTGCTCCGGAACACTTGACTGGACGGCATGTGATTCACTTCGTTCCTGTGTCTGTCCCATCGGGGAAATGTCACGCGGTCACATCCGGAGTCCTGCCTAGCCTGCTACAGCCCGGTTCACCGGAGTCCTGTTAGCCCAATGCTACAGCCCGGATTCGCACGCTGCTGACCGACATGCTCGATGTTGATTCATGTATGCCTGTCCCCGTAAGTTAGTGCCACTTTGGGTTCACGACTAGTCATGTCGACCCGGGTTCTCTGTCATATTGATGCTAGCGACACTATCATATATGTGAGCCAAAAGGCGCAAACGGTCCCGGGCCAGGTAAGTTGGCACCCATGTGAATACCGTGTGTGAGGCCGCAAAGTGATATCATGTGTTACATGCTAGATCGGTGTGACTTAGAATCGGGGTCCTGACAACTACTAGTTGGAATAGCTTCTACCACTTAGTAACGTAATCAACAACAACTAAAATATGTGTATACCAATTAGAGGAAGGAAAATGTCCGATATGATTCATAGGCATTTCCTGACGTCTACTAATATTACCAATTCTCTGGCATTCGTCACAAGGTAAGACAAACTTACGAGCATCTTTAAAGAGAGTGGGCCAATAGAAACTGGATTGCAATACCTTATGTGCAGTTCTGTCTCTAACGTGGTGTCCTCTGTAAGATTCGGAGTGGCACTTACGTAGGATCTGTTCCTGTTCATGCTCAGGTACACAACGTCTAATAACACCATAAACTCATTATTTATAAAGGTGTGGGTCATCCCAGAAGTAATGTCTTAAATCATAGAAAAACTTTTTGTTTAGCTGGTATTGTTGGGTTCTATGGTAGGGTGCGTCGACTGCAAATTAAAATTTCCTACGGGCAGCACAACCAAGAACATGCTACGGGAGATGGATCACAGATTGTTACCACTAGACGTGCAGTGTCGTGCGGCGGAAGAAGAGTTGGGGCAGCGCGTCCGCGTGGATCATCTACTCCTCTTCCGATCTCCCTCGAACATCCGGTCGTCAGATCCCTCATACAGGTTCACCGGAGCGGCGCAAGTGCACCGCCTCTAACGGCATCCGCGCATGCAGGAGGAACGTCATGCGGCGGACTTCGAGGTCCGATCACACAACTGGCGGTGAGTGGAGATGTCTATTCGCAACACATGCAAACCATAGTGACAGCGCTGAAGCGATCAACCGCATGAGTGTGCTGCACCCCACTTTATATAGGCGTCCGTCACAGACTTAACACATGGGCCTCGCACGGACCCTAAAGGCCGCAAGTCTACTCGACCACAATCCGAATACTGCTCGGATCACATCCGACCAGTGTTTCCAGATCCGACCTCGTAGGTTCCATCCCTTAAGCGCGCGACCCCTTAGGTTCAGGACGGCTTGGTCGCAGTTTAGATCACCTCCGAACTGCACGGTTGGTAGCGGCCCCTAGCATGGCATGTCGAACACCAAGCAGACTATGAAACTGGTTAGGCAAACTTGTACATCATACTTCCATTCCTTTTGCCACACGATATATGTTGTCGGGCTCAAGGCAAGTCTATCATCCTTGTGCCCGACCTCTTTCTCGTTCCAGTGATGCCGACCACAAACCAGATTATTTCATAATCATTGTCGCATGGCCATTCTTATCTTGGTCGGATCACACGAGGGGCCCAGAGTATGTCTCTCCTGATCGGAGGGGCAAATTCCATCTTGGTCGACCATGTCTCGCAGCATGGGTCTGGACAAGCCTGATACCTTACTACCCAGTCACGGAGTAGCGTATGGTTGGCCCAAAGCAAATCTGTCACCATCCCAAGTACATGCTCCAGCTCAGGTCTTAGGACATATAACGTATGTTGTACTAGAGACTCACAGATGACATATCTCTGCGTCTCATAGTTGGGACTGTCCGACTCGGACCTTATCTCAACTCGGATCCAACTACGTTGAATCCTTCCAGATCCTTCCAAGTCCATATTATCCGGTTAGCGTCCCATGCCTCATGGCTAGTGAGACCAAGCCATCGACCGTGTCATATGCTAGTCTAGTTGGCTACGCATCCACACAGCCCTTTCGACTAGGGACCTTTTAGCACAGTCATCATACAATGCATAGTCCCACAAACAAGTCACGTACTTGCTGATACACATCATTGATAATGTCCAAGGACTATCTTTATTCATAAAATACATAGGAAATACCATCATAATGATTGCCTCTAGGGCATATCTCCAATAGTCTCCCACTTGCACTAGAGTCAATCAAATAGACATCGAATGCCCATAGCTCTAACGTGCCCCTCATGCTTGGGTTGTGGAAGCGGCTTAGTTGATGGATCTGCAACATTTGCATCCATGTGAATTTTGCTTAACTCTACATCACCATTCTTTACGATCTTTCGTATCAAGTGATATTTCCGATCTATGTGTCTAACCTTGTGGTGATTCCTTGGCTCCTTTGCTTGTGCGATGGAACCAGAATTATCACAATAAAGGTCCAATGGTTTTACCGAGGATGGGAAAATACCAAGAGCATCCAGAGAGTTCCGGATCCAAACACCTTCCTTTGCAGCTTCACAAGCCGCAATGTATTCGGCTTCTGTGGTAGAATCGGCCGCCGTATGTTGCTTGGAACTCATCCAGCTCACTGCTCCTCCGTTCATGACATACACAAATCTGGATTGTGATCGACAATCATCTCTATCGGTTTGGAGACTAGCATCGGCGTAACCCCTTACGACGAGCTTTTCTTCACCTCCATAAACTAGGAACATCTCTTTAGTCCTTTTCAGGTACTTCAAAATAGTTTTTACCGCTGCCCAGTGACTCTCACCTGGGTTTGTCGGCCTTCTGGGAATGGGGATCCCCAGACATGGCTGCCTGCGGCCCACGGCGTGGCTTTGCTAGCAGGCCTGTATGGCCCATCTTCATCAACAAGGAATCAAGACCCGCGCGAGGGGCCAAGCCTCGCGAGGCGGACGACACAAAACCTCCTCAGGAGCGGCCTCACCAGGCTCGCTCGTGAGGGGCGGAGAGTTCAAGGTCGGGAAAACCTCGCGAGGTTCTCGTGACGTGAGCCATGATGATTGAGACTAGGCGGGCGCCAGCGCGCAGCGTCCTTGTTTCCTCTTTGGTGCTAAGGGGGCAAGTGCAGGCACGGAGTAGTGAGGCATCCAGCAAAGGTTTCCATATTGGTGCAACGAGAGCAAGACCAGAAGGACGGCAAGACGGAGGTCATAGTGGAGCCCAAGACGGCGTCACCACTAGACCCTTTGGCAGGCGAAGACTGCTTTTGTCAGGATAGCTTGTACTAGCTGTCCCCTTTCAAATTGGCCGTTGTTGGCTCCCTACACATTCAATATTAGGGAAGAGGACCAGGGCCCCTATAAATAGGACTAGACACCGCCATAGGGGGAGAGATCATTAAGATCATCCTTGACCACACAAGTTCACAAAGCACAAGAACACCTCAACCTCAGGAGGCTGTTCTTCCCCTTGTATTGTTCATCCTCAGCCCAAGAGGCAATCCACCACCACCACACTAGAGTAGGGTATTACACCACAATGGTGGCCTGAACCAGTATAAATCTTGTGTCCTTTGTGTTGCGAGTTTGTCGAGTTAGTTCGTGAGATCTTAGCTAAGTTAGGACGTGGATCGATAGGGGGGAGATCTTCGCGCGGACCCTAGTGTTCGAACCTTAAGGGTTTTGCCGGAACCCGTGATCCGACATTTGGCGCACCAGGTAGGGGTGCGCCGGAGCTTCTTCCCCACCAGACAATCCGCCGACACTCCATGATTCCAATGTTCGGCGACCCGAGGGCTGACAACGACCGATGGGCAGCCTCGCCTGCCCGGGCTGCGCCGCCTACCTAGGAAGACCTCAACCCGTGTCTCAGGCGGCGCGCGCACCAAACACCGTGGGGCGTGGGTGGCGCGGCCACACACCCTTTGCTCCCACTCCCCGGCAGACGCGAGCTGCTGCAAGGGCCGCAAGACACGCCACGGCGACGGCGCCGCACACCAGGAGGGAGCAGGTGAACATGCGGGCCGCGCTCACAGTGGCACGGGAGCTACTACGGTGCCAACTGATGAAGAGCGGCCGGGATGCACTGCTAGAACGCGTCGCTGAGCTCCTGGACACGGCGGCCATGGGAGCACCGCCCTTCTGCTACCAGCTCACGCCCCAGGCAGCGGCAGGATCCCACGGTGGGCCTCGCCACGCCCGCGTACCCCCAAGTGCGCCCGGCGGTTCATCGACATCAGCACGATCCATGGCGCAGGGCGTCCCCTCACATCCGAGCCACCTCGGATGGGCGCGGGCACGAGCGTCATCGCACACTGCCCCATTGGAGCACCGCCCCGCCATCCTCAGGATAGCGTGACGGGTCGAGCGACATGGAGCATGGGGCACTTCGGCGAGGTCGTCGGGGCAGCGGCCTCGAAGGCATACGTGCCCCGCATGATGGACCAGGAGTGCACGCTGGAAGACGACCCCGTCTCGTTCCTCGGGCCAGGATGGGAGGAGGAGGCGTTAGGAGCTGAAGCCTGCCAGGAGCCGTCAGAGAGCCCCGCTGGCCGCGCCGTAGACAACAGATACAGGGTAACATTAATCCCTCAGGGCCACGCTTAGGCAAACCATGAGTTACAGATTTACCAGGTCATGGCGCCGAGCGATGGTTCTGGAACGGCGATGCCCACCCCAACAGGAGAGACCCACTGGGGGCTGCGTGGAAGGGGCCAGGAGCAGGGCCCCTCCCCGCGTCGCATGGAGCAAGGCAACACCCAGAGGTACGCCCTCAGCCGGGGTGGCTCCGGCGACCTTTCCCCTAGCAGAGGACCCGTGGTCGCCGAGGGCACCGCGGGCGTCCCCTCTTCCCTCGATGGGACGTCCTAGTTTCCGGTCGTCCCAGTGGTGGTAGTGGGTGGCGCAAGGCGGGGCCCTCGTCAGGCGATATGAAGTAAGGCTCATGGTTGTCAAGATCACTGCCCGTGACACTCTCACATAATAATGAGTGGGGTTGTACACGCCCCGGAGCCTCAGGAGAGCCGCCCTGGGGCCTCGTGGCCTCCCTCCCACGCCCATTGGCAGCACTTAGCTCCGCGCTGGTGAGAAGATGTCGAAGGCTAGACTAGGCGCCGGATGCGGCCATTTTCTTTGGATCTCTTTTCTGTAACCCTGCCTTCTAGATTTGGTTTTAAGTTGAAGTTGAATTTTCATTTGATGCGCGTGGGGGGATGCCTTTTCTCGTTCGAGCTATTTCTCGCAGTCTAGTTCTTGCCTTATTTCAGAGTTCACGCCTGTCGCTCCCCCTCGCGAGCCCCTCACGAGCCGGGCTGGGCATGAAGCACACGAGCCACGCATGTGTCGAGCCGTGGTTGGCGCTCGCTTATCACGTGGCCCCCTCGGGCGTGTCGACGAACTCCTTAGGAGCTTCTCAAAAACCCGCAATTTGTTGAGCCGGTTTTGGGCTCGTCCAAGCTAAGGTAAACCGCAACAACAACCTTGCCTCAGCATACGTAAGTTGTGAAGATGCGTACTCAATTTGACACAGAAGAATAAAAGATGCGATTTGTTTACATGAGGGGCTCCCCATCTCAAAATGCTCTTACAATCTTCCGGGGCCACGCCCAAGTTTTTACAGGGGAAACAGAAGGGGAACGAGGGATCAGCCGCATATGTCGCTCGCCACATCCCCCATGTCATGTTCAGACGCACCGCTAGCGTCGTTGTCGCCATCGTTGGCGTCGCTGTCACCATCGTTGGCATCGCTCTCACCATCGTTGGCGTCGCCTCCACCTTCACCGGTGCCGGCGTCGCCGGTGTCAGCCACTTCGCCTTCGTCCGCCACAACCACTACCCCGTCGTCATCAGAAGCGAAGGCCCTGATCAGCGCATCCACATTGTCTTCAACCCATCGCGCCAGATCTCCCCAGATAGCTTCCGGTACAGGCGGATTGGTGGCATCAAAATCTAAGTTGGGATCGACGTTCCGGACATGGCTGAAGACGCAAGAGAACACACGGCCGAGCAGACTGTGACTCCTCTGCTCCACATGTTGGCGAGCCCTCTCGGAATGGTTCTGCAGGCGCGTCACCACATCCCCAAAGAAGCGATGGTTGCTAGCGTAGTCGTTTGCATGGGGATGAGGAACATTCTCATTGCAGATATGGCCTAGGGAGGTGTTGGCCCTGTTCCTAAGGTCCTCGAGCATGGTGGCGTGCACACGCTCCAATGTCCGCCGCTCAAGCACTTCGTCCTTGTTCTGCCGTGTGACGGATTCGGCGTCGGTGACCCTCTGCCGAAGAGAGAGCAGCTCGGCACGGGCGGAAGCCAGCTCAGCCTGTGTCGAGGCTAGGGCTGATGCGGTGGCCTCCTTGCACCGCTCCACCTCGACCAACCTGGACTTCAGGGAAGCAGTCCTACAAGCGGCCCCGGCTTCCACGTGCTTCAGCTTCAAGTTGTGCCTGCTCTCGAGATCCACGCGAGCCTCGGCCACCCGGCGGTTGACCTCCTCCTGGGCCCTGACCTAGCACGCGCCGACGTTGTCCTCCGCATGAGCAACTTGGCGCTCCCTCATCTCCAGCCGTTCATGTTCAAGGCTACGCTCCACGGCTTCTAGTGCCAGCACCTCCCTACACTTTCGGATCTCTTCCTCCTCGGCGGGTGACCCCCTCAACAAGGCAAGGGAAGCCCTGCGCGCCTCCACCTGCTGATCCAAGACAGCGCTCCGGGCTTGGAGCTCCCACGCGCATTTCTCCGCGGCCTCGCGATGGCGGTCAGCTTCCCGAGCCTCCTCCAGAGCTCGGGAGCAGGCCTCACGGGAGGCCGCAAGGGAAGCCTCAGCCTTCACGTTATCCAGCTCGCGCTGGTGGCGCCCGAGGTTGATGGCCACCTTCAGCTTGTGCCACTCCTCCGCCAACCGAAGACCCTTGGCCTCAAGGAGCGCGTCGACACCCACGAGTTCTTCTCCGAGTCAGTTCATCGCGCCCATCGCCTCCTGGAAGAGCTCACGACGAACAACGATCCGCCCGTGCTCGAACTCGAGCGCACGGCCCATCTCGCCCTCCACCACGGGGGCTGTGGGCGGTGCCCGATGCGGTGTGGCCCCTCTCAGCATGGGGCTGGGGGCTGGCACTGCCCCAGGTGCCAGCTGGGCCTCACGAGGGGCCCGAACAAAACGGGGCCCGCTGCTTGAAAAAGACACCAGGATCGAAGCCAGCCAGCCGCCGACCATGACCTGGGGAGGAGGCCTTGGCACACTTGTTGTGCTCTAAGCAAGGCTGCAAGGAAAGGACGGCGAAGGCGCAAGCTCAAGACGCCTTGATGATGGGCCAACTCCCATGGTTGACCCCACGTCGTGGGCAGCGCACAAGCCTGTAGCGCTCGAGCTTGGCGGGTGCAATGGGACGAGAGGGAGCTACTTCTCAGGAGACTGCACGACCTTGGCAGAAGGGGTCCTCAGGATACAATCGTCAAGAAGGAAAGCAACACACAGAAGATCACTGAGATAAGGTACTTGCTCGTCAACGGTGATATACTTCCTCCATTTTAACGGCCCGAAGGTGCCACTGCCACAGCTCGGGGACCCCTTTCTCTTGCGGAGTTCCTCGAAGTCCACGCACAGCCGGCCAAAGCGCTGGACATGGAGGCCGACACGAGGCGCGGCTGGAGAAGTGCTCGGAGGGGCAGCCTCAGAAGTGCCAAGCTGAGGAGAGCTAGCTGGCTCTGCCTTGCAGTGACTTGCCGAGGCCTCAGGAGCCCCGGCCATGGGAGACGCGGGCTGCGTCGCCCCTTCAACCGCCGCCCCAGGGCGAGAGTCACGAGACCCCGAGGTCGACTCCTCGGGAGCCCTAGGCGGCATCAGCATCTCAGCACCTTCACCACCGGCACCCAGCGGTGTACGCCCCCCTGCACCAACACTTGGGGCGAGCTCAACGCCAGCGTCAAGGAGATGAACTAGGACGATGGGGTTCTCGCGGGGCCACACGAGGCCAACTGGGTGTAGCCCCCACTCATCGAAGAAGGGCATCCGCTCTGCGAAGGTCATCTTGTTCGAGCAGCGGTACAAGACACAACTCTTCCTCGGCAAGTCGTCCAGCAACGGGACGCCCGTCAGGACCTCAAGCACCGTTCGCCGCGTCTCATGGGGGAGCTTAGACTCCTGAAGACTCGTGTCGTCCTGGCTACTGAGCAAGGCCCACATCGGTCGGGTGTGGCGCTGAAGCGGAGCAATTCGGCGACGGACGAACTCCCTCACCACCATAGGCGCGTTCACGCCAAGGTCTTTGAGAGACCTCACCTGAGCCAGACAGGGACAAGGCACAGATCGGTGAGCCTCCGGTGGAACCAACCGGAGTTAGGAATGGCGGTCCCTGACAGAGAGGAGAGCGGGGGGGCTGAGCACTCCGGCGTCAACAAACACCCACCGTGTCTGAAACCCGCTCGTGGATGGTGGAAGCTCGAAGTCGATCCCGTCGCCAGCCATCGCCACCACGGCTTGAAAGCTCAGGCATCCGGTGCTCTGTCGAGGATCAATCAGGTGCAGCGTGAAGAAGTGGCGGAGAAGAGCCACGGAAGGAGCAATGCCTACCATGGCCACGCAAACGAAGGCGAAGACGGCAAGAAGGGTCACAGATTGGGGATCAAGGTGCAGCATCTGGATCTGATAATGGGAAAGCACTGCATTGAGGAAGGCGGAGAAAGGAGGGACCAAGCCGGCATAGAGGGCGTCGATGAAGAGGGGAACCTCAGTGGCCGACCGGTCAATGCGAGCACGGGATGCAGGCCAAGCCACCATCTCTCCCCACTCATTGAAGCTGGATGCGAGCATGGGACGCACCTTGCCCATGGCCTCATCCTTGAGCACCAGCGATCGGCCTACTTCGGGCTCGGCGGCCGGGGGCGCACTAGCCTAAGAGAGAGGCTTCTTCCCCTTGTCCACTTGCGTCGGTGCCATGGCGATAAGGCGAGCAGAGCTAAGGGTAGATCGGAAAGAGGAGCGGAGTATGGGGGAAGCAGAGGAATAGGAGGAGAATGGCGCAGGCGATGGAAGAATAACCGTGTAGACCGCGGTGGCCGTTTAGCCAGGCGGGTATCAAGGCAGCATGGGGAAGCGGATACGCCCACGTCCAATCAACCACCACGCGTCGATCGAGGCCGCAAGCTACTGGGTCTCGCGGTGCTCCCCACTTGACCCTGGGCTTCGCCTCGAAGCCAAGCCTGAGCGCGCCTTGGGCCCGGGGGCTACTGTCGGCGTTCTGGGAACGGGGGTCCCTAGACTTGCCTGCCTGCGGCCCACGGCGTGGCTTTGCTAGCAGGCCTGTACGGCCCGTCTTCATCAACAAGGTATCAAGACCCTTGTGAGGGGCCAAGCCTCGCGAGAAGGACAACACAAGACCTCTTCAGGAGCGGCCTCACCAGGCTGGCTCGTGAGGGGCGGAGAGTTCAAGGTCGGGCAAACCTCGCGAGGTTCTCGTGACGTAAGCCATGACGATCGAGACTAGGCGGGCGCCAGCGCGCACAGCGTCCTTGTTTCCTCTTTGGTGCTAAGGGGGCAAGCGCAGGTGTGGAGTACCGAGGCATCCAGCAAAGGTTTCCATATTGGTGCAACGAGAGCAAGAGCAGAAGGACAGCAAGACGCAGGTCATCCTGGAGCCCAAGATGGCGTCACCACCGATGATGTCACAAGCTTGAAGAAATCCAGGTTGTTCATCTCAATCACCAGGCAGAACTAGGTATTCCACATATGTAGCCCCCAAGTGCCGGGTTGTCATGCTTGCAGCAACCTGGGACTTGAAATTGCCTTATGCTTATAAAAACTTCAACCAGTGTAGCCCCCAAGGGTCGGGTAATTATGCAATAATGAGCAGGGACTTTATAGATATGATCATGTAGGCTTGAACATCAACGTGTAGCCCCCAAGGGCCGGCTCAGTAAGATAATATTGAGCTGGGACTTTATATATAGTTCATTGAGAATAACATTATACGATGTAACCCCCATCATGGGGCTTGAACCCACGTCCACAAGGTTGAGAGCTTTGTGTTTTACCAACTGAGCAGTGGATCCTTCAATAATAGATGAAAATTTGTGTACCTTGAATTGTTGACAGGAGCAATTGGTAGTCCCCAAGGGACGGCTCATTACGATGTGATGAGTCGGGTCTTCAATAAGTGAGCAAACAATGACTTTGCATTAGCCCCCAAGTGTCATGGTGCATGCTTGTAGCGACATGAGACTTGTGTATTCGATGTAATCCCAACTTGAATAATGTAGCCCCCAAGTGTCGGGTCATAAGCCTGCAGCGACTCGGGACTATTCCTTCAATTGTCAAATAAATCATACCCATTGATAATATGATAGCCATTGCGCTAAAGCGACTTTGAAAACCTTAATCATAATACTGGTTATTGCTAACCATAATAAAATCCAGCTGTGTTGGCTATTGAAGATTTTGAATAATATAACCTGGTTTGAACAATCGATTCCTGCCATATAAACCGGTATATCCATGCACATATGATACATGCTATGATGATGTAATGATGATGTATGATGTAATATATGATGATTTATATGTATGATCAAGAGGGTTTAAGCTATGGTTCGGATACCACCAGAGCCCCCATGTATAATTATGGCATTGCGCCGATCAAGAGGTGTAGCTATGATTCGAATACGACCAAGCCCCCAAGTGATTTTCCTAGTGCCCTTATGCCTATCAAGAGGTGTAACTATGGTTCAAACCCATAGCCCCCAAGTGATTTTCTTGGTGGCCTTATGCCTATCAAGAGGTGTAGCTATGGTTCGGATACGACCAAGCCCCCAAGTGATTTCCCTGGTGCCCTTATGCTTATCAAGAGGGTATGAGCTATGGTTCGGATACAACCAAAGCCCCCAAATGATTTCCCTGGTGGTTTTAAGCCTATCAAGAGGTGTGACTATGGTTCGAACATAGCCCCCAAGTGATATTGTGAGCTGTGCTCAAGGGATACCCATGTTTGAGTTGTGTTGTGTAGCAGACTCTCTTTGGCCCCTTATGATAGTATTGGCTTGATAGCTAGATTACCGAAATAACCAGAGCTGTGCTTTTATGATAATATTGGCTTGATAGCCGAATCAAGAGGTGTAGCTATGGTTCAAATACGACCAAGCCCCAAATGATACTTTGAGCTGTGCTCAAGGGGCACCTATGTTTGAGATGTGCTTCTGCAACAGACTCTCTTTGGTCCCTTTAATTTTTCTGAGAACTCGAACTTGTGAGAGATGAATTATTTTTAACCGGAATTATTAAACCGAATATTAATAGCTTCAAAGCTTTGTGGGGATACAGCTTTCCCTTGAACCGGATTTTAAATCGGAATCCTTCTTTTTAAGCCCGAAATTTTCGGACAGCCTTTAAATTTTCACCAGTATGGCTGTTTAAGGTCCTGCATTAGATAACTTTGCAAGCCGGAGTAGTTGCTCTTTTAAAGAAAGCAATATATAATATAAAAATATAGTGGATGGATTTCACCTGATATGTCAGGCCAGTTAATATCCACTGCGGGGTTGATGATCACCATGGTGAAGCTGAAATTAATCATGGCCGAGTCGGCCGCGGGAATAGACAGATTAGTTGGCCGCGGCGTTTGTAAGCCGGTGCGGATGAGCAAGTTGTCCTCCTCATTGTAATTCGGCGAGGACGCATGAACCGGCCGCGAGGGCGGACGATAAGCCAATCGCCTGAGTTGATGTACCGGGGGTGGCAACCTGCGCAGGATGAGCGCGAGTACAAAAATAATATTTTCTCACACCCCTTTCGCAACACCTTTTTGTGAGGAATAATGGTCCTGTAAAAAAAATATCATAGACCAGAGTAATTGTTCGTAAACAATTTAATATGTGCTCATAAAATATATAGAAAAGATAGCACCTGGTTACTTGTTAGACAATCGCGGGCACCGACATTGGATGATATAGTCGGACGTTTAACTTTGCCCGATTTTTTAAATCGCCGGACGCGTCTGACAACCACCTCTGTCACGTCCCTCTCTTTGTGGATGTGCATGCGCCTGCATGCGTTTCTCCTTCTCTCTTTTTTTAGCCGCAAAACCAAAGATGTGTGCTAAAATAAGCCGAGAGAGAAGGATCATCATAGCCGCAAAACCAAAGATGTGTTTCTCCTTCTCCTTCTCTTTTTTTAGAGGCCACATTAAGTATAAACTATGATGATCCCTTATTAAACCTGTCCAAGCTCCAAGTACCCTGCCACCCGTGCTGCATCTTGTCTCCGCATCTTTCTCTCTCTACCAAGAGTACTAGCACACCTTTTTTCTTTCTGCATCTCATTTTCCCCCAACTCTTGGTCCTACTGACCGCGCGCAGAGACGGAGCGAGGAGGAGCTTGGGCGCAGGCGTCGGTGACTCTGGCAGTTTGTCAAACCGAGGCGGGTCTCAGCTTGCAGCGCGGCGGTTTGGATGGAGGCACGCCCACGGCAGCGCGGCGGTTTATAAGCGGGATCGGCGCGGCTGTTCGACGGAGATCGCAGAGATGAGGCGCGGCGGCTCGATGTAAGACAACACAAAATAGGCGGCGGCTCTTTGCGCGGAGGAAAGGGCGAGTCAACGGGGTTCGTCCGCGCCAGCGGCAGGTTGGAGAAGCCCAGTCACGGCCGGTTCAATGCGACAGCCGGTTTGAGGGAGAGGACGCCGGCCACGGCAGAGGTGGCTCGGCGCGCGGCAAAGCTTAGCAGAAGCGAGGCCGTGGATGCGGTTGCGGCGGATTGAGGCAGTGCGGGGTCAGCAGGCCCGACTCGAAGGCAGGGCCACCCGGCGAAGGCAACTTGACTACGACGCGAGGCGCGGTGAAGGTGAGCAAGCATCGGGCGGCTTGTGGAGCTGGCGGGTGCGAGGGTTAGAGCAACGCGACGGTCGGCTCAGCGAAGGCACGACGCGAGGTCATGGCGGCTTGCAAACGCGAACCGGTGATGGCGGAGGCGCGGTGTTTCAATGAGGCGACAATTCAGGACAGCGATCACGGCAGAAGGTTGGCGGTTCAATCCGAGTGTGGAAATGACGGAGCCCCGGCGCGGACAGACAAGAGGCTGCAGAAGTGTGGTCCGGTTGAAGTCACGTCGAAGACAAGGCCGCAACAGCGGAGTCCGGCTTGAGGCTATAGCAGGGGCGGCTCAAGGCGCAGCCCGGAAGGCAGAGCGAGGCTGGGGCGGCTCGCGACAGCGGAGGCGAGATGGAGGTGAGGCCGCGCGGCCACGGCGGCTGTCGACGATTGATCCGGTCCCGATGGCGGGAGCAACGACTTGCAGGTTAGCCCGAGCCCTTGGCGATTTAATCCGGCCGCGACGGTAAAGGTGACCGTGGCAGGCTGGTGCACGGCAGAAGTGAGATAGCAGCAAAGTTGGAGACACGCGGTTTAACCCGAGGCCACTGGCGTGGCCGTTGCTGCAGCGGAGACCATGCAAGGCGGAGGCGAAAGTAAACCACCGTGGCGATTTGAAGCGGCGTAGGGCCGCGACGGGTCTGACGAAGTGGAGGCGCGGCCCGGTTGGAGACGGAGGTGGTGATTTGGCGCGGGCGGTTTAGATGGCCGCTTGGCCGGCTCATAGGCAGAGGCTTAGACTTAATGTGGCCTCTAGCAGTGGCGACTCGGCGGCGCGTTAGAGTGGCTAGGCTGATGCGGGAAGAGGCGCAGAAGATGTGCTGCGGCTCAGGCCCAGCTGGCTTGACGAGGAGGTGGCGACTGACTTGAGGTGTAACTGCAATGATAATGCCTGGTTGACACCAAAGAGACAGAGCAGGTGGCGCCCCTGGCAACGGTCAGCGCTTCGACGCGATCAATGGTGGCAACTCACAGAGTAGGCCGGGCGACCAAGCGCGGGTGGTGAGGCAAATCCACGCGGCGGTGGCTTGGAGTAAAACATGGCGGAAGCCGGCGGCAGAAGCGGACAGCACAGGCGGCTCAAGGCAGGTTCGGTGCAGCGAAGTAGCTGAATCAGGGGCAACTTGACAGCGGCTCAGAAGTCACGCAACTAGCAGAGGGAGGCAGCGCGGAAACTGGGTCAGCGCTTATCTCAAATTCTGGATCACGGTTGATTTTCTTCTCATTTTTGTAAACTCTCCGTATGGCCGAGGAATCTGGGTCGTGGCCGTTCTGGCAATTCTATGCTTGTTTCTCCGAGTCGTGGTCGTAATGGACTTTGGCAATAATCCGACAATCTTGATCTTTGACGAAACATTAGGTAATGCTTCTGTGTTGGGACTTTGAAGTGACCCTGTAGCACAGCCGTCATTGGGTGGAGAACCTAATCGGCCTTGCCAACGTGCTAGAGCTTCAAAATAAAATTTGATCCGGCTTCGAATTGAATCACCCTTCGGTTTTGTTAACCTAGACAACTTTTTTGGCGGCGCGCATAACACAACTCTAATTCCTGGAACTTTTCCTCATCCGATGAATCGCGAACTTCTCGTTCCTTAGGAGAAGTCCCTCCAAAAACTCAACATCACCATGCGCAGGCCCCACGGTGGGCGCCAACTGTCGTGAAATCGTCACGACAGATGTCATAGTGTGAGGACTTAGTCGTGAGATTAACGCATCTATGTGGTAGTTTGAGAGGGGTTGAGTGAAAACGAGAGACGCAACACGAGACAAGGGTTTAGACAGCTTCGGGCCCCGGGAAACATCATCCGGTAATTGCCCTACGTGCTGTTTGAGGCTATCTCTCATTATGATCATCAGGAGGTCGCCGTAAACCGACTCTCCTAGTTAACGCTAACCCTTTAAGATTGTTTTTTCTTCCTTGTCCCTCTCTGTGGAGCCCTGCCCCTCCTTATATAGGTTGAAGGGGCGGGTTACATGTAGAGTCCAACTCGGACTTAAGACTTAACTATTATGACTTCTTTTCTTGGGCTTTTTAACATCTTGGGCTTCATAACGTCTCGGGCTTCATAACTGCTGGCAACCCAGTTACCACTGCCTGTCGGGAGTTAACTGGTGCCGGTTTAAGATGGTCTACCGGGAGTTAACCAGTGCCGGTTTAAGATGGTCTGCTGGGAGTTAACGGTGCTGGTTTAAGATGGTCTGCCGAGAGTTAACTGGTGCCGGTTTAACAATATCTGCTGAGTTATCATCTAACTTAACTCTTGTCTTAACTGTCAGCGGGTTTAACAACCGGCCGGTTTACTGTCTGGGTTAACCACCTGTTTTACCTGTCTGTCTTAACACCTGCCAGTTTACCAAGTCCCAGCCAGCTTGTACTAGCTGTCCCTTTTCAAATTGGCCGTTGTACTGTTCGTCCTCAGCCCAAGAGGACCAGGGCCCCTATAAATAGGACTAGCCACTGCCATAGGGGAAGAGATCATTAAGATCATCCTCGACCACACAAGTTCACCAAGCACAAGAACACCTCAACCTCAGGAGGTTGTTCTTCCCCTTGTACTGTTCGTCCTCAGCCCAAGAGGCAATCCACCACCACATTGGAGTAGGGTATTACACCACAACGGTGTCCCGAACCAGTATAAATCTTGTGTCCTTTGTCTTGCAAGTTCGTTGTAATGCCCCGTATGTAACTTGCCATATTTATATTCCAACTCTTGCCATTTTTGGCACTAAGTTATGATATTTCTCGTTAGTGGGTTTCGTCTTCGTTTTGCATTTTGTCTTGTCATGCATATCATATCATGTCATCATGTGCATCGCATTTGCATACATGTTCGTCTCATGCATCCGAACATTTTCCCCGTTGTCTGTTTTGCATTCCGGCACTCCTATGACCTCCGACGTCCCCTTTTGCCTCTTCTCGTGTGTGGGTGTTAAACATTCTCGGATTGGACCGAGACTTGCCAAGCGGCCTTGGTATACTACTGGTAGACTACCTGTCAAGTTTCGTGCTATTTGGACTTCGTTTGATACTCCAACGGTTAACCGAGGAACCGTAAAGGCCTCGTGTGTGTTACAACCCAACACCTCTCCAAAGAGGCCCAAAATCCAGCTAAACCCGCTCCATCCTCTCGGTCGTTCGATCACGATCGCCACTACAAGTAATATGTCAACTTATGACCTTTCTGTCAGTGACCCTCGAAGAATTGGTCATAAATTTATGACCATTTTAGACCAATTGGTCAAAATCTATTCAAGGGGTTTCGAACCCTAAACCATTGCGACCATTTTGGTCAAAAAGGTCGTAATTTCCTTACATGAAATGGTCACAAAGCAAACAGTGCTAGTCTGCTGCCTTATTTCTAGTTGTTAATGACCAATATAGATGGTCATAACCTTGTAGATTGTGGTGGGTTGTGATGACTAGGCGCCATCTCATCAGTTTTGCCTATGTGTCATGTCCATGTGGCAGTTTTTGCCCTAGGTTGTGAAGCAACCTATATTTCTATCATTCCCAAAATTCCCAAAAAAATCTCATAAATTCTTTGGGTCATATCTTCATCAAATATGTAAAAACCCTTCCTTGCCTAGTTCAAAACTAATTCAACAATATTCATTTTCCTATTATGTTCACAACAACACTTTATGAAGGAAGTGCTATTTATATATTCTTGATTGCCCTACGAATTTTTGGGCACTCTTTCCTATCCAAATCATTACCGCATGACAAAATTCAGCTCCATTTGCCTAGCAAATCTTCCTCGGCAAATTTCCAAAGTTTTTGTCCACCTAGAAGCATTGTGAAGGAAGTACCTTTTTTATATCTCTAAATGACATGAAATTTATACAGTTTCTTCATATGCCCAAATTATCACCCTCCTCCAAATTGCAGCTCAGTCAAATCATCTATGTGAGCCCAGGTTCAATTTATATTTTATGGCCAAATTGGCACGTTGCAAAGCAAGTGTTATATACACCCCTCCTATTACCCTCAAACTTTTCGGGCACTCTTCCATACCCAAATCATTGCCACATGATAATATTCAGCTCAATTTTCCTAGTAAATCTTTCTCGGGAAATTTCCAAATTTCTACCTCGAGAGAAGCTTTGTGAAGTAAGTACTAGCTAGGCTTACCCAAATGATCTGAAAATTGACCAGCGCATGACCATACCTAAGTAACTTACCTACACCAATTTTGAGCTCATTTCATTCATCCAATCTCTCTCACTAGTTTTCCCAAGATTCTGTCCATAGAAGAGCATTGTGAAGGAAGTACTACTTTGGCATGTCCAAATGGTATCAATTTTCTACAATGCTTTCCTATGCCCAAATAACCATCCTCCACAAAATTTCAGCTCAATTCATTCATTATTTTGAGCCCAGCTTCAACATTCATATTTTTGTCCAGCATGGTACTTTGCAAAGCAAGTACCACCTAGGATCCTCCTTTTGAGCTAAAAATTTGTGAAGACATTTTCCTTAGTAGATGATCATCCTCAGCCAAAACTCACGCCCATTGGCCATGTACATTTCCCGTACCGCTAATCAAACACTTGGCTGCTAATTCATGTTTGAGCATCGATCGGTCTTCTCGTGAGAATCTTATGTTGTAATTTTCTTCCTAGCACCAACCTGGGGAGTGCCCAACCCACTAGACATGCCTAAGCCGCCCAGAACACATGGCAACATTACGGTCACGCAGTGACCACGCGACGGGCATGCGAGTTTACGCGCTCTAGAGTTGAGGCCCTCGGCCACCGCCCAAACCTCGACGTATCGCCACCAAACCATGTATTTATGATTAAATAGGTCCTTATGTAACTAGAAATGATTTTTGGAAAAAATAAATAGCAAACTATAAGGCAGCTGCAGTTCAAATTTGACCCGCTTCCAACTGAATCGGCGGAAATTTGTCTTTTTCACGAGAGGTGGATCAAAATTTTTTACACCCAACCATTTTGTCAATTGTGCATTAAATATGGCCTAGTATTCTATAAAAATGATTCGGTCCAATTTTGCAACAATTATTTGGTAGTTCCTTCACAAAAAAACCTCCTTTCGGGCACTCGAAAAATGGAAAATGGTTTTTTCGTCCAACGAAAATGAAAACTTCCTTAAGCAACATTGTTTGCCATTCCAATATGCACCCTTGTGCACAACATGAGATCATTTGAACAAACTATGCCATGAATGTGGCAATAAGATTGATCATTTGGCTTGAAAGCCATTGATCTCCACACATGATAGCTCGTTTCTGAGAACACTTTTTTTAAAATAATTGCCGTATTACAAGTTTGTTATTTTTCGTAGGAACTTGGCCACATATGATGACACAATGCGAAGGTTTCCCAATTTTTTGATTTTTTTTGAATTTTTTATACCCGTTTCAAAATGCGGTCAAAACGGCGGGAATGACCGTTCCTAGCTAGTGGTTGAATCTTGGAATTTTTTTGGTGTTTCTCTGATTAAATAGATACTTATGTACCTAGAAATGATTTTTGAAAAAAATAAATAGCAAACTATGAGGTAGCTGCAGTTCAAATTTGACCCGCTTCCAACTGAATTGGCGGAAATTTGTCTTTTTCACGAGAGGTGGGTCAAAATTTTTTACACCCAACCATTTTGTCAATTGTGCATTAAATATGGCCTAGTATTTTATAAAACTGATTCGGTCCAATTTTGCAACAATTATTTGGTAGTTCCTTCACAAAAAAACCTCCTTTCGGGCATTCGAAAAATGGAAAATGAATTTTCCGTGCAAAGAAAATGAAAACTCCCTTTGGCAACATTGTTTGGAATTCCAAGACGCACCTTTGTGCACAATATGAGATCATTTGAACAAACTATTGCATGAATGTGACCATGAGATTGAGCGTTTGGGTTGAAATCCATGAATCTTCACACATGATAGCTCATTTATGATAACACTTTTCTAAAATAATTACCGTATTACAAGTTTATTATTTTTCCTGGAAACTTGGTCACATATAATTACACAATGCGAAGGTTTCCCAATTTTTTGATTTTTTTGAATTTTTTATGCCCGTTTCAAAATGCGTCAAAACGGCGGGAATGACCGTTCCTAGCTAGTGGTTGAATCTTGGAATTTTTTTGGTGTTTCTATGATTAAATAGATACTTATGTACCTAGAAATGATTTTTAAAAAAAATAAAGAGCAAACTATGAGGCAGCTGCAGTTCATATTTGTCCCGCTTCCTCCTGAATCGGCAGAAATTTGTCTTTTTCACCAGAGGTGGATAAAAACTTTTGGCACCCAACCATTTTTTCAATTATGCATTAAACATGGCCTAGTATTTTAGAAAATTGATTTGGTCCAATTTTACAATAATTATTTGGGAGGTCCTTCACAAAAAAAACCTCTCTTTGGGCACTCGAAAAATGGAAAATAGTTTTTTCGTCCAAAGAAAATGAAAACTTCCTTAGGCAACATTGTTTGCCATTCCAATATGCACCCTTGTGCACAATATGAGATCATTTGAACAAACTATGCCATGAATGTGGCCATAAGATTGATCATTTGACTTGAAAGCCATTGATCTCCACACGTGATAGCTCGTTTCTGAGAACACTTTTTTAAAATAATTGCCGTATTACAAGTTTGTTATTTTTCCTAGGAACTTGGCCACATATAATGACACAATGCGAAGGTTTTCCAATTTTTTCATTTTTTTTAAATTTTTATGCCCGTTTCAAAATGTGATCAAAACGACGGGCTTGACCGTTCCTAGCTAGTGGTTGAATCTTGGAAAACTTTTGATGTTTCTCTGATTAAATAGATACTTTTGTACCTAGAAATAAATTTTGGAAAAAATAAATAGCAAACTATGAGGCATCCATAGTTCAAATTTGCCCCGCTTCCACCTAAAACGGCGGAAATTTGTCTTTTTACCAGAGGTGGATCAAAACTTTTAACACCTAACCATTTGGTCAATTGTTCATTAAATATGGCCTAGTATTTTAGAAAATTGATTTGGTAAATTTTACAAAAAATATTTGGTAGGTTCTTCACAAAAAAACTTATTTTGAGCACTCAAAAAATGGAAAATTGTTTTTTCATGCAAAAGAAATAAAAACTCCCTTTGTCAATGTTGTTTGCCAATTTAAGATGTAAACTTGTGCAAAATATGGCATCATTTGAACAAATATTTGATAGGTCTTTCACAAAAAAACTCATTTTGAGCATTGAAAAATGAAATGAAAAATTTGTATGTAATCAACCATGACCAATTTATATGGTCAAAAAATCTGCAACTTGTTTGGTGCGCTCTGATTGGTTCATAGGCATATCACACGGATCATGCCTCAACCACCGTTGGATGCTTCTGGATCCAACGGCAGCCCTCACCCTCTCACCCAAACCCTAACTTCCCCGATCCACTCTCCCCCTCTCGCCCCACAGCCACCCCCAACCCCACCCCCACCGCCACCGTCGACGACCCTCACTATAGACAAGGTCGAGGCTGACCCAAGATCGAGCCCATGCCCAGATTCACGAGTGGAGCCCCGCGAAGCTGCCCGCAAACTGCTCCTCTTACCCACTCCCGATTCCTCTCCAATCTCCGCCGCCGCCGCCGATCCCCACCCCCACCGGCGACCTCGTCTCCCCGTCTCCGGCCCCATCCCCACCTCCGGCCGACCTCCCTCCTCATCTCGTCCATCCACCCATGGAAACCCCCTTTTCCACGGATCCACCCACCCACCCACGCCCACCCATGGATGGATAGATGGGGCGCACCAGTTCCGGCCACGGTGGCGCCGGATCCGCACCCACCTGCGTGATGGAGGCCGGCCGCATCGGGATCCACCGCCTGCTCTCGGTCTGGTGCGGCACACCGGACCACACCGGAGATTGCTACTGCGGTGGTCGTCGACGACGGCGCATCTCCGGTGGGACCTAGATGCCCAAGGTATGTACGCCGTCCTTGCCAAGTCTTCCATCTCCTCTCATGTACGGCGGGACCTAGACTGATTACATTCATCTTGGGCATGCATACGTGGTTGGTGACCTCGCGTGCCGCCATTGCCGGAGGCTGGTTGGCTGGATGGACGGGCGTCCGCGGTGCCGGTGTTTTGCAGCCTTACATCTCAGGTGTGGTTTCTTCCTGCTGTCGTCCGGTACTCGTCCCTTGTTGTTCTAAATTTTCGTGAGGCTTGTGTTTGATATCTCTCGTCGGTGCTGTTTCCATCGCAGGGAAGACGCTTGCTAAAATGTGTGCATGCCAAGATTCCTGCGGTTCCAGACTGATTGGTGAGATTACATTCGTACTGAAGTGTTACGCAAATGTTATCTGCTATGCTAACTGAACATACAAAGCCGCTTCCAAGTAAATAAAATCGTTTTGCTATGGTTCCTACTGCCTTCAGAATTTGGAAACGTGTCCTACACAGGATAGCCGTTTGGGATCTCTAGGGACACCACAATCGAGGAATTGACCCGTGCAACCGTTCCCTCGGCTCCGTCGTAGATAGCTAGTCGTACTCTATAGTACCAAAATTTTGCTGATAGGCACAAGGTTGTGTAGCAACCATCAAGATCAAGTGTCTCATTAATTTGTCGATGGGTGCAAGGTTGTATAAACCATCGACATCAAGCATCTCATTAATTTGTCGCTCGGTACAAGGTTGCGCATACTTATTAGGAACCATCAACATCAAAGTATCTAATGAGGATACAATTTAAGCCTGGCGATAGCATGACTCATTGTGATGTTTTGTCCCCTACTGCTTGTAACATTTGTTCAGTATGCATATGCGTCCACATATTCCAGGCTGCTATAGAACCACTGCTTATCCTTTATTCTCTTCTCTAGGCTCAGGTTCCATGAAAATACTCCTCTGTAATCGGCATGTAACATCATAAGCTTGTCTTTTCCACATGGCTGACAGCTATGTCATGTTTATCAGTAAAGATGTGTCTGGTTATTTGTATGTTAGCAGATAACTGATTGGTGATACTAAAATGTGTGCATCCTCTCGTTTGTTGTTACGCAAGAAGATGATGATGGAAGAGACATTACTTACATCCGTACTGAAGTGTTACAGTATGCATGTTTTGCTTAGTTGAAAAATCAGAGATATCATACTGAATAGCATGCGAATGATGTTCACTCTGTTATGCTTCTAAAGCATCTGAATGATGTTCATTGCTGTTTAAATGATGTTCATCTGCTATGGTTTGCTTCAGCTGGTGCGGATGGGAGGTGGATGCCCGCATGGATCCGGCGTCCCCAACCTCGGCATCCACAAGGAGGAGCGGCGACAATTACATACCCAACCATGGGGCAGCAACAATTCATGGTTGAGCCTCCCTCTACCTCTCTCACATTCCCTGATTTTGCTGCTGCTCTAGATTCACTTTCACTTGATTGAATCTAGTGCTACTGCTGTCAGTCCCTAGTCCCTAGTGCTACTACTCTAAATTCACTTGCATGTTTGACTAAATTCACTTGGCATTGCACTGCTTGCCAAATTGAGTTGCTTTCTTGCTGCCACCAAAAGTCAGTACTCCCTAGTGTTGAACCAGTATTTACATGCTTGCAAATATTGGTCTGAATCTGTGATGCTCCCTAAAGTTGAATAAATCTCATGGAGTAGATTTCATTTTACCAATTGGTCTGAATCTATTTATACTCTTTACTGAATTGGCTGAAATTTCATTTTATACGCTTTACCAATTGGTCTGAATCTATGTATACGCTTTTCTGACTGTTTTGGGCAGCGAGCTTCTAACTGAAAAACGAGTTCGTTATGCTCATAATTTCAAGTTGACCTCTACATATGAGTTGCAAAGCATGTTCTAAGGTTTCCGTAGAGTACTTATTTGCTTCGTTTGGATGTACGGTTTGAGAGCAGCCGTCTATTTTAGTTTGCTGTCCAGAAATATAGTATAGTTTTTCTGTGTAAACATAGTTAGCACCTCTGATTTTGAAGTAGTTTTCCTTACTTACCTCAGTTTTTGAAGTAGTTCCTTACCTCTGTGTAAACTGAATTTGGTTCAGTTAAAAAACTGCACTACCTGACAGTTTTGGACAGCGAGCTTCTAACTAAAAAACGAGTTCGTTATGCTCATAATTTCAAGTTGGCCTCTACATATGAGTTGTAAAGCATATTCTAAGGTTTCCATAGAGTACTTATTTGCTTTGTTTGGATGTACGGTTTGAGAGCAGCCGTCTATTTAGTTTGCTGTCCAGAAATATATAGTTTTTAAAAGCAACCAATTCATGATAAAACTTGGTGAGGCTGATGCACATAGCTACTTTCAGTACCTTGTTAACAGTGTTGAGGACAAGGTAAATCCTGTATCAGGGTCCTGTTCTTGTAAACATTATGTAAAGCTAAAATTCTTCCGTGTCTTGCTCTTTTGCTGGTGCCACTATACATGTTAGATTGCTAGATGTACTTGTTTCCATCTCAAATTACTTGGGTATCATTCATATGTACATAAGATAATTGTATTGCAAAAAGAACTTCTATATAAATTCTGTTGGCTAACTTTCCATCTCAAATTAATTGTTTCCATCTCATGTACTTTTAGTTTTTATTTTAAAAGTATTCGTGTAATATTTCTTATATCAGTGACATACTTTTTGTTCTCTTTTAAATGCCCAGATGTTTTGCATCAGCCTGTCATTGCTAAGGAAGAAGCAGTACTTGAAGAAGCAGACTACATGTTTTCTTGTTGTGAAGCACTAGATAGTTCTATTTATTCTTTTCCTGCTCTAGAGTATTTCTAGGTTGCTTGGATCTGTATAAAGTACGGATGTGATGGAAATTTGTAGAATGTGAGTTTTGAGATATTTCTGTAATATTCAGCTAATTGGTGGTGATTCATATTGTTATTCAAACTGGTTTGAAAATGTTCGTTAAATGGGCTGGAGTTGGACCTTAAAAGGCCAAGGATCAAATTATATTGGACAAATATTTTGGGTAAAAAATGAAACGAAAATAAATGAATGTGGAAAGGCCAAGGCCTAGAAAGAAAAAGCCTGAAAAACATTGGGCTGGACTCATTTGGTTAAACATAATTTGGCAGAAAAAAAGATAAAAAGGCTGCAATGTCGGGCTTGGTCCATGAAGCTGACAAAAAATTCACAGAAAAAATATAAATGGGCTGAATTAATGGGCACGGCCCATATAAACACCGAATTGGACCGGGCTGAATCTTGTGCCACGTCAGATTGCCACGCTGGATGCCTACGTGGCCTGGGGAGGTTGTTAGTGACCAAAACGCCACAGTAGACGTATTTTGCTCATAAACGTTTGCGACCATTCCAGAAGAAAGGTCGCTATAGTCAGTTTACGACGCCCAGCTTTTGACCTTATGTTTTTGGTCACAAAAAGGTCATAAATGGAAATTTGTGACCTTTCAGTGACCAATAGTGGTGGTCATAAGTTGACATATTTCTTGTAGTGCGCGTGGCCGAAAACCGCACCTCATTTGGAGTCTCCTAGCTCCCTCTACATATATATATGCTCCTCTCCAAAATTTCTGGGCAAAAACCCTACCCTAACATTCCCCTCTCCGCGCCGGACGTGTCCGTCCGCCGCTGGATAAGCCGCGCCGCCGCCCACGCCTGCCAGCCGCCGCGCGCCTCCACCTCCTGCGCTGTGCCCCGCCGCCCGAGCCTTCGCCGCCACCTCGCCACGCCGCTCGGCCGCCGCCCCCCCATCGACGCCAGTTGCCGCCACTAGATCCGACTCCGCCGCCTCGTCCTGCCCTCGTCGCCGGCGAGCCCCGGCGAGCCCTAGCGCCCCCTCACCGGCTCCGCGCCACCGCCTCCTCCTCGTCGCTGGCGTTTAAGATCCGACCACTCCGGCGAGCTAATGTTCCGTTCATCCTCGGGAAGAGTGCCCCAGATCCAGATCCTAAAAATTAGGGTTGACCTCGTTTTGCCCTAAGTTTGCATTATTTTTAGCATTCTTCATCATGTCTTATCTTTGCATCCATAGCTCCATTTTGGGCGTGTAGCATATCAAATTGTTCGTGTGGATGTGCACTTCATTTCGTTCCATTGCACCATGTTCATTTGAGTTCATCTTGATTCCCTAAATGCTGTTGCAAGAGTGCTATGTAATGTTAGTTTCTGTTTCTTAACAGATTATGGACATTTGTCATTTTTGCCATGTTTAATGTGTGCCTCCTATGGACTTGAGCCCTACATGTGTTTTGGGCTATGCCATGCCATCTTTACAGGGGTGTATGCCATGTATTTTTGTGATCAATGTGGTGACTAGCACAAGCATGCAAAGTAGCTCTCGTGATGTTGTTGATTTCAGGGACTTAGAATTCTTCTAAGTCTTTTCCCTGATGATATTTTTATGCCTTGTATTCTTTTTTCTGCAGAGTGATCCATGCCTCTTTTGAGCATGTTCAGTAAGGATGATTTTGAGATATTGTTATGCTCTATCCATACATGTATTTGTTTGCAATTATGGAGTAACCTAGCATGCCTCAATCTTGCTCTACTTTTGCTATCAAATGTTCCTGGCAGATTGTTTACATGTTAATAAATTTTGCCGAGCATGTGAAGTATGTCTGGACGCCTGAATGTGACATCGCTTTCAACACCCTCAAAGAGAAGTTAGTCACAGCTCCAGTTCGGACTCCTCCTGATGAATCCAAACCATTTGAGGTTTTCTGTGATGCTTCCCTTCAAGGTCTCAGTGCTGTGTTAATGCAAGAGAAGAAAGTTGTGGCCTATACCTCTCGCTAGTTAAAGCCCAACAAAAAGAACTACCCCACTCATGACCTCGAGTTGGCGGCAGTTGTCCATGCTCTTTTAACATGGAGACATCTCTTGTTGGGAAGGAAAGTGGACATCTTCACTGATCATAAGAGTCTCAAGTACATCTTCACTTAGCCCAACCTCAACCTCAGGCAGACTCGTTGGGTCGAAATGATTCAAGAGTATAATTCGAGTATTGAATATACTCCAGGGAAGGCCAATGTAATTGCTGACGCATTGAGCAAGAAGGCTTACTGCAATAGTTTGATTCTCAAGCCCTACCAACCAGAGCTTTGTGAAACTTTCCACAAACTTAATCTCCAAGTTGTTCCTCAAGGATTCCTTGCCAACCTCCAGGCCTCTCCTACTTTGGAAGATCAGATTCGTGAGGCTCAACTTCTTGATGCAATGGTGAAGAAGGTGAAGATTGGGATTGCCAAGAGCCAACCCAAGTACAAGTGCTATCGTCTTCATGACAAGGATACTCTATTCGTCGAGGATCGCATTGTTGTTCCTAAGGGTGACCTTCATAAAGTTATTATGAACGAGGCTCACAATTCATTCATTTCTATTCACCCTAGAAGTACAAAGTTGTACCATGACCTCAAGCAGTCGTATTGGTGGACTCGAATGAAGCGCGAGATTGCTCAGTTCGTGAATGAATGTGATGTCTGCATAAGAGTGAAAGCAGAACACCAACGACCAGCTGGTGTCCTCCAACCTCTTGCCATTCCAGAATGGAAGTTTGACCATATTGAGATGGACTTCGTGACTGGATTTCCCAAGTCCAAGCATGGCAATGATGCTATCTTCATTGTCATCGACAAGCTCACTAAAGTGGCTCATTTTCTTTCTATCAAATAAGCTGTCACAACAGCTCAGTTGGCGTACCTCCAGGATTGTCTCTTTGCACGGCATTCCGTAGTTGATATCTTCAGATCGTGGAAGCATCTTTATCTCTAAGTTCTGGGACTCCTTTCAGAAGGCCATGAGCACCAACATTCGCTTCAACATAGCTTTTCATCCTCAAACTAGTGGCCAAGTCGAGCGAGTCAATCAAATTCTTGAAGATATGCTCAGGGCTTGCATTACTTTCAATATGAAGTGGGAAGATTTTCTTCCATATGCCGAGTTCTCCTACAACAACAGCTTCCAAGCAAGTTCGGGCAAGGCCCCATTCGAGATTCTCTATGGCAGAAAGTGTCGTACTCCTCTTAATTGGTCAGAGACTGGTGAACGCCAACTTCTTGGCAATGACTTGATCACAGAGGCTAAAGAAATGTGCACAGTCATTCGTGAAAATCACCAAGCCGCACAATCGCGCCAGAAGAGTTACTATGATAGCAAGCATCGTGACTTGGCTTTCGAGATCGGAGACCATGTCTACCTCGGCGTCTCTCCAATGAAAGGTACTCGTCGCTTCGGTATCAAAGGGAATCTTGTCCCTAGATACGTGGGTCCTTTCAAGATCATTGGCAAAAGACGCGATCTCGCCTATCAACTTGAGCTTCCATCCAACTTTGAAAATGTGCACGACATGTTTCACGTGTCTCAGCTCCGCAAGTGTTTTAAGACTCCTGACCGCACCATCAACTTTGAAGAGATTGATCTCCAAGAAGACCTATCTTACCATGAGCATCCCGTTGCTATTCTTGAAGAAACTGAGCGCAAGACTCGCAACAAGTCTATCAAATTCCTGAATGTGAAGTGCTCACATCATTCCGACCGTGAAGCCACCTGGGAACGCGAGGACCACCTCCGTTCCGAATATCCAGAGTTTTTCCAGTCCTAGATCTTGGGACGAGATCCTTTCATAGTGGTGGAGTGTTGTAACGCCCCGTATGTAACTTGCCATATTTGTATTCCAACTATTGCCATTTTCGACACTAAGTTATGATATTCCTCGCTGTTGGGTTTCATTTTTTTTTTGCATTTTGTCTTTTCATGCATCTCATATCATGTCATCATGTGCATCACATTTGCATACGTGTTCGTCTCATGCATCCGAGCATTTTCCCCATTGTCCATTTTGCATTCCGACACTCCTATGACCTCCGGCGTCCCCTTTTGCCTCTTTTCGTGTGCAGGTGTTAAACGTTCTTGGATTGGACCAAGAGTTGCCAAGCGGCCTTGGTATACTACCGGCAGATTGCCTGTCAAGTTTAGTGCCATTTGGACTTCGGTTGATACTCCAACGGTTAACCGAGGAACCGTAAAGGCCTCGTGTGTGTTGCAGCCCAACACCTCTCCCAAGTGGCCCAAAATCCAGCTAAACCCCCTCCATCCTCTCGGTCGTTCAATCACGATCGCGTGGCCGAAAACCGCACCTCATTTGGAGTCTCCTAGCTCCCTCTACCTATATATATATATATGCTCCTCTCCAAAATTTCTGGGCAACAACCCTACCCTGACCTTCCCCTCTCCGCGCCGGACGTGTCCGTCCACCACCGGACATGCCGCGTCGCCGCCCGCTTCCAATTGCAGAGCAACACCTGTCGCTATCCCGTCTGCCCTCGCAGCGCCGCCGCCACATGTCGCCGTGTGATTCGTCTGCGCCTGTGCCCACTACGCCGCCAGCGCCCGCTAGCCGCCGCGTGCCTCCGCCGCCTGCGCCGCGCCCCGCCGCCCACGCCTTCGCCGCCGACTCGCCGCGCCGCTCGGCCGCCACCTCGCCGCCCCCCCATCGACGCCAGTTGCCGCCACTAGATCCGACTCCGCCGCCTCGTCCTGCCCTCGTCGCCGGCGAGCCCCGGCAAGCCCCGGCGCCCCCTCACCGGCTCCGCGCCACCGCCTCCTCCTCGTCACCGGCATTCAAGATCCGACCACTTCGGCGAGCTAATGTTCCGTTCATCCTCGGGAAGAGTGCCCCAGATCCAGATCCTAAAAATTAGGGTTGACCTCGTTTTGCCCTAAGTTTGCATTATTTTTAGCATTCTTCATCATGTCTTATCTTTGCATCCATAGCTCCATTTTGGGCGTGTAGCATATCAAATTGTTCGTCTGGATGTGCACTTCATTTCGTTCCATTGCACCATGTTCATTTGAGTTCATCTTGATTCCCTAAATGCTGTTGCAAGAGTGCTATGTAATCTTAATTTTTGTTTCTTAACAGATTATGAACATTTGTCTTTTTTGCCATGTTTAATGTGTGCCTCCTATGAACTTGAGCCCTACATGTGTTTTGGGCTATGCCATGCCGTCTTTAGAGGGGTGTGTGCCATGTATTTTTGTGATCAAGCACAAATATGCAAAGTAGCTCTCATGATGTTGCTGATTTTAGGGACTTCGAGTTCTTCTATGTCTTTTCCCTGATGATATTTTTATGCCTTGTATACTTGTTGCTACAGAGTGATCCATGCCTCTTTTGAGCATGTTCAGTAAGGATGATTTTGAGATATTGTTATGGTCTATCCATCCATGTCTTTGTTTGCAATTATGGAGTACCCTAGCATGACTCGATCTTGCTCTACTTTTGCTATAAAATGTTCCTGGCAGATTGTTTACATGTTAATCAATTTTGCCGAGGTTGTTGTAGTTTATCCATGCATGCTATGTGATTGTTCTTTCCATGGTTAGCTTATTGATCATGTCTTCTTTCTGGGTGTAGGCTTAGTGTGTCATGAAATACCTTGTGGTGAGTGCATCGAGCTCGCAAACATGCCTACGTAACTCTGTTTTTGCCATGTCCAGTTTTCTGCCAAGTCTGAATCTGTTAACGAAACTTGCTATGTTTACATGGGTGCCATTGGATTTTCTGATCCCTTTTGGCTTATGGTCAGTAAGGGACTTTTGTTATATGCTTTGAGTAGTTTCATGCCATGCCTTGCTTTGCCATGTTATGTTCCTGTAGCATGTTGTTATCTTGCTCTAAACATTGCTTTCTGATGTTAAATCCTGACATGTTATTTTCACTAAGTCTGTGAACCTTATATCTTTTGCACTTTTGCCATGCTTGTTTGAACCTGCTATTGAGTGATTTAGCCGTAGCTTAGTGTTCATCTTTTGTCAAGCATCTTGAGTGGATCACTGCCATGTGCTTTGTTCCTATGTTAAAGTGCAGTAGCTTAGTTTCTTAATGCATTTTAGATGGCATCGTGCTGTTAATCACAGCTTTGTGCCATTATTGTTTTGCTTGCCATTTGCAAACCGTGCATCCGATTCCAGTGATCTTTATATCGATTTGGACCGAAATCAACTCATATTTCCAGCGGCACTCTTGGTTTTCCAAGTTGAGACCTGGTTCAATCTTTCCTTTCTGGAGCATGCATATGCATTGCATATCACATCCCGCATATAATGCCATGTTTTGCATCATGTTGCTTGCGCATTGCATCGTGGTTTCTCGTGGTTCCCTTTGCTTGTATTCTTGCTTTGGGTAGAGCTGGGAGACGAGTACATGATCGAGGAACCCGTTGAGTACGCTTAGGAGGATCAAGCCTACGTCAACTCGGAGAACTTTGTAGGCAAGATGACCATACCCTCGAAATCACTTCTATCTTTGCTTGCTAGTTGCTCGCTCTTTTGCTATGCCAATGCCTCGATACCTACCACATGCTTTACCATGCCTGCCATATTGCCATGTCAAGCCTCTAACCCACCTTGTCCTAGCAAACCGTTGTTTGGCTATGTTACCGCTTTGCTCAGCCCCTCTTATAGCGTTGCTAGTTGCATGTGAAGATTGGAGTTTGTTCCTTGTTGGAACATGATTATTTGTTGAGATATCATTATTATATCTTGTTTACCTTAATGCACCTGTATACTTGGTAAAGGGTGGAAGGCTCGGCCTTATGCATGGTGTTTTGTTCCATTCTTGCCGCCCTAGTTTCCGTCATACCGGTGTTATGTTCCTTGATTTTGTGTTCCTTACACGGTTGGGTTATAATGGGAACCCCTTGACAGTTCACCTTGAATAAAAATCCTCCAGCAAGGCCCAACCTTGGGTTTACCATTCGCCACCTAGCCTTTTTCCCTTGGGTTCCGTGGACTCAAGGGTCATCTTTATTTTAAACCCCTGGGCCAGTGCTTCTCTGAGTGTTGGTCCAAACTAGAGCCCTTTGCAGCGCCCCCTCAGGGAAACTCGAGATTTGGTTTTAGTTGTACGGAGTGCTCATCCGGTGTGCCCTGAGAACGAGATATGTGCAGCTCCTATCGGGATTTGTCGGCACATTCGGGCGGCTTTGCTGGTTTAGTTTTACCATTGTCGAGATGTCTTGTAACCGGGATTCCGAGTCTGATCGGGTCGTCCTGGGAGAAGGTATATCCTTCGTTGACCGTGAGAGCTTGTGATGGGCTAAGTTGGGACACCCCTGTAGGGATCTGAACTTTTGAAAGCCGTGCCCGCGGTTATGGGCAGATGGGAATTTGTTAATGTCCAGTTGTAGAAAACCTGAAACTTAACTTAATTAAATGGATCAACAGTGTGTGTAGCCATGATGGTCTCTTCTCGGCGGAGTCCGGGAAGTGAACACGGTCTAGTGTTATGCTTGATCGTAAGTATTTATAGGATCACTTCTTGATCATAGATTCTCGAACGTGCTTTGCCTTCTCTTCTCTCTCTCATTTGCGTATGCTAGACACCATATATGCTAGTGCTTGCTGCAGCTCCACCTCATACCTTTTACCTACCCATAAGCTTAAATAGTCTTGATCACGAGGGTGTGAGATTGGTGAGTCCCCATGACTCACAGATTACTTCCAAAACCAGATGCACGTGCCGATGATACCATTCTAGGAGATATGACTGAGCTCAAGTGGGAGTTCGATGAGGACTCAGGACGATACATTTCTTTTCTAGACAATCAGTACTGGAGCCCAGTTGGGGCGATCGGGGACATTATGCATTTGGGGTTGTCTTTATTTTGGTTCCGTATTCGGACCTTATTGGTATCTGGATGATTGTAATGCTATATTTATGTATTGTTTGAAGTGGCGATTGTAAGCTAACTATGTACCTCTTTCTTATTCAGTACATGGGATGTGTAAAGATTACCCCTCTTGCGACATTGCCTACAATGCGGTTATGCCTCTAAGTCGTGCCTCGACACGTGGGAGATATAGCAGCATCGTGGGTGTTACAAGTTGGTATCAAAGCCAGGTAATCAGAGCCTTCCCGACTTAGGAGCCCCCTGCTTGCTCGAATCGCTGGCGTTGTTGAGTCTAGAAAAATATTTTGAGTCTTTTAGGATGATATATATAGGAGAGTAGGATTCTTTTTACTCCTCAGTCCGTTCGTTGCTCTGGTGAGGCATCCTAACGTAGAGTTTTGACTCTTCTCTTCTCAAATTTCACTAAATTTTTTTAGGATCACGCGGGTATCTTGGAATCGTTACGATGGTTTTGTGACGAGAACATTGTTCTTGGTGCCTCCTGACATTTAGGGGTTGTGGCAGTGTCCCGGGGAGTTGAGCTCCGAGGTGTTGTTGTCACAATTTTATCGTTGCAGTTCTGGAATACCTGAGTTTCGCCGACATTGAAAATCTCTTTTATGGAGTTGTTGGTGAGATAACCTCGACGCCACCCAGTGTTGGGACGGGAGTTCGGGAGTATTGCCATAACTCGTATAACAGCTGCTTTTCGAAGGTTGAGGTAAATGATTTCCGAAGGTTTCTTGGTTATGTGTTGAAGGATGGATACAGCTGGATGTAGGATTTGCTAGTTTTGGGTGAGATATTATGCTTCCCCTGTATCCCAAACACCTGATTACATAACCGTGAAAATTTCGGGAGTTTCATAGGTGGGAATTCATGTAGCTCTAGTATTTCTTCCGCAGATATTTGGTTTGTGATTGGGTAATCCTCACCAAGTATTTGTTCATGTCCGTACCTTGTTGTTTTATCCATCTACCTCTATCTAAGTGGCTTCTCAATTTATGGAAGTGTGACCATTTATTTTGGAATTCATTCGTTCATTCTTGTTCGAATGTTAAGACAATATGTTGCAATTTCGATCCATTTGATTTAGCTTGAATATATGTCTGTCAAGATGCTAACGGATGTCACCCTCTTCAGGATGGCTCCTCCAACGCGTCTGAATCCGGATCCGTCGCCACCACCTCCACCTCCGGAGGCATGGCAAGCTGTGATGGCCACTACCAATGCCAACACGCAGCTGATTATGCAACTTCTGCAAGAGCGCAACCAAGGAAATCAAGGCAATGGCAATAATCAAAATCAGTTTGCTACCCTCAACCAGTTCCTCGCAAACCAGCCAATGACCTTCAGTAACTATGTCAAGGCCACAGATGCTGATGATTGGCTCGTGGATATCTGCAAACATTTCGAGTGCAGCAACATCAGGCCTGAGGACTTTGTCAAGTTTGCCTTGTTCCAACTCAAAGATCAAGCTGTAGAGTGGTATCAACAATACAAAGATTCCAGAGGAGGTCGTGTGATTACCTGGGATGAATTCCGCCAAGACTTCAGATCTCACCACATTCCTCAGAGTGTTGTTGAGAGCAAGCGTGAGGAGTTCCGCAATCTAAAGCAAGGCAACTTATCTGTTTACCAATACAACATCCTGTTCTAGAAGCTCGCTCGCTTCGCCAAGCAAGATGTCCCTGACGAGAAGAGCATGATTTATCAGTTCAGAGGTGGCCTCAGAGAAGATCTGCAACTAGCTCTTGTGCTTTTTGAGCCAAAGAAGTACGATGAGTTCTACAATATGGCACTAAAGCAAGAGGCTACTCAGTTCAAGTGCGATGCTTCCAAGAAGAGATTCAGGGATGCAACTCCTTCTTCTTCTACTCAAGTGCCAGCTAAGCAGCAAAAGTATTGGTTGCCCCCTCCTCCTCCGTTCTGTCAGCCTTATCAGCAGAAGAGAAAAGGTGGCAATGGATCTTCCCACCCACCCAACCCAGGCTTTCAGAACAAGACTTCGTCTCATGCTCCAAGGATAAGTGCTCCGTATCACCGTCTGCTCTCAGAGGTCACGTGCAACAAGTGTTAGCAGAAGGGTCACTATGCAAACAAATGCTTCAATCAGAGGCGTCTTCCTCCTCCTCCTCCTGTGAGATCTGCTAGCAATGCAGTGGTCAAGCATAATCGCAAGCATGCTAAGGTCAACATGATGAACGCAGCTCAAGCAGAGGACTCGTCAAAAGTGATCATGGGTAACCTTCCTGTTAACGATATTCCTGTAAAAGTTCTTTTTGATACTGGTGCATCGCTTTCTTTCATTTCAAGACCTTTTGTTGCCAAGCATGAGTTTGTGACCGAAAAGATTCCTTCCCCGTTGAAGATTGTGTCCCCGGGCAAGCAAATGACATCTAACAATTGCGTCCCGGATGTTACTATCACGTTGGGCGACTATAAGTTTCTGTCCTCTCCAATTGTTCTTGGTAACTCGGATATTGATCTTATTCTCGGAATGGACTGGCTTTCTAAGCACAAGGCTCGGCTTGATTGTGCTGCCAGGCAGATTCAATTGACACACTCGTCTGAGGATTTGATCGTCTTTGCCGCTCGTGATGATACCATTCGACTGTTTTCTCTCAACGAGAAGGGCAAGTTGGATGCCATCTCTCAGATTCCAGTCGTTTGTGAATATCAAGACGTCTTTCCAGAAGAGCTTCCAGGAATGCCTCCTCACCGACCAGTTGAATTCGTCATTGATCTTGAGCCTGGTACGGAACCTATTTGCAAACGTCCTTACAAGCTTCGAACAGAAGAGTTGAAGGAGCTGAAGAAACAACTCGATATTCAAGAGCGTATGGGTCTGATCCGACCAAGTTCTTCTCCATGGGGTTGTGGTGTTCTTTTTGTCAAGAAGAAGGATGGAACGGACCGACTTTGTGTCGACTACCGTCCATTGAACAAGAAGACCATAAAGAACAAGTACCCACTTCCCAACATCAATGAGCTTTTCGAACAACTCAAAGGTGCTCAAGTATTCTCCAAGCTTGACCTCTGTATGGGCTATCATCAGATTCGCATTCGTGAACAAGACATCCCCAAGACAGCGTTCAAAACAAGCTATGGTTCATATGAATACACTGTCATGTCTTTCGGCCTTGTCAATGCTCCTCCAACATTCTTTCGCATGATGAACTTCATCTTCAACCCCTACACAAATGACTTCATCTTGGTCTATCTCGATGACGTTTTGGTCTTTTCCAAGAACAAGGAGGATCATGCCCAACACTTGAGATTGGTGCTGGACAAAGTCAGAGAACATCAGTTCTATGCGAAGTTTTCAAAGTGCAAGTTTTGGCTCGATGAGGTTCTCTACCTTGGGCATATCATCTCCGCCAAGGGCATAGCTATTAATCCTGAGAAGGTGTCTGGAATTGTGAATTGGGAACCGCCTCAGAATGTGAAGCAACTTTGCAGCTTCCTTGGGCTCGCAAGCTATTGTCGAAGGTTCGTTGAGAATTTCTCTAAGATTGCAAAGCCTCTTTCCAACCTCCTTCAGAAGCATGTGAAGTATGTCTGGACGCCTGAATGTGACATCGCTTTCAACACCCTCAAAGAGAAGTTAGTCACAGCTCCAGTTCGGACTCCTCCTGATGAATCCAAACCATTTGAGGTTTTCTGTGATGCTTCCCTTCAAGGTCTCAGTGCTGTGTTAATGCAAGAGAAGAAAGTTGTGGCCTATACCTCTCGCTAGTTAAAGCCCAACAAAAAGAACTACCCCACTCATGACCTCGAGTTGGCGGCAGTTGTCCATGCTCTTTTAACATGGAGACATCTCTTGTTGGGAAGGAAAGTGGACATCTTCACTGATCATAAGAGTCTCAAGTACATCTTCACTTAGCCCAACCTCAACCTCAGGCAGACTCGTTGGGTCGAAATGATTCAAGAGTATAATTCGAGTATTGAATATACTCCAGGGAAGGCCAATGTAATTGCTGACGCATTGAGCAAGAAGGCTTACTGCAATAGTTTGATTCTCAAGCCCTACCAACCAGAGCTTTGTGAAACTTTCCACAACCTTAATCTCCAAGTTGTTCCTCAAGGATTCCTTGCCAACCTCCAGGCCTCTCCTACTTTGGAAGATCAGATTCGTGAGGCTCAACTTCTTGATGCAATGGTGAAGAAGGTGAAGATTGGGATTGCCAAGAGCCAACCCAAGTACAAGTGCTATCGTCTTCATGACAAGGATACTCTATTCGTCGAGGATCGCATTGTTGTTCCTAAGGGTGACCTTCATAAAGTTATTATGAACGAGGCTCACAATTCATTCATTTCTATTCACCCTAGAAGTACAAAGATGTACCATGACCTCAAGCAGTCGTATTGGTGGACTCGAATGAAGCGCGAGATTGCTCAGTTCGTGAATGAATGTGATGTCTGCATAAGAGTGAAAGCAGAACACCAACGACCAGCTGGTGTCCTCCAACCTCTTGCCATTCCAGAATGGAAGTTTGACCATATTGAGATGGACTTCGTGACTGGATTTCCCAAGTCCAAGCATGGCAATGATGCTATCTTCATTGTCATCGACAAGCTCACTAAAGTGGCTCATTTTCTTTCTATCAAATAAGCTGTCACAACAGCTCAGTTGGCGTACCTCCAGGATTGTCTCTTTGCACGGCATTCCGTAGTTGATATCTTCAGATCGTGGAAGCATCTTTATCTCTAAGTTCTGGGACTCCTTTCAGAAGGCCATGAGCACCAACATTCGCTTCAACATAGCTTTTCATCCTCAAACTAGTGGCCAAGTCGAGCGAGTCAATCAAATTCTTGAAGATATGCTCAGGGCTTGCATTACTTTCAATATGAAGTGGGAAGATTTTCTTCCATATGCCGAGTTCTCCTACAACAACAGCTTCCAAGCAAGTTCGGGCAAGGCCCCATTCGAGATTCTCTATGGCAGAAAGTGTCGTACTCCTCTTAATTGGTCAGAGACTGGTGAACGCCAACTTCTTGGCAATGACTTGATCACAGAGGCTAAAGAAATGTGCACAGTCATTCGTGAAAATCACCAAGCCGCACAATCGCGCCAGAAGAGTTACTATGATAGCAAGCATCGTGACTTGGCTTTCGAGATCGGAGACCATGTCTACCTCGGCGTCTCTCCAATGAAAGGTACTCGTCGCTTCGGTATCAAAGGGAAGCTTGTCCCTAGATACGTGGGTCCTTTCAAGATCATTGGCAAAAGACGCGATCTCGCCTATCAACTTGAGCTTCCATCCAACTTTGAAAATGTGCACGACATGTTTCACGTGTCTCAGCTCCGCAAGTGTTTTAAGACTCCTGACCGCACCATCAACTTTGAAGAGATTGATCTCCAAGAAGACCTATCTTACCATGAGCATCCCGTTGCTATTCTTGAAGAAACTGAGCGCAAGACTCGCAACAAGTCTATCAAATTCCTGAATGTGAAGTGCTCACATCATTCCGACCGTGAAGCCACCTGGGAACGCGAGGACCACCTCCGTTCCGAATATCCAGAGTTTTTCCAGTCCTAGATCTCGGGACGAGATCCTTTCATAGTGGTGGAGTGTTGTAACGCCCCGTATGTAACTTGCCATATTTGTATTCCAACTATTGCCATTTTCGACACTAAGTTATGATATTCCTCGCTGTTGGGTTTCATTTTTTTTTTGCATTTTGTCTTTTCATGCATCTCATATCATGTCATCATGTGCATCACATTTGCATACGTGTTCGTCTCATGCATCCGAGCATTTTCCCCATTGTCCATTTTGCATTCCGACACTCCTATGACCTCCGGCGTCCCCTTTTGCCTCTTTTCGTGTGCAGGTGTTAAACGTTCTTGGATTGGACCAAGAGTTGCCAAGCGGCCTTGGTATACTACCGGCAGATTGCCTGTCAAGTTTAGTGCCATTTGGACTTCGGTTGATACTCCAACGGTTAACCGAGGAACCGTAAAGGCCTCGTGTGTGTTGCAGCCCAACACCTCTCCCAAGTGGCCCAAAATCCAGCTAAACCCCCTCCATCCTCTCGGTCGTTCAATCACGATCGCGTGGCCGAAAACCGCACCTCATTTGGAGTCTCCTAGCTCCCTCTACCTATATATATATATGCTCCTCTCCAAAATTTCTGGGCAACAACCCTACCCTGACTTTCCCCTCTCCGCGCCGGACGTGTCCGTCCACCGCCGGACACGCCGCGCCGCCGCCCGCTTCCAATTGCAGAGCAACACCTGTCGCTGTCCCGTCTGCCCTCGCAGCGCCGCCGCCACGTGTCGCCGTGTGATTCGTCTGCGCCTGTGCCCACTACGCCGCCCGCGCCCGCCAGCCCCCGCGCGCCTCCGCCGCCTGCGCCGCGCCCCGCCGCCCACGCCTTCGCCGCCGACTCGCCGCTCCACTCGGCCACCACCTCGCCGCCCCCCCATCGACGCCAGTTTCCGCCACTACATCCGACTCCGCCGCCTCGTCCTGCCCTCGTCGCCGGCGAGCCCCGGCAAGCCCCGGCGCCCCCTCACCGGCTCCACGCCACCGCCTCCTCCTCGTCACCGGCATTCAAGATCCGACCACTCCGGCGAGCTACTGTTCCGTTCATCCTCGGGAAGAGTGCCCCAGATCCAGATCCTAAAAATTAGGGTTGACCTCGGTTTGCCCTAAGTTTGCATTATTTTTAGCATTCTTCATCATGTCTTATCTTTGCATCCATAGCTCCATTTTGGGCCTGTAGCATATCAAATTGTTCGTCTGGATGTGCACTTCATTTCGTTCCATTGCACCATGTTCATTTGAGTTCATCTTGATTCCCTAAATGCTGTTGCAAGAGTGCTATGTAATCTTAATTTTTGTTTCCTAACAGATTATGAACATTTGTCTTTTTTGCCATGTTTAATGTGTGCCTCCTATGAACTTGAGCCCTACATGTGTTTTGGGCTATGCCATGCCGTCTTTAGAGGGGTGTGTGCCATGTATTTTTGTGATCAAGCACAAATATGCAAAGTAGCTCTCATGATGTTGCTGATTTTAGGGACTTCGAGTTCTTCTATGTCTTTTCCCTGATGATATTTTTATGCCTTGTATACTTGTTGCTACAGAGTGATCCATGCCTCTTTTGAGCATGTTCAGTAAGGATGATTTTGAGATATTGTTATGGTCTATCCATCCATGTCTTTGTTTGCAATTATGGAGTACCTAGCATGACTCAATTTTGCTTTACTTTTGCTATAAAATGTTCCTGGCAGATTGTTTACAAGTTAATCAATTTTGCCGAGGTTGTTGTAGTTTATCCATGCATGCTATGTGATTGTTCTTGCCATGGTTAGCTTATTGATCATTCTCTTCTTGCTGGGTGTAGGCTTAGTTTGTCATGCAATGCCGGGTTATAACTATGGTCGGATCATACCGCGGGGTATATCCCCGACAGCAGGCGAAGACTGCTTTTGTCAGGATAGCTTGTACTAGCTATCCCCTTTCAAATTGGCCGTTGTACTGTTCGTCCTCAGCCCAAGAGGACCAGGGCTCCTATAAATAGGACTAGCCACTGCCATAGGGGGAGAGCTCATTAAGATCATCCTCGACCACACAAGTTCACCAAGCACAAGAACACCTCAACCTCAGGTGGCTGTTCTTCCCCTTGTATTGTTCATCCTCAGCCCAAGAGGCAATCCACCACCACACTGGAGTAGGGTATTACACCACAACGGTGTCCCGAACCAGTATAAATCTTGTGTCCTTTGTTTTGCGAGTTCGTTGTAACGCCCCATATGTAACTTGCCATATTTGTATTCCAACTCTTGCCATTTTTGGCAGTAAGTTATGATATTCCTCGTTGTTGGGTTTCTTCTTCATTTTGCATTTTGTCTTGTCATGCATATCATATCATGTCATCAGGTGCATCGCATTTGCATCCGTGTTTGTCTCATGCATCCGAGCATTTTCCCTGTTGTCTGTTTTGCATTCCGGCACTCCTATGACCTCCGGCTACCCCTTTTGCCTCTTTTCGTGTGCGGGTGTTAAACGTTCTCGGATTGGACCGATACTTGCCAAGCGGCCTGGGTATACTACCGGTAGACCGCCTATCAAGTTTCGTGCCATTTGGACTTCGTTTGATACTCCAACGGTTAACCGAGGAACTGTAAAGGCCTCGTGTGTGTTGCAGCCCAACACCTCTTCAAAGTGGCCCAAAATCCAGCTAAACCCCCTCCATCCTCTCGGCCGTTCTATCACGATCACGTGGCCGAAAACCACACCTCATTTGGAGTCTCCTAGCTCCCTCTACCTATATATATGTGCTCCTCTCCAAAATTTCCGGGCAAAAACCCTACCCTAACCTTCCCCTCTCCGCGCCGGACGTGTCCGTCCGCCGCTGGACATGCCGCGCCGCCGCCAGACACGCCACGCTGCCACCCGCGTCGAGTCGCAGAGCGACACCTGTCGCCGTCCCGTCTGCCCTCGCCGCGCCACCGCCGTGTGTCGCCGTGTGATTCGTCCGCGCCTGTGCTTACTGCACCACCCGCGCTCGTAAGCCGCCGCGCGCCTCCGCCGCCTGCGCCTCGCCCCGCCGCCCGAGCCTTCGCCGCCGCCTCGCCGCCACGCCGCTCGGCCGCCGCCTTGCCGCCCCGCCATCGACGCCGGCTGCTGCCACCGGATCTGACTCCGCCGCCTCGTCCTGCCCTTGTCGCCGGCGAGCCCCGGCGCCCCCTCACCGGCTCCGCGCCACCGCCTCCTCCTCGTCGTCGGCGTTCAAGATCCGACCACTCCCGCGAGCTACTGTTCCGTTCATCCTCGGGAAGAGTACCCCAGATCCAGATCCAAAAAATTAGGGTTGACCTCGTTTTGCCCTAACTTTGCATTGTTTTTAGCATTCTTCATCATGTCATATCTTTGCATCCGTAGCTCCGTTTTGGGCGTGTTGCATATCAAATTGTTCGTCTAGATGTGCACTTCATTTCGTTCCATTGCACCATGTTCATTTGAGTTCATCTTGATTCCCTAAATGCTGTTGCAAGAGTGCTATGTAATGTTAGTTTCTATTTCTTAACAGATTATGGACATTTGTCATTTTTGCCATGTTTAATGTGTGCCTCCTATGGACTTGAGCCCTACATTTGTTTTGGGCTATGCCATGCCATCTTTACAGGGGTGTATGCCATGTATTTTTGTGATCAATGTGGTGACTAGCACAAGCATGCAAAGTAGCTCTCGTGATGTTGTTGATTTCAGGGACTTAGAATTCTTCTAAGTCTTTTCCCTGATGATATTTTTATGCCTTGTATTCTTTTTTCTGCAGAGTGATCCATGCCTCTTTTGAGCATGTTCAGTAAGGATGATTTTGAGATATTGTTATGCTCTATCCATACATGTATTTGTTTGCAATTATGGAGTAACCTAGCATGCCTCAATCTTGCTCTACTTTTGCTATCAAATGTTCCTGGCAGATTGTTTACATGTTAATAAATTTTGCCGAGGTTGTTGTAGTTGATCCATGCATGCTATGCGATTGTTCTTGCCATGGTTAGCTTATTTATCATGTCTTCTTGCTGGGTGTAGGCTTAGTTTGTCATGCAATGCCTTCTAGTGAGTGCATCGAGCTCGCAAACATGCCTACGTAACTCTGTTTTTTCCCTTGTCCAGTTTTCTGCTAAGTCTGAATCTGTTAACAAAACTTGCTATGTTTACACGGGTGCCATTGTATTTTCTGATCCCTTTTGGCTTATGGTCAGTAAGGGACTTTTTTTATATGCTTTGAGTAGTTTCATTCCATGACTTGCTTTGCCATGATATGTTCCTGTAGCATATTGTTATCTTGCTATAAACATTGCTTCCTGATGTTAAATCCTGACATGTTATTTTCACTAAGTATGTGAACCTGATATCTTTTGCACTTTTGCCATGCTTATTTGAACCTGCTATTGAGTGATTTAGCCATAGCTCAGTGTTCATCTTTTGTCAAGTATCTTGAGTGGATCACTACCATGCGCTTTGTTGCTATATTAGAGTGTAGTAGCTTAGTTTCTTGATGCATTTTAGATGGCATCGTGATGTTAATCACAGCTTTGTGCCATTATTGTTTTGCTCGCCATTTGCAAACCGTGCATCCGATTCCGGAGATCTTTATATCGATTTCGACCGAAATCAACTCATCTTTCCAGCGGCACTCTTGGTTTTCCAAGTTGAGGCCTGGTTCAATATTTCCTTTCCGGAGCATGCATATGCATTGCATATCACATACCGCATATCATACCATGTTTTGCATCATGTTGCTTGCGCATTGCACCGTGGTTGATCGTGGTTCCCTTTGCTTGTGTTCTTGCTTTGGGTAGAGCCGGGAGACGAGTATGTGATCAATGAACCCGTTGAGTACGCTTACGAGGATCAAGCCTACGTCAACTCGGAGAACTTTGCAGGCAAGATGACCATACCCTCGAAATCACTTCTATCTTTGCTTGCTAGTTGCTCGCTCTTTTGCTATGCCTATGCCTTGATACCTACCACATGCTTTATCATGCCTCCCATATTGCCATGTCAAGCCTCTAACCCACGTTGTCCTAGCAAACCGTTGTTTGGCTATGTTACCGCTTTGCTCAGCCCCTCTTATAGTGTTGCTAGTTGCAGGTGAAGATTGGAGTTTGTTCCTTGTTGGAACATGATTATTTGTTGGGATATCATTATTATATCTTGTTTACCTTAATGCACCTATATACTTGGTAAAGGGTGGAAGCCGCAGCCTTATGCCTGGTGTTTTGTTCCATTCTTGCTGCCCTAGTTTCCGTCATACCGGTGTTATGTTCCTTTATTTTATGTTACTTACACGGTTGGGTTATAATGGGAACCCCTTGGCAGTTCGCCTTGAATAAAACTCCTCCATCAAGGCCCAACCTTGGTTTTACCATTCGCCACCTAGCCTTTTTCCCTTGGGTTCCACGGACTCAAGGGTCATCTTTATTTTAAACCCCCGGGCCAGTGCCCCTCTGAGTGTTGGTCCAAACTAGAGCCCTTTGCAGTGCCCCCTTGGGGAAACTCGAGGTTTTCTTTTAGTTGTACGGAGCGCTCATCCGGTGTGCCCTGAGAACGAGATATGTGCAGCTCATATCGGGATTTGTCGGCACATTCGGGTGGCTTTGCTGGTTTAGTTTTACCATTGTCGAGATGTCTTGTAACCGGGATTCCAAGTCTGATCAGGTCGTCCTGGGAGAAGGTATATCCTTCAATGACCGTGAGAGCTTGTGATGGGATAAGTTGGGACACCCCTGCAGGTATTTGAACTTTTGAAAGCCGTGCCCGCAGGTATGGGTAGATGGGAATTTGTTAATGTCCGGTTGTAGAAAACCTGAAACTTAACTTAATTAAATGGATCAACAGCGTGTGTAGCCGTGATGGTCTCTTCTCGGCGGAGTCCGAGAAGTGAACATGGTCTAGTGTTATGCTTGAACGTAAGTATTTCTAGGATCACTTCTTGATCATAGATTCTTGAACGTGCTTTGCCTTCTCTTCTCGCTCTCATTTGCATATGCTAGACACCATAAATGCTAGTGCTTGCTGCAGCTCCACCTCATACCGTTTACCCACCCATAAGCTTAAATAGTCTTGATCACGAGGGTGTGAGATTGCTGAGTCCCCGTGACTCATAGATTACTTCCAAAACCAGATCCAGGTGCCGATGATACCATTCCAGGAGATACGACTGAGCTCAAGTGGGAGTTCGATGAGGACTCAGGACGATACTACGTTTCTTTTCCAGACGATCAGTTGTGGAGCCTAGTTGGGGCGATCGGGGACATTATGCATTTGGGGTTGTCTTTATTTTGGTTCCGTAGTCTGACCTTGTTGGTATCTGGATGATTGTAATGCTATATTTATGTATTGTTTGAAGTGGCGATTGTAAGCCAACTATGTACCTCTTTCTTATTCAGTACATGGGATGTGTAAAGATTACCCCTCTTGCGACATTGCCTACAATGCGGTTATGCCTCTAAGTCGTGCTCCGACAGGTGGGAGATATAGCCGCATCGTGGGTGTTACATTCGTCGAGTTAGTTCGTGAAATCTTAGCTAAGTTAGGACGTGGATCAATAGTGGGAGATCTTCGAGCACACCCCAGTGTTTGAACCTTAAGGGTTTTGCCGGAACCCGTGATCCGACAGGGTTGGCCTGGTATCTACTTGTTAGGCTTATTGCAAAAGCAACATCAGGCCGTGTACATATCATGGCATACATGATGGATCCAATTGCTAAGGCATACAGAATCCAACTCATCCTGCTTCGCTCATCAGATGTCGAAGGACTCTGAGTCTCGCTTAGCCTTATACCATGTGAGATAGGCAAGAACCCTTTCTTGGCCTCACTCATGTTGAACCTCTTCAACACTTTATCTATGTACGTGCTTTGGCTCAAGCCGAGCAGCCTCCTCGATCTATCTCTATAGATCTTCATGCCTAAAATGTAAACTGCCTCACCAAGGTCCTTCATTAAAAACTTGCAATTCAATGATTCCTTGACCAAGTTAAGCATCGAAACATCATTTCCAATCAGTAGTATGTCATCCACATACAAGATCAAAAACACAATCGAGCTCCCACTTAACTGCTTGTATAAACAAGCCTCCTCATTGCTTTTGATGAAACCGAGACCAGTGGCGACCTCGTCAAAACGATTGTTCCAACTCCGAGATGCTTGCCTCAACCCATAAATGGATCTCTTGAGCTTGCATACTTTACTAGTGCTAGTCGGATCGACAAAACCCTAAGGCTGTATCATATACACATCCTCAGTTAAATTTCCGTGAAGGAAAGCCATTTTGACATCCATCTGCCATATCTCGTAATCAAAATATGTAGCTATAGCTAGTACGATCCTCACCGACTTCAGCTTCGCTACCGGTGAGTAAGTCTCGTCGTAGTCAATTCCTTGAACTTGTCCATAACCTTTAGCGACAAGCCGAGGTTTGTGGATCTGAATATTTCCATCCACATTGGTTTTCTTCTTAAAGACCCATTTGCAGCCAATGGCCTTTACGCCAGGCGGTGGATCAACCAAGTCCCAAACTTGATTTTCATCCATGGACTTTAACTTGGATCTCATGGCCTCTAGCCATGCCTCATAATCTGGGCTCACCATCGTTTCCGCATACGTGGCCGACTCTTCACTTTCCAGCAACAATACATCATGCACTCTGCGCAATCTTTCCGACCTCCGTCGTTCTAGTGCCGCTTCCACTATGGGTTCCCTGATAGACTACGGTATGATCTCATCACTCGCCGAGCAGTCCCCGAGTGGTACTCGAATTTCTTCTAGTCGGACCATCCTCCCACTGGCCTCCCGACTGAGAAGCTCTTTCTCAAGGAAAACCCCGTTCCGAGCAACAAACACTTTGTTCTCTTCCCGGCTATAGAAGCTATATCCCAAGGTTTCCCTCGGATATCCCATGAATATGCATTTGTCCGATTTGGGTGTATGTCTGACATAAGCCTCTTGACAAATGCTTCACAACCACAAATCTTTAGAAAAGACAAACTAGGAGTCTTCCCAGTCCACATCTCATGTGGTGTCTTATCTACTGATTTTGATGGTACCCTGTTAAGTGTGAAAGCTGCAGTTTCCAGAGCGTATCCCCAGAATGACAAGGGTACATCCGATTTGCTCATCATAGATCGAACCATGTTCAACAAGGTATGATTCCTCCATTCGGATACACCATTTCTCTGTGGCGTACCCGGAGGTGTGAGCTGAGGTACTATACCTCGGCTTTTCAGATGATCATCAAACTCCTGGCTCATGTACTCACCTGCATGGTCAGATCGTAGAAGTTTTATAGTCTTGCCGAGCTGATTCTCAACCTCGTTTTGAAACTCTTTGAACTTTTCAAAAGTTTCCGACTTGTGTCTCATCAAATAGATATATCCATATCTACTCAAGTCGTCGGTAAAAGTCACGAAGTACTGATAGCCACCTCTAGCAGTTGTGCTCATTGGACCACACACATCACTATGTATAAGTTCCAATAGCCCGGACGCCTCTCGCATCTCTTTGCGAAAGGAGACTTTGTCATCTTGCTGAGCAAGCATGATTTGCATGTCTCGAACGACCCAAAGTCGGTCGAAGTTAGGAGTTCATCATCATGGAGCTTCTTCATGTGTTTTAGACAAATGTGTCCAAGCCGGCAATGCCAGAAGTATGTCGGATTTATCTCCTTAGGCTAATGCCTCTTGACATTCATGTTATAGACCGGTTCATGTTCCATATTCAATATAAATAGCCCATCAACAATGGGTGCATAGCCGTGGAACATACCATTCAAATAAATCGAACATACATTGTCCTTTAAATTGAATTGATAAGCCCGACTCATCAAGCATGAGGAAGAAATAATGTTCCGACTAAGTGCAGGAATGTAATAAAAATATTCAGTTCCAAAATAAATCCAGAAGGAAGCTGGAGCTACATCGTGCCGACCTCCAACACAACAACTCTTGCTTTGTTGTCGACCCTGATGTCAATATCCCCTCGTGACACACGCCTAGTTCTTAACAGCCCCTACATCGAGTTGCAAATATGAACAACCGATCCGGTATCAAATACCTAAGAGCTACTAGGTAAGTCAGCAAGGTAAATGCCTATAACATATGCAACAAGTGTACCTTTGCCTGAAGAAGCATTTCTGGCCTTCTTGCTATGCTCTGCAAGACAATTGCTATAGTTCCTCTTCCAGTGACCGGTTTCCTTGCAATGATTGCAAATGGTTTTTGAGTCCGGTCCAGACTTCGGCACAGTTGCGGAGGTTACCATCTCGGCGCCCTTTGCCTTAGCCTTCTTCTTAGACCAACTCTTCTTGAACTTAGTCGATTTCTGCACCATCAACATTTGATGTGTGCCTTTCTTAATATCCCGCTCTGCCACTTTGAGCATCCCATGCAATTCAGTGAGCTTCTTATCCATGCCATGCATATGATAGGTCGAGATGAACGTCCCATAGCTGGGTGGAAGAGAACCCAGAACTGCATCAGTAGCTAGCCCATCCAAGAGAGGGAAGCCCAAACGATCCAAAGCTTGCACATATCCGATCATCTTCATCACATGTGGGCTCAGTGGATCACCTTCCTTTAGCTTGCAATCCATAAAGGATCGCCAGACGTTGAACCTTTCGGTCCTAGCCTGTGTCTGAAACATGCTCTAGAGACTCTCGATCATATCGTAAGCCTCAACATTTTCGAAATGCTATTGCAAATCGGGCCCCATACAAGCTGGCATCATACAACTGATCTCCGTTGATTCATCAACGAGTTTCTGATAGGCATTCTTAGCTGTGGCACTAGCATTATAGGCTAGCTCCTCTGGAAGTGGATCCTCTAGAACATGTTCCTTTTTTTCATGCTTGAGAACAATTCTCAGATTTCTATACCAGGTGGTAAAGTTTGTTCTATTCAGTTTAGCCTTTTGCAGAATTGATTTCAATGCAAAGTTGGGTTGACCAGGTGGTGCCATTGATCTACAACAGAAAATATGCAATCACTAAGCAATGTGTTTATGTAGAGTAATTCAAGCCTTAAATATAAATACTCCCACTGAAGTAGGCATCCCTCTGCAAACTCTAAGTGATTCAGGATCCGACTAGCACATGCGACCAGTGAGCTTTAGCATCACTGCTAGACAACATGCATATCTGGTAAGCAACTCCTTGCTAATCGTATCTCTATATGACTCCTGTCGGTCGAGAAGGTATCTCATACCCCGGCCCCCAACCTTCTTTGCCACAAGGCCCAAAACTGTTTTGATAGCCTTGTCAAGTTAACCTGATGTAGTGCATGTCCGTGTCCAATACGAACCCTTCAGTTCAAGGACACATAGCAGCACCCCAATTTTATGAGCCCACCACTAGACGTACTTGACGTGCAACATCGGGCATGGCAAATTTCTTGATATTAACGAGACCTTTCTATCATTCTAACATGCATAGAAAACAAGAAGCATAACAATCACAAATAAAACATATATTGTGAAATAGTATGGCTCCTTCATGGATGTTCTTCCAGGTCGTCTCCGACTCCGATGACCATCTGGGAACTCCATCTTGTTTGTCACGCCGGGACAACTAGTAATGAATTTTACATAGAGTCACAACTCGACACGCAGGTCATTATACAATATAATGACAACACTTTGGCTCCTGTCGGCTGACCAACATGACACGCAGGCCATGTATAATTTACACACATGCATCACATACACATGAGCCATACTAGTCACATCAAACCCAGCAAAATAAAGTTATTCATAGAATTGCATTCTACCGGTTTGAGTGATCGTGTACGAAATACAAGGCGCTATGCACATGTTTTTAGAAATCACAGATCACATCTGAACTCCGATCACACCGAATTTCCCGATCTGACCTATCTTATCAATCATCGTGAGCCTGATTCGGATTTACATTTCACTATTAACCCCGATGGCAGATACCGACCGGTAGTGGTAGGTTGTTTCACGACCTCATCAATTCTGATCATCAGAAAACATAGCCACATCGATCCCCATGTGCAGTTGATCTCATCAACCATGCACACAACCAATCTCATCAATGACAACAGATCTCATCTGCCACCTCTATAGAAGAGGCTCTGATACCACTGTTGGGTTCTACGGTAGGGTGCGTCGACCGCAAATTAAAATTTCCTACGCTTAGAACAACCAAGAACATGCTATGGGAGATGGATCACAGATTGTTACCACTAGACACGCAGTGCCGTGCAGCAGAGGAAGAGTTGGTGAAGCGCGTCCGCGTGGATCGTCTCCTCCTCATCCGATCTCCCTCGAACAGCCGGTCGTCAGATCCCTCATACAGGTTCGCCGGAGCAGCGCAAGTGCACCGCCTCTAACGGTATCCGCGCATGCAGGAGGAACATTGTGTGGCGGAGTGCTAGGTCCGATCACACAACCGGCGATGAGTGGAGATGTTTATTCGGAACACATGCAAACCCTAGTGACAGTGCTGAAGTGATCAACCACATGAGTTTGCCGCACCCCACTTTATATAGGCGTCCATTGCGGGCTCAACACATGGGCCTCGCATGGACCCTAAAGCCCACAAGTCTACTTGGCCACAATCCGAATACAGCTCGGATAACATCCGACTAGTGTTCCCAGATCCGACCTCGTAGGTTCCATCCCTTAAGAGCTCGACCCCTTAGGTTCAAGCCGGCTTGATCGCAGTTTAGATCACCTTCGAACTACACGGTTGGTAGCGGCCCCTAGCAAGGCATGCCGAACACCAAGCAAACTATGAAGCTAGTTAGGCGAACCTGTACATCATACTTCCATTCCTTTTGCCACACGATATATGTTGTCAGCCTCAAGGCGAGTTTGTCATCCTTGTTCTAGCCCGACCTATTTCTCGTTCGAGTGATGTTGACCATAAACCAGATTATCTCCTAATACTTGACGCATGGCCATGCTTATCTTGGTCGGATAACATGAGGGGCCCAGAGTATATCTCTCCTGATCCGAGGGGCAAATTCCATCTTGCTCGACCATGTCTCGCAGCATGGGTCTAGACAAGCCCAATACCTACCTTTGTAACAACCCAGTCACGGAGTAGCATTTGGTTGCCCAAAGCAAGTATGTCACCATCCCTAGTACAAGCGCTAGCTCAGGTCTTAGGACATAGAACGTATGTTGTACTAGAGACTAGGTCTCATAGTTGGGTCTACCTGACTCGGACCTTATCTCAACTCGGATCCGACTACGTCGAATTAGACCAGATCCTTCCAAGTCCATATTACCCAGTTAGCATCCAATTCATCATGGCTAGTGAGACCAAGCCATCGACCGTGCCATATGCTAGTCTAGCTGGCTACGCGTCCACACAGCCCTTTCGACTAGGGACCTTTTAGGGCAGTCATCATACAATGCATAGTCCCACAAACAAGTCACGTACTTGTTGATACACATTATTGATAATGTCCAAGGACTATCTTTATTCATAAACACATAGGAAATATCATCATACATGATTACCTCTAGGGCATATCTCAAACAGGTATGTGAAACTAGGTGGTATAAATTTAGCAACAACGTAATTAGCATAATCAGCATACCATGGAGTACTCCGAGAAGCATTTATGACATTTAATTGTTCATCAGCAAAGCTATCATCAATAGGTAGTGGGTCATCAAGAACATTTTCTAACCTAGGCAAGTTGTTTGCAACGGGGTTCTCAGCTCCCTTTCTATCAATAATGTGCAAATCAAATTCTTGTAGCAAGAGAACCCATGTGATAAGTCTAGGTGTCGGTGTCAAAACCGGCGGATCTCGGGTAGGGGGTCCCGAACTGTGCGTCTAGGCCGGATGGTAACAGGAGGCGGGGAACACTTTGTTTTACCCAGGTTCGGGCCCTCTTGATGGAGGTAATACCCTACTCCTGCTTGATTAATATTGATGATATGGGTAGTACAAGAGTAGATCTACCACGAGATGAAGGAGGCTAAACCCTAGAAGCTTGCCTATGGTATGATTGTTGTGTATGGAGTTGATTGCCTATGGACTACAACCCTCCGGTTTATATAGACAACGGATAGGGTTAGGGTTACACAGAGTCGGTTACAATGGTAGGAGATCTTGAATATCCGCATCGCCAAGCTTGCCTTCCACGCCAAGGAAAGTCCCATCCGGACACGGGACGAAGTCTTCAATCTTGTATCTTCATAGTCCAGGAGTCCGGCTGAAGGTATAGTCCGGCTACCCAAACACCCCCTAATCCAGGACTCCCTCAGTAGACCCTGAACCAGGCTTCAACGACGACGAGTCCGGCGCGCAAATTGTCTTCGGCATTGCAAGGCAGGTTCCTCCTCCAAGTCCTTCATAGAAGATTTGTAAACACCAAGAGTAGTGTCCGGTTCTGCAAAATAAGCTTCCACATATTGCCATAGAGAGAATAATAACATTAACATAGATCAAATCTGCTGACGTATTCCGTAGTGCACTATCACACTACGGCCAAGTCCTTTACTCAAATCGTTTTTACTTTTCCACCTCAGCATGTTTTGCGAGGCGGTTTCCTTGGCACGTCTTGTCAAAGCAGTGATCGTGTGCCCCCCCTTTACGGGATTCTCATCAATACGGACGTGGGTAACCCAATCATGCCTGTTAGCATGTTTTCTGGATTACAGGCGAGTCCCAAACGGTTACGGGGAGGGCTCCTGGTATTCAACCTCTTATAAAGAGACCAAGGCCTTACTCCCTTTTCCAATCTCAAACGAGTTCGCCCGTCGCCTCGAGTTCCAACACCCTAGGCTTCAGATTCCAGGCGCTTCAGAGCTTCGACAATGTCTTGTTACGACCTTCAAGGCCGATGGATGCCCTCCTCCGTCACGGAGGAGGATGTGCTAAAGTTGAGAGAGGCTAAGTTCTTAACCGCCGAAATTCCGCATAGGTTGCCTGCTCAAGGGCAGGCTATTCCCAATCCCCAGCCCGGTGAGAGCGTAGTGTTCATGTCTCACTTCCTTCGGGGGTTAGGCTTCCCGATGGATCCCTTCGTGAGGGGGCTGCTGTTCTATTATGGGCTGGAATTTCATGACTTAGCTCCGGAGTCCATCCTCCACATTTCCTCATTCATCGTTGTGTGCGAAGCATTCCTCCGCGTTACTCCTCACTTCAGTTTATGGCTCAAGACTTTTGGAGTGGAGCCGAAGATGATCGAGGGACGGCACGCAGAGTGCGGAGGTGCTGTCATCAGTAAGAATGCCGATGCTCCATGGCCCGAGGGCTCTTTTCAAGAGGAGCTCGGCTTGTGGCAACGAGAGTGGTTCTATATCACCACTCCCAGGAGTGCCAAGTGGGTGGCGCCTCCTGCCTTTCGCTCGGGTCCCCCACCACGGCTAGCGTCATGGGTCAACAAAGGATTAAATTGGGGGTTATCCAAAGACGTGCCCCTGTTGCAGGGCCACATTAGGGATCTCTTAAAAGGAGACCTCAACCTGGCCAAGGTGACGCAGGTCATGCTGATTCGCCGAACATTGCCCGGCAAGCGTCACTCCCTTCGTCTATGGTAGTTTAATCCGGAGGGACCATGAGCTCTCCAGCATTTTATGGGTGCAACGCCCGCGGAGATATATAGACTGTTCTTCGGATCACAAGAGATGTGTCTGGATTTAACCGAGGACGCAGGCCTAAGCTGCAATCGCCCGGATACTCAAGTAAGCAACCTTGTGCCCGGACCTTCTATCCGTATAATTGTCATAAACTTTCCCCTAAAGGAGCCATCCTTTTAAACAGGAGTGGATAGCGACAACAAAGCTGATCAGGTGTCCGGCTCCCCTTCCTGAAACCAGGCCGGATCCCGTGCTGGTCAGGATGCTGGAAAAAATGCCTTTGGAGGGGGAGGACAAGGAAGCTATGGCCTCCTCGAAGGAGGCTTCTCCGAAGGGAGGAACCGACAATTCCTCTCCTAAGGGGAAGAAGAGAGCCGCCTCTGACGACCCGGAGACCATGGCCTCGAAACGGGGGAGAAAATCCTCGTCAGAGGGTCCGACGTCGGGGAGTTCCTCGGCCGGACCACGCCCTCAAGGGGATCAGCCCTCCAGCGAGCCGTAAGTAGAGAGAGGTTTTCCTTTTGAGGGATGAGAGAAATCCTTGATTTATATCTGAGAAGACTAACCGAAATTTTACCTTATAGCTAGGACCTCAGCCCTTCTCAGCAGAGCTCGTCTTCGGGGGATCTTCTTCCAGAGATGATGGAGAGCGGGACGCCTCCCCCTGCCATCCCGCCTAGCGAGGCGGGCGACCCTGAGGTGTCGTCGCGGAGGGTTTCTCCGAATCCGGCAGGGGCGGAAGACTATGTGGCCCCCCAAGGCTCTCCGCGTCCGGCCTTCGAAAGAGGCCATAGGACAAGTCCGACACTGTCTGGTGCTCGGCCGGAGGAGCTGAAGATTCTGCTGGGGCGAGCTTCTATCTCAGAGGTGCACCATGCATTGATGGGTATGGTGATTGAAAGGATTTCATCCACAGAAAGCGGATTGATGAGGCCGTCAAAAGTTTACTGACGGGTTTTGAGGTACGTTTAGATAATGTACACTTTTGTCTGTTGCGCATAAGTAAGGTGCGCCCTGTATAGATAGTAGCCCCTAAGACTCTGCGCGTTGTCAAGAAATGACAGCACGCAGAGGATCATAATCCCAGGTCTAAGATGTCGCCTTTGAATGTAGGTGGCGAGGTGTCCGGAATCAAGCCAAACTTATGATGTGGCCGAACTAAAGCGGCAACTGGATGTGGCAGATGCCGACATCGCGCTTGTCAACAAGCGGCTTGATGAGGCTCAAGGTATGTAATTCTTCGGGCGGCATCAAGTAAGAGGAGCTTCATGCCAGTGTCTTACAATGTGTGTGCTTGACGCAGATGGTACGGCCGTCGTGGAGAATCTTAGGGCAGAAGTTGCCCGAGCTAAGGAGCAAGCCAGAAAAAGCGATGCGGCTGCCGAGAAGGCCCTTGAAGAGCTGAGAGCCGAACAGGCTGCTCACTGCCGAAGCAAAGAAGAGATGGCCGAGATGGCCGAGAAGTTAAAGAGCGCTGCGGACCGTTGCAAACTTCTTGAGAAAGAAGACCAGGCGAGACACACGGACTTAGAGAAGGCCGTTGCCGATGCCAAGGACGCTCGCTCTGCGATGAGAGCTGCGAAAGAGGAGCTGCGTCAGGCCGAACAGATTGCGGCTGGAAAGCCCTTTACGCTGCGGAGGAAGTTTTGTGATCCGAAGTTTGCTCCGTTGGACTGGATGTGGAGTGTGGAGGACACCTATCTGGACTTGGCAACGAGTGCCGCTGATGCGACCGAACACTTTCGAGATCAGAAAGATTGCGAAGTGGAAAAGCTTTTCTGGTCACAGTTTCATAATCCAGAGCGTCCACTGGCAGTGGATGATTGTTTGGATCAATAGGCCGAACTGAATAGGTTGTCCGGACTCGCCATGAAGTACGTCATGGATCATCTGTGGCCGGGGAGATCGGAGCCGAAGAGTTATTTCAGATTGGTGCAGCAATTCCTTGACGCGGTGCCGCGTATTAAGGCAATGAAGAGGTCAGCATGCATAGAGGGCGCAAGGATGGCTCTTGCCCGTGTCAAGACATACTGGGCAGAGATGGAGACCACCGTTGTTGCGTCCCGAGATTCGGACAAAAGCCGAGTATCTTCCAAGTACTATTTTCAGGAAGTCCTTGAAGGCGCTCGTGTAATAGAGACGCAGTGCTCGAAAGATGCTATGTTATGATAGCATATGTAATTGAAAAGTAGTATTTTGATAAATTGTAGTGGCCTTTTTTATACTTGTGCCTCCAAGTATTATTAACACCTTCTATGCGGCCGTTTTAAGATATATATATATATGTGTATATTTATATATAATCTGAAAGATGGCAGTCGTTGGCTTCAGCCCCCACGCACATAGTGCGGGGGTGCCCGCAGAAGACGCATTTTCACACTTAACCCAACGTCTTGGTCCTACAAAGGAGGTGATAGCGCAGCGGGCCAGGCAACCGGACTATAATGCTTTAACACTTTCACTTAGCCATAGGAGTTTGAAAATGAGACTCTTTAGGTAGCTCCTTGTTGGCAACTGTGCTTGTCCGAATTCGGGGCGCGTATGTGCCTGACCGGGAAGCGGCCCTTCGTTAAAGCGGAGGAATCCGATAGATTCCGATCGGTCATCGAGTGGCTGACCAGTCTCATGCTACATCATGACACTCAGTTTTCGGCTTTCTCTACTGAGGTGCTCGCCCTGGCCGAACCGGGGGCACAATCGTAGTAGTTCTCCTGGTGCTACCTTAGCCGATAGAGCGGAACGTAAGGTAGCCGAACTCAGGAGCTGGGCAACCCAACATTTGACCAAAGACATGATTTGGAGCTGATGCATATAATGCCAAAACTCGCGACGCCGAACACTCCCTAAGGTGTTCGGTCTTTATGAGTGCGGGCCAAACAACACTCTTTATTAAAAAAGCCCCGAGTGTCCAGGTACGTGCAAAAATTCTGACGTGGCCATATGCCAAGACGCCAGCCTCCTCCTTGGTTATATTAGAAAGAGAAAACCAGGGGATGTGTAACAAACAAGAGACATTAAAAAAGGTTTACACAGGGTCTTAATCTAAAAAGAATCCTTTAGGACGGGTCCCTACTGCACGTCTGCGCCTGTGTCTCCGTTGTTCCGTATCCTGGACGGGCGCCGCACGACGTTCATCTGTAAAAGAGAGGAACTGAATTGAAAAAGAGTCGTGCCGAAAAAGTTTAAAATAAGCAAAGTATAAAGTAAGATATATAAGTTTGAGCTTTATTGTCTCTTATTGTATATGCGTGGAGCCCCTAGTGCTGGGGTATATGGCTTCTAGGCCTGCATCAATGTTGATTTTGCACCGAACTCGTCTATCCGCGTTCGTGGTCTTTAACTGACCTATTTTGAAGTTTTTTGGCCGGTGAGGCCATTTTGCTGTGGGGCTGTCAAAGCGGCCGCACAGTCCTCCGCTTGGGGAGGTGCACTTTAGTGCTTCCCCTTCAAAGAGATGATGCCTCGTGGACCGGGCATCTTGAGCATAAGAGATGCATAATACGGTATTGCATTAAAGCGAGCGAAAACTTCGCGTCCTAGTAGTGCTTGATAGCGACTTGAGAACGGGACGATATGGAAGGTAAGCTTTTCACGACGGAGGTTATCGGCAGAGCCGAATGTGACTGTGAGCTGGAGAAAACCCGTACAATGGGTGTCCGGACCAGGTATTACCCCTTGAAAGGAGGTTTTGCTGCGGTGGATTCTTGCTGGGTTTATCCCCATGTGCTGGATTGTATCCTGATATATCAGGTTTAGTCCACTGCCGCCGTTCATAAGGACATTTGAAAACTTGAGTCCGCCAATTATTGGATCGAGTATCAAGGCAGTCTAGCCTACATTCCTGATATTCCTAGAATAATCTAGCTGATCGAAGATGATCGATTTTGACAACCAGTGGCAGGACCCTTTGGGGATGGGCCGTGTGGTGCGTACCTTTACGGGCGCCGCATGTTTTGTTATGTGATGTGAGTTCACTGTTTTTACTTCCTGTGGGAAGTTCTTTTGTTTCCTGGTGCTCTGCTTTTGGGGTTCGTCCTCGTCTTCGCTTGGTGTGTCGAGCCCCTTGTGCTTGGCATTGAGTCTGCCGGATTGTTTGAAAACCCAACAGTCTCTGTGGGTATGGTTAGCAGGCTTCCCGGGAGTACTGTGTATCTGACATATCCTGTCCAGGATTTTATTTAGGTTGGATGGATCGTCCCTGTTATCCCGAGGGGGGGGGATTTTTCCTGATTTTGTCATGAGCCTTTGAATCCGGCATTGACTGCCGTGCTCTTCGGACTTTTGTCCTTAGTCCAGCGACGGTCCTTGTTGCGTCGTGGTTTTCCATTTTCATCCCTGGTTTCGGATGTACTTGGGTTGCTGGGGCTGCACCTTGCCAACCAGCTGTCCTCCCCTGCACAAAAGCGGGTCATGAGGGTTGTTAGTGCGGCCATTGTTCTTGGCTTTTCTTGGCCGAGGTGTCTGGCGAGCCATTCGTCTCGGACATTATGCCTGAAAGCTGCTAAGGCTTCGGCGTCCGGATAGTCGACTATCTGATTCTTCTTAGTGAGGAATCTATTCCAGAACTGCCGAGCTGATTCTCCGAGTTGTTGATTTATGTGACTAAGATCGTCTGCATCCGGGGGACGAACATAGGTCCCTTGAAAGTTTGCTCGGAAAGCATCCTCGAGCTCTTCCCAGCTTCCAATTGTGTTTTCTGGAAGGCTTTTAAGCCAATGCTGGGCTGGCGCTTTAAGCTTAAGGGGTAGATATTTTATGGCGTGGAGATCATCTCCTCTAGCCATGTGTATGTGGAGGATATAATCCTCGATCCAGACTCCAGGGTCTGTTGTTCCATCATATGCCTCTATGTTTACGGGTTTGAATCCCTCTAGGAATTCATAGTCCAGGACCTCATCGGTGAAACATAGGGGGTGTGCGGCGCCCCTGTATTTGGGTGTGCCGGATTCCGACGATGGCTTCATAGCATTGCTTACGAGAGCTTGCTTTCTTGGCCCATAAATGGACCTGACTGGGCCATGATGCGAATCCTTAAGTGGGTCGCATGCCGATTTAGGTGCGGCGCCGTTTGCCGCTTTATGGGGTCGTCTATCCGACCGTGTGGCTTTTTCATTTTTTGAATGCGAGGGCTCTAGGGCCTCTTCGTCGAATTCAGGTAGTAGCTTTCTTTTCGGATAGCTTTTAGTGCGGCGACTGTCGCCGTACTTATCTGTTGTATTGGTTACTTTGCTCCATCTAATCCGGAGTGCATCTTCCGCTGTTTTTAGCTTCCGCTTATGCTTTTCTAGGCTGCGTGCAGTTGCAACGAGTCTCTCATGGAGATTCTTCTGCTCCATAGGTTTGTTCGGCGTGAGGTTGTCTAGAATGCCGTTTTCGCCGGAGGAGGGATGTTCGGTTTCTCTATCCGTGTTTCCCTGTTCGGACGGTTGCTCTAAGGCCTGCTCGTCGTCTACCGGCTCGTCCTGCTCTATGGCTGGGTTTTTGTCAAGGCGGAGCTTGGGTCGGCGTTTACGCCGATGCTTTGATTGCTTTTCGGGGGGTCGATCTCCCGTCCCATCCCCTTTGATTGCTTGGCTGTGGCTTGAATCCGTCAAAGATCAAATCTCCGCGGATGTCTGTCGTGTAGTTTAGGCTTCCAAACCTGACTTGATGGCCAGGGGCGTAGCTTTCGATCTGCTCCAGGTAGCCAAGTGAATTGGCCCGCGATGCGAAGCCGCCGAAGACGAAGATCTGTCCGGGGAGAAAAGTCTCACCCTGGACTGCATCGTCGTTGATGATCGAAGGAGCCATCGGGCCTAAAAGCGACGACACAGGAACTCTCAATGAAAGCACCAATGTCGGTGTCAAAACCGGCGGATCTCGGGTAGGGGGTCCCGAACTGTGCGTCTAGGCCGGATGGTAACAGGAGGCAGGGAACACTTTGTTTTACCCAGGTTCGGGCCCTCTCGATGGAGGTAATACCCTACTCCTGCTTGATTAAGATTGATGATATGGGTAACAAGAGTAGATCTACCACGAGATCAAGTATGCTAAACCCTAGAAGCTTGCCTATGGTATGATTGTTGTGTATGGAGTTGATTGGCTACGGACTACAACCCTCCGGTTTATATAGACACCGGATAGGGTTAGGGTTACACAGAGTCGGTTACAATGGTAGGAGATCTTGAATATCCGCATCGCCAAGCTTGCCTTCCACGCCAAGGAAAGTCCCATCCGGACACGGGACGAAGTCTTCAATCTTGTATCTTCATAGTCCAGGAGTCCGGCTGAAGGTATAGTCTGGCTACCAGAACACCCCCTAATCCAGGACTCCCTCACTAGGTTTAGCATCTTTCTTTTCCATCAGATATTTAATAACAGCATGATCAGTGTGAACAGTTACTTTGGAATCAACAATATAAGGTGTGAACTTATCACATGCAAATACAAATGCTAAAAATACCTTTTCGGTGGTAGCATAATCTCTCTGGGCACTGCCTAGAGTTTAACTCAATAACATTTAATTTCTTGTCAACTCTTGTCCTAGAACAACACCAACAACCTAATCACTAGCATCACACATTATTTCAAAGGGTAAATTCCAATCATGTGGATGAACGATAGGTGCAGAAATCAAGGCTTTCTTAAATATTTCAAATGCTTCTAAACAATCATCATCAAAAACTAAAGGAACATCTTTTTGCAAGAGATTAGTAAAAGGCCTAGAAATTTTAGAGAAGTCTTTAATAAACCTCCTATAGAAACCAACATGGCCAAGGAAACTTCTTATACCTTTGATATATTTAGGACACGACATCTTTTAAATAGCATCTACTTTAGCTTTATCAAATTCAATACCTCTTTCAGAAATTTTATGCCCCAAGACAATGCCTTCATTAACCATAAAGTGGCACTTCTCCCAATTCAAGACAAGATTAGTTTCTTCACATCTCTGCAAAACTCGATCAAGGTTGCTTAAGCAATCATCAAAAGACGTTCCGTAAACAAGGAAATCATGCTTGAAAACCTCAACAATCTTTTCACAGAAATCATAGAATATAGTAGTCATACATCTTTGAAAGGTAGAAGGTGCATTACATAAACCAAAAGGCATATGTTTAAAAGCAAAGGTACCAAAAGGGCAAGTAAAAGTGGTTTTCTCTCGATGCTCTTTTGACATGAGTATCTGAGAGAAACCAGAATAACCATCTAGAAAGCAAAAATGAGTATGTTTGGATAGTATTTCTAGCATATGATCAAAAAATGTAGAGGGTAATGATCTTTTCTAGTAGCTTTATTTAATTTGCGAAAATCAATTACCATTCTATAACCTCTAACATTTCTTTCAGGAATCAATTCATTCTCATCATTAGGAACAACAGTAATACCTCCCTTCTTAGGGACACAATGAACAGGGCTTACCCACTGACTATCAGCAATAGGATAAATTATACCTGCCTCCATGAGCTTTAGTATTTCATTTCTTACCACTTCTTTCATCTTAGGATTTAACCGTCGTTGGTGATCAACAACTGGTTTAGCATCTTTCTCCAATTTAATTTTGTGCTGACATCGAGTGGGACTGATGCCCTTAACATCATCAAGAGTATATCCAATAGTGACATGGTGCTTCTTTAGAGTTTTCAATAATTTCTTTTCTTCACGCTCTGAAAACGTTAGCACTAATAATAATAAGATATATCTTCTTTCCATCAAGATAAGCATATTTCAGAGTATCAGGTAATTGTTTAAGCTCAAACACGGGATCACCCTTGGGCGGAGGAGGATCAGCAAGGATTTCCGCAGGAAAATTTTGTTTCAAAATAGGTCCCCGGTTAAAGAATAGTTCATCTATTTTTTGCAGGATATCCGCGACCATCTATGTAACCAGGAGGCCCCTTGTTGGTTCGGCAGGGGGACGCTGCATTGCACAAAGAGTAGACTAGGGCATGGCAGCGCGACAGATAGCATACAAGAAATTTAACCAGGTTCGGGCTGCCGTGAGGCGTAAAACCCTACTCCTGCTTTGGTGGATTGATGGTGGAATGGAGGTGGTGAAGCATAGTACACTTGCCCGACAGGGTTGTCTATGGGCAGTTGTGACTACGCGCGTATGGTGGTGTGGGTTCATCAACTTTCCAACTATCGGATCATGTGTTCTAGCAAACCCTTGAGGTTTGAACACTGGGATGTGCACGAAGATCTCTCTCCCTTGCTCACTCTCACAACGACCTCTAGGCCTAGCTCGCCGAACCCAACGAACAAGAGACATGAGAGTTTATACTGGTTCGGGCCACTGTTGTTGTGTAATACCCTACTTCAGTGTGGTGTGGTGGATTGCCTTGTGGGTTGAGGATGAATTAATACAAGGGATGAATGGCCTCCCGAGGAGAGGTGTTCTTGAGCTCGGTGAGCTTGTGTGTGTGAGGATGGTCTCAATGATCCGTCCCCCCGCTACGATGGTGGGTAGTCCTATTTATGGAGGCCCTAGTCCTCTTCCCAAATGTTTAGGGGGGAAGGTATCCCACAACAGCCAATTTCAAAGGGGGACAACTAGTACAAGATATCCTGACAAAAGTTGGCCTTCGCCTGCCAAAGGCTCTGGTGGTGACACCATCATGGGCTCCGCGGTGACCTCCGACCTGTCGTCCTTCTGGTGTTGGTCATGTTGCGCGGATATGGAAACCTTTGCCTGATGCCTCGGGACTCCTCGCTTGTGCCTGCTTCCTTAGCACCAAAGAGGAAACTGGCACCCTGCCCCCGCTGGCGCCCACATGGCCTTGGTCATCATGGCTCACGTCACGCGGACCTCGCGAGGTGCCCCTTGCATAGGTACCTCCGCTCCTCAGGAGCCAGCCTAGCGAGGCCACCCCAGAGGAGATCTTGTGCCGTCCGCCTCGCGAGGCTTGGCTCCTCGCGAGGATCTTGAGTGGTTGTTGATGAAGATGGGCCGTACCAGGGCGTTGGATGAGCCATGCCCTGGGCCGCAGGCAGGCAAGTCTGGGTACCCCCATTCCCAAGATGCCGACAGTTGCCCCCGGGCCCAAGGCGCGCTCGGACTTGGCTTCGAGGCGAAGCCGAAGGTCAAGTGTGGAGCGCCGCGGGACCCAATAGCCTATGGCCTCGATTGACGCATGGCGATTGACGGGATGTGGGCACCTCCACTTCCCCACGTAGCCTCGATTTCTGCCTGGCTAGGCAACCATTGTCGTCTTCTTAGCTCCGCCTCCTTTACAGGCAGCATGCTCCGTAGCTCCCTCATCTTCCGGAAGGCAGTGGATTTCTTCCCCCGGTCCAATCTGACACCAACTCCCCCCCGCCATGGCACCAAGCCGGAAGAAGAAGGGGAAGATGGAGCCCCGTGCCTTCGCCCCCGTGACGCTGGTCTTCGTGCCCACTATCGAGCGGTCGGTGGTGCTCAACCAAGAGGCGATGGGCAAGGTGCGCCCAGCGCTTGCCGCCGATTTCAATGAGTGGGGGGGGTGACGGTGGCATGGCCTACTTCCCGCGCTGAAATTGACAAGACGGCCACTGAGGTCCCCATCCATCTTCACGTCCTCTGGGCAGGCCTGATTGCTCCCTTCTCCGATTTCTTCAATGCGGTGCTCTCGCATTACCAGATCAATGCGCTGCATCTCAATCCCAAATCCATCATCATCATTACTGTCTTTGCCTTCATCTGTGAAGCCATGGTGGGCATTGCCCCTTTCGTGGCCATGCTTCGCCACTTCTTCTCGCTGCACCTAACAGATGCTCTCGAGCGCTCAGGGTGTGTATCCCTTCAGGCCGTTGCGGCGACGGGCGGCTCGGGGATCGACTTCGAGCTCTTGCCGGTCGTCAGAGGCTTCAGGAAGCGGTGGGTGTTTGTCAACATTGGTGCGCGCAGCCCGCTGCTGCTGCTCCCACGGATTCCAACTCCTCCAAGCTCCGGTTGAGGGCACGCAAAGCTCACCGATCGGTGGCTCGCCCATGTCTGGCACCGATTGGCCAGGCTGAAGGACCTCGGAGTGACGGTGCCTATGGTGGTGAATGTCGGCGTCCTAGGAACGGGGGTCCCCAAACTTGCCTACTTGCGGCCCATGGTGTGGCTCCGTCAGCGGCCCCGTACGGCCCATCTTCACCAGCAAACACTCAAGACCCTCGCGAGGGACCGAGCCTCACGAGGTGGACGACGCAAGACCTCCTCGAGTGCGGCCTCACCAAGATGGCTCACGAGGGGTGGAGAGATCAAGGAAAGGGGCACCTCGCGAGGTTCCTGTGACGCAAGCCATGACGACCAAGGCCAGGCGGGTACCAGGCGGGCGCCAACGCGTCCAGTGTCCTTGTTTTCTCTTTGGTTCTAAAGAGGCAAGCGCACGCGAGGAGTCCTGAGTCAGCAGGCAAAGGTTTCCATATCAGTGCAACGAGAGCAAGACCAGCAGGACGACAGGACGGAGGTCACCGTGGAGCCCAGGACGGCGTCACCACCAGAGCCTTTGGCAGGCGAAGACCATCTTTTGTCAGGATAGCTTGTACTAGCTGTCCCCCTTCAAGCCGGCCGTTGTGCATTCCCTTCCCGCCTAATATTTGGGAAGAGGACCCGGGCCTCTATACATAGGGCTAGCCTCCACCGTAGGGAGAGATCTCATCTTGGACCGAATCCATTCCACCAAGTCCACACACAAACTCATCAAGCACAAGAGCACCTCTCCTCAGGAGGCTGTTCTTCCCTTGTAACTATTCATCCTTAGTCTAAGAGGCAATCCACCACACCACACTGGAGTAGGGTATTACACCACATCGGTGGCCCGAACCAGTATAAATCTTGTGTCCCTTTGTTCTGCGAGTTCAACGCGCTGAGCCTTGAGATCGCGGTGAGGACGTGACCTAGAGGGAGGAGATATCTTCGTGCGCACCCAGTGTTCGAACCTCAAGGGTTTTGCCGGAACCTGAAATCTGACAGTGAAGGAGTTCATCCGGTGTCACATCACTCTGCTTCAGTGCCACTCCCGGCGAATGTGGACCTTCTCTGGCTACGGGGACCGCATTAGGCTTCAAGCTTCGGCTCTTCCTCCTGAGGCGTGGTGCACGGTGCTCGAGCTCCTGATGGGCAACCCAATGCCAGCCAACCTACCGGAGGAGGGCTGTCTTTTGTACTGCTGCTCAAACAAGGTGGAATTCGTGAAGCAGATGCCCCTTTTCGACGAATGGGGACTGCGCCCAGTTGGCCTTGAAGGGCGTCATGAGAGCCCCGTCTTCATGCCCCCCTGCCCGCCGCCAGCGTGATGCCAACCCCAGAAGCGGGCGCAGGGGGCGGTCGCTGTCGAACAATGGCGACACTGCTGCCGAGGAACCGGCGCCACTCAGGGCTCATAAAGTGCCGTCCCCCGGGGCTCGAGAGAGCTGTCCTGAGGAAGCGGCCGACGCAGGCAGATACTCCCGAGGCTGAAGCCGCCGAGGCCCCGGTGAATCTCCACGAGGCGGGTATCGAGGTCCCCGCGCGGTCCAGCACTCATGAGGTCGCCTCCTCAGGAGTCACACCATCCGCGCCCTGCGTTGGTGACCGCGCCCAGGGCTTCGGCCGGCTCTGACCAAACTATGAAGCGCTCCGCAAGAGGAAGGGTTCTCCAAGCTACAGTGGTGGCGCCTTCCGGCCATTGAAGCAGAGGAAGTACATTGCTATTGACGAGTGAGTACCTTATCTTTGTAATTTCTTGAGCGTCGTTCCTCCTCCTGACCATAGTTCTTCAGGACCCCTTCCGCCAGGGCGATGATGTCTCCCGAGAAGCAACCCTCGCCAACTTTGGGCTCTATGCTGACCTTGAGTTCCTCAAGTCGACCCGCCACGTGTGGTGCGAGGCCTGCTGGGAAGGCGAACGCGCCAGCCTGGCGTCTTGACCCCGCGCTCTTGTCATCCATCCTTCCGGTTCGGCCTGGAATGAGGGAAGTGTGCCGAGGGCCCCACCAATGGTGCTTGCCCGCAGCTAGGCAACCTCGGCCCTAGCCTCACCTCTGAGCGACGAGGCCCCGCCCCACCGGGCCTCCACCAAGGTCCGGAGGGTGGCGGGAAAGGTGCCGGCCTCCAGCCCCCTGCCGGGAGCGGGCGAGCCGCTTTGAACTTCTCCAACACATCTTGGCACGGAAGACGAACTGGGCCGCGCGTTCGAGCTTGCATGCGAGCATGGAGCAGTCCGCCACAAGCTCTTCTGGGAGGCGATGGGCGCGCTGAGCCGCCTCGGGGAAGAGCTTGTGGATGTTGACGCCCGCCTTGAAACCGAAGGCCTTCGGCTGGCAGACGAATGGCATCAGCAGAAGGTAGCCATCAACTTCGGGCATCTCCAGCGCGAGCGCGCCAATGCGAAGGCCGACGCATCCCTTGCCACCTTGCGCGAGGCCAGCGCCCGAGCCTTGGAGGAGGCCAGGGGGCTAACAACCGCCGCACGGTCGCAGAGAAATGTGAAGGGGAGCTCCGGGCTCTAAACGCCTCCTTGGAGCAGCAGGTTGAGGCGCGCAGAGCTATCTTGGCGTTGATGAAGGGGATGCCTTCCGACGAGGAGGTGCTGATGCTGGAGGCCACAAAGCATAGCCTCAAGCTCAAACGGCTGGAGACGAGGGAGCGCCAGGTTGCCCAAGCGGAGGACGCTGCCAGTGCACGCGAAGCCAGGATCCAAGAGGAGATCGATCGTAGGGTGGCGGAGGCTCGAGTAGATCTCGCCAGCAGATACGACCTGAGGCTGAAGCTCATGGAAGCCGAAGCTGAGGGGAGAACCACCGCCCTGAGGTCAAGGTTGGATGAAGCGGAATGGCGCGAGAAGGCCGCTGCAGCGGCCCTAATCTCCGTCCAGGCCGAGTTGGCCTCCGCCCGCGCCGAACTACTCCCGCTCCAGCGGCGGGTGACTGATGCCGAGTCCCATGCGCAGCAGAGCAGGGAGAAAGCGCTCCGTCGGAAGACGTTGCTGCGCGAGCACACTCCCATGCTCCGGGATCTCAAGGAGGGCAAACCAGGCGTTGGGTACCATCTGCGATGAACACGCCCCCCACCCCCACGCAGAGGACTATGCCAGCCATCTCCGCTTCTTCACCGATGTCATGACTCGCCTGGAGGACCAGACCTAGAGGGCTCGCGATCTTGTGCACAAAAAGAGCCGAGGCCTCCTTGGGCGCGCGTTTTCCCGTGTCTTCAGTCATCTTCAGAACATCGATCCCCACTTCAACTTCGACGCTGCCATTGCCTAGTGCCCGGACCCATCCGGGAAAACCTGGCGCATTGGGTGGATGATAATGTGGATGCTCTGGTAAGGGCTTTCTCTTCTGAGGATGACGCGGTGGTGGTCGCGGCATATGAAGGCGGCGCAGTTAATGATGGTGAAGACGATGACGGCGACGGCGCCAGTAGCGTGTCCAGGAGTGACTCGGAAAGTGCCGCGAGCGACATGTCCGGTTGAGCCTGTAACACCCATGATGCGGCTATATCTCCCACGTGTCGAGGCATGACTTAGAGGCATAACTGCATGGTGGTTTCTTCGCAAGTGGGGTAATCATCACACAATCCCATGTACTGAATAAGAAAGGGATAAAGAGTTAGCTTACAATCGCCACTTCACACAAATTACAAGTTAAACATACATCATCCAGAGTATAATCAAAGGTCTGACTACGGAACCAAAACAAAGAAAGGCAACCCTAAATGCTAGATCCCTGATCGTCCCAACTGGGCTACACTACTGATCATCAGGAAACCCAACATAGTAACGACCCAGATCCTTGTCAAACTCCCACTTGATTTCGGTAGCATCACCTGCACTGGTATCGTCGGCACCTGCAACTGTTTGGAAGTATCTATGAGTCACGAGGACTCAGCAATCTTACACCCGCGAATCAAGACTATTTAAGCTTATGGGTAGGATAAGGTAGTGAGGTGGAGTTGCAGCAAGTGCTAAGCAATTATGGTGGCTAACATATGCAAAAGAGAGTAAGATGAGAAGCTACGCAACGGTCCAAAAGATATAAGTGATCAAGAAGTGATCCTGAAACTACTTACGTTCAAGCATAACACAAGACCGTGTTCACTTCCCGGACTCCGCCGAAAGGAGACCATCACGGCTACACACGCGGTTGATTCATTTTAATTAAGTCAAGTGTCAAGTTTTCTACAACGGGATATTAACAAATTCCCATCTGCCACATAATCGCGGGCACGGCTCTCGAAAGTTTATACCCTGCAAGGGTGTCCCAACTTAGCCCATCACAATCTCTCATGGTCAACGAAGGATATTCCTTCTCCCGGAAAGACCCGATCAATCTCGGAATCCTTGTTACAAGACATTTCGACAATGGTAAAACAAGACTAGCAAAGCCACCGGACTGTGATGACAAATCCCGATAGGAGCTGCACATATCTCGTTCTCAGGGCACACCGGATAGGTCAAGGTACGAGTAAAACTAGCCCTCAAGTTTCCCCGCGGTGGCCCCGCAGGCTTCCTGGTTTGGACCAACACTCAGAGGAGCACTGGCCTGGGGGGTTAAAATAAAGATGACCCTCGGGCTCGCAAAACCCAAGGGAAAAGGCTTAGGTGGCAAATGTTAAAACCAAGGTTGGGCCTTGCTGGAGGAATTTTATTCAAAGTGAACTGTCAAGGGGGTCCCATAACCCCAACCGCGTAAGGAACGCAAAATCAAGGAACATAACACCGGTATGACAGAAACTAAGGCGGTAAGAGTGGGACAAAACAACAGGCAAAAGGCCGATCCTTCCACCCTTTACCAAGTATATAGATGCATTAAATTAAATAAGAGATGTTGTGATATCCTAACATAAACATGTCCCAACATGGAACAAACTTCAACTTCACCTGCAACTAGCAATGCTATAATAGGAGTTGTGCAATAGCGGTAACATAGCCAAACAATGATTTGCTAGGAAGGTGGGTTAGAGGCTTGTCATGGCAATATGGGAGGCATGATATAACAAGTGGTAAGTAGGGTGACATAGCGATCGAGTGAACAACTAGCAAGCAAAGATAAAAGTGATTTCGAGGGTATGGTCATCTTGCCTGCAATGTTCTCAGAGTTGTCAAAAGCTTGATCCTCGTTAGCGAACTCAACAGGTTCCTCATCCATGTACTCATCTCCCGGCTCTATCCAAAGAAAGAACACAAGCAACGGAGCAACAATCAATCACGGTGCAATGCACAATCAACATGATGCAAGACATGGCATGATATGCATGATAGGACGTGCAATGCTTATGCGTGCTCCGGAAGGGAAAGAATTATCAAGGCATCAACTTGGCAAACCAAGTATGCCGCTGGAAAGATGATATGATTTCGGTTGAAATCGATATAAAGATCACCGAAACGGATGCACAGTTTGCAAATTGCAAGCAAAACAAGAATGATGTGAAACTGCGATTTGCAGCATGATGGCTCTTAAAATGCAACAAGAAACTAAGCTATTGCACTCCAACATCACAACAAATCATATGGTAGTGATGTACGGGAGATGCTTGACAAACATGTACACTGGGCTATGGCTAGATGACAAAAGAACAGGTTCAAACAAGCATGGCAAAACAAGCATGTGAAAATGCTAACATGTCAAAAACAACATCAGGAAGCAATGTTTAGAGCAAGCAAAGAACCTGCTACATGTACTTAACATGGCAAACAAAGGCATGTCATTCTTCTACTAAACACATAGAAAAAAACTCGCTTACTGATCATGAGCCAAAAAGGCACATATAATATGATTATACCCATGCAAACATAGCATGTTTTATAAACAGATTCAAACTTTGTGAAATATCAGGACATGGCAAAAACAGATTCATGATAGCAACTTTGCATGATTGTGCCACTCATCACATGGCACTAAAAAACATGGAACTAATACTAGCATGGAGTAGGCATGAAAATGAATCTAACCATGTGCCAAACACCTTCATAGCATGCTTGAAATAAAACACACAAAAATGAGAAAACATGATCATGATGCAAAATGACATGTTCATGAACTTTTTCAAATGCAAAAACTAATGCCCCCACTGGATTGGTGGGATTTTTCTAACCCAAAAACATATATAATATAATGGGGTTGCTGTAGAAAAATCCCCACAAAAGCTATAAGTTAAAAACTGCCTAAAATGGAAATAAACAGAAAATGGGAAAACCTAAAATGGACTATGTCCCAATCTGGACTTGCCAGATAAGGAAGGGCCCAAACTGGAAAGACCCAAAATTGACAAGGTACCCAATTTGGCTAGGGCCAGGAACGTGCGGATGACAGGTGGGTTCGTGGGTCCCACGTGTGATGTGAGAGGCTGTGTGTGCGGGTGTGAGGCTGGCAGGTGGACCTGGCGATGCGTGAGGCTGACTGGTGGACCTACACGCCCGGCTAAAGCAGAGCAAAACAGGGGTGTTGCCAGCCGGTTATTGGCACGGTGGAGGATGTCACCGGAGTTGTTCCGGGGATCCTATGACACGGCGGAGATGCGCAACAGGGTCGCAGGAGAATCCCATGTCCCCGGGTGCCACTAGCCGCACCAGAGGACGTCGGCGACGAGCTACAGATGCAGCGATGGCGCGGACACACGTGGCGAGGTGGAACGCTACACGAGCAATTGGAGCTGCAGAACAGGCCTGCGCGATGCGGCGATGGGGAAAAACACGCACAGAGACGCTACGGCGGTCGTAGGACTCGCCGGAGCAGGGTTCGACGGTGATGGGTTCGCGCGGATGGTGCGGGGCTAGCTAATGCATGCAAAAGCGGGCGAGAAGGGCACGAGGCTGCTCAGGGGCTTACCACGAGCACGAGAGTGCACTCGGTTGGACGGGAGGTGATCGGGGGCGAGCACGACGATGATCAAACACCTATGGCTCCAGGGGGAAGAAGAGGAAGGAGTCGACTGCATCTTTACATCCCGCGGTGAAGTAGCGGACGTCAGGGACGTAGACGGATTCGGGGAATAAGACGGACATGATTGTCGTGGTGGAGGTGGTCGGAGAGCACGCCGGCGATGATCTTGCGTGCTCGGATGCGCTCGGGACATTTGTGGCGCGACAAATCTGGTGGCTCTCTCACCTGGAGGGGGCGGCAAGAGGGAAGAGGGAAACCCTAGAAGCGCTTGGACATGGAGAGAGGTCAAAAGGAGGGCCAGGGTGAGGGTTTGGAGCGGCGACGCTCTTGGCCGTGGCCATGTGCATGCTCACAGGGGGGACCAAGGTGGAATAAAAGATGGGTGAGGTCATGGGCACGGTCGCTGACCAGTTGGACCGACGCGGCCACGTGGAGTGAATGGGAGAGAGGGGTGTGCACCATTTCGGTGAGAAAAGGAGGAAGGAGGGCGCGAGTGGGTGAGCTGGGCTGCGGGGCGCGGTGCCAGATGGGCCGACCTGGGAGGCCGAGGCCCAGGTGGGTGCTGCTGCTGCTGGGATGCTCTGCTGCCGCTGCTGCTTCTTTTCCTTTTCCATTTCTCCATATGAAAAAAACAAAAGGAAAAGTGCAGGGAAAAAGGAGAGGAGTTTGAGAAATATAACAAGATTCCCATGATCCTGGATTTATTCCCTATTTAATAAAATTAATTTGGGATTTTTTAAAGGTAGAAAAATAAAACAAGTTTGAATTGAGATCAAACTTGGGTTATTTTTGAACCTGACCAAAAAACTTCAAATGGGACGCAAATTTACAGCGAGGGTGTAGGCATGGTCTAATATTTGTAGGGAAAAGATGAACATTTATGGAGTAGGGGAAACAGTCACTTGAAAAATAAGGAAAGGAAGAGAATAATATGTGGTGATGAGGGGGAAAATGATGGCACTAGGATACCAAGGAACATGCCACAAGCAACATGCTACAAGATGAAGAAGCACATGATGATGGGGATATGCAAAAAAACACCCAACAGAATGAAAACACATGATGATGCCATGATGCAGCAAGATGATGGCATAGCAATGCAACAACAAATAAAATGAAGGCAACCAAAAGAAGCCAACCATGATAGATCCAAGGAATTGGATGGACACCAAACTGGATATATTGCCAAATTGGGAAAAAGTTACACATGGGGTGTTACAACTCTCCACCAATACAATAGGATCTCGTCCCATGATCTATGATTGAAAGAACTCCGGATATTCGGAATGGAGGTGATCCTGGCGTTCCCAGGTGGCTTCTCGGTCAGAATGGTGTGACCACTTCACTTTCAAGAATTTGATTGACTTGTTGCGAGTCTTGCACTCGGTTTCTTCAATAATAGCAACGGGATGCTCATGATAAGACAGATCTTGGAGGTCAATCTCTTCGAAGTTGATAGTGCGCTCGGGGGTCTCGAAGCACTTGCGAAGTTGTGACACGTGAAACACATCATGCACATTTGCGAAGTTGGACGTAAGCTCAAGTTGATAGGCGAGGTTGCCTCTTTTACCAATGATCTTGAAAGGACCCACATATCTAGTGGCAAGCTTCCCTCTCATACCGAAGCGTCGAGTACCTTTCATTGGAGAGACGCGGAGGTAGACATGGTCTCTGATCTGGAAAGCCAAGTCACAATGCTTGCTATCATAGTAAATCTTCTGGCGCGATTACACGGCTTTGAGATTTTCACGGATGACTTTACACATTTCTTCAGCTTCTGTGATCAAGTCGTTGCCATGAAGTTGGCGTTCACCAGTCTCTGACCAATTGAGAGGAGTACGACACTTCCTGCCATAGAGAATTTCGAATGGGACCTTGCCCGAACTCGCTTGGAAGCTGTTGTTGTAGGAGAACTCGGCATATGGAAGACAATCTCCCCACTTCATACCGAAGGAGATAACACAAGACCTGAGCATCTCTTCAAGGATTTGATTGACTTGCTCGACTTGGCCACTAGTTTGATGATGGAAAGATGTGCTGAAGCAAATGTTGGTGCCCATGGCCTTCTAGAAGGAGTCCCAAAACATAGAAGTGAAAATGCCTCCACGATCAGAAGATATCAATTGCGGAATACCATGCAAGGAGACAATCCTGGAGGTGCATAGCTCTGCCAACTGAGCTGCTGTGATGGATTCTTTGATTGGAAGGACATATGCCACTTTTGTAAGCTTGTCAATGAAAACAAAGATAGCATCATTTCCACGCCTGGACATAGGAAATGCAGTAACGAAGTCCATTTCAATATGGTCAAACTTCCATTCTGGGATAGCAACAGGTTGGAGGAGACCAGTTGGTCATTGGTGTTCTGTTTTCACCCTTCAGCAGACATCACATTCATTCACGAATTGAGCAATCCCTTGCTTCATTCCAGTCCACCAGTACGACTGCTTGAGGTCATGCTACATCTTCGTACTTCCAGGATGAATGGAAATAAGAGAATTGTGCGCCTCATTCATTATGACCTTCCTTAGGTCACCTTTAGGAACCCCAATCTGGTTCTAGAAGAATAAAGTGTCTTTGTCATCAATGCGATAGATTGTGTTTGGGTTGGCTCTTGGCAATACCATTTTTCACTCTCTTCACCATGGTATCAAGGAGTTGTGCCTCACGAATTTGGTCTTCCAAAGTAGGAGAGACTTGAAGGTTGGTAAGAAAACCTTGTGGAACAACTTGGAGATTGAGTTTGTGGAAAGCTTCACCAAGGTCCGGTTGGAATGTCTTGAGAATTAAGCTATTGCAGTAAGCCTTCCTGCTCAAAGCATCAGCAATGACATTGGCCTTGCCTGCAGTATATTCAATATTCAGATTGTATTCTTGAATCATTTCGACCCATCAAGTTTGCATGAGGTTGAGGATGGGTTGAGTGAAGATGTACTTGAGGATCTTGTGATCTATGAAAATGTCCACTTTCCTTCCCAACAAGAGATGTCTCCACGTTATTAATGCATGGAAAACTGCCGCCAACTCAAGATTGTGAGTGGGGTAGTTCCTTTCGTTGGGCTTCAACTGATGAGAGGTATAAGCCACCATTTTCTTCTATCGCATTAACACAGCGCCGAGACCTTGCAAAGAGGCATCACAGAAAACTTCGAATGGCTTGGATTCATCAGGAGGAGTCAAGACAGGAGCTGATACTAGCTTTTCATTGAGGGTGTTGAAGGAAACGTCACACTTAGGTGTCCAGACATACTTGACATGCTTGTGGAGGAGGTTGGAAAGAGGCTTTGCAATCTTAGAGACATTCTCAATGAATCTTTGGCAATAGCTTGCAAGTCCAAGAAAACTGCTGAGCTGCTTGACATTCTGAGGAGGTTCCCAGTTCACAATTGCAGAAACCTTCTTGGGATTAACAGCGATGCCCTTGGTGGAGATGATATGAAAAAGGTAAAGAACCTCATCAAGCTAAAACTCACATTTGGAAAACTTCGCATAGAATTGATGCTCTCTGAGCTTGTCGAGCACCAATCTCAAATGCTTGGCATGATCCTCCTTATTCTTGGAGAAGACCAAGATATCGTTGAGATACACTAGAACAAAATCGTTTGTGTAAGGGTTGAAGATGAATTTCATCATGCAAGAGAACGTTGGAGCAGCATTGACAAGGCCGAAAGACATGACAATATATTCATAAGAACCATAGCTTGTTCTGAATGCTTTCTTGGGGATATCTTGCTCATGAATGCGAATCTGATGATAACCCATGCGGAGGTCAAGTTTGGAGAATACTTTAGCACCTTTAAGTTACTCAAATAGCTCATTGATGTTAGGAAGTGGATACTTGTTCTTAATTGTCTTCTTGTTCAATGGACGGTAGTCGACACAAAGTTGGTCCGTTCTATCCTTCTTCTGGACAAAAAGAACACCACAACCCCATGGAGATGAACTCGGTCTAATCAGACCCACACGCTCTTGTTCATCGAGCTGTTTCCTCAATTTCTTAAGCTCCTCAGGTCCAAGCTTGTAAGAACGCTTACAAACGGGTTCCGTACCAGCCTCAAGATCGATAATGAATTCAACTGGCCTCAAGTACGACACTTCCTGCGATAGAGAATTTTGAATGGGGCTTGCCCGAATTCGCTTGGAAGCTGTTGTTGTAGGAGAACTCGACATATGGAAGACAATCTTCCCACTTCATACCGAATGAGATGACACAAGCCCTGAGCATCTCTTCAAGGATTTGATTGACTCGCTCGACTTGGTCACTAGTTTGAGGATGGAAAGTTGTGCTGAAGCGAATGTTGGTGCCCATGGCCTTCTAGAAGGAGTCCTAGAACTTAGAAGTGAAAATGCTTCCACGATCAGAAGATATTAATTGCAGAATACCGTGCATGGAGACAATCCTGGAGGTGTATAGCTCTTTCAACTGACCTGCTGTGATGGATTCTTTGATTGGAAGGAAATGTGCCACTTTTGTAAGCTTGTCGATGACAACAAAGATAGCATCATTTCCACGCTTGGACTTAGCAAATCCAGTAACGAAGTCCATTTCAATATGGTCAAACTTCCGATCTGGAATAGCAAGAGGTTGGAGGAGACCAGCTGGTCACTGGTGTTCTGTTTTCACCCTTTGGCAGACATCACATTCATTCACGAATTGAGCAATCTCTCCTTCATTCCAGTCCACCGGTACGACTGCTTGTGGTCATGCTACATCTTCATACTTCCAGGATGAATGGAAAGAATAGAATTGTGCGCCTCATTCATTATGACCTTCCTTAGGTCACCTTTAGGAACAATAATCCGGTCCTCAATGAATAAAGTGTCTTTGTCATCAATGTGATAGAACTTGTATTTGGGTTGGCTCTTGGCAATACCATTTTTCACTCTCTTCACCATGGTATCAAGGAGTTGTGCCTCACGAATTTGGTCTTCCAAAGTAGGAGAGACTCGAAGGTTGGCAAGAAAACCTTGTGGAACAACTTGGAGATTGAGTTTGCGGAAAGCTTCACCATGGTCCGGTAGGAATGGCTTGAGAATTAATCTGTTGCAGTAAGCCTTCCTGCTCAAAGCATCTGCAATGACATTGGCCTTGCCTGGAGTATATTCAATACTCAGATTGTATTCTTGAATCATTTCAACCCATCGATTCTCCCTGAGGTTGAGGTTGGGTTGAGTGCAGATGTACTTGAGGCTCTTGTGATCTGTGAAAATGTGCACTTTCCTTCCGAACAAGTGATGTCTCCACATTATTAATGCATGGACAACTGACGCCAACTCAAGATCGTGAGTGGGGTAGTTCCTTTCGTTGGTCTTCTACTGACGAGAGGTATAAGCCACGATTTTCTTCTCTTGCATTAACACCGCGCTGAGACCTTGCAAAGAGGCATCACAAAAAACTTCGAATGGCTTGGATTCATCAGGAGGAGTCAAGACAGGAGCTGAGACTAGCTTTTCTTTGAGGGTGTTGAAGGCAACATCACAATCAGGTATCCAGACATACTTGACATGCTTGTGGAGGAGGTTGTAAAGAGGCTTTGCAATCTTAGAGAAATTCTCAATGAATCTTCGACAATAGCTTGCAAGTCCGAGAAAACTGCTGAGCTGCTTGAGATTCTGAGGAGGTTCCTAGTTCTCAATTGCAGAAACCTTCTCGGGATTAACGGCGATGCCCTTGGCGGAGATGATATGACCAAGGTAGAGAACCTCATCAAGCTAAAACTCACATTTGGAAAACTTCGCATAGAATTGATGCTCTCTGAGTTTGTCGAGCACCAATCTCAAATGCTTGGCATGATCCTCCTTATTCTTGGAGAAGACCAAGATATCATTGAGATACACCAGAATGAAATCATTTGTGTAAGGGTTGAAGGTGAAGTTGATCATGCGAGAGAATGTTGGAGGAGCATTGACAAGGCCGAAAGACATGACAGTATATTCATAAGAACCATAGCTTGTTCTGAATGCTATCTTGCGGATATATTGCTCATGAATGTGAATCTGATGATAACCCATGGGGAGGTCTAGCTTGGAGAATACTTTAGCTCCTTTTAGTTGCTCGAATATCTCATTGATGTTAGGAAGTGGATACTTGTTCTTGATTGTCTTCTTATTCAATGGATGGTAGTCGACACAAAGTCAGTTACTTCCATCCTTGTTCTGGACAAAAAGAACACCACAACCCCATGCAGATGAACTCGGTCTGATCAGACCCAGACGCTCTTGTTCATCGAGCTGTTTCTTCAATTCCTTCAACTCCTCAGGTCCAAGCTTGTAAGGACGCTTGCAAACGGGTTTCGTACCAGGCTAAGATTGATAATGAATTCAACTGGCTGGTGAGGAGGCATTCTCGGAAGCTCTTCTGGAAAGATGTCTTGGTATTCACAAACGACTGGAATCTGGGAGATGGCATTCAACTCGCCCTTCTCATTGAGAGAAAATAGTCGGATGGTTTCATCCCGAGCGGCATAGATGATCACATCCTCAGAAGAGTGTGTCAATTGAATCTCTCTGGCAGCACAATCGAGCTGAGCCTTGTGCTTAGAAAGCCAGTCCATCCCGAGAATTAGATCAATATCCGAGTCGCCAAGAACCATTGGAGAGGACAGCAATTTATAGTTTCTCATCTTGATGGAAACATCCGGAGTCACCAAACTGGAACTCAACAATTTACTCGGAGAAACGATATCCATGGTTTACCCAAATGTGAAGAAGTGAATTCTTGCTTGGCAAAAAGCGGTCTTGACATGAAACAATGTGACGCACCAATATCAAATAAGACTTTTGCAGGAAAGGAGTTAACTGAAAGGTTAACCATGATCACATCTGAAGAATCCTCCACCTGAGCAGCATTCATCATGTTCACCTTAGCATGCTTGGGATTATGCTTGGCCACTTCATTGCTTGAAGATCTCACAAGAGGAGGAGGCGGAAGGCACCTTTGGTTGTAGCACTTGTTTGCATAGTGCCCTTTCTGCTGACACTTGTTGCAAGTCATCTCTGAGAGCGGACGATGATAAGGAGCACTTGACCTTGGAGCTTGAGACTGAGGTTTGTTCTGATAGCCTGGGTTGGGTGGGTTGGAAGATCCATGGACACCTTTATTCTTCTGCTGGTAGGGCTAACGAAATGGAGGAGGAGGAAGCCAGAACTTCTGTTTCTTAGCTGGCACTTGTGAGGAAGAAGAAGACTGAATTGCATCCCTGCCTCTTCTAGCACCCCGGCTCAGAGAAAACCGGAACGCCCCGTATTCCAGCCTAGAGATCGAGGAGAAGTCTTCTGGAATATGACAATGCTTAGCATAGAACAAACCAGCTTACTATTATTGCAAGAATATGAATACAAGGTCTCCGATATTACAATGAATAACATCGGCACGGGGACACTATGCCATCCTCAGTTGCTCTATGCAAGCAGCAGAACAACTCAATGCAGCGGAAAAACTACTGGCAGCGGAACAACGACGACGGTGGTGAACTCCACTCCACAGGGACTCTGGCTGGAACGCTTATCCTAGCTCGCGAACACAGGAACAACACCAAATAGGCATGCAATCCAGGCATGACCTGCAAGCTGGCATGACATGCCAGGTCAGTACATTGAATGTACTTGCAAGCTCACAATAACCAGAGGCATTAAAGACAAACATCAACATGGCATGACAGGTTAAGCAGGAATTATTATGAGATCATCAGGATAACATGGCATGAACAATATGAACATAACATCGCTAGGAAAATATATATTCATGGCAGCAATATATAAATCTGATGATACTAGCATGCAACATGATGACACTACATGCACTATTTTTTTCCTGCTCGGGTTACTACATAACCATCACATGCATCACTTACCAACTTCTAACATTACATGATCATCTCAGGATCAAATCAAGCTTGGTATAAACAATACAGTAGAAATCATTAAATGACCACAAGGAGCTTGATCTTTACCCATGATTCTCGCACAACATCACGAATATCCAACAACTCGGTATCCTCGATACCACGGTGATCATTTAGGCGATCACAACCATGACCAACACTTGGTCTTACACAGTGATCATTCCAACGATCACAACCAACTTATTTCATCATCGAACCGTGGTTGTCATAAATCAAGTTATTATTAATACTGTTGACTCATGGTGGGACCGACACGAACTGGGCCCTTATCCGCGGGCGCAGCTATCGATAGATTTAATATACACTCTGCAGAGGCTAGTACACAGTACCCACAGCACGGAACCCTAGCCTCACACTCCAATTCGGGTGGACCAAAGCGTTCCGACAAAACCGATCTACTGCCATGACACCCTCCCGGCCACTCCGACCAACTCCCCTTTGGGCTAAGTCCTGGGTGGCCCCGTGCCTACCAAAGGCACCAACGGCCACCATCGTGGCAAAACGGTCCCAAACGGGGACAAGGATCCATACTCAACAATGGGCACACAAGGCTTATGTCGTCCTACCTGATCAGGGTAGCGCTCGCGCATAACCTTCCCTCGCGGGAGCCACCGGCGAGAGGCATGACAATAGACCCAGTTAGGACCTCCCCATAAGGTAAGCGTGGTTGCACTGGTCAGTTTCGATATGGTGGCACCATGACTCAGCCAACATTTGTTCAAGTTCAATTTAATCCAGTTAAACTTGAATGAGATATGCTGAGCCATGATAAAATAACATGATGCATATACAAAGCATGAGCATGATATCAACATAAGCACGGGATGCAACATAACTGTCCATCATATCAACTATGAAATAATCTCCAATTGAACATGGCATAATGACGAGCATAAATATTACAAGTGCAACACTACTCATAGTATAACATGACCACTAGCATCAACCATAAATAACATGCAAGAACTCATCAATAACATTGCCGAGTAAAGACTTAACCAACTAGTAGTAAAGGAACAATGCATATTAACAATACTCGGTAACCGATGTTAGTCATGCACCGAAGAACATGACCAACCCAACATGTACTACTATCAAGCATGGCAATATGAAAGTAATATTAGCAACTAGCAGGGCATGATAACCAGGTGCATCACAACATAGTAAGCAAGTAAGCACTAACCCAGAAACATTACCGAAACAACGATAACCATATTTTAAACAAGCAATCATTTAATAAATATTCAACTTGAAGACCATTGCTAATTCATGACTATCATGCAAGTGGGTATTTTGTCTTGCCTGGGGATGAAGAAGGCAGTGGGAAGAAGTGCGGTGAAGCCGCGGAAAGATTTGCCAGAAACAGTTCTCTCTCGGAGGGGCTGTTTACGTGCAATGGCAGAAAGGTCATTTCAAGTATGTCAAACCATAGTGAAAATGAAACCAACAGAACGGGCTCGACGAGACGAAGAAGTGGGCTTTGGAATCACCTCATTTGGAGTTAGGATCAAAAAGTTATGATTGCTTTTCTGCCAGGGACTCATCTGTAAAGAAACATCTGTAAAGGAACTGCGCTTTCGGGACAGTGAAGGCGCATTTTCGGCCGAAGCCACAGCTGTTTACGCTTTCACTGAAACGAAAGCGTATTCGTGAGATTACGCTTCCACTTAACCATGTGGACAGTGGAGGGGCCGGGCATGGGTCGCTGATGTGCGGGTCCCGCGGGTGTGGCCCGTCACTTATCCAGGTCAGCGTGGCGGGACCGGGCCTTGAGAATCTAACACGGGGGCCGGCCTTATCCATCTCCTTCTCTCTCTCTGCTCGCCTGGCTTCTTCCTCGCACCCGACGAAGAACAGAGGAGAGGTGGGGCTGGGCTCGGCCGGCGTCTGGCTCCGGTGACTCCAGTGGTCCCCGGCGAGGGCGAGGCTGCCGGCGATAACAGGGGGAAGCTCCGCGCTCGCCTGAACCGGTTGGGGGCGCTGATGAAGAGAGGGGTCGTGGTGGCTCGCAGCCACAGAGAGCACGGCGGCGACGACTAAGCTTGGGGATGACGACAACAGAGGCTCCAGCAATGGGCTGAGAGGGCATGGAGGTTCACCGGACTCCAGGGAAGCCTATGTTGGTGGCTAGGGGAAGAGTAGGGCTCTGGTGGCCGTGAATTTAGGATGAGGAGGCCCACGGCCATGGCGGCAATGGTGGAGCAGGAGAGCTCCAGAGGCTCGGGCAGATGGATGAGGAGGTTGCTGGGAGTGAGGGGGGGCTGGTGGTGAGGTCGAACGGCCTCGGGGACGGCTTAAATAGCCAGCAGGGGAGGAGGTCGAGCTGGCACCGCCGCGGACGAGTGTCCGGTGCCGTGGACACGTGCCCTCGCTCACGAGCTCGGAGGTAGACGACCTAGGAGGAGCAGTGGAGGCTCCCATGGGGTAGAGGAGGCCAAGGGGGAAGCAGAGGAAGAAGCCGAGCGCCATTAAAGCTCGATCGGCCATAGTGTGTCCGTGGGCACGCGGTGGTTTGCGTCAGTGAGCAAGCGGACGGAGGGGGAGAGGGGTCCAGGTGATCGGCGACGACGAGAGGAAGACAATGGACATGCTCACGTGCGCTAAGACGACGAGAGGAGGAGGGGCCCGAGCACAAACGACGTTCTAGGAACAGCCGATGCACGCCAAAGTGGTGGTCACCGCACAGACTGGCATCAAGAAGAGCCAAATGGCTGGCAATTGTTGTCTAGCGGTAAGTCCTTCCTGGGGCGGTTTCAACTGCGGTGGTAGTTCGGTGAAAACGACTCTAGTTAAAAGGTAAGCAACCTCTGAAGTTTACTGCAGTAAACTTGATCAACTAAGTGTGATCAACAGAGAGATGCTATGGGTCAAATGTTATGTCTGGGGTGTTTAGGCTAGGAAGGACTACAGTACTGGGGAGGTTGAGGAGATTTGGATCAAGATATAATAGAGTTTCTTTGCAACTACCAAATATGGTCTAGAATCAAGATTAGGATGATGCACTCTGATGAAGCATCAACTTGAGCTCAAATTGGGCAAGGCAGAGTCATTAGGTCCTATGAAGATGCTCAAAAGGTTTTATACCAATTGGATAAACCAAAATGGTACTTCCTTCACAAACATTTCCACTGACCAGAAACTTGCAAAAATTCTAGAGGAATAATGGCTTAATGAACCATGCCCAAAACGGGTGGAGGTAAGTTATATGGATAACAGAAGGCGTAGAAAAATTGGCAGCCATAATGGAGCAAGATAAAATATACTTGCTTCACAATCTAAAATTTTGGACAAAATCAAAGAATTGAAGGTGAGCTCATATGCAGGCATGACATGAGCTCTACTTTGGTGGAGATCTATGATATGATTATATGAGGGATCATGCAAAATGACAACTCATTTGGATATGCCTAGATTGTACTTCCTTCACAACCAGTTCCCTCAGACAGGAACTTTGGAAAATCATAATTAAATAATTACTAGGCAAATGAGGTTGCACTTTGGCATGTGGCAATGATATGGACAGGAAAAGGTGTCCAAGGAGTTTGCGGTCAATTGGGAAAAGGAAAATAGCACTTGCTTCACATTCTGCCATTTAGGACAGAATAGGAAATGAATTATTTGAGCATGATGACAAACATGACAAATGAAATATTTTGTCATATTTCAGAAAGATATGACCCAAACAATTTATGAGAATTATTTGGGAATTTTAGGAGTGATGGGAATAAAGGTTGCTTCACAACCTAGGGCAATTTGAGTTATTCCTTTAATAGAAAAGGAATATTCCCAATAAAAAGAATATTGGGATTTGGGCTAGGATGAAAATGACAGGGTCTAGGGAAGGATTTGGGTATGACAAGCCACTCTAGAAACAAAGAAGAAGGCATCTTCTTCAGTTTCCAGACCGCATAGCTACGGAAAAAGAAAACTCAAGCAAAAACCTCAGAAGAACAAAAGAAAAAGAAAGGGCCAAAAATCAGGATGTCACACCTCTCTTCTTAGAAGCCTCACGCTTGAGCTGAGCATCTTCTTGCTTGAGTGCCATGTTATATAATTGATCGAATTCACTCGGCTCAAGAAGCATGAGAGCTAACAGCAGATCTTCTCTGAGGCCACCTCTGAATTGATAGATGATACTCTTTTCATCAGGAACGTCTTGTTTAGCGAAGCGAGCAAGTTTCTGAAACTGGATATTGTATTGATACACAGACATGCTTCCTTGCTTGAGATTGCAAACTCCTCACACTTACTCTCAGCAACACTTGTTGGAATATGATGAGCTTTGAAGTCTCGGCGGAAATCATCCTAGGTAATCACACGACCTCCTATGGAATCTCTATATTGTTGATACCAACCAGTAACTTGGTCCTTGAGTTGAAACGAAGCAAACTTGACAAAGTACTCAGGCCTGACATTGCTACATTTAAAATGCTTGCAGATGTCCACGAGCCAATCATCGGTGTTTGTGGCCTCGACACAGTTGCTGAAAGGCTTCGACTGGTTTGCGAGGAACTGGTTGAGGGTAGCGCACTGAGGCTGATTGTTGAAATTCCCTTGGCCTTGATTTCCTTGGTTGCCTTGACCTTGGTTGCGCTCTTGCAAGAGTTGCAAAAGCATCTAAGTGTTGGCGTTTGTGCCTGCCATGGCAGCGTGCCATGCCTCCGCAGGTGGAGGTGGTGGCGGAGGGTTCGCCTGACACCCATCATCGCGGTCCGGATTCAGACGCGTTGGAGGAGCCATCCTGAAAAGGGTGGCATCCGTTAGAATCTTGATAGACAGATAGACAAGCTGAATCAATGGATAGAAATTGCAACATATAGTCTTCACAATGAACAATTCGAAGAAGGATGAACAAATGAATTCCAAACTAAATCATCACACGTCCATTAAGGTGAGAAGCCACTTAGATAAAGGTAGATGAATAAAGCAACAAGGTATGAATATGAACAAATAAGTGGTAAGGATTACCCAATCACAAAACAAATATCTGCGGGAAGAAATACTAGAGCTACTTGAATTCCCACCTATAAAACTCCCAAAACTTTATGGTTATGCAATCAGGTGTTAGGGATACAGGGGAAGCATAATATCTCACCCAAACTAACAATCCCTACATCCAGCTGTATCCATCCTTCAACACATAACAAGGAATCCTTTGGAAATCATGTATCTCAACCTTCGAAAAGCATCCGTTATATGAGTTATGGCAATCTCCCGAACTCCCTCCCTAGTATTGGGTGGCGTCGAGGTTATCTCACAAACAACTGCATAAAAAAGATTTTGGATGTCAGCGAACTCAAGTATTCCAGAACTTTAACGATAAAATCGTGATGACAACACCTCAGAGCTCAACTCCCTGGGACACTGCCACAACCCCTAAACTTCAGGAGGCACCAAGAACAATGTTGTCGTCACAAGACTATCAGAATGATTCCAAGATACCCGCGTGATCCTAAAAAAATTCGTGAAATTTGAGGAGAGAAAAGTCAAAACTTCTATGTTAGGAGGTCTCACCAGAGCGATGAAGGGACTGAGGAGTAAAAAGAATCCTACATTCCAATATATATAATCCTAAGACTCAAACATTTTTGTGCTAGACTCAACAACGTCAGCGATTCGATCAAGCAGGGGGCTCCTAAGTCGGGGATGGCTCTGATTAACAACTTGTAACACCCACGATGCGGCTATATCTCCCACGTGTCGAGGCACAACTTAGAGGCATAACCGCATGGTTGTTTAGTTGGAAGTGGGGTAATCTTCAGAGAATCCCATGTACTGAATAAGAAAGGGATAAAGAGTTGGCTTACAATCGCCACTTCACACAAATAACAAGTTAAACATACATCATCCAGAGTACAATCAAAGGTCCAACTACGGAACCAAAACAAATAAAGACAACCCCAAATGCTAGATCCCCATCGTCCCAACTCGGCTCCACTACAGATCATCAGCAAACGAAACATAGTAATGACCCAGATCCTCGTCGAACTCCCACTTGAGTTCGGTAGCATCACCTGCACTGGTATCGTCGGCACCTGCAACTGTTTGGAAGTATCCGTGAGTCACGAGGACTCAGCAATCTCACACCCACGAGATCAATACTATTTAAGCTTATGGGTAGGATAAGGTAGTGAGGTGGAGCTGCAGCAAGTGCTAAGCAATTATGGTGGCTAACATACGCAAAAGAGAGTAAGATGAGAAGCTACGCAACGGTCAAAAAGCTATAAGTAATCAAGAAGTGATCCTGAAACTACTTACGTTCAAGCATAACACAAGACTGTGTTCACTTCCCAGACTCTGACTAAAAGAGACCATCAATGGTACACACGCGGTTGATTCATTTTAATTAAGTCAAGTGTCAAGTTCTCTACAATCGGATATTAACAAATTCCCATCTGCCACATAACCGCGGGCACGGCTCTCGGAAGTTTATACCCTGCAGGGGTATCCCAACTTAGCCCATCGCAAGCTCTCACGGTCAACGAAGGATATTGCTTCTCCTGGAAAGACCCAATAAGTCATCGGAATCCTGGTAACAAGACATTTCGACAATGGTAAAACAAGACCAGCAAACCCGCCCGACTATGTCGACAAATCCCGATAGGAGCTGCACATATCTCATTATCAGGGCACACCGGATAGGTCAAGCTACGAGTAAAACCAGCCCTCAAGTTTCCCCAGGTGGCCCCGCAGGCTTCCCGGTTCGGACCAACACTCAGAGGAGCACTAGCCCGAGGGGTTAAAATAAAGATGATCCTCGGGCTCGTGAAAACCCAAGGGAAAAGGCTTAGGTGGCAAATGTTAAAACCAAGGTTGGGCCTTGCTGGAGGGTTTTTATTCAAAGCAAACTGTCAAGGGGGTCCCATAACCCCAACCATGTAAGGAACACAAAATCAAGGAACATAACACCAGTATGATGGAAACTAAGGCGGCAAGAGTGGAACAAAACACCAGGCAAAAGGTCGAGCCTTCCACCCTTTACCAAGTATATAGATGCATTAAATTAAATAAGAGATATTGTTATATCTCAACATAAACATGTCCCAACATGGAACAAACTTCAACTTCACCTGCAACTAGCAACGCTATAAGAGGGGCTGAGCAAGAGCGGTAACAGAGCCAAACAACAGTTTGATAGGAAGGTGGGTTAGAGGCTTGTCATGGCAATATGGGAGGAATGATATAACAAGTGGTAGGTAGCGCGACATAGCTATAGGGCGAACAACTAGCAAGCAAAGATAGAAGTGATTTCGAGGGTATGGTCATCTTGCCTGCATTGTTCTCAAAGTTGTCGAAGGCTTGATCCTCGTTAGCGTACTCAACAGGTTCCTCGTTCACGTACTCGTCTCCCGGCTCTACCCAAAGCAAGAAACCAAGCAATGGAACAACAATCAACCATGATGCAATGCACAAGCAACATGATGTAAGACATGGCATGATATGCAAGATATCACATGCAATGCTTATGCGTGCTCCGGAAGGGAAAGAAAGATAAATGCATCAATTTGGGAAACAATTATGCCGCTGGAAAGATGAGATGATTTCGGTTGAAATCGATATAAAGATCACCGGAATCGGATGCACGCTTTGCAAATGGCAAGCAAAACAAGAATGATGCCAAACTGCGATTAACAGCATGATGGCTCTTAGAATGCAACAAGAAACTAAGCTACTGCACTCCAACATAGCAACAAAGCATATGGCAGTGATGTATAGGAGATTCTTGACAAAACATGAACACTGAGATATGGCTAGATCACACTAGAACAGGTTCAAACAAGCATGGCAAAAGTGCAAAAGATATCAGCTTCACAGACTTTGTGAAAATGCTAACATGTCAAAAACAACATCAGGAAGCAATGTTTAGAGCAAGCAAACAACATGCTACCAGAAGTTAACATGGCGAACAAAGGCATGTCATGCTTCTACTAAACACATAGAACAAAACTCCCTTACTAATTATGAGCCAAAAAGGCACAGGTAATATGATTATACCCATTCAAACATAGCAAGTTTTATAAACAGATTCAGACTTGGTGAAATATCAGGACATGGCAAAAACAGATTCATGATAGCAACTTTGCATGATTGTGCCACTCATCACAGGGCACTAAAAGACATGAAATTAATACTAGCATGGAGTAGGCATGAAAATGAGGCTAACCATGTGCCAAACACCATCATAAGATGGTTGAAATAAAACACACAAAAATGACAAAACATGTTCATGATGCAAAATGACATGTTCATGAACTTTCTCAAATGCAAAAAATAATGCCACCACTGGATTGGTGGGATTTTTCTACCCCTAAAACATATATAATATGTTGGGGTTGCTATAGAAAAATCCCCACAAAAGCTATAAGTTAAAAACTGCCTAAAATGGAAATAGACATAAAATGGGAAAACCTAAAATGGACTATATCCCGATCTGGACTTGCCAGATAAGGAAGGGCCCGAACTGGAAAGACCCAAGATGGACAAGGTACACGATTTGGCTAGGGCCAGGAATGTGCGGATGACAGGTCGGTCCGTGGGTCCCACGTGTCATGTTAGAGGGTGTGTGTGCGGGTGTGAGGCTGACAGGTGGACCCGGCGATGCGTGAGGCTGACTGGTGGACCTACGCGCGCTGCTAAAGCAGAGCAAAACAGGGGCGCTGCCAGACGGTGATGGGCACGGAGGAGGACCTCACCGGAGTTGTTCCGGGGATCCTACGACACAACGAAGATGCGCAACGGGGTCGCAGGAGAATCCCACGTCCCCGAGTGCCACTAGCCGCACCGGACGACACTGGCAATGAGCTACAAATGCGGCGACGGCGCGGACACACATGGCGAGGTGGAAAGCTACAGGAGTAGTTGGAGCTGCGGAACCGGCCTACCCGATGCGGCGACGGGGAAAAACACGCGCAGAGGCGCTACGGAGGTCGCAGGACTCGCCGGAGCAGGGTTCGACGGTGACGGGTTCGGGCGGATGGCGCGGGGCTAGCTAGCGCATGCAAAAGAGGGGGAGAAGGGCACGGGGCTGCTCAGGGGCTTACCACGAGCATGAGAGTGTGCTCGGTTTGACGGGAGGTGGTCGGGGGCGAGCATGGCGACGATCGAACACCTACGGCTCCAAGGGGAAGAAGAGGAAGGAGTCGACTGCATCTTGACGTCCCGCGGTGAAGTAGTGGACGTCGGGGACATAGACGACTTCGGGGAAGAAGACGGACACGATTGCCGGGGTGGAGGTGGTCAGAGAGCACGCCGACGACGATCTCTCACCTGGTGGTCGGAGAGCACGCACGCCGGTGGTCGGATGCGCTCGGGACGTTGGTGGCATGACAAATATATTGGCTCTCTCACCTGGCGGCGGCAAGAGGGAAGAGGGAAACCCTAGAAGCGCGTGGACATGGAGAGAGGTTAAAAGGATGGCCAGGGCAAGGGTTTGGAGCGGCGACGCTCTTGGCCGTGGCCATGTGCATGCTCACAAGGGGGCCCAAGGTGGACGAAAAGGTGGGTGAGGGCGTGGGCACGGTCGCTGACCAATGGGACCAAGGCGGCCATGTGGAGCGAATGGGAGAGAGCGGTGTGTGCCATTTCGGTGAGAAAAGGAGGAAGGAGGGCGCGAGTGGGTGAGCTAGGCTGTGGGGCACGGTGCTAGATGGGCCGGCCTGGGAGGCCGAGGCCCAGGTGGGTGCTGCTGCTGCTGGGCTACTCTGGTGCCGCTGCTGCTTCTTTTCCTTTTCCATTTCTTCAGACAGAAAAAAACAAAAGGAAAAGTGTAGGGAAAAAGTAGAGGAGTTTGAGAAATATGAAAATATTCCCACGATCCTGGATTTATTCCCTATTTCATAAAATTGATTTGGGCATTATTAAAGGTAGAAAAATAAAACAAGTTTGAATTGAGATCAAACTTGGGTCATTTTTGAACCTGACCAAAACAAATTCAAATGGGACACAAATTTACAGAGAGGGTGTAGGCATGGTCTAATATTTGTAGGGAAAAGATGAACATTTATGGAGTAGGGGAAAAAGTCACTTGACAAATTAAGGGAAGGAAGAGAATAATATGTGGTGATGAGGGGGAAAATGATGGCACTAGGATCCCAAGGAACATGCCACAATCAACATGCTACAAGATGAAGAAGCACATGTTGCTGGGGTAATGCAAAAAAACACCCAGCACAATGCAAACACGTGATGATGCCACGACGCAGCAAGATGATGGCATAACAATGCAACAACAAATAAAAGGAAGGCAAACAAAAGAAGCCAACCATGATAGACCCAATGAATTGGATGGAGACCAGACTGGATATACTGCCAAATTGGGAAAAAGTTACATATGGGGTGTTACAACTCTCCACCACTACAAGATGATCTCATCACATTCTAGGACTGAAAGAACTCCGGATATTCGGAACGGAGGTGCTCCTCGCGTTCCCAGGTGGCTTCTCTGTCGGAATGGTGTGACAACTTCACTTTCAGGAATTTGATTGACTTGTTGCGAGTCTTGCGCTCGGTTTCTTCAAGAATAGCAATGGGATGCTCATGATAAGACAGATCTTCTTGGAAGTCAATCTCTTCGAAGTTGATAGTGCGCTCGGGGGTCTTGAAGCACTTGCAAAGTTGTGACACGTGAAACACATCATGCACATTTGCGAAGTTGGACGTAAGCTCAAGTTGATAGGCGAGGTTGCCTCTTTTACCAATGATCTTGAAAGGACCCACATATCTAGTGGCAAGCTTCCCTTTGATACCGAACCATCGAGTACCTTTCCATGGAGAGACACGGAGGTAGACATGTTTCTGATCTCGAAAGCCAAGTCACGGTGCTTTCTATCATAGTAACTCTACTGGCGCGATTGCGCGGCTTTGAGATTTTCACGGATGACTTTACACATTTCTTCAGCTTCTGTGATCAAGTTGTTGCCAAGAAGTTGGCGTTCACCAGTCTCTGACCAATTGAGAGGAGTACGACACTTCCTGCCATAGAGAATTTCGAATGGGACCTTGCCCGAACTCGCTTGGAAGCTGTTGTTGTAGGAGAACTCGGCATATGGAAGACAATCTCCCCACTTCATACCGAAGGAGATAACACAAGACCTGAGCATCTCTTCAAGGATTTGATTGACTTGCTCGACTTGGCCACTAGTTTGATGATGGAAAGATGTGCTGAAGCAAATGTTGGTGCCCATGGCCTTCTAGAAGGAGTCCCAAAACATAGAAGTGAAAATGCCTCCACGATCAGAAGATATCAATTGCGGAATACCATGCAAGGAGACAATCCTGGAGGTGCATAGCTCTGCCAACTGAGCTGCTGTGATGGATTCTTTGATTGGAAGGACATATGCCACTTTTGTAAGCTTGTCAATGAAAACAAAGATAGCATCATTTCCACGCCTGGACTTAGGAAATCCAGTAACGAAGTCCATTTCAATATGGTCAAACTTCCATTCTTGGATAGCAACAGGTTGGTGGAGACCAGTTGGTCTTTGGTGTTCTGTTTTCACCCTTCAGCAGACATCACATTCATTCACGAATTGAGCAATCCCTTGCTTCATTCCAGTCCACCAGTACGACTGCTTGAGGTCATGCTACATCTTCGTACTTCCAGGATGAATGGAAATAAGAGAATTGTGCGCCTCATTCATTATGACCTTCCTTAGGTCACCTTTAGGAACCCCAATCTGGTTCTAGAAGAATAAAGTGTCTTTGTCATCAATGCGATAGATTGTGTTTGGGTTGGCTCTTGGCAATACCATTTTTCACTCTCTTCACCATGGTATCAAGGAGTTGTGCCTCACGAATTTGGTCTTCCAAAGTAGGAGAGACTTGAAGGTTGGTAAGAAAACCTTGTGGAACAACTTGGAGATTGAGTTTGTGGAAAGCTTCACCAAGGTCCGGTTGGAATGTCTTGAGAATTAAGCTATTGCAGTAAGCCTTCCTGCTCAAAGCATCAGCAATGACATTGGCCTTGCCTGCAGTATATTCAATATTCAGATTGTATTCTTGAATCATTTCGACCCATCAAGTTTGCATGAGGTTGAGGATGGGTTGAGTGAAGATGTACTTGAGGATCTTGTGATCTGTGAAAATGTCCACTTTCCTTCCCAACAAGAGATGTCTCCACGTTATTAATGCATGGAAAACTACCGCCAACTCAAGATTGTGAGTGGGGTAGTTCCTTTCGTTGGGCTTCAACTGATGAGAGGTATAAGCCACCATTTTCTTCTATCGCATTAGCACAGCGCCGAGACCTTGCAAAGAGGCATCACAGAAAACTTCGAATGGCTTGGATTCATCAGGAGGAGTCAAGACAGGAGCTGATACTAGCTTTTCATTGAGGGTGTTGAAGGAAACGTCACACTTAGGTGTCCAGACATACTTGACATGCTTGTGGAGGAGGTTGGAAAGAGGCTTTGCAATCTTAGAGAAATTCTCAATGAATCTTTGGCAATAGCTTGCAAGTCCAAGAAAACTGCTGAGCTGCTTGACATTCTGAGGAGGTTCCCAGTTCACAATTGCAGAAACCTTCTTGGGATTAACAGCGATGCCCTTGGTGGAGATGATATGACAAAGGTAAAGAACCTCATCAAGCTAAAACTCACATTTGGAAAACTTCGCATAGAATTGATGCTCTCTGAGCTTGTCGAGCACCAATCTCAAATGCTTGGCATGATCCTCCTTATTCTTGGAGAAGACCAAGATATCGTTGAGATACACTAGAACAAAATCGTTTGTGTAAGGGTTGAAGATGAATTTCATCATGCAAGAGAACGTTGGAGCAGCATTGACAAGGCCGAAAGACATGACAATATATTCATAAGAACCATAGCTTGTTCTGAATGCTTTCTTGGGGATATCTTGCTCATGAATGCGAATCTGATGATAACCCATGCGGAGGTCAAGTTTGGAGAATACTTTAGCACCTTTAAGTTACTCAAATAGCTCATTGATGTTAGGAAGTGGATACTTGTTCTTAATTGTCTTCTTGTTCAATGGACGGTAGTCGACACAAAGTTGGTCCGTTCCATCCTTCTTCTGGACAAAAAGAACACCACAACCCCATGGAGATGAACTCGGTCTAATCAGACCCACACGCTCTTGTTCATCGAGCTGTTTCCTCAATTTCTTAAGCTCCTCAGGTCCAAGCTTGTAAGAACGCTTACAAACGGGTTCCGTACCAGCCTCAAGATCGATAATGAATTCAACTGGCCGGTGAGGAGGCATTCCCAGAAGCTCTTCTGGAAAGACGTCTTGGTATTCACAAACGACTGGAATCTGGGAGATGGCATTCAACTCTCCTTTCTCATTGAGAAAAAAATAGTCGAATGGTTTCATCCCGAGCGTCATAGATGATCACATCCTCAGAAGAGTGTGTCAATAGAGACTCTCTGGCAGCACAATCAACATGAGCCTTGTGGTTAGAATGCCAGTCCATCCAGAGAATTAGATCAATATCCAAGTCACCAAGAACCATTGGAGAGGACAGAAATTTATAGTTTCCCATCTTGATGGAAACATCCGGAGCCACCAAACTGGAACTCAACCGTTTACCCGGAGAAACGATATCCATGGTTTACCCAAATGTGAAGAAGTGTATTCATGCTTGGCATAAAATGGTCTTGACATGAAACAATGCGACGCACAAGTATCAAATAAGACTTTTGCAGGAAAGGAGTTAACTGAAAGGTTACCCATGATCACATATGAAGAATCCTGTGCCTGAGCTGCATTCATCATGTTCACCTTAGCATGCTTGGGATTATACTTGACCACTTCATTGCTTGAAGATCTCACAGGAGGAGGCGAAAGGCGCCTTTGGTTGAAGCACTTGTTTGCATAGTGCCCTTTCTGTTGACACTTGTTGCAAGTCATTTCTGAGGTCGGACGATGATAAGGAGAACTTGACCTTGGAGCTTGAGACTGAGGTTTGTTCTGATAGCCTGGGTTGGGTGGGTGGGAAGATCCATGGCCACCTCTGCTCTTCTACTAGTAGGGATGACAATATGGAGGAGGAGGAAGCCAGAACTTCTATTTCTTAGCTGCCACTTGTGAGGAATAAGAAGACTGAACTGCATCCCTGCATCTCTTCTTAGAAGCCTCACACTTGAGCTGAGCATCTTCTTGCTTGAGTGCCATGCTATAGAATTGATCGACTTCACTCGGCTAAAGAAGCACAAGAGCTAACTGCAGATCTTCTCTGAGGCCACCTCTGAATTGATAAATCATACTCTTTTCATCAGGAACATCTTGTTTAGCGAAGTGAGCAAGTTTCTGAAACTGGATATTGTATTGATACACGGACATGCTGCCTTGCTTGAGATTACGGAACTCCTCACGCTTACTCTCAGCAACACTTGTTGGAATATGACGAGCTTTGAAGTCTCGGCGGAAATCATCCCAGGTAATCACACGACCTACTATGGAATCTCTGTATTGTTGATATCAATCACAGCTTGGTCCTTTAGTTGAAACGAAACAAACTTGACAAAGTCCTCAGGCCTGACATTTGCTACATTCAAAATGCTTGTAGATGTCCACGAGCCAATCATTGGCATTTGGGGCCTCGACACAGTTGCTGAAAGACCTCGGCTGGTTTGCGAGGAACTGGTTGAGGGTAACGCACTGAGGTTGATTTTTGAAATTCCCTTGGCCTTGATTTCGTTGGTTGCCTTGACCTTGGTTGCGCTCTTGCAAGAGTTGCAAAAGTATTTGAGTGTTGGCATTGGTGGATGCCATGACAGCGTGCCATGCCTTCGGAGGTGGAGGTGGTGGCGGAGGGTTCGCCTGACTCCCACCATTGCGGTCCGGATTCAGACGCGTTGGAGGAGCCATCCTGAAGAGGGTGACATCCATTAGAATCTTGATAGACACATAGACAAGCTGAATCAATGGATAGAAATTGCAACATATAGTCTTCACAATGAACAATTCGAACAAGGATGAACAAATGAACTCCAAAGTAAATCATCACACGTCCATTAAGGTGACAATCCACTTAGATAAAGGTAGATGAATAAAGCAACAAAGTACGAATATGAACAAATAAGTGGTAAGGATTTCCCAATCACAAACCAAATATCGGCAGGAATAAATACTAGAGCTACTTGAATTCCCACCTATAAAACTCCCGAAACTTTCTGGTTATGCAATCAGATGTTGGGGATACAGGGGAAGCATAATATCTACCGCAAACTAACAATCCCTACATCCAGATGTATCCATCCTTCAACACAAAACCAGGAAACCTTCGGAAATCATGTACCTCAACCTTCGAAAAGCATCCGTTACACGATTTATGGAAATACTCCTAACTCCCACCCTAGTACTGGGTGGCGTCGAGGTTATCTCACCAACAACTGCATAAAGGAGATTTTGAATGTCGGCGAACTCAGGTATTCCAGAACTTTAAGGATAAAATCTTGACGTCAACACCTTAGAGCTCAACTCCCCGGGACACTGCCACAACCCCTAAATGTCAGGAGGCACGAAGATCAATGTTCTCGTGACAAGACTATCGGAACGATTCCAAGATACCCGCGTGATCCTAAAAAAATTCGTGAAATTTGAGGAGAGAAAAGTCAAAACTTCTACGTTAGGAGGCCTCACCAGAGCGATGAAGGGACTGAGGAGTAAAAAGAATCCTACACTCCGATATATATAATCCTAAAACTCAATTTTTTTCAAGACTAAACAACGTCAGCGATTCTGTCAAGCAGGGGGCTCCTAAGTCGGGGATGGCTCTGATTAACAACTTGTAACACCCACAATGCGACTATATCTCCCACGTGCCGAGGCACAACTTAGAGGCATAACCACTTGATGGTTTAGTTGCAAGTGGGGTAATCTTCACACAATCCCAGGTACTGAATAAGAAAGGGATAAAGAGTTGGCTTACAATTGCCACTTCACACAAATAACAAGTTAAACATACATCATCCAGAGTACAATCAAAGGTCCGACTACGGAAGCAAAACAAAGAAAGACAACCCCAAATGCTAGATCCCCGATCGTCCCAACTGGGCTCCACTACTGATCATCAGGAAATGAAACATAGTAACGACCCAGATCCTTGTCAAACTCCCACTTGAGTTCGGTAGCATCACCTACACTGGTATCGTCGACACCTGCAACTGTTTGGAAGTATCCGTGAGTCACGAGGACTCAGCAATCTCACACCCGCGAGATCAAGACTATTTAAGCTTATGGGTAGGATAAGGTAGTGAGGTGGAGCTGCAGCAAGCGCTAAGCAATTATGGTGGCTAACATACGCAAAAGAGAGTAAGATGAGAAGATACACAATGGTCGAAAAGCTATAGGTAATCAAGAAGTGATTCTGAAACTACTTACGTTCAAGCATAACACAAGACCGTACTCACTTCCCGGACTCTGCCGAAAAGAGACCATCATGGCAACACACGCGGTTGATTCATTTTAATTAAGTCAAGTGTCAAGTTCTCTACAACCGGATATTAACAAATTCCCATCTGCCACATAACCGCGGGCACGGCTCTCGAAAGTTTATACCCTACAGGGGTGTCCCAACTTAGCCCGTCGCAAGTTCTCACAGTCAACGAAGGATATTCCTTCTCCCGGAATGACCCGATCAGTCTCGGAATCCCGGTTAAAGACATTTCGACAATGGTAAAACAAGACTAGCAAAGCCGCCTGACTGTGACGACAAATCCCGATAGGAGCTGCACATATCTCGTTCTCAGGGCACACCGGATAGGTCAAGCTATGAGTAAAACCATCCCTCAAGTTTCCCCGAGGTGGCCCCACAGGCTGCCCGGTTCGGACCAACACTCAGAGGAGCACTTGCCCGAGGGGTTAAAATAAAGATGACCCTCTGGCTCGCAAAAACCCAAGGGAAAAGGCTTAGGTGGCAAATGTTAAAACCAAGGTTGGGCCTTGCTGGAGGAGTTTTATTCAAAGAAAACTGTCAAGGGCGTCCCATAACCCCAACCGCGTAAGGAATGCAAAATCAAGGAACATAACACCGGTATGAAAGAAACTAAGGCGGCAAGAGTGGAACAAAACAACAGGCAAAAGGCCGAGCCTTCCACCCTTTACTAAGTATATAGATGCATTAAATTAAATAAGAGATATTGTGATATCCCAACATAAACATGTCCCAACATGGAATAAACTTCAACTTCACCTGTAACTAGCAACGCTATATGAGGGCTGAGCAAAAGCGATAACATAGCCAAACAACGGTTTGCTAGGAAGGTGGGTTAGAGGCTTGTCATGGCATATGGGAGCATGATATAACAAGTGGTAGGTAGCGCGACATAGCGATAGAGCGAACAACTAGCAAGCAAAGATAGAAGTGATTTCGAGGGCGTGGTCATCTTGCCTGCAATGTTCTCAGAGTTGTCGAAAGCTTGATCCTCATTAGCATACTCAACAGGTTCCTCGTTCATGTACTCGTCTCCCGGCTCTACCCAAAGCAAGAACATAAGCAACGGAACAACAATCAATCACGGTGCAATGCACAAGCAACATGATGCAAGACATGGCATGATATGCAATATATGACGTGCAATGCTTATGCGCGCTCCAGAAGGGAAAAATGATAAAGGAATCAATTTGGAAAACCAAGTATGCTGCTGGAAAGATGAGATGATTTCGGTGGAAATCGATATAAAGATCACCCGAAATGGATGCACAGTTTGCAAATGGCAAGAAAAACAAGAATGATGCCAACAACTACGATTAACAGCATGATGGCTCTTAGAATGCAACAAGAAACTAATCTACTGGACTCCAACATAGAAACAAAGCATAAGGGAGTTGTGTGAAGTTGATTCTTGACAAAACATGAACACTGAGCTATGGCTAGATTACACAAGAACAGGTTCAAACAAGCATGTCAAAAATGCAAAAGATATCAGCTTCACAGACATAACATGCTACCAGAACTTAACATGGCGAACAAAGGCATGGCATGCTTCTACTAAACACACAGAACAAAACTCCTTACTGATCATGAGCCAAAAAGGCATAGATAATTTGATTATACCCATTGTCGGTGTAAATACCGGCGGATCTCGGGTAGGGTGTTCCAAACTGTGCGTCTAAGGCGGATGGTAACAGGAGGCAGGGGACACGATGTTTTACCCAGGTTCGGGACCTCTTGATGGAGGTAAAATCCTACGTCCTTCTTGATTATTCTTGATGATATGGGTAGTATAAGAGTTGATCTACCACGAGATCGGAGAGGCTAAACCCTAGAAGCTAGCCTAAGGTATGATTGTATGTTTGCCCACAGACTAAAACCTCCGGTTTATATAGACACCGGGGGCTAGGGTTACACAAGGTCGCTTACAAAAGAGGAGATATAAATGTCTAGCTTGCCTTCCACGACAAGTAGAGTCCCATCCGGACACGGGATGATGTCTTCAATCTTGTATCTTCATAGTCCAACAGTCCGGCCAAAGGATATAGTCCGGCTATCCGGAGACCCCCTAATCCAGGACTCCCTCAGTAGCCCCTGAACCATGCTTCAATGATGATGAGTCCGGCGCGTAGTGTTGTCTTCAGCATTGCAAGGCGGGTTCCTCCTGCGAATACACCACAGAAGAGTTTGAATACAAGGACAGTGTCCGACCCTGCAAAATAAGTTCCACATTCCACCGTAGAGAGAGAGTAATATTTCCACAAATCCAATCTGCTGGCATGTTTTGGCAGCATGACATCACGCCACGGCCCGGTAATTATGTGAACCTTTTTTCTTCAACCAGCCCCCGCACATAACGCGAGGCGGTTTCTTGACACGTCTTGTTAAAGAAGAGATCCTGTTCCCCTTATTACGGGATTCTCATCAATACAGATGTGGGTAACCCAACCGCGCCTAGGACTCCTAGATTTTAGGCAAGTCCCAAACGGCCACGAGGAGGACGCTTGATATTCACCCTCTTTTTAAAGGGACAAGGCCTTTACTTCTTCCCTCCCGTGCTCAATCGAATCCTTCCCCCGCCTCGAGTTCTAACACCCAAAGCCCAGGTCAGGTGCTTCGGACCTTCAATCATGTCCGGATCCAGCCTTCAAGGTCGGTTGATGCCTTCCTCCGTCACGGAGGAGGATATCAAGAAGTTGAGGGAGGCCAGATACCTAATCGCGGAAATTTCGCATAGGCTGCCCGCCAGAGGGCAGGTCATCCCTACTCCCGAACCCAATGACAGCGTTGTGTTCGTCTCCCACTTCCTCCGAGGACTAGGCCTCGCTCTGGATCCCTTTGTCAGGGGTCTCATGTTCTATTACGAGATGGATTTTCATGATCTGGCCCGGACTCCCTTCTCCACATCTCGTCATTTATTGTCGTCTGTGAGGCCTTCCTCTGCATTACCCCTCACTTTGGCTTGTGGCTCAAGATCTTCGATGTGAAGCCGAAGACGGTCGAGGGACAGTATGCAGCGTGCGGAGGTGCTTTATTAAGAAAAATTGCCAATGCTCCATGGACAAAGGGTTCCTTCCCAGAGGTGTCCGGATTGTGGCAATGGGAGTGGTTTTACGTCACAGCTCCCCGAAGTGCCAAGTGGGTAGCTGCCCCCACCTTTCGCTCAGGCCCTCCAGCACAACTAATGTCATGGATCAGCAGGGGGCTGAGCTGGGGCCCAGCCAAGGATGTGCCCATACTACAGAGCCGCATCCGAGATCTCTTCGAGGGAGATTTTAGTCTGGTTATGGTAATGCAAGTCATGCTGGTCCGTCGAGTCCAGCCTTGCAAACGCCGGCCCCTCCGTATGTGGGAATTCAACCCGGAAGGACCGCGCACTATTCAGAATTTCCTCGGCCTGACGCACGAGGAGATGTAAAAATCGTTCTTCGGACCCCAAATAGAGTGTCCAAACACCACCGAGGACGTGGGCCTAAGCAGCAACCGCACCGCTGCCCAAGTAAGTAATCCCATGGACGAACACACCGTCCTTTTTTTATCATGACGTCATCCTGAAAAATTGCTCTTTGACCAGGACTGGATAACAACGACGAAGATGATCTGGTGTTCGGCCCCCCTTCCTGAAGGCTTGAACAATCCGGTGCTGGAAAAGATGCTCGAGCCAGCGCCTTGTCCGGTGCCCTCGAAGGATGATGAAGGTGGGAATAAAGAGGGCGAAAGCGGGTCTCCATCGCTACCTGTTCCAACCAAGGGAATGAGCGCCTCTGCGAGGGAGGATAACCGAGAGGAAGATTCTGACACTCTCTCTACTCGGGGAAGGAAAAGGACCACCTCCGAAGATCCGGAAATCAAGGTTTCCAAATGGGAGAAGAAATCTCCGCCAGAGGGTCCTGCCTCGGCGGGTGTTCTTTCCGCACAATGTCCGCGCGGGGATCAGCCCTCTAACGAGCTATAAGTAATCAGAAGGTATTTAATAATGAAGATATCCTACCTTACTTCTAAGGAAAATAACCGAAGTATTTATCTTGTAGTTCGGATCTTAGCCCTTCTCAGCTGAGCTCGTCTTCGGGGGGTCTTCTTCTGGAGATGATGGGGAGCAAAATGCCTCCCCGGACTCCCCGGCTCAAGAAGCGGGTGACCTTGAAGTGTCGTCACGGAGGGTCTCTCCGGATCCGGCGAGGCCAGAAGATAATCCTATGGCCACCCGAAGTCCCCAGTATCTGGCTCTTGAAGAGAGCAACCAAAAGAGTCCGGCAACGTCTGGTGCGCGGTCGGATGTACGGAGGGATCTGCTGGAGAAGGTGGTTATCTCAGAAGAGCACCGCTCATTGATGGGTACGGTGATTGAAAGGATTTCGTCCGCCGAAAGCGGGTTGCATGAAGCCTTTATGAGTCTACTGACGGGTTTTGAGCTACGTGAAATGATGTATATTTTTGAAAAGTAACACACATTTTTAGATGTGCCATGTGTAGATAGTAGCCCCTGAGGCTCTGGTTGTCGTCGAAAACGGCGGCAAACAGAGGATCGTAGTCCCAGGTAATAACCAAACTGTCTTTATGTGCAGGTAATGGAGGCTCCGGTGGCTAGCCGGACTATTGGGTATGCCTAAATAAAGTGGCAGCTGGATGCGGCAGATGCCGACATCGTGCTTGTCAACAAGCGGCTTGACAAGGCACAGGGTAAGTGGCCTTTCTAGTGAGCGTCACATAATAAGAGCAGCATGATGCTAGTATCTTTAATATGTTGTGACTGCAGATGGAGCTGCCAGCGTGGAGACCCTTCGGGCGGAGCTTGCCCGAGCCAAGGAGCAAGCAAGGAGTAGTAATGCGGCCGCTTTAAAGGCGGCTGAAGAGTTAAGGGCCGAAAAGGCCGCACATTGCGAGAGCAAGGAGAAAATGGCCAAGATGGCCGTAAAGTTAAAAGACACTGCCGACCGTTGCCAGCTTCTAGAAGAAGAAAACCGGGCGAAGGCGATGGACCTGTAAAAGGCCACGATAGCGACCAAAGATACCCGCTCTGCGATGAGAGCGAAGAAGCAGGAGCTGCATCAAGCCGGGGATATCACGGCTGGGAAACCCTTCATGCTACGGAGGAAGTTTGGAGATCCTCAATATGCCCCTCTGGATCGGCTCTGGAGTTCGGCAGACGCATATCTGGATTTGGCGGCGAGTGTTGTTGATGCGGCCGAATACTTCCGAGATCAAACAGATCGTGAAGTGGACAAGCTATTCTGGTCACAATTTAATGTTCCAGAGCATCCGCTTCCATTGACTGATCGGCTTGCCGAATGGGCCGAGCTGAACAGATTGTCCGGACTCGCCATGAGGTCTGTTGTGGATCATTTGTGGCCGGAAAGGCCAAAGCTGAACAACTATTTTAGTTTGGTGCAGCAGTTCCTTGATGCGGTGTCGTGCATTAATGCGATGAAGAGGTCGGTGTGCATAGAAGGCTCGTGGATGGCCCTTGCCCATGTCAAAACATACTGGGCGGAGATGGACGCCACCACAGTTGCGGCGTAGGGTTCGGCCATAGGCCGAGTGGCTGCCGAGCACTATTTTGAAAAAGTTCTTGAAGGCGCTCGTTCAATAGAGGCCCAATGCTCAAAGAATATTATATTTGAATGACATGTATTCCCATTGTAAAAACAATGTTTTATTAAGTTTATCAAGGCTGTATTTATACTTTTGCCCGAAAGTATCATGATGCCTCCTGTGCGGTCGTTTATGTACATATGTATATAACCTGAAAGATTGCAGCCGTCAGCTTCAGCCCCCACGCATATAATGCGGGGGTGTTTGCAGAAGACGCATGTTCACACTTGATCCAACGTCTTGGTCCATTAAGGAGGTGATAGCGCAACGAACTAGGCAACTGGACTATAATGCTTTAACACTTTCACTTAGCCAGAGGAGTTTCACAGTGGGGCTACTATATAGCCCATGGTGGCTCCGCCCTTATCCGAATTTAGGGTGCGTACATGCCTGGCCGGGAAACGGCCCTTCGTTAAGGCGGAGGAATCCCGAAGATTCCGCTAGGTCATCGAGTGGTTGATCAATCTCATGCTATATCATGACAGTCAGTTTTCGGCTTTCTCTAGTGAGGTGCTCATCCGGACAAACCAGGGCACAATCGCAGTAGTTCTCCTGGCGCCGCCATAGCCGATAGAGCGGAATGTAAGGCAGCAAAACACAGGAGCCAGGAAAACCCAACATTTGACCAAAGACATGATTCGGACCTGATGCATATAAGGCCAAACTCGCGACACCGAACACTCCCTAAGGTTTTCGGTCTTTATGGTGTGAACCGGGCTTAAACAGTGTAATAAGCCCCTGGTGTCCAGGTACGTGCAATATTCTGACATGGCCACATGCCAATACGTCAGCATCCTTCTCAATTGTACTGAGAATCTGGGGGATGTGTATCAACAAGAGACAGTAAAAAAGGTTTACGCAGGGTCTTAATCTAAAAAGAATCATTGGAACGGGTCCCTGCTGCATGTCTGCGCCTGTGTCTCCGTTGTGTCGTATCCTTGACGGGTGTAGCACAATGGTCATCTGTAAAAGAGAGGAACTTAGTTGAAAAGTTGTCGTGCAAAAAGGTAGGTTATACAAAATAAACCATGTACAGTTCAATATGAGTAAAGTTGAGCCTAATTGTCACTTGTTTACACGCGTTGAGCCCCTTGTATTGTTATAGGGGTATAACCATCAAACATGTATCAATTATATATAGCCGCACCGGACTCGTCTAACATTGTTGACAAATGTAATATGTAATGGAAAAAAGGATGGCCTGATATAATTCACATATAAGATGACCGGCTAAGCAGGATGGCATTGCAAAATTCACATATATGATGCCTGGCTAAACAAGATGGCATTGCATAATTCACATAAACGATGAATAAACTAAACAGATGTCATTCACACAAAGCATGTCTAACTAAGCAATTAACATATTTGATGTACAAAGTAAGCAATGCAAGGCACCATATGCATGATATAACTAACATCAGAATGCCAAGTTAAAGCGAAGACCTCATGGGGTAAATAGGAGTGGTCTTCTGTTTCTGAATCCCCCTCAGAACAGTTATCTTCCTCTTGATTACGATCTGAAATGGTTGGAGGTGGGCTGCCTTTGCGCCCACCATGGAGCGACGTCTACATGAAATTTTATTGCCACGCAAGGCTCGTCTCTTTTGCTCTACATGTTCAGTTCCATTGCATACAATAACCAGCATGCATAGGAATAAAACATAGTGAGATTATGTAAGGAGTGCATGCACAAATCCAGAGTGATGGTAGAAAACTGTGGATAGACCCAAAACCAATGATAGCAGGCATATAATAGCTTTAGTTAAAAAATACAGATAATGGCTCCTTTAATGTTTGTTTGCACCCAACATGAAACTCATAGTAGACACCCGAGATTAACCAGATAGTAGACATATAGTACTGATTGCTGCCCCAATATGTACCCCACAACCATTTAAAAACTCAAGTTTTAGCATAAGTTTGGACCTAACTTGGAGTCTAATAGGTGAACACGACGATAAAGTAGCATGTCATCATATTAAGCGATGCATAACGTAAGCAGACACGAAAGAGTGCGACCTCTCTTGCGGACCCGAGGTCATCTGCTCAGTTGATGATGGTAATGCAGTTGTCGTGGCTGCCAGCGGCGGGGAAGAAGATCTGACGCGGTGAAAGACAGGCTGGAGAGCGGATCCCTGCTGTGGTGAACCCTTCCGTCGTTGGAGCAGCTGAGCTGGGGTGGAACACAGCACCGCAGGAGCAGAACAAACCACACAAGGTTTTCTTTGACACATATATGTAATAGAAGTAATTGTGTAAGGGCTTGTTTGAATTTGAGGATTCTAACAATGCAGGGATATGAAATAGACAAGAATAGGATAGGAATGCACGTGCAAAATAGAGAATTTAAAAACAGAGGGTTTTTGCCAATCTGGGTGTTTGGTTCACAAGAATTGGAAGATCACAGGATGCAAAGAAGCATGGTGAGATTAAGTCAAACCACAAGAAAATGTACGGTTATAATGCTATTATGCTACTATCTCTTTGTCTTGTGCTTCATGAATAGGAATTTGAAAAGGAGGACAAGTGGAAATTTAAATTCCTACTGTTTTTCTTTCAAGGAGAAACTAAAGGAACAAATCGTACAGTTTTCCTTTGCTCCATTCCTTTGCACCAAATTCATGAAAAGTAGTACCATACGAAACTTTCCAATTCCTATGGTTTTCATTCACTTTTACTTTCAAGCACTGGCGATTCAAGTAGGCAGGCTTGAGAAAGGAAAAGCCTACACTAAAAAAATATTTTTGTGCTACTTCTATTACTTTGGACCCAGGCCACTGCCCTACTTGCTCAACTCCCAGGGCTGTCGACAAATGCACATCTCAAACGCGCAGAGATAAACAATGATGACATTCAAGAGAGTCCATCACGGATAGCTAAGTTGCCTAGTACCTCACTGCTTGTCATATAGTAGCATAAAATGATTGTTTTTCCTGTTACTCCGTGTGCTCAGTGGACAATATATATAACATGTAGAGTAAAAAAGATATGCAACAAGTGTAGAACCTCTTTGGCGAAGCCATGTCGATCTCAGCGTGATTGGGTTGGCCGGTGAGGATGCTCCGGCTGACTTGGCTATCGGAGGAGGGGAAGAAGATCTTAGGCATCTGGAGATGGAGCCCAAGGTACTGCTCCGCTGTGATGGAGGGTTTCATCGTTGGAGCAGCTCCGGTGAGTTGTACGACGCCGAGGCTGTAGCAGGACAATAGAGACAACGTTAACCTGAGTGGAATTCTAATAGAATCTCCAATAGATGTTGTAAAATACATAACCACAATGTGCTAGATGTATACATTAACCGCTCATCTCTGAACTTAACTGTCGAAACTGAATTTAATTTTCGAAACTGAACTTAACTGTCGAAACTGAATTTTGCTGTCGAAACTGAATTTTACTGTCAAAACTCAATGGACTAGAGGTGAGGCTACACGTCAGTCGACTGACTTTTTCATCTCTGGTCAGTCGATTTTGCAGCCGTTGGATACGAAATCAAGGGCCTGCAGTTCACCTTCAACCTCAACCCCCTTGAGCCGCCAGCCACCACCGGCCCAACAGCCGCCCCCGCCGCCCGCGGCCGGCGGTGCGCCGCCCCGCCCGCCCCAAAAACACTCCCCACCACCGGTCCGCCGCCGCCCCGGCCATCCCTGTAGGCCCCCCCGTGCCAAGCTTTTTCTCCGGCGATCCCCACGCCACCGCCCCACCACTGCCGGTGACCACCGCCCCACCCTGAACCCTAAGATAGATAGTAGGGTACCTCTCCGGCAAGCCCCCCTCCCAACTGCGGCTGGTTCTTCCTTAACTCCGGCGAGTCCCCCCCCACCCCCTGAAAATTGACTGACCCAAAAGTCGATTCATTCGACCTAAGCAAGAGCAAGAGCGAGAGCAGCAGCACGAGCAAGGGAAAGAGCAAGAGCAAACCAGGTATGGGGACGAGAGCAAGAGCAGATCAGCAGCCCGGGCGAGTGCTAAAGCAGCAGCAGCTCCTACTGATGTGGACGCCGCCGCCGAGGGAGCGACGCCGTGGAGGAAGTGGCCGGTGACGCTGCCTTGGATGGAACCGTGCTGTGTCGGCTTGGGACCGAGCGCCGGCAGCACCATGATATCGAATCAAGAAGAAAATGCGGCGATTAGTGTACAACCTCTTTGGTGGCATCGATTAGGCCGCAACTTCATCCGAAGAAACGGTGATGATGTTGCTCTTACGGTGGTGCAGGTGAAGACGATGGTGTGGGAATGGAGGTGGCGCGAAAGACGAGGGGAACATCGGGGCAGCTCATTGGAGGTGGAGGACGGGGTGGCTGAACCGGTGGGATGACCAGATCGACGACGGATCCTCGTCGGGTACGATGGATGAGGGACGTCGAGGTGTTTCTGTGGACGACGTCGTCGGGGAAGAGGCTCCGGCTGGGTGGCGGACGGAGGAGGGTGTGGGGCTTCACGGGTTTTCCCGGCCTCGGTGTATGAATGGGTGGGCGGATGGGATGGGAGTGGGGAACCATGGCTTAGGGACGCGCTTGTCCGAAATTTGGGGTATGTTACGAAAGTACCCCCACCGATTTGAGGCGGTTCTTTCGGTTTAGGGGTATCACGGGCATTTCGCATGTCGGGATTTCACAGGAGGTGGGAGTTTTCGCACGCGTTTTAATTTTGGAATAGCAAGGCATGAGTTGAGATGGAGGGAGTTGTCGGAGCACAATGATACAAAGATATATCTTAAATATTTCGGGCTAACAAGGCGCAGGTTGAAATTTCCGGACAAGCCTAACGTGCACTGTACCAAATCAATTCGCACTACAAATGTCATTCAAAACTTTGAATTCATGTTATGTTCAATTAAAATATTTCGCTACAGGTATAATGCATGCGACCTAGTACTCAAATGAACGTTTTAGTGCATTCCAAACATATATACTACCGCTTCAATATGAATTAAATTTGAATTCATTTCTCTATTTGAATTAGATCTACAATAATGATTGTTGTGAAGTCAAAGCATTTTAATTCGTTTCTCTATTTTAATAAGATCTACAATCGTCATTATTGTCAAGTTAAACCATCATTTATGTATTATCTTCACAGCACACCACATGATTAGTCTCGAGTTACATATGAACTATGTGTACTATATGAACTCGAACTCGATTTTTTGAATCCACTTTATGTTGATATCAAATCATAGTACATTTCAAGCACTAGCTAGATCTTCACAAACTAAACCATGTCTCATATGTATAATGTGTTTATCACATTATGTATGGTGCCCCGCCCCCTATGCCTACAAGTATTTAGATGTGAGTTGCAAACACCACACATTACCACAAATTCAAATAAAATGTGAGAATGTTTGATATATAGTATTATTTAGATTGTTCGATAATTAGTTGTAAGCTGCAAATACCACACATTATCACAAATTCAAATAAAATGTGAGATTGTTTGATGTATAGTATGGTTCGGATTGTTCAACATTTAGCTGTGAGTTGCGAACGCCATGCATTATCACATTATGGTATAACATGTGCAAAAACCACAACATGCGTGTCACCGCTATATTCATGCATGCATATGTTTAAAACACTATGAGCTCCTGTTCAAATATATGAATCCACTTTCATATCAAATTATGATCTTTGTTAGTCTCTTACAACCACACAAACCTCTAACCTTCGTAGCTACCACTAACTTTCTCTCGTGCATGCACACGCCCTCCTCGCCCTCCCCCTCCCTCAGCATTCTATCCATCGCACACATTCATTTTATTTTCTTTAGGTCATTCTCCCACAGTCTCCACAACTTCTTTCCGACACACACCGATCAATAAACCTCTCCAGCGATGTCTGCCTACAACATACACACGCACCTTCAATCTCCTCCTTTATCTGTCCTTGCCTTGTGTCTCTCATACGGTCCCACACACGTGTAAACTCTCACCGCTCTTTTCATAGATCTCACAAGCGCACACTCCTCCCCTTATTTAGCTAGTAGCTGGGCCTCTCGCACCACCTCCTAGCTCCATTCTCTTTGTCTATCCGTCTCGCCGGTCCTTATTTGCCTCAAACAAATGGACGTACACCGACTGATCTCCCGCTATACATATAGCTAGCTAGGTCCTTATAACTCGTTTTTCCCCACGCGTCGATCGATCTACCTCATTAGTTGTGTCTCTCCCTTCCTCTTTCAAACAACAAATGATCTACCAATCTAGTTAGGCTTTCTTACCAAACACATGGTTCCCCTTCATCATACATGGATGTGTCCCAACAGATCTATCACGCACATGCGCACACAGGAACACATCCCCACTCTTATTGATAATATTGCAGTTCCACCCTCAGTTTTTCTAGTAGGCCTCTACCACCATCTTTGAGAAGCAACTCCATCACCCATCCAACACTCTACCCCTCTCCCTCACTCCCTCTCTCTCCGTCCCATCCTATTTCCCTTCCTTCAGTTATGTATGGACGTCGACCGATCTCCCTCAAGACATAGCTGGGTCTCTCCTTCTCAACACATATACGAGTCGTTCGACCTCTATAGTTAGGCCTCTGCCTACCCCTCCCCCACCCCCTCGCACACACACACACACACAACGATACATCGAGCGCTCTAGTCATGTCTCCCTACCACACACAAACTTGACTTGTGCCCTCTGACGTTCCGATAGCTAGGTCAGTCGCCCTATATCTTTGACTTGGACACACACACAATTTCGATGGCTCTCTTCATCGATCTCGCACCCACCCACTTGATCCTCTCTTCGACTCTATCGATATCTATGACCCCTCCCTCTCTTCTCGTGGATCGCCCAACCCTCTATATATGCTATGGATAGGCCTCCATTCACACACATTGCATGCAAAATTTTGTTTGAGATGTCATCGACACATATTCCCACAAATACATTCACAAAATCAACCTCATCCCCCCCAAAACAAAAAATAGTCATGAACGCACAAGCCATTTGTCTAGGTGTGTATCTCTCACACACACCCACATAGGTGGGGGACGTGCATGAAGAGAAGAGGTGCACGCACGGCGCACGTACTCCTGTCTCTTTCCCAACCACACCGACGCGAGTACATGGTGGAGCTCATTTCTGTACGAAAAGGCAGCCCATGTGGTAACTTGACACGTGTACTGGTTGTCCACTAGATGGAGGGAGGATCGTCTACCACAGGTGAACAAACAAATTGTGACTTGATGCGTTATGTTAAAAAGAGGCAAACCATGTGGGGCCTACCTTAGAGGCAAGGCTCTATACACTGGAGTACTTTTGATGTGTCCCATCAACTCGTAGAACGAGGAGAAGCTTGCTTAGTACGCCCGCTCCCTCACCCACGCGTGCGGTGGCTCGCAGGACGAGGAGAAAATTTTACTAATACTCCCTCCGTTTACTCCTCGTCCCTACCTTGGTTATAGAGATTATTATATAGTTTGGAATATATGTCCTTTAGTAGATTTCAATATGAACTACTAGTACATACTCTAAACACTGATGTATATAGACGTATTTTAGAGTGTAGATTCACTCATTTTGCTCCGTATGTAGTCCATATTGAAAAGGACGTAATAGTATGCACTCTCCCTCGCCCCTTAACCCTCTCCATGTGGTGGACGTGCAGCAATTCATTCGGTCTCATATAGCCAGAACGATATATACTGCAGTACAATTATTGCTCGACTTCCCGAAGAGGCGAAGAGCCAATCGCAAGGTTAATAGTTTGAAGATGCCAAGCGCAAGGTTTATAGGAAAACGAGTAGTAGGTGCCGCGTCATTTATACATAAAGTTTTTTTTCTTTAGTAGGACATACGCAATATAAATAGGTTCATATGGAGAGAAAATGAAACCGCTCCAATATATACATAGGCAGGACGAGCCTACATGGTTGCTTGCTGGGGTTGCTCTGTTCAGTTTTCACACTCTCTCGCACAAAACCACTATGGCAACATCTCTAACATCCGGGCAGATCACGTCCGCCGGGGGAAGGGGTGGATGCTTAGTGTAGATGCGGTCACGGTCGCCGACGGCGAAATCCCACTGTCGGCACGTCCCGATCAGGGGTCCCCGCCATTCTCTCTCAGAAAGCCGGTGAGGTTGCCTTCGTCCATTGCTCACTACCCGTGACGTGGGTAGTTGCCTCCTCCCGCCGCCCTCCTCTAGGTTGAGCTACGTCCCGACATCCCTCAGGTACAACGCCCTTTACAGCCGGCTTGCACCACTGCTCCAGCTGCCTACATCACTCCATGTGGACATTTCTCTACTTCTTTGCCCCGCACATACCTCTACTGGCTTCTACGTACTGTATTTGTGATGAGTTTATGTCTCATCAACTAGTCCCAGTAATCTTGAATCGCACATACCGCATTGTACTATCTCGCTGATAAATTACGGTACATACTATACAAGTACTTCCTCCGTTCCTAAATATAAGTCTTTGTAGAGATTTCACCATGAACCACATACGGATGTATATAGATGCATTTTAAGTGTGGATTCATTCATTTTGTTCCATATGTAGTCCACCTAGTGGAATCTCTACAAAGACTTATATTTAGGAATGGAGAGAGTACTATGTAAAGAGTTAGGTGTCGCACGGTGTCCAGAAAATATGGTGATAGTGTGAGGTGGGCCATGTAATCACTGAGCCTGCGTGTTTTCACTGCTCTTGCACTCCTCCACCATAAGAATGGAGAAAATTGTAATCTAATAGTACCTCCTTTCGACGAAAGCGTGGGACATCCCACAGTCCTACCACCTCAGTAAGAATGACCAATGAGCCGTCAAATCACATAGAGCCAGCAATAAGTTGGACGGATGAAGCAACCATCACTCTTGAATTCGCTTCTCCCTTCAATGCAGGCGCCAGTGAGAGGTCGCGTCCGCTCTGCCCGGGCATGAATGCGGCACTGACCGTTTCGGGTAGGAGGCGCGCGCGGGCGATGGAGGGGCTTTGGGTGGGCCAGGCTGGTCAGGAGCGGGCGTGGCAGCTGTCCGCCTGTCCCTACCGGACGCCCAGAAACAAGAGGACGCACCGACTCTGGCGGCTAAAATCATACAATACACATCATCTCACTGTAGGAGTAGGTCGATCTGTCGCTCTCCCTAACACACACATCCTGATAAACACACACACGCACACGCACACACATGTTCATAGAATAGGAAAATCGTGCGAGTGTGAAGCCACATGAAGTGAGATACAAATGGAGTACGTACAAGAAGAGAGGAGGTGACGAATATTCCATCAAACCTGGACTGAGGAGTAGTACTCCCTCCGTCTAGGTGTTAAGTCATCATATGGAAATCAGATATTCCCAAAATGTTTAGGCGTCGTCCATTAACTTCGCATCTCAATCCCCTCCTGGCCTCGTTGCTAGCGAGCGTTGTTACTTAGGGAGAGTTTGGATCCTTAGCCAGAACAGCTTATAGCATATTCAGGCAAGGTTGGGCGTTTGTAACTGCTAAAATATGTTAGCTTTTGTGGGCCGGCTAGCTTGGGTGGGCTAGAAAAACCTTGCTAGCTTAGGAGAGCCCGATCGGCTCGCTTCCGACAGCAAAGTTTGCATAGTAGTAACATAGACTAGTAACATATGCATGTTGTACTAGTCCAAGTTACTCACCACTATGACCAACCTAAGCAATGTAACAAAACGCTCCTTACTCTGCCTTGTTATCTCCCACGGAAACCAAATGCATGAGCGCAACTACGCATTGATCAGTCAAGAAATCAAAGTCGGTTTGCATACGAGTTAATACGTGGCCCTGCATGGTTGCTAAAACGGCATCTCTTAGTTGTTTGGATTAATTGTTGCGTTTAGACACAGAAATCAGGGCTTTGATTGTTGGAATGACCGGTCAAGTTTCTCCTTCTCCTCCAATCCGCTTGCACCTTGGTCCCGCTGCACCTTCTAACGTGACTTATTACACATAGACGGAGGGAGCTGTGCGAGATACAGTGGCACACTGACTTAGGTCGAATACAAGTTCCCAAAATTGTGTGCATGTTATAATAAGGATTCACTTAAAATAGTACGTGAGCAAACAGATGCATCAATTGGACAGTGTTCCCGAGTAGTAGCGAGATGTGTGAGGTAAGATACACCGCTGCCGCTTTTAATTTTTCTTATTAATTTGTTTGTTTCACCCTCTGACTGGTGGGACCCAATGTACTACGTGGAGAGAGGTAAGGTGACTAAGGCTGCATTATTTCTGCACCACTGTGGATAGTCTTACCACAAAATCCACATGACACGATTATGATTTAAATCACAATGACTCCCACGCACACAAAAAAAGGCATGCTTTTCACACGAATGCAGGAATGTATAAAAGGTTATTTTTCTCTCGTTGAACATAATAGGAGGGTTCTGTAGCTGGTTAGCCTGTTCGCTCATCAAACTTGAGGTCTCGGGTTCGATAACTACACTTGAGCATAATTCGTGCCAAGAGGATTTTTTGACTGGTCAAAATGGATGGATACGGAGCTATACAATCTCGTAGTGACCATATAATCACCTCATCACATATAAGCTACAGCCTCGGCGCTTGTTTTCTCGGGTTTGCACTCTTCACACTCTCTCAAGTATATATGTACACGCCGGAGCCTCAGCGCTTGTAGTTTCTCTCTTCACACTCTCTCACCCTCTCCATATCTAAACAAGACTTCGTTGGCCCCTCTCTCTCTCTCGCCTCACTGTTGGTCTGCTTGTAGTTGCTCTCTTCACACTCTCTCACCCTCTCCAGATATAAACAAGACTTCGTTGGCCTCTCTCTCTCTCTCCCCTCATTGCTAGTCAAAGAGCTGGTAGGATTCGTCCACCGGGAAGGGAAGGAGGCTTAACGCTGTCACCATCGACGAGGGAGGAGGGAATCCACTACCGGCGCTGTTGGGGATATTACTACTGGACGTAAACCGGCCAGGAGTGGCCAGGTTAGCTCTATGAGGATTCGAAGCCCAGGAAGACAAAGGTTGGTGGCGCTTTATGAAGGCCCAAGGCCCAAAGGCGGGTTAACGCCTGTAGACGTAAACTAACTTTCTCATGTAACTTGTATTGTAAGATAGGAAGGGTAGAGACCGAGTTGGACAGGTTGATGATCCGGCCTTGGAACTCCGTAAACCGACGGGCGTCGACCTATGTATATAAAGGGACGACCAGGCGGCGGTTTAGGGACAACAAAAAAACAACAACTCGAGAGCCAGGCAAAGCGGATTCGCTCCTTGGTCATCGAAACCCCAAAAATTCCATCACAACTAGACATAGGATTTTACCATCATCATAAGGGGCCAAACGAGTATAAAACTCTCGTGTCCCTTGTCTGGTATAGCCCCTTTAAGCTAACCCGTAGCGATGGCTCCACGACTAAGTCCTTTCACGAGGACATCTGCCGTGACAAAACCTCGACAGTTGGCACCCACCATGGGGCTATCGCACGATGGTTTCGAATTCTTGAAGGGCAGCTATGAAGGGCTCAAGGGATACGCTGTGGCCGGATGACTAAAATTCGTCGCGGCAAGCTCTACATCGACGACGCGGGATAGGGTCCCGAGGCCGGTTCAATTGAATACGGATACCGGGTCCCCTTTGGCGGAAGCCACATCTTCATCGGCAAGATCGGCGAACCGGGCCCTGAGCCGGACACATGCACCGACATCATCGAGAGGGCTCAGCGTGCAAGCCCTGCCCAAGTTCAGCCCGCAGCAAGGCATGTCTTCGTAGGTGTCATCCATGGAGCGGAATACGAGGATGGACTGGCATATGATGGAGAAACCGTTTTCTGTTCCAACGACGAGTCTTCAACCGGAGAGACCGAGTCCCTATACCAAATGCAGGATGGCCGGATTAGTGGAGACTCTGATGGCAAAAGTATTCCGGACCCCCTCGATCTGCCAAGCCGGGTCGCGGTCTTCATGGCCGGTACACAACCAGCGCAACACTCTTCTACCGCCGCGGCAATGATCTCCGGCTCAGCAACGGCAATGCCAGCGGGAGCGGGGGCTCTGCACCGCCTCCGGCTCGGGTTTTGTCCGATCTGTTCGACACTTTAACAACGTTACTAGCAGCAGAGGTGGACGCGGCAAACCGGGATCAGCACAACATGGAGATTGCAAAAGTGAAGGATCAGATAACTCAGGCTAAAGCGGACCTGGCAGCAGAGAACGCCAGGATGGCTACAGAACGGGCCGAGTTAGAAGCTCAGGCCTACCGGCTTAGGCTGGATCAGAGTGCCTCAGATGATGTCATGAGGAGAAGATACCGGTCGCACCTCCCGCCGGGTTATGAGCCAATAAATCTCTTCAACACGCCAGGAGCAGGAACCAGTAACCAGCCAATGGTAAACCGGACTGAGGCGCCGTTAACAGGAGCGCCGGTTCAGCCGCGCACGATGGACCCGCCTCGTCAGAACAACATTGTCTCATAGCACGTGCAGACGCCCCCGGGGCATTACTCCAACCCGTTGGATAACATTGTGGCCGACGCTTCACGATTGGCAGCTCTCCCGATCGAAGGCGAGTCACCGGTGGTGGTTGAGACACAATGGGCAAGGGAACTCCTCCAAATGGCGTTAACCCAGCAGCAGGCTTATTCGCATAGTCGTGAGAGGATCCATTCCACCCCCCGTCCAAGCCGGAGCTACAGCAGGCATATTGATGAACCAGCTGTGTCCAGCAGTGCACGACACCGTAACCCAGCGGGTGGTGGTGCTAATGCACAAGATGTGGCGGATCATGGCCGAGCACATCGAGAGGCCGAGTTAGCAGCTCAGCACGCAGCTCGTCAGCCTACTCCGGTTCCTCCGACCACCTTAGTGGAGCCAGGTGTGGTCTTCAGTTCTTTGGGGGTACCATGCCTCACCCCGGCCTTCGTAAGGTGCCCAATTACACGCCGATTTGCCCCCTGAGTCATGGGTTGAGAGTTATGAGATGGCAATGGAGATGCTGGATGCGGATTAAGTGGTGTGTGCTAAGTATTTCACCATGATGTTGGAAGGAATGGCCCGTACCTGGTTAAAGAGTCTACCAGCTAATTCCATTGCGTCATGGGCTGAGTTAAAGAGCCGGTTTATCCAGAATTTGAAGGATACATGCAAGCAGCCCATGTCAATTGTGGACCTGGCCGCTTGTGTTCAAGAGGATGGGGAGTCTACGACCCATTGGGTGAAGCGAGTCTCAGCTATTTTGCATTCATCAGACCGCATCAATGTAGACACAACAGTGTTGACGTTGGAGGGCAATTGCCGGTTCATGCCATTAAAACTAAAGTTGGGAAGGCTCAAACGTCAATGTAATGACATGTCAACGCTTATGGCCGCTTTGGTTAAATATGTCGATTCAGATAGTACCAAGGACCCTGATTCTGAGGAGGACAAACCAGGGAAGGGGAAAAAGAACGGCAGTGCCAAGGGGCAGCAGCATAACCTAGCAGGCCATGGGAACAATGGTAAGCACAAGGCAAATAATAGCTTGGACTTTGTGGCTAACACCAATGCCCAGGATAACGGTCAGCGTCGTAAGGGCAAACCACCCCAGAGGGGCGGAGGATCAGGCCCCAATCTGGAGCACCTATGAAATCAACCTTGTCCAAAGCATGGATCGAAGGAGAAGCCAGCTTCACATCTTTGGAAGGATGGCTTCATCATGCGAGAGTTCAAAATTTTCAATATGTTCCAACACGACAATGGCCTGCCCGGCCGTTCTGTAGGCGGTTTTCATGGGCCGTGTTATGGAGGCGGCAGCTCCGGTTCAGGATTCCAAGGTAATCAAGTTGTACATGGTAATCAAGGTAATCAGGGCAATCAGGGAGGTTATAACCATCAGGGGAACCAACAGCAGCAGCAATCGGGTTATCAGAGCAATCTGAAGCAATTGAATAGCGGGCCGTATCATGTCTTTACCACTAGCTTGTGTAAGCATGATCAGAAGCTTCAGAAGAGGGCCGTGAACTCCGTTGAACCGGCAGTGCCTCAGTATTTGCGCTGGTATGAACAACCCATTTTATGGAGTCGGGAGGATCATACGCCCCGGGTGGATAATCCGGGTCATCTGGCATTAGTGGTGGCTCCTCAACTCGGGGGCTACAAGTTCACCAAAGTGCTCATGGATGGAGGGAGCAGTATCAATATCCTTTACTATGATACCTTCCGTCGCATGGGGCTGACACACAAGAGTCTTAAACCGTCAAACACCGCCTTTCATGGAGTGGTGCCTGGTAAATCGGCATACCCAGTTGGCAAGATAGCCCTAGATGTGGCTTTTGGAGACGATCATGATTCAAGATCAGGAACTTTGACTTTTGAGGTGGTAAAGATCAAGAGCCCATATCATGCCCAGTTCGGAAGGCCGACTTATGCTAAGTTCATGGCGAGGACATGTTATGTTTATCTGTAGCTTAAAATGCCAGGTCATAAGGGGACCATCACGGTACAATGGAGTAGGAAGATTGCTTTAGAATGTGAAGAAGGGGATGCGGCTTATGCTGAGTCGGTTTGTGCCACAGAGGAGCGACAATGTTGATCCGGCAGATATGACTTCTCTGAAGAAGCCAACTACAGAGCATGATCCAGCGCTGAAATTTAAATCGGCTCCAGACACTAAAACGATTGATTTTGTTCCTGGCGATTCATCTCAGCAGTTCAGCATTAGTGCTAACCTAGATCCGAAATAGGAAAGTGTGTTCATCGAGTTCATCCGTGAGAACCGGGACATCTTTGCATGGAAGCCTTCTGACATGCCAAGTGTACCGAGGGAACTCGCTGAGCAAACCCTTAACATAGATCCTAAGTTTAAACCGGTCAGGCAGTTTCTCCACTGTTTCAACGAAGAGAGGCGTAAGGCTATTGGTGAGGAGGTAGCCCGACTTTTGGCAGCAGGGTTTATCGTGGAGGTTTTTCACCCTGAGTGGCTAGCTAATCCGGTGATGGTACTTAAGAAAAATGGTACTTGGTGTATGTGTGTGGATTACACAGACTTGAACAAGGCCTGTCCAGTTGATCCCTTTGCTCTCCCACGTATTGATCAGATTATTGATGCTACGACGGGACATGACCGTTTGTGTTTTTTGGATGCATATTCTGGTTATCATCATATCAAAATGGCAGTTAAGGACCAGGAGAAGACAACTTTCATAACTCCCTTTGGAGCCTTCTGCTATGTGTCTATGACTTTCGGGCTCAAGAGCGCCCATGCGACTTATTAGCGCTGTGTTCAGAATTGTCTTCATAAAAAGATTGGGCGCAGTGTTCACGCTTATGTGGATGGTATTGTGGTGAAATCTAGGAAGGAGGGAACATTGATAGAGGACCTGAGGGAGACTTTTGATAACCTCCGGGTCTATAATATGATGCTTAATCCGGCTAAATGTGCCTTTGGTGTTCCGGCAGGCAAGCTCTTTGGTTTTCTGGTGTCCAACAGAGGCATTGAGGCTTACCCAGAAAAAATCTCATCTATCACATCCCTGGCTAAGCCAACATGTATCAATGATGTTCAGCGTTTGGCGTCCGGATTGCAGCTTTAAGCCGGTTTATCAGCCGCCTTGGGGAGAAGGCTATTCCTTTGTATCAGATACTAAAGAAAATGGATGATTTCGTCTGGAGTGACACGGCTGATAAGGCGTTTGAGGACTTGAAGAGACAATGGGCCGAGCCACCCGTCCTTGCAGCTCCGGTTGATAAAGAGCCCTTATTGCTATATGTGGCTGCTAATGCTCGGGCTATTAGTGTGGCTATTGTGGTGGAGCGGAAGGAGGCCGGAAAGGAGTATCTAGTTCAACGGCCGGTTTATTACATCAGTGAGGTGCTTATTGAATCAAAGCAGAGGTACCCGCATTGGAGAAGTTGGTGTATGGAGTTTTCATGGAAAGCTGGAAGCTCAAGCATTATTTTCAAGGTCATCCTATCACAGTGGTTAGTTCAGCCCCTCTGGGAGATATCATCCAGAACAGAGAGGCGACTAGCCGGATTGCCAAGTGGGATATTGAGCTTGGACCTGACGGGATAAAATATACTCCTCGCACAGCAATCAAATCACAAGCACTTGTGGATTTCATTAATGATTGGACAAAGTTGCAGGCACCGGAGAAGAAGCTAGATAACACGTATTGGACTATTCATTTTGATGGGTCCAGACAATTGGAGGGCTCGGGGGCTAGAGTCATATTAACTTCCCCACGTGGTGACATGTTTTGTTATGTTCTCCGCTTAATGTTCCCTTGTACTAACAATGTAGCTGAATATGAGGCCTTGCTCCATGGCCTTCCGATAGCTAAGGAGATGAATTTAAGCCGAGTTAAGCGCTTCGGTGACATGGACCTAGTGGCTCAACAGGTATCTGGTACTTGGGATTCTAAGGATCCACTCATGGCTGTATATCGACGAGAGGTGGACATAGTAGCTTGTCACTTCAAGGGTTATCAAGTTGACCATATAGACCAGCCAAAGAATGAAGCGGCGGACGCTTTAAGTCGTCTAGGCTCTCAGCGTAAACCGGTGCCACCTAATGTCTTCCTCGACGTACTTCATAATTCGTCAGTTAAGATACCCACAGAGGAGGAGTTGGCTATTCCTGACCCGGAGGCCCAGTTGGTTGCGGCTCTTCATGTTATACCGGATTGGACAGTCCCATACCTGGCCTGTATGAACCGGGGCGAGTTACCAGGCAATGAAACCTTGGCCTGACAGATAATCCGGCGATCCAAGTTAATGACCATTATCAATGGGGAGTTACATCGTTACAGCGTAACAGGGGCGATTCAGCGTTGTGCGTCTCCTCAAGAAGGTTGTGAGATTTTGCGAGAGATCCACGAAGGAGATTATGGTCACCACGCCGGTTCAAAATCCCTGGTGGCTAAGGCTTTTCGTCACGGCTTCTATTGGTTGATGGCTCATGCTGATGCTGAGGATTTAGTAAAAAGGTGTGACGTTTGTCAGATATTTGCATGTCACGCTCATGTTCTGGCTCAAGGGTTGAGAATGATTCCAATCACTTGGCCATTTGCAACTTGGGGGCTAGATAATGTTGGACCCTTTAAGAGGTCCAAGGACAAAAAGACCCACCTCTTGGTAGCAGTTGATAGGTTTACCAAGTGGGTAGAGGCAGAGCCAGTCAGTAAGTGTGATGCAGCCACGGCAGTCCAATTCCTCAAAAAGGTGATATTCCAGTTTGGTTTTCCACACAACATTATAACTGATAATGGTACTAATCTGTCCAAGGGTGCTATGGAAGAATTTTGTCAACGTGAGCACATCCGGCTTGATGTGTCATCAGTGGCTCACCCCCAATCTAATGGTCAAGCAGAGAGGGAAAATCAAGAGATTTTGAGAGGTATTAAACCCCGGCTTATGGTTCCTTTAAAGCGGACGCCGGGTTGTTGGGTGGAGGAGTTAGCTTCCGTGTTATGGAGTATCAACACCACACCAAACAGATCTACGGGTTGCACGCCTTTCTTCATGGTTTACGATGCAGAGGCGGTTCTTCCTAGTGACATCTGTCATGACTCGCCCCGTGAGGCGGCTTACATTGAAGCTGAGAACGAGAAAGCACGTCAGGACTCACTGGACCTGTTATATGTGGAGCGTGATCTAGCAGCTGCGCGTTCAGCGATTTATCAACAAGATCTTCGACGATATCACAGCCGCCGGGTTAAGACCAGAACTTTTCAAGAGGTCGATCTGGTGCTCCGGCTCATCCAGGATCAGACTGCTATGCACAAGTTATCCCCACCTTGGGAAGGACCTTTTGTGGTCAGCAAAAATTTGCACAATGGATCATACTACCTTATCGATGTTCAAGAGCACAAAGACTCACGTGGAATATAGCTCTTCTTCGGCCTTACTATACTTGAGCCACAGGCTCTTCTTATGTACATACTTATGACAATGTATATATTATATAATAAATCGGAGCCTCAGCTAAAGAGGGGTATCTGTTGTTTTTTACATCGTGTGTGGCTACATGGGGTCTTCTACTTATGAAACGGAGTTCTACTAACCCGGCTTATAAAGCCACACAGATATAAAGGAAATCACTAGGGGCTTGGTCGTATTCGAACCATAGCTACGCCTCTTGATCGGTTTAAGGCCAAACAGGGAAATTACTAGGGGGCTTGGTTGTATTTATACCATAGCTACACCTCTTGATAGGCTTAAAGACAAAAAGGAAATTATGTGGAACCAAAGAGAGTCTGTTGCAAAAAGCACAACTCGAACATAGGTACCCACTGAGCACAGCTAAAATATTACTTGGGGGCTATCAAGCCAGGCTTGGAAGCCAGGTGTATTCACCTAAAACCCTGGGTTATCCTGCCTCTTTAAGTAAGCCACTCCGTCTAGGTAAACCTGGTATGACCCATCAAACGTTTGACAAGTCAATCTCATAGACCCTAAACTTGTCAAAGTAAAAATGATGATTGGTTAAAGATTGAGGTCCATCTTAAAAGGCTTTGAAAAATGGTTTAATTCAGCGGCTTGGCAGCCCATGAAAAGCCTCGATTTAGGGCCTAGCAGCCCATGAAAAGCCTTGCATTTTTCTTTTGTATTTGTTGTTTTAACATCTTTTTATAAGGGATTTATGAATATTTTTTGATAAACCAGTGTTTATTACAACCCAGCATGACTTTCAATGCTCATTTGTCAGTACATGCTCAGTTCTAAACCGGCAATAATTTGATCCGGTCTGGTTTTGACTAGAAGTCACCAGAATTATATGAGTAAACCGGCACTTCTCATAACCCGGTACGTTTTTAATATGAACCGGCAAGACTCAAAGGAGTCATCAATACTCCAGATTGGTGTTATCGCCTTTATTATGCCAACAGTTGGACAACCAACGAGATATATCACAGGTATCATCTATTTTATATATGGTCATTACAGTCTTGGTTATACACCAAGCTTTATATATATATTTGGGCATCATGACCCGTCCAGTGGTAAACCACTAGGACACTTTCGAGTTCTTATATGCAGGAACAAGTTAAATAAAAGCCGCAATGGACTATGCATATAATAGATCCCAAAGGCATGGCGAGTTATCAGTATCAAGCAAAAAAACATGCTCGATGGCATAACAGATAAAGTGTTTATGCTATCCTATTACAAGGCGCTTTAACAGCCCACACGGAACAATTGTTTCCATAATGAGTGGCAGACTGCGATTAATAAACTGGCCTCCAGTTTAGGATTCCTCATATGGACGACCTGAAGATTGAGGATCATCTTGAATTGGTGCATCCTCTTCATCTCTACCAAGTGGCTGGAAATCAATCATCATCCAATCGATTCCGGTTAAAGCTTGGAACACGGCCTCTTCACTTATAAGGTTGGAAGGATCAATGTGAGGGGCATAAGTGTTCTTACGAATTGGCGGAATCGGATCTTCTACGTCATGTATTGTCGCGGGATATCTCTTCTGATCCACATCATAAACCGGTTGACAATGAGATAGATCTGTGTCATCCGCCAACTTGCTTGCTATAGGCCGCATTTCCTTTGTCAGCCTTCGGAGATCATCATTGTTGAATTCTATACCATCTTCTTTCACGCTGAGGTAGCCTTGGCCGATTTCTGCCGGTTCAAGATTTGGAATCCATGTCTTGGCCCGGATTAGCAGAGTCAATGCGCCTGACCTTGCAGCTGATTTTTTAAGTTCCTCTAGCCGGGCAGGAAACATGGAGAGCTTCTCGATGGTTTCTTTCATCAACGATGGCGGAGGCTTGTTGTACGCAGCTGTGCAGATAGCCCATTGGGATCCGAAATACAATTGTTCTAACAAGATAGCGCATTGGGTAATGTGGGTCCATGTAGCATTGTGAGCATCAGTAAACCGGTAATTATTAAGGTAAAGGGGACTTGAAACATGCCAGATGAGGGCGCTTACCAAATACAGCAGAAGTCATAACATTTATTTGCCGCTTTAAACCGGCCAGTTCCTCAGCCACCGGTTTAAGGGCTGCTTCTGCGTCTTCGACTTTCTTGGCTAAAGCGGCCTTCTCGGCATCCCAATCTGCACGTTCCTTCTTAAAATTTTCCTTCAGCTTCTCCATGGCTGCTAAGGCTTTAGTCAGTTCCTCTATGGCTTTGGAAGCCTCCACTTGTTGAGACTTGATGTTTTCTTGAAGATCAGCGATTTAGGAGTCCTTTTTGCTCAGCTCAACCTATAAAGGAATGACATATCATCAGGGGGATATATATATTTGAAGTACCAAGCACATAACAAGTTATGCACTTTGTACTTGGGGGCTAATTCCTATTTGCTTTGTTATCAGAATTTTTTTGCATGTCCTAAATACAATGCAAACATTATCTTTGGCACTTGGGGGATAATGTACATCTGTTTAAATTGAAGCATGTATTAAAGACCCGGTTTACCTTGGAAAGATATACTGGCCCTTGGGGACTATATAGGCGAAAAGTATAGGAAAACAATGATCAAGTACCGGTTTATTTTAAAGATTACTAGATATGTGAAGGATAAGCATGCAAGGGTCAAGATATTACAAAGTCCCGATTTATGAATGCCATCCTAAGCCGGCCCTTGGGGGCTACTGGAGTTGATCCTTACAAATTGGATTTAGAAAGGACAAATAATGGAAGTACCTCATAGCGCTCCTTCATCAGATTAACTAAACCGGCTTCATAATCATGGTTTGAGTGCAGACGGTTGAGAAAGCCAGAATGGAGTTCTTGAGCACTAAGGTGGGCATAGCTTGATAAATTGGTGCTCCATTTTCCTTTTGCCATTGCAGCACGTTCTTCTTTAGCGCTATGTTTGGATAAAGCAATAGGGTTGCCACGAGAGGTATGACCAACACTAGTGATGACAACATCATGTTCCTTGTTACCATTAGTATGTGTTGGAGTTGTTGGGATATCAGTAGCCTTCACTGGACTGGGCGGTCCATCATCATTATGAACCAGGCTTGTTGGTTTGTCGGCAAGGTCTGCTAGTTCAGCTTCTGCTTGCTCATTCACATCATGATCCGGAGGGGTGGTTCATGAACAACAGTGTCTGCATGGGGACCTTCCGGTTCAGCGGTTTGCTCCGGTTCAACAACCAATTCTTCAGATGGTTTATTCACCCGAGTTTTCTTGCTGGGTCTAGCCTTGGCTCTGAAGAGGAAAAGATGCAAGGATGAAAACAGCATGCAAATACAAAGCGTCAACAGATTCAGTTAAAACTTACCCAGCAACAGTCTTAAGAGGAGGGAGTTGCGTCGTTGTTGACTCGCCAGAGGATGAAGGAGGTGCCAGCTGATAATTCGAATCGGATGGATTAGGAGGTTGTCGGAAATAGCCGGCCTTGGGATAAGAAGTGTCAGAAGTGGGTGAGATCTCAGGTCGGCGTTTTCGGGCCGGGGTATTCGGTAAACCGGTCGAAGTGACCGTTTGGCCACTGTGCCAGGTTGTGCGGCGAGCCTCGTGGTGGTGCTTCTTCAAAAGAAATTTTGGGTCCAAGTGAGCAAGAGGGTGAGAAAATCTTACTTTCCGGACTACTCGACGGATTTTTTGTGTTGGTAGAGAGTCTGAACCGAAGGAAAGAATAATTACCTCTGCATCGTCAGCTTGGCTTCCCTCAATGTCCTCCTGATAAATATCATTGTCAATGAGATACATGAAAAGTGAACCAAGTGAATCAAGTTCTACCTTTGCTTCTGGTTCATCCGGGTTGTTATCAAGTTCTAAACCGATGGGTTCAGGTGCCTTCCTTTTTGTAGTTTTCTTGACGGCTTTCGTTTTAGGACGAGAAGCCTTCACCGCTTTCTCCTGAGGTTTCTTTTTCCAGAACGGATCATCACCCTCTTTAAAGATGGTAGAGGGTATTTAAAGATTGCACAGTCCAAAAATATCAGGTGTAAAGCGGAAGTACAGACAATACTTACAGCGGGCGGTTTGTTTTGCATGCAAAAAGGGCTTAACCCGGTCTTGCTGCAGACAGCTTCCGGTTCATTCAACATTTTCTTGACAGACTCAGTGACTTCCTCATGTGTTAACTAAATATTGATATGGCATTGGGAGTCTTGAACATCACCAGTATACTCACACATTAAGCTGGAGCGGCGACTTAATGGCAAAATTCTCCAGGATATCCAACAACGGACGAAGTCCATGCCTGTTAAACTATTGGCCAGGAAAGCTCTAAGTTTAGCTAGTTGTGGAGCATATGAGTATTAGAGAGCCGGTGAGCACAATAACCCGGCAGAAGGTTCTCATCTTCAGGGGAGGTGTCTCTGCAATAGAACCAAGTTTGGTTCCACTCCTTTGGGTGACTATGAACTTTGGCATGAGGAAACTCAACCTCTTTCCTTTTCTGAATAGAGACACCGCCAAGTTCAGTATTGGGTCCATCTACGAATTCAGTGCGACGGTTTAAATGGAAGAAATCCCGGAACAACTCGACAGTTGGTTCTTCTTGTAGATACACTTCACAAAAAACCTGGAAGTTGCAGATGTTGGATACGGAGTTGGGTCCAATATCCTAAGGGTGGAGCTAAAAGCATGCAAGTACATCCCGGAAAAACTTGGATCCAAGCGGTTTTAAACCACGACGTATATGATCCGCAAACACCACTACTTCACCCTCTCCAGGGGTAGGAGGGTTTTCCGGCCCAGGAACTCGCCACCGGATCTCATTTTTCTTCGGTAAAGTACCAATTTCGACCATTCCGTTCAGTTGCTCTTCAGTAACCCAGGAAGGGACCCATTTACAGGAATAGAACTGGTTGGCCATTGCAAGTGAAGAGCTGGGAAGAAAATAATGTTGGCTTATGATTCATAAATGATGATGCATATGGTACAACAGGTTGAGGGAAAAAATCCAAGCATGTGAAATTGATAAATTGGAGGAAGTTATAAACCGCCCACGATAGAGTGTTTGTGAATGGTAAAGCAATGAACATAAGCAGAGGTATATGCATATTATTAAACCGGAGTATAAATGAATCGACGGTTTAAAAGGGGACTGATGGTACCTGCCGGATTATCATACTTCAAAATGTTAAACCGCCTATATTGGTGTGAAGGGTATAGATCTAAAAATACCTAAGTGAGGGAAACATGTTTCATAGATTTATATGGTGATTTAAGATCTAAGGGGTGACAGAAAACTGGAATATATTCAGACCTAAAAACTTCAGGTGTTTAACCAGTTCGTCAGAATCAGAAGAATTGTTTTTTATGTAAAGGAGTGATCTAATAAGGAAGGGTGAGTTTGCGGTTACGGTCGCGCAAGGGCTGAAGCAGATCTAAGACTAGCCTACGATGCTACCAAGAAGGACAAGGAAGAATAGTTCTAGAACTTCGATGAACTCCGATGAATACAAACCCTAATGAAGAAGATCTAGGGCGGAAAGAGAGAGGGCTTACCAGTGTTACAGGAACGGAGGAGATGCGCCGCACTTTTCTGGTCCAGTCAGGTTGATGCAGTGGCCCACGATGAGGCAGGGGCAAAGCTCGACGATGGTGGCGGCGCTCAAGTGCTGGGATGTCGCGAGGAGGAAGACGAGATGAAGAGGCAGTGGAGGAAAAGGAAAAGGGGCCTCAACCCTATTTATAAGGCGAAGAGATAAGCGACAGTCGCGAGAATCGAGGAGCTCAAAAATGGATATTTAATAAGGTTTTCGCCTTGATGGTTGGATGCACATTAATAAAAGGCATCTTCAGCTTCAATGAATAAATGACATCATGACGGTTTACCGCAAATCCGGAGGATGACGTCAGGGCGGTTTACAAGATCAATGTGAAGGTGCAAGAGGAGGAATTTTTCTAAGTGTTGAAGATTGACATGAATAAATTAAAATCAATCTGGGGCCTAATGTTGGGGATATTACTACTGGACATAAACCGGCCAGGAGTGGCCGGGTTAGCTCTGTGAGGATTAGAAGCCCAGGAAGACAAAGGTTAGTGGCGCTTTATGAAGGCCCAAGGCCCAAAGGCGGGTCAAGGCATGTCACTAGTAGAAAAATGGGCTTTCGTTCGGGCCTGGCCAGCCCATTAGTCTCGGTTCTGCCACGAACCAGGACCAATGGATGCATTCGTCCTGGTTCATGAGCCCAGAGGGCCGGCCGAGGCCTCGTGGGCATTGGTCCCAGTTCTTCTGGGCCCATTTGTCCCGGTTCTTGGCACGAGCCAGGACCAATGGGCCTCACTCCTGGCCCACAAACATAGGTCCCGGTTCTTGGCTCGAACCGGGACAAAAGGTTGGGCTTTACTCCCGGTTCCAGCCACGAACCGGGACCAATGAGTTTCCTATATATACCCATCGCCGGCGAGCAGAGCACTCCACAGTGCTCTGTTTTTTGCTGGCCGGCGAGGAAGGGCATTTGGGTGCTCTAGCTCACCTCTTATGCATGTGAGGTGTTCGATGAAATGCCCGAGCCACATCAGTTAAGCTTTCTCCTCTCGAAGCTCGACCTCGGAGCTCCATTTTTTCAGAGATTTGTCTAGTTTTAGTGGTCTGTCATGCCCCGTCCTCGTCTTCACCGCCGTCGATCGCTCGCGCCGATCTCGTCGCCGGCACCACCGTGGTGAGCCTCTTGTTCTTATCTTCTTTCTGAAAGAAAAAAAATCTTACTTTAGATAGTTACTTGTCTAATTTTCTTACTTTTGACACACATAATTATATATAATGCACGCAGATGAACCGACAATGGATGTACAGTGACAGACACACCTCTGAGTACATTAAGGGCGTGCCTAAATTTCTCGAAGTGGCTGAGGCAAACAAGCAGAATGGTTATGTGTTGTCCATGCCCTAATTGTGGGAATACGAGGTCCTACTCTGACAAGAAAATCCTTCACACCCACCTACTTTATAAGGGTTTCATGCCACACTATAATGTTTGGACGAAGCACGGAGAAATAGGGGTTATGATGGAAGACAACGAAGAAGAAGAGGACGATGACAACTATGTGCCCCCTGAATATAGTGATGCTGCAGATCAAGAGGAACCAGACGATGTGCCCGATAATAATCTCCACCAGGTCATTGTTCATGCAAGGGAAAAGTGCAAATGTGAAAAGGAGAAGCTGAAGTTCGATCGCATGTTAGAGGATCACAAAAAAGGGTTGTATCCCAATTGCGAAGATGGCAACACAAAGCTCGGTACCGTACTAGAATTGCTGCAGTGGAAGGCAGAGAATGATGTGCCTGACAAAGGATTTGAGAAGCTACTGAAAATATTGAAGAAGAAGCTTCCAAAGGATAATGAATTGCCCGATAGTACGTACGCAACAAAGATGGTCGTATGCCCTCTAGGATTGGAGGTGGAAAAGATACATGCATGCCCTAATGACTGCATCCTCTACCGCGGTGCGTACAAGGAATTGAACGCATGCCTGGTATGTGGTGCATTGCGGTATAAGATCAAACGAGATGACCCTTGTGATGTTGAGGGCGAGCCCCGCAGGAAGAGGGTTCCTGCGAAGGTGATGTGGTATGCTCCATTAATACCACGGTTGAAATGACTGTTCAGAAACGAAGAGCATGCCATGTTGATGCGATGGCACAGTGAGGACCATAAGAAAGTCGGGAAGTTGAGTGCACCCGCTAACAGGTCATAGTGGAGAAAAATCGAGAGAAAGTACTGGGCTCAGTTTGCAGGTGACCCAAGGAACGTATGGTTTGGTTTAAGCGCGGATGGCATTAATCCTTTCGGGGAGCAGAGCAGCAATCACAACACCTGTCCCATGACTCTATGTATGTATAACCTTCCTCCTTGGATGTGCATGCAGCATAAGTTCATTATGATGCCAATTGTCATCCAAGGCCCTAAGCAACCCGGCAACGACATTGATGTGTACCTAAGGCCATTAGTTGAAGAACTTTTACAGCTGTGCAATGGAAACGGTGTACGTGCGTGGGATGAGCACAAAAAGGTGGAATTTAACCTGCATGCGTTGCTGTTTGTAACCATCAACGATTGGCCCGCTCTCAGTAACCTTTCAGGACAGAAAAAAAGGGATACCACGCATGCACGCATTGTTTAGCTAACACCGAAAGTATATACCTGGACAGATGTAAGAACAATGTGTACCTGGGCCATCATCGATTTCTCCCGACCAACCATCAATGTCGAAAGAAAGGCAAGCATTTCAAAGGCGAGGAAGATCACCGGAAGAAGCCCGCCATGCATACCGGTGATCACGTACTTGATATGGTATCTGATTTACACGTAATATTTGGAAAGGGTCCCGGCAGACTAGCTGTTCCGAATGACGCTGAGGGACGCACACCCATGTGGAAGAAGAAATCTATATTTTGGGACATACCCTACTAGAAAGAGCTAGAGGTACGCTCTTCAATCGACGTGATGCATGTGACGAAGAGCCTTTGCATGAACCTGTTAGGCTTCTTAGGCGTGTATGGGAAGACAAAAGATACACCTGAGGCATGGGAGGACCTGCAACGTTTGCACGAAAAATACGGCATGCCTCCAAGTAGTATGACGGTCCTGCCAGCTACACTCTTACCAAAGAAGAGAAGGAAATCTTTTTTGAATGCCTGCTCAATATGAAGGTCCCGACTGGCTTCTCGTCGAATATAGAGGGAATAATAAATATTCCCCAGAGAAAAAGTTCTAGAACCTAAAGTCTCATGACTGCCATGTGATTATGATGCAACTTCTCCCGGTTGCATTGAGGGGGCTTCTATCGGAAAACGTCCGATTAGCCATTGTGAAGCTATGTGCATTCCTCAATGTAATCTCTTAGAAAGTGATCGATCCAGATATCATACCAAGGCTAAGGAGTGATGTGGCGTAATGTCTTGTCAGTTTCGAGCTGGTGTTCCCACCATCCTTCTTCAAAATCATGACGCACGTCCTAGTTCATCTAGTCGACAAGATTGTCATTTTGGGCCCCGTATTTCTACACAATATGTTCCCCTGTGAGAGGTTCATGGGAGTGCTAAACAAATATGTCTGTAACCGTGCTAGGCCAGAAGGAAGCATCTCCATGGGCCATCAAACAGAGGATGTCATTGGGTTTTGTGTTGACTTCATTCCCGGCCTTAAGAAGATAGGTCTCCCTAAATCATGGTATGATGGGAGACTGACTGCAAATGGCACGCTAGGAGCGGACTTAATAATATGCAGGGACGAGCATTCTTGGTCTCAAGCACACTACACAGTTCTACAGAACTCTACCTTGGTGACTCCGTATGTCGATGAACACAAGAACAGTCTGCGCTCCTGACACCCGGAGCAGTGTGACGACTGGATTACATGTGAACACATCATGTCTTTCAGCAGTTGGTTGGAAACATGTCTCAGAGGTGAGAACACTGTTTGTGATGAGCTGTACTTGTTGTCCAGGGGACCATCTTCGACTGTATTGACTTACAAAGGATACGAGATAAATGGGAATACATTTTACACGATCGCCCAAGATCGAAAGAGCATCAACCAAAATAGCGGTGTCTGCTTTGATGCAGCAACCGAGAGGGGAAAGGACACATATTATGGTTACATAATGGACATATGGGAACTTGACTACAGACATTATTTTAAGGTCCCCTTGTTTAAGTGCAAATGGGTCAATCTGTGAGGAGGCGGGGTACATGTAGACCCACAGTACAGAATGACAATAGTGGATCTGAACAATCTTGCGTACACTGACGAACCATTCGTCCTAGCCAATGATTTGGCACAGGTTATCTATGTGAAGGACATGTCTACCAAACCGAGAAAAAGAAAAGATAAGGAAGTGAATACATCATATGATGAGCCAAAGTGCCACATAGTTCTTTCAGGCAAAAGGGAAATCATGGGAGTGGAGGGCAAGACAGACATGTCTGAAGATTATGAAAAGTTTCATGAAATTCCTCCCTTCAAAGTCAAGGCTGACCCAAGCATCCTGATAAACGATGAAGATTATCCATGCTTACGGCGCAATAAGCAAAGCCCACATGCGAAAAAAGTGAAGACTTTCTCTCCACAAGTATTATGATGATACCATGCCAAGTTTTAACATTTTCGTAGTTCATTCGAAATGCATGTTGTAACAGACGAGTTTCCATATGAAACCCTGATACTTCGAAACAGATTGTCCATTTTGTACACGAAGTGCATCCAGTTTTTTCCGTAACCCTCTCTACTTTCTTGCACATGCTATGGGGGTGAAATTATGATACCATGCCAACTTTTAACCTTTTCAGAGTTCATTTGTAGTGCTTTTCAATTTTAGGGTCATAGCTCAAAATAATCAGTAAATGTATGGAAAATGATAAATGAAGTGAGAAAGGGTTGAAAATTGATGATGTGACTTTGAATGGTGCATTTTGAACACAGAAAAACTATGTAGTTCAAATAAGTTCTAAAAAATGAAATCCCTTTGTAACAGACGAGTTTCCGTATGAAACACTGATACTTTGAAAGAGATTGTCCGTTTTATACACGAAGTGCATCTAGTTTTTGCCGTAACCCTGTCTACATTCTTGCACATGCTATGTGGGTGAAATGATGATACCATGCCAACTTTCAACCTTTTCAGAGTTCATTTGTAGTGCTTTCCAATTTCAGGGTCTTATAGCTCAAAATGATCAGTAAAATAACAAATATCATAAAATAAAATAAATAAGCAATTAGAAACAGAATAAAATAAAATTTAATAAAATATATAAGTAGAAACAAAACAAAATAAAATAAAATAAACTTTAATAACATAAATAAAATTAATGAAACTAAAATTATCAACGTATTTTCTGTTCAAAACATTATAAGCAACCTCTAGTATTATTGAAACTAAAATTATATAAAATTTATGCAACTAAAATTATCAATGTTTTTTCTGCTCAATATCATTAAAAGCAAAAAAGAATTTTCATAAAGAAATATTTTTGTTAGAAACTTTAATAGCAAAAAGAATTATCATAAAATGAAATAAATAAGTAATTAGAAACAAAATAAAATAAATAAGTATTTTGTTGTAAGTAGAAACAAAATAAAATAAATAAAGCAAAAAAGAAAAGAAATAAACTGGGAAAAATAAAAAAATGCACCTACTGGGCCATCACGGCCTGAATACGACTAGAAACCCATCCATGGGCTAGGATTCAGGCCCGCAGAAGGCCCAGCAGGCCCACAGGCAAAGCAGTGCAAGATTAGGCCTAGAGGCCTGCAATTCAGAGGAGTTCAATGGAGATAGCGGGGCAGGGCTTATAAACAGGTCCTGCCGCTCCTCGGCTAACGAGGTGGTACTAAACATGCCACCGCACCGCGGCTTTGGCAGGTGCAGGCCTTTGGTCCCGGTTGGTAGCACCAACCGGGACTAAAGGGGGGCATTGGTCCCGGTTGGCACCACGAACTAGGACCACAGCCCCCCTTTAGTCCCGGTTGGTGCCACCAACTGGGACCAAAGGCCTCTACTTCCTGCCCTTTGGGCTCCTGAAAAGAGGCCTTTGGTCCTGGTTGGTGGCACCAACCGGGACTAAAGGGGGGATTTTGTTGGGATCTATGGTAGGGTGCGTCGACTGCAAATTAAAATTTCGTACGCGTAGAAGAACCAAGAACATGCTATGGGAGATGGATCACAGTTTGTTACCACTAGACGCGCAGTGCCGTGCAGCGGAAGAAGAGTTGGGGCAGCATGTCCGCGTGGACCGTCTCCTCCTCGTCCGATCTTCCCTCGTACAACCGGTGGTCGGTTCCCACGTACGGCTTCGCTGGAGCGGCGCAAGTGCACCGCCTCTAATGGTATCCGCGCGTGGAGGAGGAATGTCATGTGGCGGACTGCTAAGTCTGATCACACAACCGGCAGCGAGTGGAGGTGTCTATTCGCAACACATGCAAACCCTACCGACAGTGCCAAAGCGATCAACCCATGAGTGTGCCGCACCTCCACTATATATATAGGCGTCCGTCACGGGCTCAGCACTTGGGCCTCGCACGGACCCTAAAGCCCATAAGTCTACTCGGCCACAATCCGAATACAGTTCGGATCACATCCGACCAGTGTCCTCGGATCTGACCTCGTAGGTTCCTTCCCTTAAGCGCGCGACCCCTTAGGTTCAAGTCGGCTTGGTCGCAGTTCGGATCACCTCTGAACTGCATGGTTGGTAGCGGCCTCTAGCAAGGCATGCCGAACACCAATCAGACTATGAAGCTGGTTAGTGAACCTGTACATCACACTTCCATTCCTTTTGCCACACGATATATGTTGTCGAGCTCAAGGCGAGTCTGTCATCCTTGTGCTAGCCCGACCTCTTTCTCGTTGCAGTGATGCCGACCACAAACCGGATTATCTCATAATCCTTGTCGCATGGCCATGCTTATCCTGGTCGGATCACACGAGGGGCCCAGAGTATATCTCTCTTGGTCGGAGGGGCAAATCCCATCTTGCTCGACCATGTCTCGCAGCATGGGTCTGGATAAGCCTGAAACCTACCTTTGTAACTACCTAGTCATGGAGTAGCGTTTGGTCGGCCCAAATCAAGTTTGTCACCATCCCGCGTACATGCGTCAGCTCAGGTCTTAGGACACAGAACATATGTTGTACTAGACACTCACAGATGAAATATCGATGCGTCTCATAGTTGGGTCTGTCCGACTCGGACCTTATCTCGACTCGGATCCGACTACGTTGAAGCCGACTAGATCCTTCCAAGTCTGTATTATCCGGTTAGCATCCAATCCTCCATGGCTAGTGAGACCAAGCCATCGATTGTGTCATATGCTAGTCTAGTTGGTTGCGCGTCCACACAGCCCTTTAGACTAGGGACCTTTTAGGACAGTCATCATACAATGCATAGTCCCACAAACAAGTCACGTACTTACTGATACACATCATTGATAATGTCCAAGGACTATCTTTATTCATAAACACATAGGAAATATCATCATACATGATTGCCTCTAGGGCATATCTCCAACAGCTTTGGTCCCGGTTGTTGCCACGGACTGAGACTAAAGCCTTTCCTATATAAGCCATCACTTAGCATTTTTTTAAGATTTCATCGCCAGTTGCTGCCCGACGACGCCGACCTCCTCGACGCCGCCAGGCTGCCTTGCCACCGTCACCGTCGACCGTGCCACCGAGCCCGCGCCGACGCCATCCGCCGCCCCTGAGCCCACGCTGTCGCCCTCCGCCGCCCCCGAGCGCGCCCGGCCGCGCCCCAGCGCCACGACCCGCCCCCACCGTCGTAGTCGTCGCCGTCCACGCCCTGCCCCGGCCCACGCCACCCACCGTGACCGTCGCCGACGCCCTCGCCGCCCCCGCTATCGCCCTCACCGGCCGCCCCCGATGTGAGCCGCCGCCGCTTCTTCATTTTTTCAGTGCTTTTTTATATAATGTGTATTGTTTTTTATTCATTGCATTTTTTCATATATATAATGTATATATGTATGTGGTAGCTATATGATGAATGGACGTGGCTATGTATGTATGAATATAATGTTCATAGCATTTTTTTGTTTATATATGTTTTTCATATATGTATTAATTTTTTATTTAGATTGTTAGTAGATATCGATTTTAGGTTAGTGCATTTTAGGTTAGTGTAGAGGAAAAATTAAAATAAGGAAAAGGAAGAAAAAATGAAGAAGGAAAGAAGGAAGAAGAAGAAGAAAAAGAAGCAGGAGAGGAAGAAGGAGAAGAAGAAGGAGAAGAAGAGGAGAGGAAGAAGAGGAAAAAAGAGGAGAAGAAGAAAGGAACAGAGGAGAAGAAGAAAAAATAGAATATATTCTATTTTTCTTCTTCTCCTCTATTCCTTTCTTCTTCTCCTATTTTTTTGTTCTTTTTTTTCTTTGATATTCTCCTCTACAAATCCTTTATTCTTCTCCTCTCTTTTTTTCTTCTTCCGGACACCGCGGAGGTGGTTAATTAGCAGTTGAACTAGTTAAACTAGTTTATATATAGTAAATGCTTAATTAGTAGTTGAACTAGTTGATTTAATAAAACTACTTTATTTATAGTAAGTGCTTAATTAATTAGTAGTTGAACTAGTTGATTTAATAAAACTAATTTATTTTACTATATATAGAAGTAGTTTATTTTTAGTAAGTACTACTTTATTCTATTTATAGTAAGTGCTTAGTAGTTGAACTACTTGATTTAATAAAACTAGTTTATTTTACTATAGAAGTAGTTTATTTTTAGCTAGAAAATTAATATAATTGGTTTATTTTTTAGTTAAAGCAATTATTCCTGCATCGACGTCAACGATGGATATCCCGCATCCTCGTTGTCGACTCGGCGGAGGAGGCCAGCTTGATCAGAGGGGCCATGTCCGGGACTGGGCTCCCCGGGATGGTTTTGGGATGTGCTACCTTCCGGGGGGCGTAGGTCGGTGAGGATCCAGCCCGTCGTTGACCCGATCCTTGTTTGGTAGCGGTCGCGTGGGCCAGTGACGATGCCGAGGCTTCCGGACACCACAGAGGTGGTACATCACCATGCCAGTGAGGAAGAAGAGCATGGCCGTCGCTACATGGTTGCATTGGAGGGCAGGTTCGATAATACCTGGCAGGTTCTTCAGGGATCTCACTGGAGCGATCCTGTGATGGTTCCTTCTCTTTGGGTGTCCACCGCCCGTGCCGATACACGTCGGGTGCTACGGTTCTAGCTGTACTAGCGATGTTATATGTATGATAGTATTCGAGATGTATTAGTGATAATATTCCACGATGTACGGACGCAAGAGATGATGTAGTTTTGCTTATAATTGAATGCATACTAATTTTAATACTACTTTATTTTGCGATTTGATTTTTTTATTGAATGCTCAAATTGGAAAACTACTCCTACTTTGAATGATAAAATTGGAGAGCACTATGCAAGGCGTATGCATATGATTAGTTGATAGCTTATAGGGTTTTTGTTTTCGCAGATATCTAGGAGCCCCCCTCCATCATCCCTGTCGTCGGCCCCATCACCGACCCTCTCCGACCTCGAGGTGAGATAAGCCAAATCCTTTTTTGGAAAGATAATTAAACGATATTTTGGGTTGACTTTAAGTCTCTCGAGTCTTCACCATATATGAGAGGACGAAGAATCCCGACTGTTGTCATGGGGGTCGTTTCTCCTTCTTCTCCGGGTGCTAGACCTTTGTTATGCACTAGGGGAAGAAGGAGTATCGACCATCACCGACGGTCGCAAATGTCAGAGAGGAATCAGTGAGGAAGAGTTCCACTATATATATATATATATATGAGAGGACGAAGAATCCCGACTGTTGTTGTGGGGGTCACTTCTCCTTCGTTTCCGTGTGCTAGACATTTTGGTGTAATGCACTCGAGGACAAAGTGAGGAGCGACCATCACCGAGAGTCGAATATATACACCATGTGATCTGAGAGTTTTCCAGAAAACCCTCGACAGACCGATAGTCAACCCGTGATGAATAATAATGATCTAATTTAGTTTTTGTAGTACATATATTTAATTGTACAAGTTTAACCTTTGAATATATGAACGTAGGAAATGTCATCATCAAATGACAAAAGTCTCCTGGGGGAGTGCAGCTGGTGCCACGACGATCGAGGTCTGTGCGACATGCCTCACCTGGGGGAGACCTTCGATGTTGAAACGGTACGCAACGACGAGAAGTATTTTTTCGTAATTAAGCATGACTACAACTATTTCAACGTGTAATTCTCATCTTTTACAATACGAGTAGCTTATCCCATGCCATGCAAGGCGCTATGTCTTGGGGAGGATGGGTTTTGAAGACCATGAAAGTTTTGTAACAAAGAAAATTCACCTAAGGACTCATCATGATGTGGATTTTGAAGTAAAGTTGTACAATTCTGAGAGCGTAATCCTTTTTGATTGCAAAAAATGGGAAGCACTTTGCAAGATGTATGGTTTTGATGAGGGTATGCTTGTCACCATGGATCTTGGTGATCTTGAAATCGAGCAAGACAATATGGACATTTGGGTCCTTGTTGATACGCCTCTAATTCTACCGCTATGTGAGTTTAGTTTCTCAAACATAGTTATTAGCTAATTTATATTGTTTATTTCAAAATAGTTGACAACTTATTTCCATTGAGAGCTTATTTTAATTCTTCAAAGAATGTGTGGGAGATGGTAGACAAAACCCACTACACCGATGGCTCCGAATTAACTTACAAGGAGAAAAATCATCTGGTCGGATTTTGTACTGACATTGAGAATTACAATATCTACAATCAAACTCCTCAACATTATTGTCAATACGTGCCACTAGTGCATGAGTTGAACTATGGTAACTACCATGGAGATACCCTGGTAAGATTTTTTACTATTACAACATCCGTGCATCTTTTGCATACTTCTATAACTAGTACATCATTGCTAACTATGAAGTTATTACTATGTTTTTCAATAGATAATCCCAGAAAATTGTGTGCCTCATTTGATGTATCAGAAAGATAGCCTTAATTTTTTTGAACATATAGCCAGGTCATCCTACGAATCTCAACTGTCCATACCAAATTTCTAAAAGGAATGGAGACATGAAAATCAAAGGTTGGAAAAATGTATGGACAGTCGTAAGGAGGTTCTTGGAAGCAAAAGGAAGCGAAGCACAAGAATTGGAGACAGGATGATCTCCATTCTAAGCCAGGGTCTATATTGTTTTATGCTATTTTACCTTAAAGAGGGTATTTAGGTCCTACCTAATACTGATGATCATGTGCTAAGAACAATTAAGTAGGGTTGGTTTGATGACTATGAGGATGATGATCGTATGACTTGTTATTAATAACGAGTAGAAGCTGTATGATGATGATTAGTAGACTTGTTATTAATAACGAGTAGAAGCTGTATGATGATGATTAGTAGACTTGTTATTATATATGATGATGCATGATGTGAGCATGAAGAGTTATTATATATCAACGGGTGAAATGAACATGGATTGGATTGAAGTGAAGGCAACATGCATGTGGTGCATGTCGAAAGTAGTACAATCCAAACTTGATCAAGTTAGGATTAGTATTACTTTCGACATGCACCACATGTTGGCTCATTTCAATATAAGTCATGTTTAGGCATAGCAGTAGCAGTAGCACGGAGATAAGATAGGATACATCTATCTATTAGCTACCTATACCAACCTAAATTAACCCCCAAAACCCCTAAACCACCTCCTTTCAAAAAAAACCAGCCCCTGAAATGCTGATGCGTGGAAGCTTATTGGTCCCGGTTGGTGCTACCAACTGGGACCAAAGGCCCTCATGGCTGGGCTTGCCAGAGCGGCCACATGGAGGCCCATCTGTCCCGGTTGGTATAAGAGCCGGGACTAAAGGCCTAGGGCATTAGTAACGACCCTTTAGTCCCGCTTCCCCAACTGGGACTGATGGGCCTTATGAACCGGGACAAATGGCCCTTTTTCTACTAGTGTGTAGATGTAAACTGACTTTCTCATGTAATTTGTATTGTAAGATAGGAAGGGTAGAGACCGAGTTGGACACATTGATGATCCGGCCTTGGGACTCTGTAAACCGATCGGCGTCGACCTATGTATATAAAGGGACAACCCGGTGGCGGTTTAGGGACAACAAAAAAACAACAACTCTAGAGCCAGGCAAAGCGGATTCGCTCCTTGGTCATCGAAACCCCAGTAATTCCATCACAACTAGACGTAGGCTTTTACCTTCATCGTAAGGGGCTGAACTAGTATAAAACTCTCGTGTCCCTTGTCTGGTTTAACCCCTTTAAGATAACCCGTAGCGATGGCTCCACGACTAAGTCCTTTCACAAGGACATCTGCCGTGACAAAACCACGACAGGCGCAGTTATTCAGTTTCACCCAGCGGCACGGGAGGGCCACCGACCCCTTCTTCTTCGCCGTCATACATATTGTGGGTCGAACGGCCTCCGGTCGCCCACCGAACCACATGCATTGCTCTAGCTGCATGTGGGCTTTTTCTGCTTCTGCACTTGAATCTAGGTGTTGGATGAAACAGAAAAGTAGTGGGGAAAGTTGTATACCATGAATCTAGGACGTGGTTCAAAGAGGAAAGGAATGGGGGAAAGTAGTGGGAAAAGTTTTATAGCATGAATCTAGGACGTGGTTCAAAAAGTAAAGGATGGGGAAAGTAGTGGGGAAAGTTGTATCACATGAATCTAAGACGTGGTTCAAAGAGGACAGGAATGGGGGAAAGTAGTGGGGAAAGTTGCATAGCATAAATCTAGGACGTGGTTCACAGAGGAAAGGAAGTGGGGAAAGTACTAGTATAGACTGGCTATCCAGCACCTACGTTGGTTGAAAAGGGAAAACAATGACAAACGCAGTACGCACATATGTAACGAACTGCTCTTTTGTTTTGGGGGACAAGGCTGTAGAGTTTGAGGAGGACTAGATTTCCTGCGCTCACATAGGGAAAGGTGTCTAAAGAAAACAAAACAGGGACCAACACAAATATGCTCCTTGGTTGTTTGTTCTTTTTTGCAACAGACTATGCATCACCCAAGTACATCGGTAGATGCACATGGTGCTGGTGTGTCCACTGTCCCATGCAACTCTTTAGCTATTGTTAATCTAAGGCCCTGTTTGGTTAAAAACTCCCTAGTCCCTACCTGCTTGGTTCCAGGGACTAAACATGGACTAGAGGTTATTAAATGACACACTAAAAGACCATGTTACCCCTAGTAATGAACTAATAGAGAGAAGGTGCAATGCGTGGCAGGGGCAACTGTTGGAAAAAGTCCCAAAAAGACTCTCCCTCAGGGTCTTCTTTCTTTAGTCCCAAATGCCCACTTTTAGTCCCTAAAAGTCCCTCCTCTTTAGTTTAGATGGGACTGACACAAAGTTTTTTTTAGTCCCTCCACCAAAATGTCCATGTAAATAAGCACCCTCTAATAATGCCGTTGGAAAATTGATGCAATGCCACAGTTAAAAGCAAATTACATGTTTAACGAATTTTATTGTTAATATAATCTCTCTGTTAATATTAATCAATGCCACCGTTTGAGAAATGCTACTGTCTTGCTTTCTTTACCATTTAGGTAAGGTAGATGCTTCTTTTTGTTGGCTTCTGTGTCATCCACCATTATTGACCACTAGTTGTTTCCTTTGCACCTCTGTGTAAATAGGGTTATCTACTTCACCTCGTTGCCATTGTGACCTTTTGTTGCACTTCACAAAACACTTTTGTTTTAAGAGTGTTTTGTGCAGTTCAACCAAAATGTCACACCAACAACGTCGGTTTATTGCTTGATCTTAGTGGAACTGCACAAGAGGAGATCTTACGTCCTATCCATGTTGGCAAATTTGGTTCAGATCTTCTGCTTGTGAGTTGTTTGAATTCCGCATCATCAGAGGTCAGTACTAGCCTTCTTTCACATGATTCTGCAGTGTGCTTTCATATGTTGTGCTACTTGTATGGTAATGTTGCTTGATTTTAGTGAACTGCACAAATGGAGACAAGACTTCCAACCCGTATGGGCACCGCAATATCCCATTGAGGTAAGATAAGAATATTTCACAACTGTTGGCCTGTATTTTTCCACTTCCATTAGAAAATTAATGTCATTGTTCAGTGCTATACTTGTGCAACCTAATTGACATGCCAAATCTTACATTGAAGGCGAAGCTTGTCTGTTATTGAACCAAGTGATGAAGGGGAAGAACAAGCGGAAGAAAAACAAATATCAACTCCTGGTGCTGTAATGAAGAACTGGAACTATGATGACACAAGTAACAATATAATTTTGCATCTTAATTTATTGCTATGGTTGAAACGATCAATTGTTTTGCCACTGATTTGATGCCACTCTTAATGTAATACATAATTATCTCTATTTGTGCAAATAGGGATCTTCTTTGAAGATACCATATATTTTAGTGGAACTGCACAAGAAGATGTTGGAAACATTAATCTAATCTAGGAGTATATAGTAAGCATGGCCACCATAGTAGATAGCAACAGATGGTGCCGGAGAAGTGCTTCATCTGTATGCTCTACACAATAAGCCTCCTGACAAAGGTTAGTACTCGCCCACTGATTTCATCCATATGATTGAGCTTTGTCATCTCTATTGGTGTTGAGCTACTATTTAGATAGTGTCATCAAAAAGTGGTATTGTCCTTGAGAAGTGCTTCATTTGTGTTGTTTTAAATATTTCCTTTCATTTTTTTCGAGTAAACAGGGATGCTAGCATTTAGTTATCCTCTTGTCTTTGCAGAACAGGATCATCCTCCTCTGAGTAAGAATATGGAGTACGTGAAGTGACTAGTTCTGATTATGCCAGGATGAAGAAGCCCTGTCTATCTTCTCACCAGCAGCAGTTGAAGGATGGTTACATTACCCCGCACAAGACCAAACTAACTTCATCTCAGAAGGACTGACAAATTTCCATTTTCTTGCTGTGATGCGAGAGTACAATGTTGTTCTAGGATTCTTTCCGGTGAGTTCCATTTTTCGAAAAGTGTGCTCTACATGGACCATGTCGGTGCCTATTTAAACTGTCAATTCATAGTATAATTTTCTTTATACTAATCACTTTTTTGTATTTGTGCAAACAGGGTGCTCAGCTTGATTTAAATGGGAACTGCACAAAATGTTCATGAATACATTGAATCAATCATTTCCACCACAAGAAAGGAGGTGCCGATAAGTTCAAGGTGTTGCAACATATAAGGGCGAAATCATACAAGCTACACGCGAATTTGGTTGATTTTGGTGTAACTGCACAAAAAGAACAGATGGTTTATTTAGCACGAGGTGCCATGTCAATGTCCGAACTGATGGCAAACCCTGCCCATTCCACAATCGTAGGCAATTGATATTTTGGAGTGGGAAAACCTTGTCAAATTCTGCTCATTGATTTTAGCAAAAAGACATGCGTTTGATATTTTCGAATGGGACGCCCGTTGCTGTCAGCAGCGTCGATCCATTTTTATTTATTCTTTAGTTGTGAAGTAAATGTTGGATCTGACATGTGAATTGCTGAGATGCATCATCATCGATTGTTTTGAATGTTCTCTATGAATTGCCAGGCATGTGTGGTTGATTGCAATGTACAGGAACGCTAAAAAGCTTCTCAAACTCTTTGTACTCCTTCTGTTCCTTTTTACTTCACACATTGTGAAAGTGCATACTTTTTTCGATAAGATTGGTCAAAGTAGAGATACTTTGACTGCAGACAAAACTTGTATGCAGACTAGAAAGGACCGGAGGGAGTACATGTGAAACTGCTGCAAACGAGGTGATCACCCTGGGAATAATGCTAGTACGTATTGTTTTGCATGTTCATCCAATGCCAGTGATAGAAGAATTCAAACTAATCGAAATAAATTCATTCATACACGGTCGGATTTCATATAAACTTGTCGGATTTCATTACATTTCATACATTCTTCAACTAAAAAGGGGTGCGCTAGAGGTATAATTAATTAACCAAAGCTACCCACCTGTGTCCTGCTGAGCTGAACAGAAGCTCGAGTGACTTAACTGCAGGTGCAGTTGCGTACCTTACATGTGGCCCAGATGCCTGTTGGGCCCACGTGTCAGTCAGCCAACTACACCAGCAGTTAACTAGATGCAGCGTCCTTCTCCAACTTTGCTCTACGACTCCATGTTGCCGCCAAGAAGCTAGCTGGGCGTCAGTGGTGAACCTGCCGAGCTTGGCTTCAACCGAGGGTTGCAGCGGTGGCCTTACTTGGACCAGAGCGGCGGCGACCTACCATGTTCTACTCTTCCTTGTTTTCTGTGTGGCGCGGCCTTGCTGGCAGCGGGGCGGGGCCTCGGCGAAGCCGGCGATGTCCTCTGTCTCGTTGCCGGCGGGCGTCGCCTTGGCGGAGCGGGAAATCCTCCCCCTTGTTGCCGGTAGGGTGGGGCCTCGGCGGAGCCGGCGGTGTCCTCTGCCTCATTGTTGGCGCCGCGGGGCCTCAGGGGAGCAGGGCCTCATCGACGCCAGCGGAGCGGGGACTCGTCGGAGTCGGCATTGTCCTCTGCCTCGTCCTCGGTCTCGCCAAACAGCGCCTTGCCCGCTTCATCGCCCTCTTTGTAGGCGGCCGCAGCCTCCGCCACCCGCATGCGTTACCGCCAGCGCTCGAGGCGGCCCTTGCGGGCGGAGAGGTACGAGTCAAGTAGCGCCTCCTACTCCGCCCGCTCCACGGCGATCTGCTCCTCCGCCTGCAGGTGCTCTTGGAGGAGATGGTGGTTGTAGGAGGCGTCGGCCTGCGCCTCACAGAACTGCTCCTCACGCTTCTGCCTCACTGTGTCAATATAATGGGCACGGGCCTCGCTGATGGTCATGGTGCAATGCACCGGCGAGGATGGCACGGAGAAGGGAGTGGCGCCGGATCATCGACTACCATGTTCTCCATTGGGACGTCGTCGTCCTCCGGCTGCCTGCTGGCCAGCCAGTCGGCAACAATGGCTGCCATGTCCTTCTAGTCCATCGTCTGCTCGTCCCTAAGAGAGCTGGAGCACGAGGAAGCACTACAAAAAATACTCTTCCTTGATGATACGTGTTTGTCACAGTAGGTCACGTTTTTTGTCATGCATGTACATCCATGACGATTTTACGACAGAATCAAGATAGTCATACTTGTGTTGTCATAGAAGTGTTCCATGACATTACCAAAATTATCATCACGGAAGTGTCCACTTCCATGACGATAAATCATGCGTCATAGAAGTGCTTTCGTCAAGGGTGACCGACATGTGGCATCCACCGTAACGGAACGCCGTTAAGCTATCAGGTCGGGTTTTGGATCTGATAACCCGTTAACAGCCCCGACCAATGGGAAATTTTCATGTGTAAAATTCTTATTGGCCGAACGAAACATGTGTCAGCTCGTTAGTGGGTCAGATAGGCGCCTATGATATGTCGACACGTGCCACGGCCCACCACTGGCCCATTTAGCTTACGAAGCCGGCCCATTTGACTTGGTCAAAAGTTAACGGGCTGGCCCATGAAAAGCCTATTAACGGTCTCTTCACAAATAGCCCATTTTACGGCCCGTTAGGCCCTAAAGGAAATCGGCCCAACAACATCATGTGGGCCGTTGAATATAACACCAGCCCATTTCACTTTCAGCCCATGTATGGCCCACGATGTCTTTCGGCCCATATGAGGCATTCGTATCTTTCGGCCCTTTACAGGCCCACGGTGACTCTAGCCCATAATGAACAGTAATTTTCTTTATACCCGTTAACGGCCCGTGATTTACATGGGCCGTTTCCAGCCCATGTTAGCTTTCGGCCTATTGACGGCCCATACGTTCTTGTGCTCCTTTTCGGCCCTCGATTACTTTCGGCCCGTTACTGGCCTATTCCCCTAGTGGGCCAAATTCGGCCCATGGCAAGGGTCGGCCCGTTACTGGCCTGTTCCCCTAATGGGCCAAATTCGGCCCGTGGCAAGAGTTGGCCCGTTACTGGCCTGTTCCCCTAATGGGCCAAATTTGGCCCATGGCAAGAGTCGGCCTGTTACTGGCTTGTTACCCTAATGGGCCAAATTCGGCCCATGGCAAGAGTCGGCCCATTTCTGGCCTGTTAACCCGTTACGCCGTTTCGAGCCTGTCCTATATTCTGGCCCATTAGCGACCCGTTATGCCTATGACAGAATTAAGCCTTTGTTGTCCTATGGCCTGTTAACGGCTTGTTACTATGCTGGGCAAATACCAATTATGCCCGATTACGGCCCATGTAGACCCATTTATCCGACGGCCCGAGGCCCACCGATTACAGGCCCATTTATCGACGGCCCGTAGGACACCCATGGATCCTACGGCCCGTATATGGCCCATGGTAGTTGCGGCCACTAGCAAACCAGGGAAAAAAGACTAGGAAATAAATAAGGCTGAAACTAACGCTAGGCTATTAAGGTGATTGCACAGATTACATCCACTCGACATCAAAGATCGCCACCAGTGCAAATATAGGGAACACCCTACACTATACAAAAATGGCTTGCTGTTTTCTTCACCCGGTGGCTGCACGTTAAGAATAAATTTTGCATCGCACCAAAACAAATTACAACTATATAACAAAAGGAAGGTTGGCATAAAACTTAACTGTCTAGCAGATAAATGCACCACCAGAAGTTCAGAAGCTCAGTTCATTTGACCTGACTGTTACATTTTCATGCTGTATTGTCCGATGGAGCACCATAACACTCACCTTCATTTCCCCTAGGCTCCTGAACAACATAGCAAATATCTGATAGTCTGGTTTCAAAACCATGCATATATTGATGACATTGAGAAATGTTTCTCCTTGTTTCACAAAGGGTCTCTATTAGGGAATGGACTTGTGTCTGGAGCGCAGATACAACATTGCTTTGAGCTTGCATATCTTGATCATGAGGCAGTTTGGAAGATATTGCCTGAACAACCAACCCAATATTACCTAGAAACGTGGTTTTGGCACTGTTAGTGGACAGGTACTGACCCACTGCAGCAAGAGCTGGCATTGCAGTTATAGTTGCCTCGCCACCTTCAGAAGGTGGTGGTTCCACCATTTTTTCCATAGCTCGCTGAAAAGTTGAGGTTTTAAATTAGTAGTACCAGAACAGAATATATTAAGGAGGCAGCAAAACCAAACAAAATAGCTTTGGTTTGTATACAGAAGTTATTCTGGTGAACCCATGTAAAATATTAGTTGTATTTTATTGCAAAGTACATAATAAAACCAGGTTCCAAACATATGACCATGTACCATCGCTAATGTATTGTCTATTTCTTCACATTGTATTGAGGGCTAAGGATAAAGAGACGAAGTTTATAATATGGTAAGCATAGTATGACATCATTCATATCACAAAACAACTGAGAACAGACAAACAGACAATTGTAACATTGTGTGGGTAAGTCCAGCACGGAACTAGATTACAGGTCAAGATCAAAGGAACATCACTCCTCTCTTTTAAACCTTGTAAGGTGCAATGATACGCTAAGACAATTGTGTATAAAATTGAAAAGAGTAATAGACATTGGCTACAAACCATGAAGTTCAAGGCACAATTCAGAGTAAGTAGTAGTTAAAAGGCATGAGGATTAAGGACTTACAACAGCGGCTTTGACTGGTGTAGTCATGCCAGTCTTCTTGCTGGTGTGACAGTCCTTGAAGATTTCCACAACATTTGGTTCAGGTACTTTTTGGTCCTTGCGGGCTTTCCTCTGCATTTTGAACAAGTCAATATAGATCTGATAATATGGTATAGCGAAAAGAGTGAAAGAACAGCTAATTACAAGAGCCTCGCAGTGTGCAATATAGCTATGAGATCCTGACGTCTGTTGGAATTTCACTTTCATACGGTTGGCCTTGTTCTTTTAATAGTTCACCTACAAGAAGATAGATTTGTGTGGCACATGCGTAAATAGGACTTCAACATGTGATCCGATCACATATATATATATAATGTACCTGACACTTTGGATCAGACCAATGTTTAATAAGGCCCCTCCAGTCTTCATCCAATATATTTTCCACTGGAGATATTTGGGAAAGTTTACTGTTAGCCTTGCCTTCAAAGTGAGTTTTCCTCAAGTTATACCGATACTGTAGCAGAGAAGACTTGTAAACATGGGTGCAAGCTTGTCTGGTTGCATCATCTGGGCTATTGAACTTGAACCTCATCTGTTGAAAATTATGGGAGTCTCATTATCAGCAACCTAGAAAGTATGGGATAGAGCAAGACGATATTACTAGTTTCCATACATAACCATACTTACAAATAAATGGTCGAGGAAGGTGTTGAACTGGGTTTCGTCTTTGTCATTCCTGTACTGAATCCATGTTGGCAGGATACGTACATGACACCTCACGGCAACCGCTGCCTCTAATACTAACTTGGCTGGCTCTGTAGCATCACGTGGCCTTTTTAAACCTGCCTCAAAACGGATCTCCATTCTTCCTCCTCTAGATTTAGTTAACCTATCAAGCATTATCCCTGATGTTTGTTTCCTCTTGCGCCTAGGTGGTAGTCCAACAACGAACATAGGAAGTTTTAGTGTACATCAAACTGTGAGACTACATATAAAGAAGCATGCAACTGTAACTTGACTCCAGCAACTACCTTCTCGCTGTTGAAGCTCACAAGGTTCATCTGATATTGCCAACTCGTCTTGTGTCAAGAGTGCTTGGGAAGTAGTGTCAGGTGGCAAGGGAGCTTGGGAACGTGCTGCTAGCTCAGTTGACGCACGAGTAAGTCGTGCAGCTGGTAGTACTGTGGTAGGTGCTGCAAGAACTAGGGTTGTATCTGCTTGTTTGGTGCCAGCTATTTGGTTCTGTTTGGCTTATTTGCAACTCGTGTAGCATGGGATGCCGTGTTTGTAGAATTTTCCGCTGGACTTTGACCTTCTATTGCACTATACCAGCAGAATCTGCAGGATTCATCTGCTTCTCATTCCCTACCATTTCTGTGTTTCTTCCTCTTTCTCTGTGTCATGTTAAGTCAAGCCGACAAGAAAAACGAATAACAATTTAGTTCTTTAGAACAAATTGGTGTGTGATGCCGACGAACTGAACATTGATGTTAGACAACCACATGATAGGAGGATGTAATATGTATGAAAAACAGGACGGAAGAGATAACCAGAACTATGATGTGTAAACAAGAACAAGACATTTCACCAAATTAGAAGCAATACAATGGAAGGTAGACACCATATGAAAGATGCTACAAATATCGCTCTGCCAAGTTGAAAGTGTCTCATCATAAATGGCGTTTAAACAAATGTGAAGCAATACAAGAAATAAATCATATGCAAGATGCAAACAACATCACACTACCATGTTAGAGGTCTCTCGTAATTAGTGCCATTGCATATTCACAGCATTGCATATTCACAACTTATGATGTGTAAACTAAGGAGAAGGCATTTCAACAAATTAGAAGCAATGAAATCTAGACACCATATGAAAGATGCAACGAATATCACTCTACCAAGTTAAAACTGTCTCGTAATAAGTGCCATTTCAACAAATTAGTAGTACAAGCTAGAAAATAATGTGAGATGTAACCTATATCACACTCCGAAGTCAAACGTGTCTTATGATAAGTGATTGTTGCAGGTTACACAACAGTAGTAATTTGATGTAAGAACATGGTGTGATAGACAGATAGTGTATGTTCTAGAAATAGGAACACGTGTCTTATTCAAGTATAATGTGTAAAGTAAGCAGATGGAATTCAGAAAAATTAGAAGCAATACAAGCTAGACATCACACATAACATGCAACCACATATAACAGTGCCAAGTTAGAGGGAGCACCAGTGATGCTGCACTTGGGGAGACGTGCTCATCATAAACACATCTTTGTTGAGTGTCTATGCATGTGTTGTCTTGGAAATCATCTTGGGGGCGTGGAGGAGCAGAAACTGTAGAGGCCCTCCATTCGGAAGGAGCACCTTTATCCGCTGCCTTGCTAACTTCCTTCTGCTTTATTGATTTTGAATTGTCAAGTAAAACCGACAAGAAAAAGCAATAAAACTCTCTCTTCAGAACTCATTCATGCATGATACTGACAATCACTACATTGATGTAAGGCAAACACATGATACCATGATGGAATATGTACGAAAAATAGGACGGCATGGCATGTTCACAACTGTTTGTGTAAACTAAGCAGAAACCATTTCAGCAAATAAGAAACAATGCAAGATAGACACCACATGAAAGATGCAACCAATATGACTCTGCCAAGTTAAAAGAGTTCCATCATAAATGGAATTTCAACAAAATAGAAGCAGCGCATGCTATAGCTCATATGAAAGATGCAACTAATATCGCACTGCATATACTAAAGGTGTCTCGTCATGTTGATTGATGCAGGATACAAAAAAACAATAGTTTTATGTAAGGACATGCTTAATTGACATATGTACTATGTACTAAATACAGGAAGGCATGTCACATTAACAGGTATAATGTATAAGCTAAGCAGACTAGCACATGCAGTTTAACCAGATTGGAAGAATTACAATCTAGACACCATATGCAACATGCAACCACATATCACGCTGCCAAGTTAGAGCAAGCACATGCGATGCTAGTGTAGAGGAAATGCTGTAATAAACTAGAGAGCTACGTTCACTATCTTCATCTAGCATTTATGTTTCTTGAGGATCATGTCGGGAGGCTGACGCTGCATTCTTTAAATGAGGAGTAGTCCCCTTGCATGCCCGCCTCGTCATAAGTGATTGATGAGGGATACACAAGAACATTAGTTTGATGTAAGAACATGGTTAATACACAGATGCACTAGTATGTACCAAAAACAGAAAGGCATGTCATATTCAAAGGTATAATGTGTAAGCTAAGAAGATGCAATTTAACCAAATGGAAGCAATACAAGCAAGACATCCGGCTGGAGTGGTGAGCATGATCATCTAGGACCTGAGAGCCTGGAGGGAGGCGGGCTGCTTCGCCACCATCGCAGCTTTTTAGTTGGCTTCCAGGTGATGCCTATCTTTGCTGGGCTTGTCACTGGCTCGGCCAGTGCCCTGACTAGCTATTTGTCTTCTGGTGCTCACGGGATGGTGGTTCATGTAAAAAAATATCTTTCCTTATCTTACCGACTTCGGCCTTTCGAATACAAGCTAGACACCATATGGAACATGCAACCACATATGACACCGCAAAGTTAAAGCAAGCACCTGGGATGGTGGTTAATTGCGAGCGAGGTCATCAACTCAAGATCTATGTTTACCGTCTCCATCAACTGACACTGCACCCTTTATAGCACTATAACATGTCTTGCCTACCCGCATACGAAGCTGGAGCAACTTCTCTCTTTTCTTTTTGGCTTCTCTCATGGCAGCAGAGTCTGAAATACCCTTGCATAAAAACACAATAGTGAGATTAAGGGTGAAGTGTGTGCAGAACTAATGCACTGTAAAAGTCGCAGATAGCAGGTGGCTGAAAAATAAACGACAGGAGACATATGATAGCTCTACAACATTGCATGGCAAACAAAATTAGATTCTACTCCGTATGATTTTGTAATATACGAGCACATGAAATGTAGGTACTCCACCACACCACCACATGTGGTCATATCTCAGATAACAGTCGACTGAAAATAAATAGGTCAGTCAATTTTTTTCAATGAACCGTCTGATCTATAAGGAACGGGCAGATGGCCTTCGTCTACCTCCCGCCAGTTACTGTTGATGATCTTTTGCGAACCGCCAGCGACCAACGGCCCAGACCCCTGCCTCCGCCGCCCCGCCCTCCCATCGACCTCACACCACCGCCGTGCTTGGCAGCGCCCCCAGGCCATCCCTTTAATCCCGGCTGACCTCTAGATCAGGTGCCAGTAGCTCTAGGCCGCACACGCCCCTAAGATAAACACCAAGGCGCTGCTTCCCGGCGTAATAGGCGTACTAGCACCTGTTACACTAGGGAATGCTTCCGTTAATTGGGAATCAACTGGCCAGAAATTGAAACTCAGGGGGGCGACAGATCTCTAGCTAAGGTGAAATAGTATATGAGGAGAAACCTTGTGCATCGCCAGTTACTAGGAACATCTAGTATCAAGAAGAAGCGGTCAACTAGTGTCTTCTGTGGGATGAATACCGTGCAAGCAGAGACATAAGATTTAAACGAATAAGGGAAGAGGAGTACCTTTTTCGGTTGCCGGTGTGGTCACCTCCACATGTTGCGCCGATCTTCTTCTTTTTACCAGGGAAACCGATGTTCTGGAGGGTGCAGGCTTGGACGAACCCATGGCCAAATTGTTGACTGTGTTGCCATGGTCGTATGTCCGCGGAGGGGAAGCAGATCCGAGGCGGCGAAGGACGGCGTAGCAGGAACAGCTCTGGTGCGGTGGAGGGTGGCGAAGTTGGAGCGGCAGCGGTGAGGCGTAGGACGGCGTGGTTGAACTGGCTCGGGTATGGACGGCTCGGCCTCGGCTTCAACTACTAGCTGTGGAGGGCATTGCGGTTGAGGTTGCGGTGGACGACGACGTGGGGGTATCGGCTCCGGCGTGATGGAGGAGGGCGGCGGTTGATGGTTGGGATGGGGTGGCGGACGGAGGACGCCGGGGTTTCGCGGCTGGTGGAGAGGTAGTTTTGGTGCCCACAGAGTACGAATGGGGAATCAGACGGGTGGGGGGAACCATGTTTCGGTCTGGGACGCGCTTGTTTTTGGCTTTTTTGAATAGAAGATGGGACGCGCTTGTTTGAAATTTGGGGAAAGTACAAACTTTGCCCCCCTCTTAAATTTCGGACCTACTGCGGGGCGGGGTAGGATGTTAATCCCAGGTGTCCCAAATAGTGGACGGGAGCAATTTCGGCCACGCGCATGTGTGCTTAGGCGGCCATTGTGTATGAATGTTTTTCGGATGCGGTTGCATGGCGTCTAGATGAAGCTACAAACCTACCCCGGTTTAGACCTTTGGACGTCGGGCCAGTAGGTTTCACAGGTCGGAGTTACTAGAAAAGTAATTTCCTTGTACTACAAAACATTGGTCTCACGCGGTTTCGGGCGAGTAGAGGCTCTTTTGGCGCTTCGTTCGAAATTTTGAAACACAAGCATTCACATTTAGAGTACTCTTGAACTATGAGGATTGACCTAAATTGACAATGTTATATTTGACCTTGTATGTTTGAAAACCTCATTAAACTATACGCTTATTTTTGAAATTCTGACACTTGAAAATCCTATAACTACGATTATTTTGGAATGGAGGAGCTAAATTTGAATCTATTTTGTACACAACTACAGATGCTATTATGTACAAAATCAGAGCAAAGATTGGTGCCCCCATAATTTAGGTATGGTTTACAAATGCCATGATATCAAATTCAAATAATTGAATGGACTTCATGTTGAATTCGATTTTTTTAAACAACCTTAAGTTGATTTCAAATGTATGCTAGTTCATAGGTAGCTATTTATAATGTCCATTGTGTAACTTTCGTATTTATAATGTGCTTTACACACACAACATGAATTATACTCACGTTTATATTCGATTGCTAAAGCGATGCATTGTCTGGAGTTCAAAATACTAACTATGTGGATCAATTGTGTCGAATAATAACATAGACATGCTCAAATTCAATACAATCTAGATGTTTGATGGATCAATGACCGCTCCTTACGCGAATTGCAAATGTCATGATCCCATCCTAATAATTGGATACAATTTATATCTTTAATCAATGTGTAGAGGAGTCTTTTACGTGTAGTTTCACTCTCCATCGGTGGTCTCTCACACATGCTCACACTCTCTCTCCCAAGGTGTCTTTCTCGCACACATGCTCTAGATATAACCCTCCCTCCCTCTCGTAAGCATTAACAACTGTTTTCACTAACCTTTATCACAAGCACTCTTCCTCTCACAAATATACACAGGCACAATCCTCATCGACCCTTTCTATATACATGGACCTGCCTACGTGTCTCATGACGCACATTATCTTTACGCCTGTCTCTCACGCATTGTCTCACACCTCTCTTCCTAATCGACGAGTATGTTTCTAGCAGAGCATTCTGTAGGATGCCCCTTAAAGTTATGTTGGATGAATAGTAATATCAGAGATAAAGGGGTTACCTTAGTCCGAGAACTTAGGGTTACAAATCCTAGCCGGCTTTGTCAGTGGACACTGAGTCCTTCACAATTCTGGTATCTTTGTATTGTATGACTAGTCATCCATGGGTCTTCCTAAATGCATCATGGGCCGACCAATGTGGCGCAGGACGGAACCGAACGAAGGGCCTCACCTCGACCCACCGGACCTCACGCGGTGACACACCCTCTGCCCCCACGTCTCATTATCTTCTCACACCCACACATACCAACACAAACACCACACACACAGAATTTTTTTTCCTGGTGCCTCTATTCCCTCCCCCTTGCATATACACACTAAAGGGAATGGAATCTCTTGTCGTGACGTCATATTCGTCTCTCTTTCTCTAGACCACTCTCATTTCTCGTTCTATCTCTCCCACGCCCCCCCCCGTCGGCCCCTCTATCCATGCCTCTCTCGAATACGTAATACACACACATACCTCTCTAGGCCCCGCCAAATGCATCAACTACACATTCACACATGTTACATCACGTACCCCATTGATCTAAAAAGCCCTCTCTTCACATTTATTTCGCATACTACATTCCTTTTCAATAAAGTGTGGCCAAAAAATTATTTTAGAGTTTCCACGTATATACAACATTACAAAGTTATATGGAGGAGTACGAACGCTAATTTGCATTGCATGGTGCCCATAATGATATTTATTCCGCACTGTGAATTTGTATATTTTTATATTATATACAAAGTTAGTCATAATAAAGAGAAACGAAGAGCATCTCTCTCTCCATCGCATACCCCCCTGTACGCCCCTTTCACGTATGCACACAAAACTATCTCCAGGTCCTTTAAAAGTAAGCCCACGGAAAATTCAAGCATGTTTCATCTTTCTCTCGCGATATATGCAATGAAGATCATTGTATTTGAAGCGAAAGCATGATACGTACATTGGACTTCAGAATCCACTCATTACGGTCACCATTTACATTTAGTGGTTATTATACAGTCACGGGCTCACCGTACAACTCTGTATTTGCTCATGACATGACTAGTTGACCAGTTAAACGCTCCACGTGGCACCTCTAGTGTTGCATCACATTATCTCACTACCATCGTGCCCACCTGTCGACATGTATCTACTCTACATCTACACTCTTATAAAATACATAAAATACACTCTTATAAAAAACAGAGTTGGTGATGATGGTGTGCCTTCCATCCTGCAATATAGGCCATCCGATTTATATCTGACGGATAGGAAAGAAACTATGGCACTTTTGCAAAAAGGTACCCTCACACCTCTCCACATTTGCAAATAAGGCCTTCCTCGTTCATCCTTTTCTCTCACAGGATAAACAAGTCATACAAATGCATCTTGGTGTTATGTGCAACGCACGGGCATCTTGCTAGTAAGAATGAAAATAAACGACAAAAAAATATTTGGACGGTGGTTCGAAGTCATGACCGCGGGCACAGCAGACAAGGTGGCCTTGTATTGGTATGCTGAGCCGTCTGTTTTAACAGACAGGAGCTGGTGTGATGATTATACACACACGCACGCATGCACACGAACTGCATCCACGCAACACTCACACAAACACATGCACCCACGCACGCATGCAACACTCACACGCACACACGCATGCATGCATGCACACACCAGTACACCACACAACCAACACACACTCTCACGCTCAAGTGCTCAACTTACACATGCATGCGCACACATCAAGCCCTGACAGACACATACACAACCAGGTGATTCCCGCGCATGGGTTGGAGCCTTGTCGCGCCTGCGTAAATTTGTGTTTATCTGACCTTTTGCCTATGCGAACTGACAGGTGGGACCCACAAGGAATATGGTCAATTTAACTAGTCAACATGGCGCCACGTAGACTATTTGGCCGGTCAATAGAGTGAAATCCGACGCTGAACTGTGAGCAAGTTACCGTATAATCACCGCAAAACGTATATAGTGGCCGTAATCAGCTTATTCTGAAGTTCGGTGGCCGTATTACGCTTTTCTCTCTGTAGTCCCTCCAAAACTACATCTCTACATGTTCTCGCTTATTACATCTAACAACTATGCAATACAGCACTACTACTACTACACTCTAACACAATAAATCATATGTGTTTTTAGTTTTACTAGATATCATACTGTTACTTATAATTATTCAGTTTGCATACATTAAAATTGTCTTTGAAATGTATAGCCAGTATCATGTACCGTGCGGGAAAAATCCCGCCCTTTCCTTTTTAATCGGGTTTGTATCAATGGATCATGCGAAACAGCAAAACTATAGTACTATACAGTACAAGTGACAGTTCACTGGGCCGTCGTGTCGTCTACTCCTCCATCGTAAGAGTGGAGCACTCGCTTTCATAAATCTTCTAGTCCCTTTCGCCGACATGTGGGACATCAAGCTACCGGGTACACGTGCCATACCGGAATACAGTGCAGAGCAGCCGGGGTGAAGCACCCCAGTCATGGTGCCGGTGTAGTAATGAGCAGTGAGGCGTCAAATCACAAAGTTGCACCTTTCCCGCAGTTAAGTTGGAGGGACGAAGCAACCATCATTTCACTCATTGCTGAATCCGCTTCTCCCTCATCTTCTTCAACTTAACCACGTATTGCTTCTGCCATTGTTCTGCCTCATGTGGGACGCGGATCGGCTTGGTAAAGCACTGACACGTGGGACGGCATGTTAGCAAACCGCCAGGACAACATCCTCCAAAAATAAGAAGCCTAACCCTAGACTTACAAAGGGATACGTAGCTGCTACGTATACTTTCCATCTAATCTATATATGCCCCCCTTGATTTTCAAGTGGGGTGGGCCTAATCCTCTCCTTTAATCCAATCAAATAGTCCCACATCACATCAGTTCGTAACTTTACATAAACCATTACATGGATGTAGCATTGCTCAAATAAGAAATCTCCCCCGCCATCCGCGCGGCAAAATCACCTCCTTTTTACTAATCTTGATTCTATAATTTTTTAGATCAATATAATTGAGATTTGTATAGATAGCACATAGGAGCAAAACCAAGTGGTATGGTTAAGGGCATCCACAATGTGTAGCCAAATGTGAAAATAGCTTTTGGCATTGTGGGAACCATTATGGACGGTGTTGCCAAAGCCAAAAAGATGGAACCGAAGCTCCCTGATTGATTGATTGAAGGAATAGAAAAATGCAACGTATCTCCTCTTTCTCCCATGCTTGGACGCATGTAGTACAATATAGAGCACAGAGTCTACTCCCCTGTCCCTTCAATCACAAATCACAAAGCAGTGAGGCGTCAAATTACAAAAGCACAGACGAAGCAACCAACATTTCACTCTTCGCTGACTCCGCTTCTCCATCGTCTTCTTCAAGAAACCATCTCACCGCACTAGTACTCCTAGTAGTACTAGTAAAGGACTTCCTGGATGCAAATAAGGCGGTTGTCTCGGCTTGCAGGCGGCACTTGCGAACGACTTACCGTGGACTCCCTCAATGGTGTTCTCCGTCGAACGCACTTCGCCAAACCACCAAAAAAAGATATCGTCGACGTCACCGCAATGGGGAAGGAAGTCAAATATAGTTACTACCTCCATTTTTTTGTACACAAGGCCAGTATATCAAAATTACAATTTGCAAAGGGCCACTAACACTAATCGAGGCAAAATTGATGGGGTTAGCAACCAAGGATATTAATATCCCCTGCATGCATGCGGAAGTGAGAAGGTTGGTTTGCATGGCACTGCATTAATCAAGCGATGAGGAGTGAGATGGTTAGCTCTTTGTATCGATTAAATCCTGCGAAGGAAAACTCCGCCTTTCTTTTTTAACACTAGTACTCCTAGTACGTACGTACTTATCCTGTTTGGGTATAGGCCTTGCATTCCCAAACTCCGCCACACATTTTTGCCAAGCTTGCCTAAAGTTTTCAAAATGAGAAGGAGGTACACTTGCGCACGGCTGTCGCGGTCGCACCGCACCCTCACACGGTCGCTCCTGCACGCCGCAATCGCACCGCACCCTCACACAGTCGCTCCTGCACGCCGCAAACCCAACTAGGGGAACGCATCCTCACTGACATGTGCTATCGCATGTGAACAAACCAAACTCAGCCATCCTATCGCTGACACACAATTTTCATTCATAGAGTATGTTTATCCAACCGCATCTTGGGGAGTATCTGTACGGCCCGTGCGGTGGTCTGTTGGGGAAGAAGAAGAGGTGAGGAAGAAGGAAAGAAGGTTAGGAGACGTATGATATTTATCCAACCGCCTGAAATGGTAGACTGACCCAAGTCAGGTGACTTGCATAAAAAATATATGTTTTTACACAGCAAAAGATCCATAAAAACAAAAACATAAAGAAAAACTATCACTGCTCGCGGAAAGAGACGGCCTCGTTGTGTTTGGCTGCCGGCGCGAACCAGCCATCGCTGCCGACGTGTGTCTCCGCACCGTCCTTGTCCTCGGCCTCCAGCTACTCGTTCAAGCGGAGCATGCGGGTGCTCTGCACGGACGAGAGCACAGCCCAGTTCAAGTCTAGGACGTCCGGTTCCGCCTGTAGGAGGGCCTCGATGGCAGCGGCATCCGTGCGCTCCACGTCGAGTCGAGCCTCTGCCGCCCGGTTCAAGTCCAGGACGTCCGGTTCCACCTGCAGGAGGGCGTCGATGAGAGCGGCATCCGCGCGCTCTGCGTCGAGTCGAGCCTCTACCACGCCGTTGATGTCCAAGACGTCCAGTTCCGCCTGCAGGAGGGCCTCGATGGCAGCGGCATCCGCGCGCTCTGCCTAAAGTTGAGCCTCCGCCGCCCGGTTTACATCCACGACATCCGGTTCAGCCTGCAGGAGAGCCTCGATGACAGTGGCATGCACACGCTCTGTGTCAAGTTGAGCCTCTACCTCCCGGTCCTCCTTTAGTATCGCCATGTTGCACCACTAGTCCGCCTGCACCATGGGGGACTTGGACACCGGCACGAAGTCGACGTCCATCTTCTCATACCCATCGGGGGCCTTCTGCGCCGCGACCTCCGCCATGAACATTGAATCAGCTTCCTCCTCCTTGTAGCTTGGCTCCAGAGAACTCAGGGATTGGCCCACCGCAAAGCGAGCTTGGGAACGGAGGTCTATGGCGCCGACCGCCGCCTCGATTTGTGCGTGGCGCTCCGCCGTCAGCATCTTGTAGTAAGTGATTTTGCGGAGCACCTTAGCTTTTCGGCGAACTAGGGGATGCTTGATGCGGGCTAGGGGATCGAAAGGTGGGGGAATGGGCTGGAGATTTAGTGTGGTTTTAGGGCAGTGGATGTCATAGGCAGAGCAGCGAAAGTTCTGGTGTGAATAGTGGTTCCGGTGACGACCAACCAATCGGTTTTGACTATACATCGCTCTTGTCGCGCTCGCGTTGCAGCCCGGCACGCTGGACCCTCCATGTCGCTCACCGAATGGAACGCGCTTCGTCTTGCGTTTTCGCTCGCTTGTGGGATCGCAGTTGAGAGCAAACCGACGTCCCTTCCCCTCCCCCGCCCGCATCATTTAATATACCACCACTCCCTCCGTTTTATGCAGAGTAAATAAAAACAGAGGGAGTATACTACGGATGAGGATCCCCTGACGTGGCCGAACCCATTGAGTAACTCACATGCGGGGCCTAGCAAGCATGGGGTCCGCCAGTAAGTGACCGAAAGGGAGGGTAAGGCAGGGATACCTACGTCAGAGGATCCACTTCCACTACTTTGACCAAATGTTACAGTAATAATATATGACACGCAACTTACACAAATGTTAGAGTAATAATATATGACATGCAACTTACACACAGTATACACGGTCTAATGTGTTTTCTGAGGCTAACTTTGACCAAATGTTAGAGTAATAATATATGACATGCAACTTACACAAAGCATACGGTTGAATTCTTATGTGAAAGGAGTTTCCAATGATATAATTTTCACATTATACATCTCATGTACTATTAATCTTGTCAATAGTCAAATTGGAAACCATCTCGAGTACAAATCTAGGAGTACGTATGAATCTAACAATATTGATTGGGCATTGTTGAATGTTGATACCTTTTTGATCAAAGTAGAGATACTTTGACTACACATAAAACTTATATGTAAACTAGAAAGGATAGGAGGGAGTATATTGTACGTTCAAAAATGAAACGAACATTGAATACCCTTTATATATGATTTGCGGATGCTATGCTCACCGGTTCAAAATTTTGAATCCGCCTTAGGTATCACGTGCCCCCACTCGTTCCTTCTCGGTTTCATCTCGGGGTCCAAAGATCTATTGAAAGAGGACTAGGGTGGGTACATGCGAATGATACTCGGCGGAATGTTCAAATGAGGCATGCGGGAGGATGGACTCAACTGGAGGGCGACATGATCGATGGAGAAGAGGGTTGGAGAGGAATGAGAAATAAGCAAACGCCACATGATTATACTTGAAATGCCAAATAAAAAATAAGTTGTCTCGCTTGGCCTACATAGTGAAAGGCCTAATGCGCAATGCGGAGCACTGACGCTCATATATGGCCAGGAAAGCAGGGAAACCGACATGTGGGGCACACCCGTCGGGACGACGTAGCGCAGACTAGTCCAATGGAGGAGCTGGCCCACGACCTCCTCGCCACCGACAACCGTCCATGTGGGTCGTTGGGGCCAACAACGGGGCGCAGCTCCAGCACCGCCTCTGGACACGGCGACCGCGGTGAGCGACACGCTCATATCGTCGCTAGAGACGGTCGGTTTCAGTGTGTCGAGGGTGGCGTTAGTGCTGTGGCACGACCAATAGTATGTTTGGTTTGTGCCCAAGGTTGCCCCATCAAAGCATTGGGTAGCCAAAATTTTGGTTGAGGTATTGGTTGCCCATGATTTTGCCGACATTGGCAAGAAAAATGACCTAGAGTTGGCTAGAGTTCATTGGCATGCCAAAGAAATGGCAACCATCCAAACAAAGACCAATCTTTGGGTCATGACCAAAATTTTGGTTGAGGTATTGGTTGCCCATGATTTGCCCGACATTGGCAAGAAAAATGAACTAGAGTTAGCTAGAGTTCATTGGCATTCCAAAAAATGGCAACCATCCAAACAAAGACCAATCTTTGGGTCATGACCAAAATTTTGGTAAGGTGCACTTTGGCCACAATCCAAACACACCCCAACACCCGGCTCGTCGAGGATGCACGGGGCGCCGTGACGTGTCCACGGAGTGGTGTAGCGCGGCCAACTGCATCCTCTGGACCTGAGACCATGACGGGTCGTCTTGCTTTTCCAATGACATGCGGGGATCGCATGTGAGCAAAGGGAATCTCCAACGTTGCCACGACCGCAGCTGACTACCCTGGCATACCAAAACCCTCGTCCCTCGCATCGTCACGCGGTGCATTCCTAGCCGGCGCCAGCTGCCCGCATTCATGCCATTCGTTCGTATGTCGTTGTTAAGAGGCTCAGTGCCCGAGGAACCAACTCCGGCGACTTAATGACGCACCCGGACGCTTGGCCTCACCGGAATGCGCTACTTAAAGCGGCAACGCCCAGCTAACCTCCACACCATAGCGCATTGTCCTCCTACCTAGCACCACATGTGCCATGACCGCAAGTGCGAATGCTCAGCAGGAGAGCTTGTCTTCAGGGATGAAGCTCATGGTCGCCGCCCTCGCTCAAGTCGCCTCTTGCGACGCAATAGCGGCGTAGCCGGACGCGGACGTGTGCACAAGCGGTGGCCACGCTGGCAACCGACGACGGGAGCACCATCAGCCACGCGTCCTACTTGCCTCCGTCCAACGTCCGGCACCGCCGAGGTCGGGGACTCCTCCGAGGATGAGTAGGGCATGGGAGGCGGCAGGGCATGGTGTGCCAATTGGCCGGTCCGTATCCCGTGTTCTACTCTTCCTCGCCGGAGACCGCACCTTCACTTCACGGGTCTTGAACCCCGCCCCCATACATAGAGATCGCAGATGGAGGACATCGGTCGCCGCTGTAGAATAGGTTTAGGGTCAGGTTTCTTTTATTTTTCTGTCCTATAAAAGTTCGAAATGTAATGAAAATCTGCCGTGTTTGCATTAATCTCGGTCGGTGTATATGAACTTTCACAATAATATACATATTGTAAGAGTACTAGCAAGATGCCCGTGCGTTGCACGGAAGATCAAGATCTTGTGGGAGAAAAGGATGAACGAGGGAAAGACTTACCTGCAAATGTGGAGAGGAGTGCGGGTAAATTGTCATAGTTTCCTTCCTATCCGTTAGATATAGATCAGACGTCCTATATTGCAGGATGACAGGCACACCATCATCACCAACTCTGCTTTTTATTGAACCGAGACAAATCTAACATGCGAAGTAAAATAAACACATGGGGTCTATTCATACACAAATTATCTTAGGCACTCCAATAGTACGTCCACTACACATTCACGCATTTCACATCTTTCTACATCTACGAGAACCTATGAAAGGGTTAATGTAAATTGCCTCTCTCTCTCCTCCCCTGAATTTCATGGTGGTGGGCCCCTCCCTCCCCCCAATCTACAATCAACATCTCACACGTTTCACATTACGTTAATTACGTAACTGGGATTATGTAGGTGTAGCATTACTCGTCCTAAAAAACCCAACTAGGCCAACCTCCTAGCATATCGCGCGGGAAAAGACCCGTCCGCGCCTTTTTAGTCGGGATTACCGGATTACTAGTAGTAGTATCGATGGATCGCATGAAGCAATAATTTTTTTTGATGGGGCGAAGCAACTAGTTTAAAAGGAAAAAAGGCGGTACAGTCACAGCACTCCTGTCGCGGTCGCATTGCACCCCACACACGTTCGGTCCTGCAAACGGCTCACGCAAATGGAACGTGCTTCGGCTTGCCTCTCTAATGACACGTGGGACTGCGCTTGGAGAAACCGACCATGCGCCAAACTCCCCCCGCCCACCATGCAAAAATCCTTCCCCCCACCACACCCAAAAATCCCCCCCAAATCCGCGTCAACCTCCCTTCGGCCAACTACCCAATAATATTCCCCAAACCCCCCTCCCCCTGTCCCCCTCCACTCCATCCGCTCCTCCAAAGCCGCCCTCCCCGCTGTGCCGATACGTCGGCACCGCGGTTCAGCGATCCTCTCGCTCCCACAGTACGCTCTCGTAGACTGCCGTCCCCTAGCCGCGCCGCCATCTCTGGCTACGTTCTTGTGGAGGCGCATGGCGGTCAGCGCTGCCATCGCTGGCGATGTTCGTGTGGAGACGCACGGCTGTCAGCTTCTTCCATGGTACGCGCATTCTAGACTGAGGCCCTGTTCATGTCGGTGTAGCGCTGAATGTTAGCTGATAGACGTTGTTAATCTCACTGTTTGCCGAAGTAGTTTACTGTCAATATGCTCTGCTTAAGAAGCTTCCTTGCCCTGTTCTACACTCAATCTGCTTAGCTGAGATGGCATAACAAGGCCGATTAGTTGCTAAAATATCCTGCCATATATTTATTGTGACGTAGATTGCCATGGTCTAGTAGCCAATCTGTTTGGTGAAATAGCTCTACACTGTTTTATACTCGATCTTTGTTGCTGCGATGGCCTTCGATAGTTCGATGGCTGTGTGCTCGGCCTCATTGACTGCTGAAACAGCCTGCCATAATTTGGCACTCAAATCTTTTTGCTGAATTAGCTTTACATATATTTCGTTACTTAGATCTGCTCATCCAAATATCTTGCCATAGCTTTAGACATCGACCTAGGTATTTTTTCTAGACTTCATAAAAAAGCATATATGTTTTCCTATAATATCTAGTAGAAGAACTAATTTGTATGTCTAACAGATGGACAGGACTTGGTTAACTTCTGCTCGAAGATTCTCCACTGCATATGTCGAGGGGGTTGAAAACTTCATGAACTTTATCAGAGCTGAGTAAGGTAGTCCGAAATCAGATGTGCTCTGCCCGTGTAGCAGTTGTATGAATTCAGCTACAAGACCCCAGTCAACTGTGCAAAATCATCTACACTTGTATGGGATGTCGGTCACATATACTAGGTGGGTTCATCATGGCAAAGATGCGAACGTAAATGTTATTGACTACATGGAAGCAGCAGATCACCATCTTGATCTGCCTGATGCTCAGGTGGAAGAGGAGGAGGTGGTGGTGGTGGCAGAGCCAATGAGTTTGACCAACATTGAAACAATGCTATGAAATGCTCATAAATTCCGTGAACTTTCACCTGCAGAAGAAAAACGGTGGGCCCGCATGTTGGAACAATGCAACATTGTTGTCACCCCAGGATATAAGCTGTCAGTATTCTCAGCTATGGTCACCTTTCTTCAGGTGAAGACATATGAGCAGATGACCAACAAATCATTCGATGCGATGTTGGCTGCTTTCAGCAAATCTTTCCCAGATGCGTCTGAGCTGCCACACACCTACAGTAAAATGAAGAATTTCCTTCGTGTAGTTGGAATCGGATATGATATGATCCATATTTGTAAGAATAATTGTGTTATGTTCCGGAAGGATTATGCCAACTTAAGTCAATGCCCGAAATGCAAATCATCAACATGGAAAGATGGCGATGCTGTGAAGAGGATTCCTCATAATGTTCTGAGACATTTTCCAATTACACCAAGATTGCAGAGGTTGTTTCATGATGCTGAAAGAAGAGAGGATGTACTATGGCATTCTAGGAACCAGGAGTACAGAGATCACAATGTAATGAGCCATCCATCTCATGGTAGTCAGTGGAAAAGCTTCAATGATAAACACAAAGAGTTTGCTGTTGACCCTAGAAACTTTAGACTTGGCTTAGCTTCAGACGGATTTAACCCATTTGGCCACCAGAGCGCCACATATAGCATGTCGCTAGTGCTTGTTATCCCTTACAACATGCCTCCAAATGTCTGCACCAAAGAATCAAACAACATGATGGCCTTGCTCATCCCAGGTCCAAAAAGTCCTGGAAAGGATTTTGATTTGTTCATGGAGCCTCTTGTGGAGGAACTTCAACAGCTATGGAAGGGTGTTCGCACTCGAGACTTATATAGAAGCCCACCAGCTGATTTCTTTCTACGTGTTGTTATAATTTGGTGCATCCACGATTCTCCGGCTTTGGGCACTATGTCAGGGCGAACGACACATGGTTGCAATGTGTGTTTGCTGAGACAGGAATCCGCTGTCATACGCAATACTTAGCAAGATCTGTTACATTGGACACCGCCGTTTCCTTGCCAAGGACAAGTCGCATCCTAGAAAATACCGAAGACATGTGTTCAATGCAAAGCATGAAAACCGTGATGCGCCAAAGAGGCTCACCGCCGATGAGTTGCAAGTGGAATTAGAGAAGGTCAGGCATATTACACCAGGAAGCCATCTTGGTAATGGTAGCGGGAAAAGGAAGTGTGGCAGGGTAGAAGAGAGATTATTGTTTACCCGCAGGTCCACTTTGCAGGACATGGAGTATTGGAAAAATTTGGATCTGTGGCATAATCTTGATGTGATGCACATCGAGAAATATATATGTGATAGCATTATCGGCACACTTCTTAATATTGAAGGCAAGATGAAAGATACCTTAAAATCTAGGATTGATTTGACACACCTGCGTAACAGAAAGGATTTGCAGGTGCAAGATGAAGGCAAACCACGGGATATGGCACCAGTTGTGTATGTCTTGGACAAGGTAAAAAGAAAAGAATTCTGCGAGGTCCTGTCACATGTGAGATTCCCACATGGATTTGCTTCCAACCCAGAAAGGAGAGTCAGTGCAGATGGAAACAAGGTACAAGGGTTGAAAACTCATGACTACCATGTCCTACATCAAAGGGTTTTACCTGTTATCCTTAGAGGATTGGGCCGACCTGTCTTATACAGAGCAGTTGCAGAGTTGGGACAATTCTTCAGGGAACTCTACAGTAGGAATATCAGGATAGATGCTTTGGAGCGTCTTAGAGACAAGATACCTACTATCATATGCGACCTTGAGAAGATATATCCTCCAACCTTCTTTGATGTGATGGTGCATTTGGCTGTTCATCTACCTGATGAGGCACTACTTAGAGGTCCAGTACAGTATGGCTGGATGTACCCTATTGAAAGGAGGCTAGGCACTTTCAAGGGCTATGTTAGGAACAGAGCTAGACCCAAGGGTTCCATTACAGAGGCCTACATTGCTATAGAAGCGTTGACATTCTGCTCAAAATACATTGAAATAGCTGATCAACTTAGCAAAGAGGTGGGTGAAGACAATCCTAGGCTCAATGTTTTCGATTATTCTGTTCGAGTTACAGGGAAGAGTCGACAAGAGGACAAACCTAAAGATTTGGACAAGATGGTATGGTATGTGTTGAATGACTGTCCTGAGATACTACCTTATATCAAGTAAGTGCAGTACTGCAGCTTATATATCGTAATCTACTAAACTTGCAGCACATTCTTATATATTTAGATGTTTGACACGATCACTATGTTGTGCAGCATCTACAAAGAGGAGTTACTGCTGCAAAATCCAAGAAACATTGACAAACTGGTTATGGCAGGATTTGCGAAATGGTTCAAGAACCATGTAAGCTTTTGAAGTGCCCTACCAGTTATTTTAATATATTGAGTACATAAGATGATCAACTTGTCTATTTTCTAACCATAGGTTAAGAAGATGCGAGAGGATGGGAAGGCAGTTGATGATGCCCTTTACTCACTAGGAATGGGTCCTGATACTCGGTTAAGACATTATGAATCTTGCGTTGTTGGAGATGTGCGTGCTACAACACCCTTGCACGAGACGAAGGCAGGAAGACACAAAACAGTGCCATCATGAGGACATATATGTATGACAAAGAGACAACTAAAATTTATGCTAACATAACAGACATTGTTCAGTTGCAGTATATCTCCAGTTTTGAGGATCATCGGTGTGTGGTTCTATTGTGGTGTCGTTGGTATAACCTGTTTTTAGGATCACAAAACCCAGAGCTGATGATTTTTTCAAATCCATCAATGTCAAGGCGGCGTACCAGACCAATGATCCTTTTATTTTGGCAAATCAAGCAACACATATATTTTTCTTGGCAGACACATTTGCACGTAGTGATGACTGGAGAGTATTGCAATGGTTTGAGCAGAGGAATTCGTTTAATGAAGTTGCACAACAAGATGATGCTTACACTGCTCCTGATGTACAAGATAACACAGATGTTCCTAATATCTTTGAGAACCATCACGTCAATGCCGCCGGCGAAAAGATTGCCTGTCGTGCTGTGGACATACAAGAGTTGATCAACAAGAAGCCAACGTTCGAGGACATTGAGGACGAAGAAGAAGATGACACCATGGAGAATTACGATTCAGACTAATACACATGGCGAAGATGTTGACGCTGCTGCTGCGGATGATGATTACATTGCTTTTGTCGTATTTTCCCGTCAAAAGACGTTCCTTTATCTACTATGTGAAATTGTGTTTGCTATGACAACTGAACCTGATGAACATGTTGTTTAGTATTTTGCTGTGAGAACGTCACTTGTTATGTATGCTGATTTGTGTTTGGTGATTGTATGACAACTAAAACATGATGACATTGTTGTTTAGTTGTACTCATATTTGGCTATGAAACTTGAATTTGATAACATAGTTTGTTGTTGGACTGCAATTTGGTCGACGTCTTCGAATGAGAACAAAGCTGACCCGACAGGGCCTCTGCTATATATTTATTTATATGAGAAAAAATGGATACCCTCTGATTTCCGTTCATAGAAATCATTAGATGTTCACAACACTACGCCCAGCCTGCTACACATGTTTCATTAACTACTAGTTTCAGCAAAGTGCTCATGTCGTAGCCACTGAATACATCACGAGTGCTACATACACTGCAAATAAAGAGACAATCATCCTACAGAGCACATCGATTTTGCCCATTATCTTCACAAGCTCTTTCATCTCCTCATTGCTGTCAAGTCCGTTCAGTAGCTGTTGCTTGGCCATGATCAGAGGAACTGCATCTTTAACCTTCTGCTCTGCAACTTCCTCTTCTGTCGTTCCTTCAGTTACTTGTCCAACACCCCAACCTGCTAGTATTGGGATTCCTCAGCTAACCAAATAATCAGCGTAGTTGCATTCCCCCAAATCAGCAACTTCCCAGAAATACAAATCACATGAATCTTCCCTTTTCTGCACGAATCAAATTGGAAGATCATCAACCAAACTATTAAAAAAATCAGCAACTGAAAGCAGCAGAACAACACTTAAACAAATTATTACCCCATGATTCGGGCATTTGTAGAAGACTCGACCAGGGTTGCGGATTGTGGTTGAGATGCGACGGATGACTCTGCGTGATTTGCAGCAGTGGCACCACACCAACGGCAGAGGGTTGCGATGAGCACTCGGCTGCGGTGCGCGTGCTGGCAGGGGTGTGATGAGACCCACAGGCGATGGTATGGGTGGCCACTTGGCGCATATCTGGTTGTTGCCTGCTGAAGAGCAGGTGGACGAGCAGCCAGCGGACATGGTTGCTGCGGCCAGAGCTTCTGATGCTAGGCAGAGTAAGTAGAGAAGAGGAGAAGCGAAGAGGAGAAATTTCGGGCTGTATGCTGTTTGGGACAGATTTGGAGGCTGACTTGTGGGTCTATTAGGTTGACGTGTACTTTGGCTTTGTCAACTTAGTCCACAAACGATTCTAGCAGCAGTGACTATTGGATGTTAATCCAACGGCCATGCTGCTTCTTCAATATCTGATCTTCTTGCTCCAGCCGCCCAAAACAGCTCCGGTGGGACTGCCTGCTGCCGCCTCCCGTGCTCGGCTGTGCTGCCGCATAGGCCGCACCGCCCCACCCTACTTCATTGCTGGCCAGGCCATTCCTATACTCACCCACACCTCCTGTTATTTTCCGGCAACGGCAGCTGGACCAGTAAACCCTCGTACTCCCCACCGCGTGGGCAACCATTACCGAGTCTTCCCCGGCTCCGTGCCGTTCCCTTCCTAGGCCTCGCCGTCGTCCACCGCCATGGTGCTCTCGGCGTGGCCTGGTCAATGTGGTCAACGAACGACATCAATGAGTCGTGGACTATACGCGCAAAATAATGATTCCTCCACCTGACAGCTGGGACCCATCGGAAGGGCCATGTATTTTGCAAAAAAAAAACGTTCCCCCCGCTGACATGTCGGACCCACCAGCCATATCTTCGCATGCAAGGAAATGCCTCCTTATTACGCACAAAAAAATGAATAGCCCCTGCTAGCTGGGACCCACCATAGTGGGAGGATGACTTGTGGGCCAACTAAGTTGACGGGTGTCGGTGTCAAAACCGGCGGATCTCGGGTAGGGGGTCCCGAACTGTGCGTCAAGGCCGGATGGTAACAGGAGACAAGGGACACAATGTTTTTTACCCAGGTTCGGGCCCTCTCGATGGAGGTAATACCCTCCTCCTGCTTGATTAATATTGATGATATGGGTAGTACAGGAGTAGATCTACCACGAGATCAAGGAGGCTAAACCCTAGAAGCTAGCCTATGGTATGATTATTGTGTATGGAGTTGATTGCCTACGGACTACAACCCTCCAGTTTATATAGACACCGGATAGGGTTAGGGTTACATAAAGTCGGTTACAATGGTAGGAGATCCTGAATATCCACATCGCCAAGCTTGCCTTCCACGCCAAGGAAAGTCCCATCCGGACACGAGACGAAGTCTTCAATCTTGTATCTTCATAGTCCAGGAGTCCGGCTGAAGGTATAGTCCGGCTACCCGAACACCCCCTAATCCAGGAATCCCTCAACGGGGACGGAGGGCTTTGTCAACTTAGTCAATATGAACGATTCTAGCTCTAGTGACCGTACGATGTCCATCCAACGGCCGTAGTGCTTCTTCAACCTCTGGTCTTCTTGCTCCAGCCGCCCAAAGCAGCGCCGGTAGTGCCGCATGCCCCTGCCTCCCGTGGCCGGCTGTGCTGCCGCGGAGGCCTCACCGCCCCCTACTATTTCCACCACTGGCCAGGCGCTGCAGCGACGGCAGCCTCACGCTGCAGCCGATCTAGTGAACCCTCGTACTCCTCTCCATGCGGGCTTGCACTGCCCCGTCTTCCCCGGCTCAGCGTCGTCCCCTTCCTAGGCCTCGCCGTCATCCACCGCCATGGTGCTCTCGGCGCGTCCTGGTCAACGTGGTCAAGGAATGACTTCCATCACACATGGACTATACGTGGAGAGGCTGACAGCTGGGTCCACGGCCGCAGCAAGGAAGTGCCTCCTTATTACGCAAAAAATAATGATTCCTCCACCTGGCACCTAGGATCCACCGGACGGGCCACTGTATTTCGCGAAAAAATTGTTTCCCCCTGAATGCTGGGACCCACCAGCTTCATCTTCACACGCAAGGAAGTGTGTCCGGGAAAAAAAGATTCGCCCCCTGACTGCTAGGACCCACCAGCTACACCTTCGCACGCAAGGAAGTGCGTCTGGGCAAAAAAAATGATTTGCCCCCCTGAGTGCTGGGACCCACCGGCTACATCTTCGCATGCAAGGAAGTGCGTCCGGGCACAAAAAAAATGATTCGCCCCCCTGACTGCTAGGACCCACCAGCTGCATCTTCTCAAGCAAGGAAGTGCGTGCCAGTCGGGACCCACTGGTCGAATCGTACGTAGTGTTGTCAGTCTGGTCCTGAACGTGTACGTACATACTGGTCGATGTAGAGGCGCGCACGTGTCATAGTAGAGGCGCGCACGTAGCATGTACACGTACGTACAGCGGCCAGGGTGCAAGAAAGAAAATACGGCCACGTATGTGTACATACGGGCAGGGTCTCGAACGCGTACTCGCGCATACGTATGGCTAGGGCAAGTGTACATGGCTGGGTCGAAACGGAGAAACAGCATCGTTGTCGTGTTCATGCGGAGGCAACGGAATGCGTCGTGTTCATGGGGAGGCAACGGAATGCGTCGTGTTCATGGGGAGGCAACGGAATGCGTTGTGTTCATCGGGAGGCAACGGAACGCATGGGAGCCAACCGGCCGGGTTGGAACGGAATGCATGGTCGTGTTCATCGGGAGGGCTTGGACAGAACAGACGATGGAAACGAGGCCTGCCGTACCGCAAAACGGAGGAAACGAACCTTCTACATTCCGAACGGGGTCCTGTTGATTAGGAGGGGTGTGGCGTACCGCAAAACGGAGGAAATAGACCTCCTACGGTCGAAACGGGGGTCCTTTTGATCGGGATGGGTGTGGCGTACCACAAAACGGATGAAACGGACCTCCTACGGTCGAAACGGGGGTCCTGTTGCTCGGGAGGGGTGTGGCTAAGCGCAAAACGGATAAAACGGACCTCCTACGGTCAAAATGGGGGTCCTGTTCATCGGGAGGGGTGTGGCGTACCGCAAAACGGGACTCCACAGGATACTGTTCATCTCCACCGCCGACCTCCTCCAGCCTCCACGGGCTACCATCGACCTCCTCCATCCTCCACGGGCTCCTGTTCATCCAGCCTCCACCGCGCGCTACTCCACCGGCTACTGTTCAACCACCCCTCCACGGGCACCCCTCCACCTTCTACTGTTCATCCGGCCCTCCACACCACGGGGTCCTGTTCAACCACCCCTCCACGGGCACCCCTCCACCGTCTACTGTTCATCCAGCCCTCAACACCACGGGGTCCTGTTCATCCAGAGGCAATGCCACCGCTCACTATTCGTCCACCCCCCCTGCAACACTCACTATTCATGCAATCGATCGACTTCAGTTAGAAATTGTAGCAAAGGAATCCCTCGATCGAGTTCAGTTAACAGCCATCGATCGATCGCTCGGGTTCATTAACGCGTAGCCTGCAGTCCAATCACTCGGGTTCAGTTTGTAAGTGCATCTAGTGCCACCCCTAGATGGTTTTGGAGTATTGATGACAAACCTAGTTGAGGGACTAATGTGTTTGTGAGAATTGCAGGAAAACACAGGTAGAAGTCCCTCATTGATTCGGTTTTACTACCAGAGATGACCCCTAAAATGTATGAAGACATTGAAGACAAAGGTGGTATATGAAGATATTAACATTGAAGTCTATGACAAAAGAAGACACGTTATGAAGCCTATGGAGCTCGAAGACTTAGATCTTTAGTAGTTCTTTTTATTTTGTGTTGAGTCATAGGAACCACCGTACTGTTAAGTGGGGTCCTGGAGAACCAGTCAGAATGACTGAAGTGATGCCTAAATCAAAAACCTATGTCTTCGAGTGAAGACAGTGAGAGCGAACCTTGTCCAGAGCCGGACAAGTCAGCTTTGCTTGTAGCCCAAGTAAAGTTGCCATGAGGGTTCGAAATCTGACCGTTGAGACACGTGTCAGTTCCTTAGTGACCCAGGGTCATTTCGAACAAATCAGGTCGGGTTGCCAAGTGGCTATAAATAGCCCACCCCCACAACCATAAACGGTTGGCTGCTCAGATTTCAGTGCACGGATTTTGTCGTTTGAGAGCAACCCACCTCGAAGCCTTTGAAAGAAAATTCCTAGTGAGGAGAAAAGCCCTAACCACCCAGAGCCAGAGTAAATTGGGCATCACTTGAGTCTTCTTGTCTGTGTGATCTGAAGACTTATTACACTTGAGGACTGTGAATCCTCCAGACGGTTAGGCGTCGCGTTCAGAGCATCCAAGAGAAATTGTGGATTTCCATTGAACGAAGTCTGTGAAGGTTTGGGAGTCTACCTTGAATACTTACCAGAGTGATTGGGCGAGGACTAAGTGACCTTAGCTCAAGGAGAATACGGTGAGGACTTGGTGTCCTGAGCTGCGTGTTCAGGACTGGGTGTCCGGGACTGTGTGTCCTAAGGTTTAAATACCTAGCCGCTCCAACCAGACGTACAGTTGTCACAGCAACTGGAACTGGTCCAACAAATCATTGTCCTCAACGAGTCACCGGTTTCATCTTCACTTCCTTTTTCGTTACTGTTATTCATTGTGAAGCCATTGCATGCTTGCTCTATGTTTTGTCTTCACAACATGAATGTATGATCTGTTTGGCTTCATAACTTCTTCCTACCTGATCCTCATTACATCTCAGCTATTTGTCATCATGATTTCACTCTGTTGAATACTTGACCATGGCTGGCCTAGTGTAATCTAACTTCCGCTGCATACCGATAGGCATAATCTTCACTGTTTGTCTTCATAACTTCTACGTTTGAAGACTTTCATAAAAATTGCCTATTCACCCCCCTCTAGTCGATATAACGCACTTTCAATTGGTATCAGAGCAAGGTGCTCCCTTGTTCTGTGTGATTCGGTTTAACCACCTGGAGTTTTAGCTATGTCGACTGCAGGGATAATCAAAGTCTCCGCTGCGTGCCCCGTCTTCGATGGAACTGAATATCCCTACTGGAAGAATAAGATGCGCATGCATCTTGAAGCCATTGACGTCGACCTATGGTATGTCGTCGAGAACGGCGTTCCCAAGGCTGGAGAAGGTGTCACTGCTGCTGATGTCAAGAAGTTCACGCACTGGACTCTACTGCCAAAAATATCATCTGTGGTCTTCTGACAAAAGGACAGTATGGCCGTGTGAGTGCTTTGAAGACATCCAAGCTGGTCTGGGAATGGCTCTCCAAGGTCAATGAAGGCGTCTCAACCCAGAGAGATCAAAGAATCAGTGTTCTTCGCAACCTCTTCAACCGCTTCAAGCGAAATGACAATGAGAATGTCCAGCACACATTTGACCGGCTCACTGACATCACAAATGAGCTTCAAGCCCTCGGCGCCACTGAGATCACCAAACATGAAACCGTCAAGACGCTGCTGAGATCACTTGATAGCTCGTTTGACATCCTGGCCCTGATGATTCAAGAACGTCCTGATTTCAAGACACTCGATCCGTCTGACATACTTGAGAGGCTCAACACACATGAGTTTCAGCTTTCTGAGAAAAGAGATATCTACGGTCCAAACTATGGGCGAACTCGTGCCTTGAAGGCAAAAGCTGTTTCCTCATCTGAAGAAGAATCTGACTGCAGTTCTGATGATCCTGAAGATATTGGAAGAGAACTTGCAATGCTAGTGAAGAAGTTCCAAAAATTCACCAAGAAGAAAGGCTTCAGAAAATCTTCACGATCAAGCTCAAGGAATTATGAAGCTTCTGCTCATGACTACAAGAAGAAAACATGTCGCAAGTGCAAGAAAACTGGACACTTCATCTCTGAGTGTCCACAGTGGGACAATGAGAACAGAAGGAAGAAGAAGAGCAAGGAATATGATTCTGACAACAACAAGAAGAAGAAATACTCAAAGTCTACTTCCAAGTCTTCCTCAAAGTCTTCATCACACAAAAAGAGCTCATCTGGCAAGGCACGTGCGTTTGTTGGCAAGGAGATGGATTCAGAGGAGGAGTCCGCATCTGAGGAGGCCGAGGTGGAGTCTGAGGAGGAGTCTGATTCTGGAATTGCGAGTCTGGCTACAGCATACGTCACCAAGTCCATCTTCAACACTAAAGACAATGACTGCATCACCGACATCGACGCAAATGACAATAACGACTCCACTCCTACCTACTGGTTCATGGCACGTGGTGCCAAGGTAAACACACACACTACACGCTATCAAACATCTAGTGACGATGACTCTGCCTGTGATTCAAAGCCCAGCTACAAAACACTTGCTAAAATTGCAACTGAACAACAGAAAGCTATGGAACATATTCAAAAACTGTTAGACAGAAGCGATGATCTGTTGGGTGCTAAAATGACTCGATCTGAATCCTTAATTGAAGACATAAAAAACCTTCACGTTAAGTACCAGGAACTTGAAGATCGTCTTGATACTCTCTCAACAACTCATGAAAAGCTTTCCTATGATTATCTTCAAAGGAAGCAAGAACTTGAGAAATTGAGAGCGGCTCGTGAAGATCTTCAAAAGGAAAACGAGTCACTTCGTGCCGAACAGATCAGTCCCGCTCAGGAAGGATTTGAACCACCATGTCTTAAATGCATTGAGCATGATAATGCTACTTCTGTTGCTGAATGTTCCACTGCTACTGCCATTGTAATATCTTCAACTGTTGATGTGGTAACTAACCCCTCTGCTGAGGATACCACTGCTATTACTGATGAGAATGCTAGGTTGAAGACATTGCTTGAAAAAGGGATGTACAAAAGTCTTAAAGGACATCAGACATTATGTGATGTCCTCAAGAAGCAGATTCTGAACCGAAACCCCAGGAAAGAGGGTGTTGGGTTTGTGAGGAAAATAAATGCAGATGGCTCTTACTGGAAACCTGAGCAGTACCCCAAAACCACATGGGTTGCTGCAGAGGAACTTTCAGCAGATCCATCCAATTTATCTGGCTTCACTTGTGCTAACCCCATTATCATTGATGAATCCTTTGATGCAAACTATAAACTGTTTAAGAATCAGAATGGTGACGTGTTTGCCAGGTACATTGGTACTAACTGCAGGAATGGACCGCCTATGAAGAAGATCTAGGTTCCGAAAAGGTGTGTTGAAAATCTTCCTGTGAATGTCTTCATGACACCTCACTTGAAGAGGACAAACCTCAGACCAAAGGCTTCATACGGCCCAAAGGCTTCATACAAACAGAGGACTCACCTGAGTCACACTAACGCAAATGTTTTGCAGAGAAACCATACTCAGGCATATGAATATGAGAGCGGTTCTTTGAGCCATCATGTTCATATGACCAAAAATTATTCTGCTTATTCCTATGAGTATTATTGTCCACCTGCTAGACTGTTTGCTAAGGCCTCAAAGCCAAAATTCTCAGATGCTGCACTTAGACTTATTGCTTCTAAGCCACCCCTGAAGATGTGGGTGGTTAAGAAAGCTTAACTCTCTTTTGCAGGGAAAGGTCTCCAGCAAAAAAACAAAATCTTCTGATGCTATTGCTGGGGACCTTAAAAATCTTGTAGGGCGCAAGATAAAATGCCCGAATGGCATCATTATGTACTTCGTTCCTGAATCGCATGCTACTCTCCCTATTAGTCCTAATCTAGATCTAAGTTTTCATAACCCACTGGTTCGTCAAATGTTTTTGCTTCACAATTCTCTTCGTGAAGCCTATCCCCCTAACTGCACTGTAGGGTACGACACCAGCGACTTCAAAGTCTTCAGAATGGATTATTAACAGTGGGTGTACAAATCACATGACTGGCAAAAGAAGCCTTCTTATGGACTCAACATTACGTCCATCCGACAAGAGCCACATCACATTTGCTGACACTGGTAAAAGTAAGGTATTGGGTCTAGGTAGAGTTGCAATCTTGAAGAATCAACACATGGATAAAGTCATGCTTGTTGAATCCCTTGGTTTCAACTTAATGTCTGTCTCAATGCTTTGCAATTTGAACATGATCGTAATGTTTGGAAAATATCGTTGCCTGGTACTAATGGAATCTGACAAGTCTCTAGTGTTTGAAGGGTATCGGAAAGGTGATTTGTACGTGGTAGATTTCTCAGCAGGACCACAACTTGCAGTATGTCTTCTTGCAAAAGCCTCAGAATGCTGGCTTTGGCATCGGAGGCTTGGGCATGCTGGCATGAGGAACCTCCACACCCTTGCGAAGAAGAAGCATGTCATAGGCATTGAGGGCATCAAGTTCAAGAAAGATCACTTATGCGGTGCATGTGAAGCAGGGAAGATGACAAGGGAAAAACATCCTTCGAAGACAATCATGACTACTACTCAACCCTTCGAACTGCTCCACATGGATCTTTTCGGTCCCACTCACTACTCAACCTTTGCTACCACTGCTTGCCTCTATGGCTTCGTGATTGTTGATGATTACTCTAGATATACTTGGGTGCATATAATCCTTTACAAGACTGAAGTGCAGGATGTCTTCAGACGCTTCGCCAATCGAGCTATGAACAATTTTGGCGCCAAGATAAAGCACATCAGAAGTGACAATGGCACTGAATTCAAGAACACTGGCCTTGATACATATCTTGATACCTTGGGCATCACACATGAATTCTCAGCTCCGTACACGCCACAGCAGAATGGCATCGTCGAATGCAAGAACAGAACGCTCATTGAGATGGCCAGAACAATGCTAGATGAATACAAGACTCCAAGAAAATTCTGGACTGAAGCCATTGACACTGCATGCCATACAATCAATCGTGTTTATCTTCACAAGCTTCTGAACAAGACATCTTATGAACTCCTAACTGGCAAGAAGCCAAATGTCAGTTACTTCAGAGTATTTGGCGCAAAGTGCTGGATCAAGGACCCACACCACACCTCAAAGTTTGCACCAAAAGCACATGAGGGCTTTATGCTAGGATATGGAAAGGATTCACACTCCTACAGAGTCTTCAATCTCTGCCATTACAAAGTGGTTGAAACAGTGGATGGGCGGTTTGATGAGACAAATGGTTCACAAAGAGAGCAACTGCCAAATGTGCTAGATGAAGTTCCAGCTAGTGAATCAATCAAGCTTATGGGAACTGGAGAGATTATGCCTTCTGAAGCTCATCCGGAAGAAGAACTTATCATCTCAGCACCTGATCAACATGAAGACAATGCTCATCCTAAAGACATTCCTCCCAATCACAACGCAGATCAGCAAGAGCAAAGTCTTCGCCCTGTACATCCTCGTGTTGCAAATAAAGTGCAGATTGACAGAATAATTGACAGCATCAATGCACATGGTCCACTCACTCGTTCAAGGGCAACTCAGCTAGCAAACTTCTGTGGGCACTTTGCATTCGTATCAATATAAGAACCCAAGAAAGTTGAAGAAGCCTTCATGGAATCAGAATGGAGTCAAGCTATGCAAGAAGAGCTTCAACAGTTTGAGGTGAATAATGTATGGGAACTGGTTAAGCGTCCTGATCCACGGAAGCACAACATAATAGGCACCAAATGGATATACCGCAACAAGCAACATGAGCATGGTCAAGTTGTCAGAAACAAAGCTCGTCTCGTTGCTCAAGGATATACTCAAGTGGAGGGCATTGACTTCGATGAAACATTTGCTCCTGTGGCTAGGCTTGAAGCCATACTCATACTGCTGGCATATGCAAATCATCATAACATACTTCTATATCAAATGGATGTGAAAAGTGCCTTTCTCAATGGCAAGATTGAAGAAGTGTATGTTGCACAACCGCCTGGCTTTGAAAATCCAAAACATCCTGACATGGTATACAAGCTCAACAAGGCACTGTATGGCCTCAAACAAGCCCCTAGGGCCTGGTACGACACACTCAAGTACTTCCTGAAGAGCAAAGGCTTCATACCTGGTTCCCTAGATCCCACTCTTTTCACGAAGACATATGATGGTGAACTGTTTGTGTGCCAAATATATGTGGATGACATTATCTTCGGCTGTACCAATCAGAAGTACAGTGAAGAGTTTGGATATATGATGCAAGAGCAATATCAGATGTCCATGATGGGAGAACTGAAGTTCTTCCTTGGTCTTCAAATACGACAACAACGCAATGGCATCTTCATATCTCAAGAAAAGTATCTCAAAGATTGCCTGAAGAAGTTCGGTATGCAAGACTTCAAAGGCTTCACAACACCAATGCCAGCCAAACATCATCTAGGTCCTGACGACAATGGTAAAGAGTTCGATCAAAAGGTATACCGCTCCATGATTGGTTCTTTGCTTTATTTATGTGCATCTAGGCCAGATATCATGCTTAGTGTTTGCATGTGTGCTCGATTTCAAGCAGCACCAAAGGAGTCGCATCACTTAGCTATGAAGCGAATTCTTCGATATTTGGCTCACACCCCAACTCTAGGATTATGGTATCCAAAGGGCTCAGAGTTTGATTTGGTTGGATTTTCGGATGCTGATTATGCTGGTGACAAAGTTGATCGAAAGTCTACATCAGGCACATGTCATTTTCTGGGACGATCACTTGTATGTTGGTCTTCAAAGAAGCAGACCTGTGTATCTCTCTCCACTGCTGAATCTGAATACATTGCTACTGGATCTTGCTGCGCTCAGCTTCTGTGGATGAAGCAAACAGTCAAGGACTATGGCATTCATCTGAAGCAAGTGCCACTTTACTGCGACAACGAAAGTGCCATCAAGATTGCCAACAACCCAGTTCAGCACTCGAAGACAAAGCACATTGAAATTCGTCACCACTTTCTCAGAGATCATGTTGTGAAGGAAGACATTGATATCATACACGTCAACACTGAAGAACAATTGGCGGATATCTTCACCAAGCCCTTGGATGAGAAGAGATTTTGCAAGTTCTGGTGTGAGCTAAATATCTTGGAATCCTCAAATGTCCTATGATCAGGCACACGTCCTAACACTTATGCATATTGATGACTTAGATGTGCAACACACAAAGTAAAGTATTTCTTCAATCAATGAAGACATACCTTCTAAGTGTGAATACATTAATGTGGAATTTGACTTCGGAGCGCCACGATAATTGTGCGCCGTGTCTGGGTCTAATACTTCCTATACGGTGGGTAACGCCACCACCAAACGTTCCATTTTGAAGTGTTTCACTCATGGCGTTACCTTGCAACATCTTCACATTTGGTTTGGCTTCGAACTCAACATGTCTTCATGATTATCTTCACTACGTTGATTATATGATATATATATACTAGTGTTTTGTCCTCTACAGCATCACTTATAGCTATGTCTTCTTGGTTGAACCTTTTGAACTAAGTGAATGTGATCGGACCCTAATCTCTCTATGCTTTCTATCTCAAATTCTATCTCTCCAAGTCATATGCATTCTATTGAAACTGTCAAATGTCTTCACTGTGTCCTTGTCAGCTGAAGATATAGAGACAACCATAAAAGTCCGTTATTTAATGCTCATTCCTCCACATAAAATCCGGAGAAGCAGAAACGACCGCCCGACAATTTAGGCGTGCGTGGGACGTGGAACAAACCCCAAATATTCGCTAACTGGCCACGCGTTCCTCAAATGCGAACCGCCAGGGGCACCTGTGTAATAGCACAGTGCCGCCCCTGAGCCTATAAATTCACACTTACCGCAGTCATTATCTCCTTCTTTCACCCTCACAAGAACCCTAGCGCCACCGCTAGCACTCGACGACGCCGGAGATGAAGCGCTTCGCTACCGCAACCTCTCCAACGCCGTCCTCACGCCGACCGCGGACATCGTCCTCCCCGCCGTCGCCGTAGGTGTTTTCCGTCGCCAAGTTAGGGCACGGAGGACTGAACTGCTCGGCATCAACTCCCTTCCGTCTAGCAGTTCCAGTGTGGTAAATAAAACCTGTTTTTACAGCCTCTTTTGATCTCATGGTTCTGTCACTTCCTACCATAAGAAGTTTCTCTTCACAATAGTTAGATCTCTCGCTGCATCTCATAACATGCCTAGTATATTCACTTGTGCTTCATAAAGTAGTTAGATTCCTCACTTGTACTAATCTGTGGGTTCGTACAAATCTGGAACCATCTTCTTATCTATGAGTGAATGTCTTCGCACGAGGAGGTCAATGTCTTCTAAACTGATTAATCTTCAAAACCTTCTGAGAATGCATATGACCTCTTCCCCTTCCCTCGCACCTTAATGCTGTCACAGGTACATGTCCGTGGGAGAATCCTTCGGTTCTCATAGTCTGCATTCATTTGCAGAATTACTACAGCATCACATAAACTCTCCTGAAGCCAGTTCCTGTTGGTCCAGAAAAAGACAGCCTTTGAAGCCTTTGAAAGTTTTGAAGCCTTTCAAGTTAAAGTTTATGGGTTCAGTAGCAGTAGCAGACGGAGACGTGAGGGAACTTCCAAGGATCTGCCTAAAGACTTGGCAGAAATGTACAAAACAGATCCAGAAGAGAGCTATGGGCAGCGCAAGACCCGAATCCAATGGATTCGACGCTATTGGGCAGAACAGTGGTTCAAATACCGCTTCGTCACCCAGGAGTATGCTGAAAAGAATGCTATCAAGAGTCCATGGGGGGATATCTTATACAAGAACCTTGTACCCAGGACCAGAGATGAAGCCATTGCTCAAGGCTTCTACCCATGCATGGTCCGAGGACCACAGCCTGATGATGCACATCCGTCATCACTTCTCTGGAGTCGTGACGACAATCTCTTCAAGCATGACTTTCAGTTTGCCCAACAGTCAGCGAAGCTAAACAAGAAGAAATTTGGGCTTGACTTCAACCCTGGTCCCTCCTCACCAAGGGCAGATGGCACACGCGACGCCGAACCCAATATCATTGGTCCGTTTGCCAATCTTGAGGGCCTGATCACTCACATCTTAGTCCAAGGGGCTGCCGTAAATGACCCCCAGCTGACTCTGAGTCTGATGAAGCTCCTGCCGTGCCGAAGCCAAAGCAGACGAAGCAACCAAAAGCTTCAAAGCCGGCACCTGCCTCAAAAATCTCAAGGGCAAAGCCATTGAAAACCGCACCTCCTGAAGTCAGTGTGCAGTCTAAAGACGTATCCCGCTTCTCCAATCCCCGGAAAGAAAAGGAGCCCCAGCAACAAACCGGCAAAGAGCTCACTGCTGCTGCCATTCTGCACAGCGAAGCCATTGATCTATCAAGCGATGAAGATCTGGGAGATGACGCTCTAGAGCAGCTTATCAAAAGCAAAGAAGAAGCTGAAATCTTCAACAATCTGCCTCTCTTTGATGTCACCATCATCCACAGCTTCATCGATGAATGGTTTGACTCACCAGACATAAGCTTCAATGATCTGCAGCTGCCTGTTGGACTCAGCGTCGCCTTCCAAGGCGCAATTGCTTTAGAACTGGCCATTGCTCAGCGCATTGTTGAGCTGAAGCAGAAAATTGATCATGAAAAGGCTCAGTTCAAGAAGCACATGGCCAGCCTCAGCGTGCAGGAGGTGAGGAGCTTCAAAATCATGCTGCATGAGCTCAAATAAAACTTTCTGAAGAAGCGTGCTGAAGCTCAAGGCTCGCGTGAAAGGATGAAGTCTTTGGCAGAAAGATGTGTACAAGCCTACAACGAAGCTGAAAAGTGCAAGGCACTTGGGCGTCCAGGCATCGACCCCAAGATGGCCGCGAAGAAGAAGAAGTGGCCTGTTGTGAATGAACCAGAGGCCCCAAGGCAAGAAGCTATTCCGATTGTCTTCCCAACCGCCACGACTGGCTCGAAGCCAAAGAGCCGATCAACCGCTTCAGAGCTTAAGAAGACACGGAATGCAGAGGCTGAAGCCAGGAAAAGGAAAAGCTCTGAAGCCTCTCCTACTGCCCCCAGCAAAAAGAAGCGCAAGACCAAGAAATCTAGGGCTGCTCCCACAGAGCCCTTGATGGTTGAACCCCTTTCTGTCATTCACCCCAATGCAGAAAGACAACTGACAATTCATGAGCCTGCTCCCATAGAGGCTCCTGACGCTGAAGTTATTCCAGCAGCCGACCAAACAGCTGCTGAAGACATTGGTCATCAGGACTATGTGCAAGATGATGCAGCCCTTCCTCATCTTGAAACAAGCGAACTCATCAGTATTGGTCGTCCTCTGACGCCAATGGCACAAGATGAGTCATGGGCGGATCACCCTCAGGAGGAAGAAGACTTTGAGGTTCAGCCCACTCCGACCCCACAAGCATCGTCTGCGTTCCGTAGGCTTCACAAAGGTCCACGGCCTCAAGTCCATACTGCAGAAATTCCGGCTGCATCAGCCGAAGACAATGAAGATGCTCCACCAGAACCCACTCCCCCGCTCCATCAAGATGCAGTTCTCCAGAAGAACGTGCCTGAAGTTGTCCCTCCAACTACACATGCGGAGGAAGAAAATGTTGCGACTGCCACCACAAAAGCTGCAGCCAATGTGGAGCCCGCCCAACCAAATGCTTCAGCGGACAGCGAAGCCACTGAGCCAGACACTTCAGTCCCTAAGTCTGCTGCAGGTCCACAGTTTGATTATCACGTTGAGCACAGGCCTCATGTCCAGAAGCCAGTCCCAAGGCTTCCAAGATTTCCAGGTCCTGCATCAGCACCTGGCTCCTTTGATATTAACAGCTTCAAGGCAGACAATACATTTTTCAATAGCTCCAAGACCACTATTCAAGGGAAAGGATTGTATCAGACAGGTTCTGGAGCTATTCTCAGCGCAGCTATTATTCAAGCATCTTATACAACCAAGGCCGCATCTTTCCACACAAGCGCCTTGAGGATGAAGCCATTGCTGGTCTGCCCTGCTTAGAGGAAGCACTGGATTGCTTCAGGCAAGTGGGTCTGCTGCCGTTTGTGACGGATGAAGAGCACTGGAATGAAGAGCTTCTGCTTCAGTTCTATGCCACCCTTCATATAAAAGGATACAACAGAGATCCAAAGACTTGGATCCTGGAGTGGATGACCGGCAATGTCCATCATGAAGCCAATGCGTTTGATATCATTGAGCTCACCGGCCTGCCCACTCCAGGCGAATTCTTCGAGGAAGGCTGTCAACCACATTCTGAAGCTATTGAGAGCATATTCCAGAGGCCTGAACCCAATATGAGTCAGATGCTCTCAATGATGAAGCCATTGCCTCATGATGCACCTTATCCTACTGAGTTCTTCGTTGAAGACCTAGAGTACCTGCCCAGGACCATATATCACATCATCCGGCGGACTCTCTGGCCCATTAATGGGCACTCTCCAAATGCAAAGATTGAAGGTGCAATGAAGACACTCATATTCTATATCCTGCATGGCAAATGCTTCAACGCACAGGATCTCTTCATACGCCAACTTGCAGCATCAGGCTCGGAATCATTTGGTTTGAAGTTCTATGCCCCTTTGGGTGATGAGGCTGATCAAACTGCACTCTACAATCTCGTATCAGCCCTCTGCCCGAAACCATAGGATCTTTCTGCCAGATGTGGATACCTCTGCTGAAGCAATATATCCTGAGCCAGACAAGCAACCGATAAGTCTTCAGAATGCAGAACACCAGAGCTTCACGCAGAATGTTGAAGGTGTTGAAGCCATATCCAGGGTATATCCATTGGCTGGCACTACACGTGCACCAGCATCTACTGAAGCCACAGACAGCACAAATGCTCCAAGACCCACGAAGCGTGCTCGTGTCCTCACTGACCGAGAGCTTCTTGTGGCCCTTCACCAAAAGCAAGATAGGCATCACGACTGGCTAAAACGTCAGATGAAGAGCCTCTTGGTGGATGTCAATCGTCTTCGAAACCTGGCCACCAAGAATGCCTTCGTTACACATGAGACTTGCCGTCGTACATGGAAAGGGCTCTCAATGATATGTACTGAAGCTGAACTTGAAGAGGATGGCTTCACAGAGCGCTTCAAGTTTGACACCACACCTCCTAGAAGGGCTGTGATGCGCAACACACCATCACTTGAAGACTCTGAGTTTTCTTCATCTGCTGCCACAATTACTGCAAGGATCATTGATGAAGACGACGATGCTACTTCAACACCACCTGCTTCAGCACCTCAAAGCTCTGCACCGCCAAACAACTCCACCGACCCTGCTGCGCCTGGGAACGCGTAGAAAACTCTATGTCTTCAAACCTTTTTGGTCATTACTGACAAAAGGGGGAGAAGCATATGATGTTTATAGTCTTCAAGCGGGTCAATATGGGCGGGTGCCTTATGTTTTGTTATATTTTGCTTCGTGTTTACAACTCTTGATTTTGCTTCATTTGGTTTTTTTTGAGTTGTAAACACTAAAACTCGATGGTCGTCTGCTACTTGTTTGCCACTCTGTTTTCGAAGATAAATTCCGCATGTGCGACGATAAATTTCCGCACTTATCTCATTCTGCAGACGTCCATTTTCCATTATGCATGTCATTATCTTCATATACTTTCACATGCATAGTGGATTGTCATCATAAGCTGAAGTGGATCTCCACAAGAACAACTGGCCATGTGCATTTGCATTCAACAAGCAAATTAACTTATATGCACATCTTCAGGGGGAGCCCTTGCAACTTATGAAGACAATTCCTTTACAATTGCACAGACTATATTCCCCGTTGAAAACTTCAACCAGTTTGTCATCAATCACCAAAAAGGGGGAGATTGTAAGTGCATCTAGTGCCACCCCTAGTTGGTTTTGGAGTATTGACGACAAACCTAGTTGAGGGACTAATGTGTTTGTGAGAATTGCAGGAAAACACAGGTAGAAGTCCCTCATTGATTCGGTTTTACTACCAGAGATGACCCCTAAAATGTATGAAGACATTGAAGACAAAGGTGGTATATGAAGATATTCACATTGAAGTCTATGACAAAAGAAGACACATTATGAAGCCTATGGAGCTCGAAGACTTAGATCTTTAGTAGTTCTTTTTATTTTGTGTTGAGTCATAGGAACCACCGTACTATTAAGTGGGGTCCTAGAGAACCAGTCAGAATGACTGAAGTGATGCCTAAATCAAAAACCTATGTCTTCGAGTGAAGACAGTGAGAGTGAACCTTGTCCAGAGCCGGACAAGTCAGCTTTGCTTGTAGCCCAAGTAAAGTTGCCATGAGGGTTCAAAATCTGACCGTTGAGACACGTGTCAGTTCCTTAGTGACCCAGGGTCATTTCGGACAAATCAGGTCGGGTTGCCAAGTGGCTATAAATAGCCCACCCCCACAACCATAAACGGTTGGCTGCTCAGATTTCAGTGCACGGCTTTTGTCGTTTGAGAGCAACCCACCTCGAAGCCTTTGAAAGAAAATTCCTAGTGAGGAGAAAAGCCCTAACCACCCAGAGCCAGAGTAAATTGGGCATCACTTGAGTCTTCTTGTCTGTGTGATCTGAAGACTTATTACACTTGAGGACTGTGAATCCTCCAGACGGTTAGGCGTCGCGTTCAGAGCATCCAAGAGAAATTGTGGATTGCCAGTGAATGAAGTCTGTGAAGGTTTGGGAGTCTACCTTGAAGACTTACCAGAGTGATTGGGCGAGGACTAAGTGACCTTAGCTCAAGGAGAATACGGTGAGGACTTGGTGTCCTGAGCTGCATGTTCAGGACTGGGTGTCCGGGACTGTGTGTCCTAAGGTTTAAATACCTAGCCACTCCAACCAGACGTACAGTTGTCATAGCAACTGGAACTGGTTCAACAAATCATTGTCCTCAACGAGTCATCGGTTTCATCTTCACTTCCTTTTTCCTTACTGTTATTCATTGTGAAGCCATTGCATGCTTGCTCTATGTTTTGTCTTCACAACATGAATGTATGATCTGTTTGGCTTCATAACTTCTTCCTACCTGATCCTCATACATCTCAACTATTTGTCATCATGATTTCACTCTATTGAATACTTGACCATGGCTGGCCTAGTGTAATCTAACTTCCGCTGCATAGTGATAGGCATAATCTTCACTGTTTGTCTTCATAACTTCTACGTTTGAAGACTTTCATAAAAATCGCCTATTCACCCCCCTCTAGTCGATATAACGCACTTTCACAGTTAGAGCCCAATGCCTCGCTCGGGTTCAGTTAGAGCCAACGCCTCGCACACACGCGCGTACGTGTACGAGAGAAACGCGCATCGCTCAGCCCTCGACCTTCCACCGTAACCAGGAACTCCCCGAAATTTTCCTCCCCCTCGATTCTACCATGGTTTTTTCCATCATGGACGGCCCAAAGAATGTCATGCAGCTGCGTCTCCAGCCCGCCCAGGATGAAAAGCCCATTTTCTGTCATGATTTTTTGTCATAGAAGTAGGATCCCACCACATCTATGATGATACCGGGTTTTGTCACAATTATCTTCATAGAAGTGTCATATGTATGACAGAAAAAAATTCGTTCGGCCCAAAAGGTCATGGATGTGTCTTTTTTTCTAGTGAAGCCATGGTGGGCAGTAGTGGTGTGGACAGCAGAATAGGAACGTATGCGGATGACTGCGGCTATGGCTGGCACAGCAGTTTATATAGCAATGGTGGGCGGTGGAGGGACCGACATGTGGCGCCGGAGTAGCCGTCTCGGCAACCGCGTATCATTAATGTGGGCGGCAGAAGGACGGACGGACGATGCTGACCGTTTCGGGCGGACAGCGCGCGCGGGATAGGGAGGCGATCTGGGTGTGTTAGGGCAGTCAGACTCATGCTTGGCAGCAGGTCGGTCCAGCAGGTGGACATGCTGGCTCGCCAGCTACCTCGCCGAGCTGAGCGACAACAATCAAACGATGGACATAGCTTCCGACCAGGAGCCGGCGCCACTGTCCAAGCCGGTTCATGCCGTGTTCACCATACAGAATGTGTGACCGCACTTTGATGCCCTAATGGCAGAAGAGCTACCAGTGCAGGAGGACCTGTACTGCAACCTCCGTCTCCTCAACAAGCACCGGTGAACAAGCGAACGACAATGCCGTCGCGGACATGTGGCCCTATGATCCTAGCTTCCTGAATGAGCAGTGGGCGTTGTATCAGACCATCCGTAGGGCCAGCGAGGCCCTCTCCGTCATCCTTCGAGTTGTTGCGCTCACCGTGGCGCCGCCGTCTCGCCTTGTCAACATGGTCAATGGACATGAGAATGGGGAGATGACTTTACTTGGAGAGGATGACAGTGGGGACCCACCAGGGCCGTAGCCGCACGTACGCAAGTGCCTCCTTATTAGTATATAAAAAAATTAATTTTTTTGCTTCCTCCTGGTTTCTTGACATCAGGGTCCCACACCATTGTCAACCCATGTAGTCAACAAACGAGAGAATTGCACAAGAAGCGGCCGACAGCTTGGACCAAGCAGCTCGAGCAGTATTCGTGTTTTTGAGGTGTGAGCACTGTAGAGTTTTTCTTGAGCGATGTTTAGCCCAGATATTAATTTTTTCTCTTGTGAACAACAACGAAAACATCGCTGCAGCTATTAACTGGGCGGGCTGTGGCCTGTCTAGCCCAGGCCAGATATCCAGCCCAGATATTAATATTTTTCAAGCTAAAAATGGCTAGCCTAGCTATACTTTTTTTAGGAATTCCCAAGCAAGGACAAGTTGTTATTCTCCGCCCCGCTGGGCTGCAAATCTTTCCTAGGAGGGATGCATTAGGCTTACCAAGAAAAAGGTCTTTAAGAAATAATAAATGGGATGTAATTATAAAAACTAGGCAGTAACTATAAAAAATGCACCAAACATGTAATTACTTTATAAAATATTATTTTTTGATATTAAAAAATTTAATTTCATTAATTGTTGCGAGCGAAATGTTTCGCTGGATTTTTACATAATATAAATTTGTATTGAAATTGTATTTAATCTGACTAGAAATTTCGGGATTAAAATATTTCGGATACCATCAAAATGTGGGAAATTTTATTGAATTCTGTTTTGAACAATTGGTTGAAATGGGTTGTACTTTTAACAAACTGTAAATGGGCTGTAGTAAATTCCATTAGAATTCAAAAATTGGCTGCTCATTCTTACAAATCTCAAATGGGCTATAATTTCTATGCCACACACTTGTGGCCTTACTAAGTTGACGGGTCCCCTCAAAAAAAGAGAGTTGATGCGTATGCAAGGCTTTGTCATCTTATAGTCAACACACGCTTCGAGAAGCAGTGGTCGTTGGATGTCCATCGAACGGATGCCGTGCTTCTTGTTCAATCTTGGATATTCTAGCTTCACCCGCCCAAAAAATGATTCCTCCCCCTGACATGTGGGGCGCACTGTTTCGGAAGCTGACCTGTGGGCCTACTAAGTTGACGCGTACCAAGGGCTTTGTCAACTTAGTCAATATAAACGATTCTAGCTACAGTGACCGTACGATGTTCATCCAATGGCCGTCGTGCTTCTTCAACCTCTGGTCTTCTTGCTCCAGCCACCCAAAGCAGTGCCGATCGTGCCAGCTGCTCCTGTCTCCCGTGGCCGGCTGTGCTGCCACGAAGGCCTCACCGCCCCCTACTACTCCCACCGCTGGCCAAGGCATCCCTCCACTCACCCACACCCCCTGTTATTCTGCGGCGACGACAGCCTCACACCGCGGCCGAACCAGTGAACCCTCGTACTCCTCTCCGTGTGGGCATCCACTGCCGCGTCTTCCCCGGCTCTGCGTCGTCCCCTTCCTAGGCCTCACCGTCGTTCACTGCCCTGGTGCTCTTGGCGCGGCGTGGTCAATGTGGCCAAGGAACGACTTCCATCGAAAGAGTACTGTACGTGGAGAGGCTGCCAGCTGGGTCCACGGCAGCCGCAAGGAAGTGCCTCCTTATTACGCGAAAAATAATTATTCCTCCACCTGACAGCGGGGACCCACCGGACGGGCCACCATATTTGGCGAAAAAAACGTTTCCCTCCAGACTGCTGGGACCCACCGGACAGGCCAACGTATTTCGTGAAAAAATCGTTCCCCCTGCTGTCAGCTCGGACCCACCGGAGGTGCCTCCTTATTACGCACAAAAAATGAATACACCCCCTGCTAGTTGGGACCCACCTTGGTGGCAGGCTGACTTGTGGGCCTACTAAGTTGACGGGGACGGAGTGCTTTGTCAACTTAGTCAATATGAACGATTCTAGCTCCAGTGACCGTACGATGTCCATCCAATGGCCGTAGTGCTTCTTCAACCTCTGGTCTTGTTGCTCGAGCCGCCCAAAGTAGCACCAGTCGTGCCGCATGCTCCTGCCTCCCATGGCCGGTTGTGCTTCCCCGGAGGCCTCACTGCCCCCTACTATTCCCACCGCTGGCCAGGCCATCCCTCTACTCACCCACACCCCCTGTTATTCTGCGGCGACGAGAGCCTCACACCGAAGTGAACTAGTGAACCCTCATACTCCTCTACGCGTGGGCATCCACTGCCACGTCTTCCCCGGCTCCGCGTCGTCCCCTTCCTAGGCCTCACCGTCATCCACCGCCCGGGTGATCTCGGTACAGCGTGGTCAACGTGGTCAAGGAACGGCTTCCATCGGACGTGGACAGTACATGGAGAGGCTGACAGCTGGGTCCACGGCCGCAGCAAGGAAGTTCCTCCTTATTACGCGCAAAATAATTATTCCTCCACCTCACAGCGGGGACCCACCGAACGGGACACCGTATTTCACGAAAAAAATGTTTCCCCCTGACTGTCGGGACCCACCAGCTACATATTCGCACGCAAGGAAGTGCGTCCGAGCAAAAAAACGATTCGCCCCCTTGGCTGCTGGGACCCACCAGCTACATCTTCACACGCAAGGAAGGGTGTCCGAGCAAAAAAAATGATTTGACCCCTTGGCTGCTGGGACCCATCAGCTACATCTTCGCATGCAAGGAAGTGCATGACAGTTGGGACCCACCTGGTCGAAGCGTACATAGCGTTGTCATTCTGGTCGCGAACGTATACGTACATACTGGTCGATGTAGAGGTGGGCACGTGTCATAGTAGAGGCACACACGTAGCATGTACACGTACGTACAACGGCCAAGGTGCTAGAAAGTAAATACGGCCACGTACGAACATATGGGCGGGGTCTCGAACGCCTACTCGCATGTACGTACGGCCAGGGCTCGTGTACATGGCTGGGTCGGAATGGAGAAACAACGTCGTTGTCGTGTTCATGGGGAGCCAACCGGCAAGGTCAGAACGGAATGCGTCATCCTGTTCATCGGGAGGGCTTGGACGGACCAGTCGATGGAAACAAGGCCTGGCATACCACAGAACGGAGGAAACGTCCTTGTGTTCGACCGTCCACATTCGAAACGCGATCCTATTCATCGGGAGGGGTCTGGCGTACCGCAAAACGGAGGAAACGGACCTCCTACAATCGAAACGGGGGTCCAGTTGATCAGGAGGGGTGTGGCATACCGCAAAACGGAGTAAACGGACTTGTTTTGGAGCGCTATGGTCGAAATGGGGGTCCTTTTCATCGGGAGGGGTGTGGCGTACCGCAAAACGGGACTCCACGGGATACTGTTCATCTCCACCGTCGACCCCCTCCAGCCTCCACGGGCTACTGTTCATCCAGCCTCCACCGCGCGCTACTCCACCGGCTACTGTTCAACCAGCCCTCTCCACGGGCTCCTATTGAACCACCCCTCCACGGGCTACTGTTCATCCAGCCCTCCACCGTCTACTGTTCATCTTGCCCTCCACGGGGTGGTCCTATTCATCCTGCCCTCCACGGGGTCCTGTTCATACAGCCCCAACCGGCTCGATCGATCGGGGTCCTGTTCATCCAGAGGCAACACCATGGTGTCCTGTTCATCCACCCCCACCGGGAACTGTTCATCCAACACCCCACGTAGCAACGCTCACTGTTCATCCAGAGGCAGCATCGACCGACTACAGTTAGCAGCAGTGGCGAAGGAATCGCTCGATCGGGTTCAGTTAACAGCCATCGATCGATTGCTCAGGTTGAGTAACGCGTAACGTGTGGTCCAATCGCTCGGGTTCAGTTAGAGTCCAACGCCTCGCTCGGGTTCAGTTAGAGCCCAACGCCTCGCTCGGGTTCAGTTAGAGCCCAACTCCTCACACCCATGCACGTGCGTGTACGAGAGAAATGCACATCGCCTGGCCCCGACCACCCACCATAACTGGGAACACCCCGATATCTTCCTCGCCCTCGCTTCTATCACGGTTTTTTCCGTCATGGATGGCCCAAATAAAGTCATGCAGTTGCGTCTCCTGCCCGCCCAGGACGAAAAGCCCATTTTCTATCATGATTTTTTGTCGTAGAAGTAGGACCCCACCACATCTATGATGATATCGTGTTTTGTCACAATTATTGTCATAGAAGTGTCATAAGTATGACAGAAAAAAATTTCGTTCGGCCCAAAATGTCACGGATGTGTCTTTTTTTTGTAGTACTCTATGGAGGTAATACCCTATTTCTTGCTTGATTGATCTTGATGAATATGAGTATTACAAGAGTTGATCTACCACGAGATCGTAATGGCTAAACCCTAGAAGTCTAGCCTGTATGACTACGAGTATTATTGTATATTGATCCGGACTAAGCCCTCCGGTTTATATAGACACCGCAGGGGACTTGGGTTGTACAAGGTCAGTTACAAAGAAAGGGATCTTCATATTTGGTCGCCAAGCTTGCCTTCCATGCCAAGGAGAGTCCCATCCGGACACAGGAGAGAGTCTTCGGTCTTGTTTCTTCACAGCCCATTAGTCCGGCCCATGTCCAACAGGCCGGACTCCCGAGGACCCCTTAGTACAGGGCTCCCTCAGTATCCCCTGAACCAGGCTTCAATGGCATGGTGTCCGGCGTGCAGATTGTCTTCGGCAGTGCAAGGCGGGTTCCCCTTTCTGAATAGTCCAAGATAGTCTTCGGATGAAACGAACGTGTCCGGATATGCAACACAAGTACCACACACACAGCCGTAGAGAGTATAATATTTCACGAGTCCCATCTGCTGACAACTTTTTGCAAGATGACATCATGTCTGTCCGGTCATTATATCGAACCGTTTTTGTCTGCTATTCTGCGTTTCGAGATGCGGTTTCCATTGGCATGTCTTGTCAAAGCTGAGATCGTGTCCCCATATTGCGGAATTCTCATCAATATGGGCGTGGTTAATCCAACCGTGCCATTTGCATAGCCCTTGGGAATAGGAGAGTTTTAGGGTGAGTGGGGAGGCGTTCGATATTTACTACCTTTATAAGGGGATAAGGACTCCCTTTCTTCTCACACGCCTTCTATCTTCCTTTGCCCTTCCATTCTTCAGCTCCAACGCCCAAGTTCTCGTCTTTCCCAACTCGAGCCAGCACCCAACCATGTCCAGATCCGGAGGTCAAGGAAAATGGATCGTCGAGGAGGAGGACATTATTGAGCTTCGGTTGGCCGGATATCTCCCGAAGGAAATCGCCCACCACCTTCCGGCCAAGGGACAAGTCGTCCCCACACCGAAGCCCAACAAGAGGGTGGTGTTTCTCCGCCACTTCGTCCGTGGGCTAGGGTTTCCACTCCACCCTTTCGTTCGTGGGCTGATGTTTTATTACGGGCTAGATTTTCATGATCTAGCCCCGAACTCCTTCCTCAATATCACGGCATTTATTGTCGTGTGCGATGCTTTCCTCTGCATCCAACCCCACTTCGGACTGTGGGTCAAAGTCTTCAACATGAAGCCGAAGGTGGTGGATGGCCAGCACGCGGAGTCCGGAGGCGTCATGGTGAGTAAGCTCGGCAATGTCACCTGGCCAAAAGGTACTTTTGTGGAGACGGTCAAGGAGTGGCAGAAACTGGGGTTCTACACCACAAAGCCCCGCGGCAACACCTGGGCCACGGCTGCCGGATTCAACTTCGGAGCTCCAATGCATCTCACCTCCTGGATTGAGAAGAGCCCGAATTGGTCTTCGTCAGACGAGCTGATAGCGCTGCAAACGCGCGTTCAAAGCACGGTGGATAAAAACGTCAAGCTCGTCGACGTAATCCAGGTGATGCTAGTTCCCCGGATTCTCCCATATCAAAGCTGAAGCCACCCTTATGGGAATTCAATCCAAAGAAGCACCGGACTCTGGAGAGACTCTTCGGAACCACTCACGAAGATGCTTGGAAGTTGTTCTTCAATGCCAACGAAACGCTGCCAGCCATGGATTCGGACCGCGGGCACGACATCACCCACCCCGCCAACGAGGAAAGCCTTTTAAGCATTCTCTATTTGCTTGTTTCAAGGAGGATATCTAAACTTTGTCATTTCAGGCATGGACGGAAAGAGCGGAGCGGATTCGATGTCCGGATCGATTGCCCGAGGAACCAATCATCCCGCGCCTGGCACAGATGCTGGTATCGGCGCCTTATAAGGCGCCGGAGAAGGCCAAGAAGAAGGCCAAGGGGGCCCGGAGTGGCCCCCACCGCAAGGGCGCTTCGAACGTAACATCCAGAGACAAGACTCACTCCTCTGCCACCGGAGACGACGACGAGGAGGAGGAAGAGGAGAGCCACCCTCCCCCTGAAGAGGGGAGGAAGAAGGGGGCGTCCTCCGCAAATCTAGAGGCGGGGGCACCTAAGAAGGGGAAAGGCCCCCTCGCGGATAGCTCTGCATGGGATGTTGACAGCAGTCCGGAGCGACACCCTTGGAACAAGCCCCTGGCCGCATCGTGTGTACTAAAAAACCCGCACGCGTCCATCTATCCGGCCTTTCCACTTTATGGTAATAGTATAGCTAATCATGTTATTGCAGTCCGGGCCACGACAGCTGCCAGGGATCCTCATCAAGGGCTCATTGGATTCAAAAGCGATGGCCAACGAGTCCCTCTGGCCGCTTACTCTCCCAAGGCCAAGGGAGACGACGAGGTGCTATCCCAAAGGACCTTCCCAGGCTAGGGAGAGGTTCAGGAGGCCGTCATGGTGGCGCCGGAGGGCAAAACCTCGGCCGCCGGACACATGGGGGGATTGACCCCCATGGAGACTGACGATGGGGGTCGTGCTCAATTCGGCCCCAATCCGAACATGGATCCGGATGAAGGAAATATGCCCTAGAGGCAATAATAAAGTTATTATTTATTTCCTTATTTCATGATAAATGTTTATTATTCATGCTAGATTGTATTAACCGGAAACATAATACATGTGTGAATACATAGACAAACATAGTGTCACTAGTATGCCCACTACTAGGAAAAGGGCTATAGATGGAATTGACACTAATGGCGCACCACACATGTGGTGCGTCATTACTATATACTAATGGCGCACCATGTATTGGTGCTCCATTAGTGTCCAAATACTAATGGCGCACCACATCCACGGTGCGCCATTAGTAAAAAAAATATTTTTTTTCAAAACTACTAATGGCGGACCGTGGGAGTGCTGCGCCATTACTAGTTGAACTAGTAATGGTGCACCATGCCACGGTGCGCCATTAGTAACTTGGCCACCACTTCCACCAAATGCACCCCCCCCCCCCCCGTGGACTGCCTTTTCAGTTTAAAAAAATAAAAGAAATGATGGAAATGTCAAAAAAATAAAACTAAATAAGTTTCCCATGTGATATGTGGTCTAGTTCTTGTGAAAATTTACAAATATGAATTTCGACTTTATTTGCGAAATCTCTCGAGAATTTGTAAAATGGGCATAACTTTTGCGTATGAACTCGGATGAAAAAGTTTTTTATATGAAAAATCATCTACTCGAAAAGTTTTTTATATGGAACCCCGTTAAACATTTTCAAAATCCTCAAAAACCTAATAGAAAAAAAGATACGGGGCATTTAAGATCTAGAGAGGCAAAAAAATTCAAAAAATTCAAACTTACTAAAGGCGCACCTACCCATGGTGCGCCATTACTATCTTCCCGCCTTCAAAATTCAAAATAAGTCAAAAAATAAAAAAAAAGTTACTAATGGCGCACCTGCCCATGGTGCGCCATTAGTATCTTCCCGCCTTCAAAATTCAAAAAAATAAAAAAATAAAAAAAAGTTAGTAATGGCGCACCTTCCCGCGGTGCGCCATTACTATGCCATATATATGCCTGGGCGTGGTCATCTCCACCTTACCTCTTCATTCTTCTCCTCCACTCCACCTCTCGTCCACTCCATCTCCTCCTCTCCTCCACTCCATCTTCCCTTCTGTCCTCCACCATACTACCCTCCTCCTCTCCGGCGACCTCCTCCTCCCTCCTCTCCTCCCCTCTCCTCCCCTCACGGTTTCTCCTCCCACCTCTCCGGTGAGCTCCTCCTCCCTCCTCTCCTCCCATCCCCTCATGGTTTCTCCTTCCTCCTCTCCGATGCTCCGGTGAACTCCTCTCCGGCGACCTCCTCCTCCTCCTCTCCGGTGAACTCCTCCTCCTCCTCCTCTCCGGCGATGTAGGCGAGCGCCTCTCCGGTGACCTCCTCCTCCTCCTCTCCGGCAAACTCCTCTCCGGCAAAAGAACACGGCAAAAGAATGTACAAGATCCAAAAACTGGAACAAAATTCGAAATAATATCGTGCCAAAAAACGAGCAAAAAATGGGCAAAAAAATCAAGATCCAGATCCAAATTCAAAATTCAAAAATAGCAATGGCGCACGGTGGGGGTTAGACGGTGCGCCACTACTATTTTCCCTCCATCAAAATTCAAATATACTAATGGCGCATCAGTGGCCTATACTAATGGCGCACCAGTGGCCTATACTAATGGTGCACCGTGGCCTATACTAATGGGGCACCAGTGGTGCGCCATTAGTATACCAGATACTAATGGCGCACCAGTGGTGCGCCATTAGTAAAAAATACTAGTGGCGTGATACTAATGGCGCACCAGTGATGCGCCATTAGTAGGCAAAACTGGTGCGCCATTAGTAGCCTTTTCCTAGTAGTGGCCTCTACTTGACTAGCTCATTGATCAAAGATGGTTAAGTTTCCTAACCATAAACATAAGTTGTTATTTGATCAATGAGATCACATCATTTCGAGAATGATGTGATTGACTTGACCCATTCCGTTATCTTAGCACTTGATCGTTTGTTTACTACTATTGCTTTCTTCATGACTTATACATGTTCTTGTGACCATGAGATTATGCAACTCCCGAATACCGGAGGAACACTTTGTGTGCTAGAAAATGTCACAAAGTAACTGGGTGATTATAAAGGTTCTCTACAGGTGTCTCCGATGGTACTTGTTGTGTTGGCATAGATCAAGATTAGGATTTGTCACTCCGATTGTCAGAGAGGTATCTCTGGGCCATCTCGGTAGTACACATCACTATAAGCCTTGCAAGCATGATAACTAATGAGTTTGTTATGGGATGATGTATTACGGAATGAGTAAAGAGGCTCGCCGGTAAGGAGATTGAACTAGGTATTGCGATACCGACGATCAAATCTCGGGCAAGTAACATACCGATGACAAAGAGAACAACATATAGTGTTATGCGGTTTGACCGATAAAGATCTTCGTAGAATATATAGGACCCAATATGAGCATCCAGGTTCCGCTATTGGTTATTGACCGGAGACGTGTCGCGGTCATGTCTACATAGTTCTCAAACCCGTAGGGTCCGCACGCTTAAGTTCTGTGACGATCGATTTTATGAGTTTATATGTTTTGATGTACCGAAGGTAGTTCAGAGTCCCGGATGTGATCACAGACATGACAAGGAGTCTCGAAATGATCGAAACATAAAGATTTATATATTGTAAGCCTATATTTGGATAACGGAATTGTTTCGGGTGAAATCGGGATTTTACCGGAGTACCGGGGGTTACTGGACCCCCCGGGGGGGGAGGGGGGTTAATGGGCCAAGATGGGCCTTAGTGGAGATGAGGAGGGGCGGCCAGGGAAGGCCACGCACCCCCTCGCCCTCTAGTCCGAATTGGACAAAGAGGGGGGCGGTTCCCCCCTTTCCTTCCTCTCTCCCTCCTCCTTCCCCCTTCTCCTACTCCAACTAGGAAACACTACTAGGAAAAAGACTATAGATGGAATTGACACTAATGGTGCACCAGACATGTGGTGCGCCATTACTATATACTAATGGCGCACCATCTGTTGGTGCGCCATTAGTGTGGAAGACACTAATGGCGCACCAGGCACACGGTGCGCCACTAGTAACAAAATGTTTTTTTCTTTTTTTCAAACATACTAATGGCGCATCCGGGCAGAGTGCGCCATTAGTAGTTAGAACTACTAATGGCGCACCAGCCATAGAGTGCGCCACTACTGTATTTTTTTTTTACTTTTTGCAAAACTACTAATGGCGCACCGTTGCATAGTGCGCCATTAGTATAAAAATTATTTTTTTTACTTTTTTGCAAAACTACTAATGGCGCATGTTTGTGTGGTGCGCCATTAGTATGTTGGGTTACTAATGGCGCATGTCTCTGTGGTGCGCCATTAGCACCCCCAGCACCCTCCCCCGCTCCACCGCCGCCGACGACCCCCGCACCCTCTCCCCCGGTCCACCGCCGCCGACGACCCACCACACCCTCCCCCGCTCCACCGCCGTCGACCCACCGCACCCTCCCCCGCTCCACCGCCGCCGACCACCCACCGCACCCTCCCCCGCTCCACCGCCGAAGACCCCCCGCACCCTTCCCCGCTCCACCGCCGTCGACGACCCACCGCACCCTCCCCCGCTCCACCGCCGCCGCCGACACCCTGCACCCTCCCCCGCTCCACCGCTGCCGACGACCCACCGCACCCTCCCCCGCTCCACCGCCGCCGATGACCCACCGCACCCTCCCCCGCTCCACCGCCGCCGACAACCCACGGCACCCTCCCCCGCTCCACCGCCGCCGACGACCCCCCGCACCCTCCCCCGCTCCACCGCCGTCGACGACCCACCGCACCCTCCCCCGCTCCACCGCCGCCGCCGACAACCCACCGCACCCTCCCCCGCTCCACCGCCGCCGACGACCCACCACACCCTCCCCCACTCCACCGCCGTCGACGACCCACCGCACCCTGCCCCGCTCCACCGCCGCCGACGACAACCCGCACCCTCCCCCACTTTTTGATGATATTTTTAAATAACAAATTTGATGATATTTTCAAATAAGAAATTTGATATTATTTTCAAATAACAAATTGGTTGATATTTTCAATTAAAAATAAAAAAAAATGATGATATTTAAAAAAAATTGATGATATTTGATGATATCTTCTGTTCTAGTCCTCCTGAAAATAACAAATTTGATAAAAAAAACTAATTATTAGATGCAACAAGAAATAATGAAAAGAAGTTACTAATGGCGCACCAGAGGCGGGTGCGCCATTGCTATCAGAAAAAAAAGTTACTAATGGCGCACCAGAGGAGGGTGTGCCATTGCTATCAGAAAAAAACTACTAATGGCGCACCAGAGGGTGGTGCGCCATTGCTATCAGAAAAAAAACTACTAATGGTGCACCAGAAGGTGGTGCGTCATTGCTATAGTGTCTAGATGGATACCCCTTCGCCCGATCCCCCCTTCCCTCTCCCTCGCCAGATCCCCCTTCCCTCCCCCGCCAACAACCGCTCCGACGACCCCCGGCCCACTCCGACGACCCCCGCGCCCGCTCCACACCCGCTCCGGCTCCCCCGCGCCCGCTCCGACGACCCCCGCGCCCGGTCCACACCCTAGCACCTCCCCACTTCCCCTCCTCTCGCGTTGCTTCACCCGACTAGGTCGTCCCCGTCGACACTGCATCGTCCCCACGACCACCATCGTCCCCCGCACCCCACCAAGGAGTCCAGGAGCTTTGTAGAGTTCTTTTACGTCATCTACGGCCAGCCGTTCGAGCTCGACGACTCTGCATCATGCGGATCGAGGTCTTCTTCCACCTCTGGCCACAACGGCCTCACCGTCGATCCACGCCACCTCGTCAACCCCGGCCCCGCACGAGCTCGCCATCGTCTTCCTCTCGGTGAGCTGCACCAGTTCCCCTCCCCCCTATCGGTGACCTGGCTGTCTAGCTTAAGTTGGAGGCTGCAACGGAAGAGTTCATTTAGAAAAAAATACAGGCTTTAAAGATGATTTTTTCTTACTATTGCCATGTTTTTTCAATTTATCAAGCTCCAGCACAAATATCCGATAGTATTTGGGCTGCAGTTAGTGTACTAATTAGTTGGATATTTGAGTAGTATTGTCAACAGTAATAACTTTTACATGTTTTCATTGCTTCCAAGAGTAACAGCAGGTGCTTAGGACACCTTTAGGGGATCTACTCATCTCTAATCATGCTACTCAAGGATAGGAACCGTAGGCTTCTCTAATCTGCTTGTGCTAGGTTGTTCTACAGTTCAAGATTTACTCCTTAACTGAATTCTGTAACTAACAAACCTAGCTCTTGCAAGTAACAACATGTTCAAGATCAAGGTTGATAGTATGTTCTAACAGTATAAGAGTAGGAATTCTGTGTTGTTTCTAAAAGCTCTACAATATCCAGATTTTATGATATTTGTACATCCAGTTTTTGTGGTTAGATATCTAACAGTATAAGAGTATGTTCTGACAGTATAAGAGTAGTATAAGAGTATAAGAGTAGTATATCCAGTTTTTGTGGTTAGATATCTGAATTGAGAAAAAACATAGCTTTTGCGGTCTCCATATACTACTAATACTACTACTGTATTTCATTTCAAAGTTCAAAATGCTGGTACTGAGATTTTCATTTCCATTGAGTGATGTTTTTCCTAGCAGTAGAAAAATAGCAGTAGCCATGTACTAGGAGTGCATTTTTTTCTAGGGTGATGGATAGATCTAGTGAGTACTGCATTGCATTTGTCCAACTTTTGATAGGACCAAGGAAATGAGTGCTCGAAAGCATGCCCATGCGTTTGCCCCCCTTCTCTTGGGCCTGGTCTTCTCCCCCTCTTTATGCCCTTTTCTTTTGAACAGGAAAAGAGGGTCATAACCCTTGTAATTATGCACAAGCTCTTTGCTTTATACCCACAAAAAATGTTGGTTCATGGCTGGCTAACTGGAGGTCCAGCCAACTGGTAGGTGGGTGTAGATGCTTGAATTGCATAGGGCCAACTAACTGCCCGTTGAAGGGGGAAAACAAGATGTTGTTGATACATAAATGTAGTTTTCAGTATTCTGTCCAAACTAAAAACTGTTAAAAAGACCATGTGTTTTTTGGTCAAAATCTGCATGTAAAACTAAAATAATCTCCTAGTAGTTAACTGTTATGGACAATTGTCAATTTTCTGTAATGTTGATGGAACATTATTAAGCATTGAACTCCAGTGTATATGAAGGATACAAAAAATTTAGCAACTTCTCTGATTTTATAAAGTTGTTCTTATATGGGTGAAACTTCACTTGTTTTTAGGCTAGTGCAGGGTGTTGCTTCTTCTGTATGGGCCAACTATGTTACAAATAAATTGTTCCTTCTGATGAATTTGACAAGTAATGACTTGCAAAGATGGTGATCATCTTGCTAGTTTGCTGGGTTTTGTCTCCGACCATTGTGTCGTGATGAATTTGCAGGTACCCCGAGAGGCCCTTGAGTTTGCCGGAATGTCGATTAACTTCCGTTCCGGCAAATTCGGGTACTCCATATGTCCTATTTTCAGCAAAGGTCATGCCAAAATTTTCCGTGAATTTTAGCATGACTTTGCTAAAAATAGGACATATGGGGTACTGTCACGACCGGATTTTCCGGACATTGATTTCCAGAAAATGGCCGTCGTGCTCACCAGCCCCAGGATTACTGTTAGCTGATGAGGCACCAACTTGATACAAAAATTCCAAGCAAAAATACAAAATATGTAATACAAGACCATGCTGGCCTGTGAGTACAACAATTGGGTTTCTAGTGGTCGATGGCGGAAGCGGTTTGTGAGTCGTCAGTGTCTATGGGACTCCATTTCCCACAGGAACAGCTGACCAGGTCAACTCCTATCGTCGCAAGGCTGCTATCACCGTTGCTTAGTTTCCGGGGCTGTCACCACAATGCTCCTCTCCATGCAGAAATCTGGCCAAGACAATAACCAGGGACAAGCCAGTGAGTAGTTTGAATGTCATCGCAAACATTATGAACACTGGGATAATATAATTGATAATCATGCACTGAAAAAATTCTATGATCACATCGTCAGTCATAAATAAAACATCTTTTATGCATGCAAGCAGGTTGTTTATATGCAACATGAATAAGCAATAATGGAGTGGGGAATAAAATGCCGCAGTCGGGCGTCTGAACGACAGCACCTAAAGGGCTTATAAAGTAAATAAATAACAAGCAATGGCACAGTCGGGCGTCTCAGCGACACCACATAAAGGACTTATAAAACAAATAATCACAATGAATATCCAGGAGGTAGAACCATCCCAGGGATACTCAATGATATAATGGGTTAGTCCATAATAATAATAATCATAATCTTCACAAGTCACAAGTCACAGTCCAAGTTCTGGTTTAACAATCTCTCCTCCGAAGACCGACACTAAGACCAACACTTCACCCATCCCAGACTGTAATCCTTAACCATGGACACGGCTATTCGAATAGGTTTAATCTCTACAGAGGGGGTACTCTTTACCCACGAGTAACGGATTCCTTTAGTCCATCGGGACTAATTCCGTCTAAGGCCTTTTAGTTGAAAACATGCCTAACTTGCACACACCAGCCTAACTCATCGGTGTCTGGAATCACCCACGACACTTGTTAAGCAAAACTCTAAGTGGGGAGGCTACAACCTCGCGTAGCATGGGATCAAATTTATATCGCGCGCTCTAAGGGGTGGCCTCCCCTCTCGGTCCCAACCGGAAACACCCATGCCCCCTGACCAGGTGGCCTGCCTACCGGCTACAACCGACATCTTCCACCATGGCCTCTCTGTACGGTGTGTGCTGGAAAGGGGTTGACGACTTACTGAACCGTACCCTACCTGCGGCAGGGACGAGTGGTAGTACGAGGCAAATATGGGGGTTACTGGAACAAGACTCGATCTACGGCCGACTCCGGAGGCTTATAAGTTCCCTGCATGACATGTATATCAAATATATTTCAACCGACGAAATCACCACCTATTATACCTTACTATGCCATACCGGACATAATCGTCCCGACGGGGTCCGGCGACAAGCTCACTCCTACCCAAGGCAGAGGCTTTCCCGGATTCCTTTCCGGCATGCATGCAAGGCACATGAGGATGATTACCATCACAAGTATATTCATTTCCAACAGCAAGGAAATCACAAATATGCCTACATGCAAATGATCACATCGCCACATAAAATAATGAGTTCTCAGAAATGAGATGGTGTTATAAACGAGTCACCTAACACTCCAAAAATATTATGCCGGGGTTCAGAATGCTTGCCTTCATGGTGTGGAAGGGCAGGGTGCACTCCAAATCTTTTGAAAGCTTCCTTCTCTTCCAAAATCCTATTTTCAAAAATATGCAAATAACACATATTTCAAAAACAGTACAAAAAAGTTGTTTGGAAAATTTTCAAATAAATCTCAAAATAAACTAGACAGAATTTGAGGGATGTAGGAAAAAGAGTCAACTCATTTGGAGTTGTATTTAAAAAGTTAAGCTCAGTCAAAGTTTTGGTCAAAATATGTTATTTAAAATTAAAAGAGAAAAAGAAAAATGTTTCGAATATACGTACACGTCGAAGGCGTATTTTGGGTATACGCTTCCACTTACTCCAACGTGGACGGCGCGCGAGTCACTGACAGTGGGCCCGCCTGGCCCACTGGTCAGGTTTGACTGGTCTATCCCTCCCTCCTCTTCCTCTGCCCGAACGGAGGCGAGGCAACGGCGATCGTCGCCGGCGAACGGCGGTTCCCCGCGGGATCCAGAGGGTCTGGATGGATACGCGAGACCGAGGCGGTCCTTCCGGTGGTCGCTGGGTAGACGGGGGTGGAAAGAGTCATCGGCGGTGAGCCTCGCGGCGGAGGAGGCTTCGGGAGCAGAGTGGTTTTGGGGCTACGGTGGTTCCCGATCAAAATCAAGTAGGGGGATGGGTTCACGGGAGGAAGAGAAAGTTCCTGGTGAAGAGAACGGAGAGGGGGAGGCCCTGGTGGTGCCGGAATGGCCGGGGCAGTGGCGGCGGCTGCGGTTGCCGGAGATTGGGAAGGAGACCTCCCCGGGTCGATTGGCTGCCAATGGGGGTCCTAGGGAGATGGCTTGGGACAGCCTGCATGCAGAGACGAGCTCGGGGCTCCTTAAATAGGCGATCGGGGTCGGTTCCGACGGTGGCCGCGGATAAGGTCACCGGCGACCGCCATTCTGTAGCTAGGGCGTCGTGGCGGCGACGAGCGCTAGTGGACACGCTTGTGGATGAGCTCGCGCTGTTCCAGGGGCCAGGTGGCGAGCGGGTGAGGCTTGGGTGGCGTTGAACTGAGCAGGGGCTGTCGGCGGCCGTGGCGGCTAGCTCCTGGCTTGACGGAGCCGTGGCGAGGGGCTCTTGGCGCGTTGCGGTGAGAAGGGGAGCGCGTGGCGCGGCTCTGCAGATCGGGCCAAACCCAGGGGCGCGACGCGGCGGCTCGGGCGCGGCACGTGCAAAACGCGTGCTCTGCTCACGCCCAGAGCACGCACGGAACGTGCTCGACAAAATGCCAGGGCATGCTAGAGGTCTCGGGTGAGGTTGGGGTTTAACAGACCTAGGTTAAAGTCATCTAGAGGCTTAGTGGACATGTTAGTTTGATCAGAGGTGCAAGTTCACAGTGCAATGTCAAAATTCATGTCAAAGCTGTTCATGCACTCTAGGTGTTTGACAAAATGCCACAGGCACCTAGGCATTTCTTGCAGTGGCCAAAACTTCCAGAGTGGGGTCTCTTTAGATGAATAAGAGGGTGGTGAGGTTAGTTTGTGAAAAGCACAAACTTGTTAGTGCAAGTTTTGCAAAACTACAATTCTGGACAGGAGATAAATGGCATTATTTCATGAGCCAAAAATATTCAAATGGGTGCATGCTCCTGGACTTAAGGGTCTTGTAGGGTTGACTACAAGTAGGAGAAGGCACAAGGTCACTGGAGCAAAAATAAATAGGGTTGTAGTAGAAATCACAAGGCTGGACCAGAATGAAAATGAGGTTGATTCACTCAAATTTTTCAAATAACATCACTGGGTTTTTGCATAAAGTTGAATCATCTGCTACTACCAACATACCATAATTTTGGTGGAGGCCAGAAAGAAATATTTAAATGGGTTGTAGTGCAAAATTGCACTCTGGACCAGAGAAGAAAAATTGATGCAGAGCTCAAAATATTACATGAATAAAAGATATTTTTGTATAAAAGTGATTTAAAAATATCACATGACAAGTCCAAATTTTTGGTTGGAACTTTTTGTTAATTTATCAAATGGTTGTAGTTCAAATATGGCCATATAACCTTGAAAAACCATTTTTCAAGAAAATAAAGATCAAGCAAATTGATTATGTACTTAGTTATACTGATAAAAGAAAAGTTTTTCTTGAGAGGTTAAACAAGTCCAATAACATATTTGAAAGGTTTTCACTTTAGGGAACAACTCCATGATAATAAGAAAGGAAATGTTTCAAAAATTCAAAAGGGAGTCCAAAAAATCAAAGTTTTAATTCCTGGCAAAATTTTTAATTAAATAAGACAAGGCCAAAAAAAATTTTGGGGTGTCACAACACCACCCCCCTTAAGAAAAATCTCGTCCTCGAGATTTGTTCAAAGTTGTTTTAAGAAAAACTATACGCAATAAAAATGTGGCTACAGTGAGAGGGCAATAAGTGGTGAAAAACCACAGTGTGAATACTGGTGCTGAGTGGAAAAAAACTACGGTTCGGGACAAAAACGTGAGATTTCTACGCTGGATATAAATTTAGAATAACTTCTAAATTTAAATATATGCTGGTCGTACCCGAGAGCACAGTGCTCTCTCTGGCCGACAGGTGGATCCGGGGCCCACTGTCAGCCTCTTCTTCTCCCTCTGGTTCTCTCTTCTTCCTCTCTCCCGCGCGCTTTCCCGCGCTTTCTCCACCGGCGACGCCTAGCGCGTAGGGCATCTAGGCCGTACCGCGGTAGTGCACGGCGTGCTAGCTGCCGGTGCAGCATGCACTCACCTCGCGGGCCAGTGCGCTGTCGGCACTGCTCGCGGATTCGTCTCCGAACACCGGCGATCGGCGACGAGCGGCGTTGGTGGACTTCGCCCACCGTACACCGAGCTCGAGCTATAAAATGGCCGGGGTGCTCCTCTCTTCTTCCTCACACCTGGCCTCACTTCTCCTCCTCCTTCTTCCTCCATTATTGCTTATAAAGCTCGGGTTAGGCTTTAATGGCGGAGGCGATGCCGGACTGGTTTGCGATCCTGATATGCGGAGGGCTGGCGACACTGCTGGGGCTCTCCATGCTCCTGTGCGCGATGATCCTCGACGATCGTCGCGACGCTGCTGCTCGGGTGTTAGCTCTCCGCGGTGGTGGTGATCACGAGGAGTAGATGGGTTGTGCCGGGTGCTAACTGTTGTTAGGGGGTGATTAGCTGGATGTAACACCGTTGCAAAGTTTGGCAAACAGTGTATGTGTTCGAATGATTATGGTTGTGAGTCTGCTGCCGTGGTGCTGTGTGAAATTAATTAATCCACCTCGTGAGAAGGTGCAGATGTAGCAACTCAGGGAAAAGAAATCTCACTCCAGGATTTTGCGAGGGAAAAACAGTTAATTTAAAGGAGCATAAACCACAACAAAAACTACACACATTAGTAGAAGCCAAATAATTGACTCGTCGTACAAACTCAGGGTATCACGCATAAGTCACACACATAAATAAATGTTGCAATAATGAACACCGCAGCGACATCTAAAATGGAAACGGTAACTGGACGGGGTCCCTAGAAAACGTCTCTGGTACTGGGATACACTCCTCTTCTATCGGGGGAAGTGGATTGACCAGTCGATGCACGTGTCTCTCCTAGTCGGGCCTTACTTCTCTACCAATGGCGATCTGAGGATTTAAATCTGCGAGGCTCTGGAGATAACCCATCACACGTTGGGTTAAATGCTCTTGAGCGATGACGTACTGGACAAGGTTGGCCAGGACTGGGTCTCTCTCAATTCGTCCACCGGGAAAAGATGTCACTCCTCCGGGTGCTGCACGGCTCGGGAAGTAATAATACCCTCGTTCGCTGGCATAGGGTACCGCGAATCGAAGGCGAGCAAGCGCTTCGTATGCAACAGCTTCTATGGCCATATGTGGGGTTAGCATAGATTTCCCCACGAAGGAGACCTCCGTTCGATCTTGGTTTGAGTTTACGGGGAGGGATGTGTACGGTTGCCCAATATCTCGAGGTGGAATGGGTGATTCTCGATTTGAACAACTCGTACTGGGGTGGCTGGGTAGCGCCCATGGTACTGCAGGTAAAATCCCACAATATCTTGACAAAACTACCCTGGGTTGCATCTGGGGTTCTCAGGTAAATGCCGGGGGTCGACATGGCAAGAAATGGTTGTGAGGGTAGTGCACAAGGTGAGAGGTGCTTGGCAAGGTCACGCGGTGGCCTTTTTATAGCACCGGAGCTGTGTCATTTTTACCGTGGTGAATGGTAAAGAAAATTTTCAGCTCTGTTCCAAGGGTCGGGGTCAAGCCACAGATTCACACAATTCACTATAGTCATGTGTTACTGTGGGGGTTGTCGGGGAGGTTTTTGGTAACTGTGTCTGGGATAGAAATCTTATACTGCATACTGGCGTATCCAGGCAAGGCTACTATTAAAAAAGAGGCACGACAACAGGCGGCATTTAATTACAAGGCCACACGATTACAAAGCGAGGGTACACTCGGACTCGATACGACTCGGGTGACTTAGTCTACCTCGTTTACATCCAAGCGGGCGTGCCTTGTGGATGTTGAGGCTTCTCCACGGGTCTCGCCGTCGGAATTAGCTGGAGTGGGTTGAGGGGCTGCAGGCTCGGGGTAGCGATGAGGACCATCTCGGGGATTGTTGGCCACAACCCCGTTGGAGTGTGCTCCCAATATGCGACGAAGCACTTCTAGGGTTATCGCAGCACCTTGGCCGATGGCTGGGGCAGGCCTCAGGGACTCGATCGGGTGTCCAAACAGCACGACTAGGTTGTCGGCATTGGGCTAGTTCTCTTCTCTCGCCGGGGCTCGACGAACCATCTCTCCACGAGCTGCGATTAGATCAATAGTGATTTGATCGCACAGTTCCTCTAGTGCACTTACATAGCGCACTAGGTGCAACAATGTAGGATCTGTCTCGTGATCTCCGTTGGCAACTTGGGGTGGTCTACCATACCCCTCACGTCTGGGGTAGTAGTGGAACGAGCGACAGTTAACTCTGGGCGACAAGTGCCGGAGATGAACTATAGCTTCTCGAGCAGCTAGTTGGATGGCTTGTGGCTCAAAGCAAGTCATTCTTCCGGTGAACCTGTAGGGGCGTTCGGGTGCTAGACCCCTACCGTAGATGTGTACAGTGGCCCAGAATTGACGGTTCTCACCGCTCATGGGTCCTTGGTACACAACATATTCTGGGGGCTCTTCTAACGCATAGGCACGATGGGTGAGGTTTGCGAGTATGGTCACAAAGCCTCCAAGGTTGGTTGCTGTGGTCTCATTGTGCACGACAGGGCTAGGCATTGTAGCTTGGTTTGGGGTAGAGGCTGTGCTGTGCTATGTTGGGGCTAGCGTGCCCCTTTTTATAGGAAAAGGGGACGGAGTCTTCCTTCGCACGTTTGAGAGAAAGGACTATTTAGGGGCAGGTTACTGGCGCGTGATCGACAGGCTTAGGTTGATAGGTTGGGCACCGACTGCCAAAAGGTGTCGGGTCACTGTGGGGCTATCTTGTATGAGAAGCTTGGTTCGGTTATGGCTTGATGGGTTGGTCTGCCTAAGTTTATTGACCTGGCTAAGATAGGATTAGCCAATGGTCAGCCTGGCTCTGATACCAAGTCTGTCACAACCGGATTTTCCGGACATTGATTTCCAAAAAATGGCCGTCGTGCTCACCAGCCCCAGGATTACTGTTAGCTGATGAGGCACCAACTTGATACAGAAATTCCAAGCAAAAATACAAAATATGTAGTACAAGACCATTCTGGCCTGTGAGTACAACAATTGGGTTTCTAGTGGTCGATGGCGGAAGCGGTTTTTGAGTCGTCAGTGTCTATGGGACTCCATTTCCCACAGGAACAGCTGACCAGGTCAACTCCTATCTTCGTGAGGCTGCTATCACCGTTGCTTAGTTTCCGGGGCTGTCACCGCAACGCTCCTCTCCATGCAGAAATCTGGCCAAGACAATAGCCAGGGACAAGCCAGTGAGTACTTTGAATGTACTCGCAAACATTATGAACACTGGGATAATATAATTGATAATCATGCACTGAAAAAATTCTATGATCACATCGTCAGTCATAAATAAAACATCTTTTATGCATGCAAGCAGGTTGTTTATATGCAACATGAATAAGCAATAATGGAGTGGGGAATAAAATGCCGCAGTCGGGCGTCTGAACGACAGCACCTAAAGGGCTTATAAAGTAAATAAATAACAAGCAATGGCACAGTCGGGCGTCTCAGCGACACCACATAAAGGGCTTATAAAAGAAATAAATAACAAGCAATGCCACAGTCGGGCGTCTCAGCGACACCACATAAAGGGCTTATAAAATAAATAAATAAATAACAAGCAATGCCACAGTCGGGCGTCTTAGCGACACCACATAAAGGGCTTATAAAATAAATAAATAAATAAATAACAAGCAATGCCACAGTCGGGCGTCTCAGCGACACCACATAAAGGGCTTATAAAATAAATAAATAACAAGCAATGCCACAGTCGGGCATCTCAGCGACACCACATAAAGGGCTTATAAAATAAATAAATAACAAGCAATGCCACAGTCAGGCGTCTCAGCGACACCACATAAAGGGCTTATAAAACAAATAATCAGAATGAATATCCAGGAGGTAGAACCATCCCAGGGATACTCAATGATATAATGGGTTAGTCCATAATAATAATAATCATAATCTTCACAAGTCACAAGTCACAGTCCAAGTTCTGGTTTAACAATCTCTCCTCCGAAGACCGACACTAAGACCAACCCTTCACCCATCCCAGACTGTAATCCTTAACCATGGACACGACTATTCGAATAGGTTTAATCTCTGCAGAGGGGGTACTCTTTACCCACGAGTAACGGATTCCTTTAGTCCATCGGGACTAATTCCGTCTACGGCCTTTTAGTTGAAAACACGCCTAACTGGCACACACCAGCTTAATTAACTCATCAGTGTCTGGAATCACCAACGACACTTGTTAAGCAAAACTCTAAGTGGAGAGGCTACAACCTCGCGTAGCATGGGATCAAATTTATATCGCGCGCTCTAAGGGGTAGCCTCCCCTCTTGGTACCAACCGGAAACACCCATGCCCCCTGACCAGGTGGCATGCCTACCGGCTACAACCGACATCTTCCACCATGGCCTCTCTGTACGGTGTGTGCTGGAAAGGGGTTGACGACTTACTGAACCGTACCCTACCTGCGGCAGGGACGAGTGGTAGTACGAGGCAAATATGGGGGTTACTGGAACAAGACTCGATCTACGGCCGACTCCGGAGGCTTATAAGTTCCCTGCATGACATGTATATCAAATATATTTCAACCGACGAAATCACCACCCATTATACCTTACTATGCCATACCGGACATAACCGTCCCGATGGGGACTGGCGACAAGCTCACTCCTACCCAAGGCAGAGGCTTTCCTGGATTCCTTTCCGGCATGCATGCAAGGCACATGAGGATGATTACCATCACAAGTATATTCATTTCCAACAGCAAGGAAATCACTAATATGCCTTCATGCAAATGATCACAGCGCAACATAAAATAACGAGTTCTCCGAAATGAGATGGTGTTATAAACGAGTCAACTAACACACCAAAAATATTATGCCGGGGTTCAGAATGCTTGCCTTCATGGTGTGGAAGGGCAGGGTGCACTCCAAATCTTTTGAAAGCTTCCTTCTCTTCCAAAATCCTATTTTCAAAAATATGCAAATAACACATATTTCAAAAACAATACAAAAAAGTTGTTTGGAAAATTTTCAAATAAATCTCAAAATAAACTAGACAGAATTTGAGGGATGTAGGAAAAAGAGTCAACTCATTTGGAGTTGTATTTAAAAAGTTAAGCTCAGTCAGAGTTTTGGTCAAAATCTGTTATTTAAAATTAAAACAGAAAAAGAAAAATGTTTCGAATATACGTACACGTCGAAGGCGTATTTTGGTTATACGCTTCCACTTACTCCAACATGGACGGCGCGCGAGTCACTGACAGTGTGCCCGCCTGGCCCACTGGTCAGGTTTGACTAGTCTATCCCTCCCTCCTCTTTCTCTGCCCGAACGGAGGCGAGGCAACGGCGATCGTCGCCGGCGAACGGCGGTTCCCCGCGGGTTCCAGAGGGTCTGGATGGATCCGTGAGACCGAGGCGGTCCTTCCGGTGGTCGCTGGGTAGACGGGGGTGGAAAGAGTCGTCGGCGGTGAGCTTCGCGGTGGAGGGGGCTTCAGGAGCAAAGTGGTTTTGGGGCTACGGTGGTTCTCGATCAAAATCGAGTAGGCGGATGGGTTCACGGGAGGAAGAGAAAGTTCCTGGTGAAGAGAACGGAGAGGGGGAGGCCCTGGTGGTGCCGGAATGGCCGGGGCAGTGGCGGCGGCTGCGGTTGCCGGAGATGGGGAAGGAGACCTCCCCGGGTCGATTGGCTGCTAATGGGGGTCCTAGGGAGATGGCTTGGGACTGCCTGCGTGCGGAGACGAGCTCGGGGCTCCTTAAATAGGCGATCGGGGTCGGTTCCGATGGTGGCCGCGGATAAGGTCGCCGGCGACCGCCATTCTGTAGCTAGGGCGTCGTGGCGGCGACGAGCGCTAGTGGACACGCATGTGGATGAGCTCGCGCTGTTCCAGGGGCCAGGTGGCGAGCGGGAGAGGCTTGGGCGGTGTTGAACTGAGCAGGGGCTGTCGGCGGCCGCGGCGGCTAGCTCCTAGCTTGCCGGAGCCGTGGCGAGGGGCTCTTGGCACGTTGCGGTGAGAAGGGGAGCGCATGGCGTGGCTCTGCAGATCGGGGCAAACCCAGGGGCGCGACGCGGCGGCTCGGGCATGGCACGTGCAAAACGCGTGCTCTGCTCACGCCCAGAGAACGCACGGAACGTGCTCGACAAAATGCCAGGGCATGCTAGAAGTCTCGGGTGAGGTTGGGGTTTAACAGACCTAGGTTAAAGTCATCTAGAGGCTTAGTGGACAGGTTAGTTTGATCAGAGTTGCAAGTTCACAGTGCAATGACAAAATTCATGTCAAAGCTGTTCATGCACTCTAGGTGTTTGACAAAATGTGACAGGCACCTAGGCATTTCTTGGAGTGGCGAAAACTTCCAGAGTGGGGTCTCTTTAGATGAATAAGAGGGTGGTGAGGTTAGTTTGTGAAAAGCACAAACTTGTTAGTGCAAGTTTTGCAAAACTATAATACTGGATAGGAGATAAATGGCATTATTTCATGAACCAAAAATATTCACATGGGTGCATGCTCCTGGACTTAGGGGTCTTGTAGGGTTGACTACATGTAGGAGAAGGCACAAGGTCACTGGAGCAAAAATAAATAGGGTTGTAGTAGAAATCACAAGGCTGGACCAGAATGAAAATGAGGTTGATTCACTCAAATTTTTCAAATAACATCACTGGGTTTTTGCATAAAGTTGAATCATATGCTACTACCAACATCCCATAATTTTGGTGGAGGCCAGAAAGAAATATTTAAATGGGTTGTTGTGCAAAATTGCACTCTGGACCAGAGAAGAAAAATTGATGCAGAGCTCAAAATATTACATGAATAAAAGATATTTTTGTATAAAAGTGATTTAAAAGTAGCACATGACAACTCCAAATTTTTGGTTGGAACTTTTTGTGAATTTATCAAATGGTTGTAGTTCAAATATGGCCATATAACCTTGAAAAACCATTTTTCAAGAAAATAAAGATCAAGCAAATTAATTATGTAATTAGTTATACTGATAAAAGAAAAGTTTTTCTTGAGTGGTTAAACAAGTCCAATAACATATTTGAAAGGTTTTCACTTTAGGGAACAAGTCCATGATAATAAGAAAGGAAATGTTTCAAAAAATCAAAAGGGAGTCCAAAAAATCAAAGTTTTAATTCCTGGCAAAAATTTTAATTTAATAAGACAAGGCCAAAAAAATTTTGGGGTGTCACTACATTTTCCGGGTATTAATTTCCAGAAAATGGTCGTTGTGCTCACCAGCCCCAGGATTACTATTAGCTGATGAGGCACCAACTTGATACAGAAATTCCAAGCAAAAATACAAAATGTGTAGTACAAGACCATTCGGGTCTGTGAGTACAACAATTGGTTTCTAGTGGTCGATGGCGGAAGCGGTTTGTGGTTCACCATGGTCTATGGGACTCCATTTCCCACAGGAACAGCTGACCAGTTTAACTCCTATCTTCATGAGGCTGCTATCACCGTTGCTTAGGTTCCGAGGCTGTCATCGCAACGCTCCTCTCCAAGCAAGCAATCTGGCCAAGACAATAGCCAGGGACAAGCCAGTGAGTACTTTTGAATGTACTCGCAAAACATTATGAACACGGGTATAATATAGCAAACAATATTCATGCTTTGAAAATATTCTATCATCACAACGTCAGTCATGAAAATAAAATCCCGATGCATGCAAGCAGGTTATTTATATGCAACAGGAATAGGTAATGACAGAATAGTAATAAAATGCACCGATCGGATGTCTGAAGCGACGTCTCGAAAGGATAGTAAAAGTGAGCATGCCTCAATCGGGCGTCTTAGCGACACCACATAAAGGGCTTATAAGGTAAATAAATATCAAGCATGCCACTGTCGGGCGTCTCAGCGACACCACATAAAGGGCTTATAAGGTAAATAAATAACAAGCATGCCACAGTCGGGCGTCTCAGCGACACCACATAAAGGGCTTATGAATAAAATAACAAGCATGCCACAGTCGGGCGTCTGAGCGACACCACATAAAGGGCTTGTAAGTAAATGAAATAACGAACCTGCCACAGTCGGGCGTCTGAGCGACTCCACATAAAGGGCTTATATATATAAACATAATCATAGTGAATATCGAGGAGGTGGTACCGTCCCAGGGATATTCATTATTTCAAACAGTGCAAACGGTTAGTGCATAATGATAATAATCATAACCATCATATATCACAAGTCATAATCAATATTCGGGTTTAGTAGTTTCTCCTCCGAAGACCGACACTAAGACCGACACTTGACCCATCCCAGACTGTAGTCCTTAACCATGGACACGGCTATTCGAATAGGTTTAATATCTCTACAGAGGGTGTACTCTTTACCCACGAGTAACGGATTTCTTTAGTTCATCAGAACTAATTCTGTCTACGGTCTTTTAGTTGAAAACACGCCTGACTTGCACACACCAGCTTAACTTTACTCGTGTCTGGAATCACCCATGACACCTGTTAAGCAAAACTCTAAGTGGGGAGGCTACAACCTCGCGCAGCACGGGATCAAATTTCTATCGCGCGCTCTAAGGGGTGCCCCCCTCTCGGTCCCAACCGGAAACACCCATGCCCCCAGACCAGGTGGCGGATTTTCCGGACATTGATTTCCAGAAAATGGCCGTCGTGCTCACCAGCCCCAGGATTACTGTTAGCTGATGAGGCACCAACTTGATACAGAAATTCCAAGCAAAAATACAAAATATGTAGTACCAGACCATTCTGGCCTGTGAGTACAACAATTGGGTTTCTAGTGGTCGATGGCGGAAGCGGTTTGTGAGTCGTCAGTGTCTACGGGACTCCATTTCCCACAGGAACAGCTGACCAGGTCAACTCCTATCTTCGCGAGGCTGCTATCACCGTTGCTTAGTTTCCGGGGCTGTCACCGCAACGCTCCTCTCCATGCAGAAATCTGGCCAAGACAATAGCCAGGGACAAGCCAGTGAGTACTTTGAATGTACTCGCAAACATTATGAACACTGGGATAATATAATTGATAATCATGCACTGAAAAAATTCTATGATCACATCGTCAGTCATAAATAAAACATCTTTTATGCATGCAAGCAGGTTGTTTATATGCAGCATGAATAAGCAATAATGGAGTGGGGTATAAAATGCCGCAGTCGGGCGTCTGAACGACACCACCTGAAGGGCTTATAAAGTAAATAAATAACAAGCAATGCCACAGTCGGGCGTCTCAGCGACACCACATAACGGGCTTATAAAACAAATAATCACAATGAATATCCAGGAGGTAGAACCGTCCCAGGGATACTCAATGATATACTGGGTTAGTCCATAATAATAATCATCATAATCTTCACAAGTCACAAGTCACATTTCAAGTTCTGGTTTAACAATCTCTCCTCCGAAGACAGACACTAAGACCAACCCTTCACCCATCCCAGACTGTAATCCTTAACCATGGACACGGCTATTCGAATAGGTTTAATCTCTGCAGAGGGGGTACTCTTTACCCACGAGTAACGGATTCCTTTAGTCCATCGGGACTAATTCCGTCTACGGCCTTTTAGTTGAAAACACGCCTAACTTGCACACACCAGCTTAACTCATCGGTGTCTGGAATCACCCACGACACTTGTTAAGCAAAAGTCTAAGTGGGGAGGCTACAACCTCGCGTAGGATGGGATCAAATTTCTATCGTGCGCTCTAAGGGGTGGCCTCCCCTCTCGGTCCCAACCGGAAACACCCATGCCCCCTGACCAGGTGGCATGCCTACCGGCTACAACCGACATCTTCCACCATGGCCTCTCTGTATGGTGTGTGCTGGAAAGGGGTTGACGACTTACTGAACCGTACCCTACTTGCGGCAGGGACGAGTGGTAGTACGAGGCAAATATGGGGGTTACTGGAACAATACTCAATCTACGGCCGACTCCAGAGGCTTATAAGTTCCCTGCATGACATGTATAACAAATATATTTCAACCGACGAAATCACCACCCATCATACCTTACTATGCCATACCGGACATAACCGTCCCGACGGGGACCCGCGACAAGCTCACTCCTACCCAAGGCAGAGGCTTTCCCGGATTCCTTTCCGGCATGCATGCAAGGCACATGAGGATGATTACCATCACAAGTATATTCATTTCCAACAGCAAGGAAATCACTAATATGCCTTCATGCAAATGATCACATCGCCACATAAAATAACGAGTTCTCCGAAATGAGGTGGTGTTATAAACGAGTCAACTAACACACCAAAAATATTATGCCGGGGTTCAGAATGCTTGCCTTCATGGTGTGGAAGGGCAGGGTGCACTCCAAATCTTTTGAAAGCTTCCTTCTCTTCCAAAATCCTATTTTCAAAAATATGCAAATAACACATATTTCAAAAACAGTACAAAAAAGTTGTTTGGAAAATTTTCAAATAAATCTCAAAATAAACTAGACAGAATTTGAGGGATGTAGGAAAAAGGATCAACTCATTTGGAGTTGTATTTAAAAAGTTAAGCTCAGTCAAAGTTTTGGTCAAAATCTGTTATTTAAAATTAAAACAAAAAAAGAAAAACGTTTCGAATATACGTACACGTCGAAGGCGTATTTTGGTTATACGCTTCCACTTAGTCCAACATGGACGGCGCGAGAGTCACTAACAGTGGGCCCGCCTGGCCCATTGGTCAGGTTTGACTGGTCTATCCCTCCCTCCTCTTCCTCTGCCCGAACGGAGGCGAGGCAACGGCGATCGTCGCCGGCGAACGGTGGTTCCCCGTGGGTTCCAGAGGGTCTGGATGGATCCGTGAGACCCAGGCGGTCCTTCCGGTGGTCGCTGGGTAGATGGGGGTGGAAAGAGTCGTCGGCGGTGAGCTTCACGGCGGAGGGGACTTCGGGAGCAGAGTGGTTTGGGGCTACGGTGGTTCCCGATCAAAATCGAGTAGGGGGATGGGTTCACGGGAGGAAGAGAAAGTTCCTGGTGAAGAGAACGGAGAGGGGGAGGCCCTGGTGGTGCCGGAATGGCCGGGGCAGTGGTGGCGGCTGCGGTTGCCGGAGATGGGGAAGGAGACCTCCCCGGGTCGATTGGCTGCCAATGGGGGTCCTAGGGAGATGGCTTGGGACTACCTGCATGCGGAGACGAGCTCGGGGCTCCTTAAATAGGCGATCGGGGTCGGTTCCGACGGTGGTCGCGGATAAGGTCGCCGGCGACCGCCATTCTGTAGCTAGGGCGTCGTGGCGGCGACGAGCGCTAGTGGACACGCTTGTGGATGAGCTCGCGCTGTTCCACGGGCCAGGTGGCGAGCGGGAGAGGCTTGGGCGGCGTTGAACTGAGCAGGGGCTGTTGGCGGCCGTGGCGGCTAGCTCCTGGCTTGCCGGAGCCGTGGCGAGGGTCTCTTGGCGCGTTGCGGTGAGAAGGGGAGCGCGTGGCGCGGCTCTGCAGATCGGGCCAAACCCAGGGGCGCGACGCGGCGGCTCGGGCGCGGCACGTGCAAAACGCGTGCTCTACTCACGCCCAGAGCACGCACGGAACGTGCTCGACAAAATGCCAGGGCATGCTAGAGTTCTCAGGTGAGGTTGGGGTTTAACAGACCTAGGTTAAAGTCATCTAGAGGCTTAGTGGACAGGTTAGTTTAATCAGAGGTGCAAGTTCACGGTGCAATGACAAAATTCATGTCAAAGCTGTTCACGCACTCTAGGTGTTTGACAAAATGCCACAGGCACCTAGGCATTTCTTGGAGTGGCCAAAACTTCCAGAGTGGGGTCTCTTTAGATGAATAAGAGGGTGGTGAGGTTAGTTTGTGAAAAGCACAAACTTGTTAGTGCAAGTTTTGCAAAACTACAATTCTGGACAGGAGATAAATGGCATTATTTCATGAACCAAAAATATTCAAATGGGTGCATGCTCCTGGACTTAGGGGTCTTGTAGGGTTGACTACAAGTAGGAGAAGGCACAAGGTCACTGGAGCAAAAATAAATAGGGTTGTAGTAGAAATCACAAGGCTGGACCAGAATGAAAATGAGGTTGATTCACTCAAATTTTTCAAATAACATCACTGGGTTTTTGCATAAAGTTGAATCATATGCTACTACCAACATCCCATAATTTTGGTGGAGGCCAGAAAGAAATATTTAAATGGGTTGTAGTGCAAAATTGCACTCTGGACCAGAGAAGAAAAATTGATGCAGAGCTCAAAATATTACATGAATAAAAGATATTTTTGTATAAAAGTGATTTAAAAATATCACATGACAACTCCAAATTTTTGGTTGGAACTTTTTGTGAATTTATCAAATGGTTGTAGTTCAAATATGGCCATATAACCTTGAAAAACCATTTTTCAAGAAAATAAAGATCAAGCAAATTAATTATGTAATTAGTTATACTGATAAAAGAAAAGTTTTTCTTGAGAGGTTAAACAAGTCCAATAACATATTTGAAAGGTTTTCACTTTAGGGAACAACTCCATGATAATAAGAAAGGAAATGTTTCAAAAAATCAAAAGGGAGTCCAAAAAAATCAAAGTTTTAATTCCTGGCAAAAAATTTAATTTAATAAGACAAGGCCAATAATTTTTTTGGGGTGTCACAGGTACTTGCGACTAATGCATGGGCCGGGGTATCTTAGTACTTAATTAAGTAGGATCAACCGCCCCGCCATTCTTGTTGGATTAAACCATAGGTGGCAATAGAGCCATGTGATTAGGCCCAACTTAGAATTCTCCTTAGCATCGATAAAACCTAGATGATAAACCCAACATAGGTGGCAATAGAGCCAAGTGATTAGTGCCAAGTGATTAGGCCCAACCTAGGGTGCCTCGGCATCGATAAACCCTAAATGATGAAAACTTAACTTGGCTTCTATAGGGTGCCTCAGTGTCGATGAGAACCTAAATGATGTACGCTTAGGCTTTTAGGGTGCCTCGGCGTCGACAAACCCTAAATGATAAAAGCTTAGCTTTTAGGATGCCTCAGTGTCAACAAACCCTAAATGATGAGACCATGATCTTGTTCCTTGACAATAACCAACTTTTTGACCAAACTTTTTTCCTATTTAGAGCGAAACATGGCCCACCACAATGAGGCCGGCGGTTCGGGCGGCAAGCAATTTTGGGAGCTGTCCCAGGAGTTGGAGGAAGAACCTCACCGCTATGAGGACGCCGCGGAAGACACCGATCCTGACTACACAACCCCTAGTGGCGTCGGGGATGACACCACTTATGATGGCGCCGCGGATGCCACCACTGATGATGGCGGCGCACGCACAGATGGCAGCCAACCGAAGAGGCAATGGAAGGACCGGCGCCCGAACGTGCTCGGCACCGTTAGGGAGGAATTTACTGAAGTGAACTCCGACGGTCATCCGATGGCGCCCAAACACGTAGTCAAGGGGTACTCGATTCAGCTCGGGTGCATTCTCCGGAGCACCGCCTCGATCAACACCGAGAACCTAAGGCATAAGGACTGAGGGAATTTGCGCAGCCTCCTCTTCACGAAGCTGCACGAACGAGACAAGTTCCCCGCTGAGTTCGCAAACACACGCCTCTCGGGTAATAAAGTGAACGGTGCCACCCTCACGACGATGAGCACGGCCCTGTCTACTTGGAAAAGCACGGTGAAGGCAAAGATTGACAAAGGTGATAGTTATGAGAAGATCAAGGTGAAATATCCTTTGATTAGCGAAGATGAGTACAAGGAGTTCAAGATCAAGTGCAATAGCCCCGCATCCTCCGAATCAAGTCAGTGGGGGAAAGAAATGCGGCAGTTGAACATAGGGGTCCACCAACTCGGTCCCGGCGGTTACAGAGTGGCGGAGCCTGTATGGGACAAGGAGGACGCGGAGCGTGCCGAGCAAGGCCTACCGCCCCGCCTTGAGAAATACAGTGACAAGTAGACCAGGAACTTTCTCAGGGCCCGGTACAAGGAGGACCCGGTAACAAAGGAGCTTACCACGGATCCAAAGACCAAGGAGCTTGAGCTTGTTCTGGTAAGGAATACACCCCCGCGTAATTAGCTCCATATGATTGCATTCTAATTAATCCCCAATATTTCTAAATGGTTCACGTTCCTTCCGCATGACAAAGAAAGCAGTAGCGCGGGGTCGTCTCAGAGCTCCCCTTTCGACACCCCTTTGAATAGGTCGTTGAACGTAATGAAAAACAGTGATAAGCTCAATAAGCCGACGTCAGCTGGTCGTGTGGTCGGCAAAGGCTTATCCACAAAATGATCGTCATACTATGCCGCTGGTGGGCGAAAGGAGAAAAAGACCAGCTCGGAAAGCCAGTCACGCGAGGTTGAAGCACTCAAGGCGCAAGTGGCATGGATTCCAGAGATGGTCCAAGAGCAAGTGCAACAACAACTAGGATCGATGCTCACCGGCATTATGCCCACCTGGATTCATGGGATAACGACGTGGATTGCGGGTGGCCAACAGGGGCGGCCCCCGATTCCCAGCTTCACAGCCAGCAACTCGCACAACGCGCAGGCGGCGCCATTGGTGTCTCCGGCGGCGGCTGTATTGGTGTCTACGGCGGCGGTGCCATTGGTGTCTCCGGCGGTGGCGGTATTGGTGTCTGCGACGCCGGCATTGGAGCTTAATGCACCCGGGTGTACGCCGGCCGGCACCTCGCCAGCAAGCAGCCCCTCCGTCAGTTGCACGCCCGCCGTTGGCGGTGCCTCGACATTAGCCGAGCTCGACGGCATCATGGTAACTAAGCCTCTCGGCCGAGGACTTCATCTCCTTGCCTTTGACTAGGCATCCCTGATGCCCTACATGTTTTCGCAGGGCGCCGCCGACGTTCCTTGCACTCTCCTGCACCTCGTGGGCGGCGAGTTGGTCGATGTCGCCAAGGGCAGAATCGTTCAACCGGGCAACCCCGTGTTCCACGGTAATCCGATGCCACCCACAATGTATAGGGTTGAAGTGGTTCGGGGGCTGCCAGGCTGCGACGAGCTGTTACCTCCGATTCGACCCGCTGGGGCCGACGAAGAAGATGAGATGACCCTCAGCGCCTACGTAAGCTGGCCCCTGCTTTGCCGAAGAGCCAGATTCGTTTGGGGGCAAGACTGCCAGTCGTGCCGGCGCCAAGCCATGGCAAGAACGCCACAACGCTACCGGACATGCCGGACATCCCTATGGCACAGGATCCGGACATGCATATGGCACAGGATCCGGACGACGACTACAACGACGATGGTACATTTACCAACATCGATAAGTACTTTGCGAACATGGGTACGGTGACGAGTTCTGCGGGCCTCCTTCTCAAGAACCCAAACAAGACGACCGCGATCTAGCTGGTACGGCGGAGAACCCCAATTGCAACAGACGTTGTTTGGCGTTCAGTTCTCAGGAGACGCCTCCAGCTGCTGCCTTCACCGAGCCTCAGATAGCGGAGGTGCCAAATATTATCAGCCCCAACATGCTCAAGAAGGCATTTTGTGAGCAGAACTCGGTCCCATTACAGCAGATCAAGAAGAAGGGCCGGAAACGGCACACTAAAAAGGACGCCGGTGCGAGCCAGCCCGCACCGAGTACGATCCGTGCTAAGGACGGGCCACCTTCACCTAAGGATATCTCGAGGAGGGTGCATGTGGCGGGTAGGGCGATGCTACTGACAAATATGCTCAATGCTGCAACCGGTGCTATGCGGAGTCTGCACGACAGTGTTCTTTCTTTGGAGAAGCGGCGTCTCAGAGAGAATGATGTGGCATACCCGGTTTTCGTGGCCAAGGTGCCAGAGGGCAAGGGACTTGTGGATGGCGCCATCGGGGGTACGATCGCCCTGCGGTTTGATGACATCTTTGCTATGTTCAACCTTCATCCACTGCACTACACCTTTGTTCCGCTATTTTCGCTGAGTATGGAGATGCGGATCATTAGAGACAATACCCCGGACATAGTGATCGTCGACCCCTTCTACATGCGTGCCAAGCTCTTGAGCAACGCTGGGGACCTCCAAGTCGCGAGTTCACACCTCGAAGACGTCATTCTGGCAAACCCATATAAGGATAACTTCCTTGTGGCTTACTTTCTTAAGTCATCCCTTAACCCATATAAGGATAACTTCCTTGTGGCTTACTTTCTTGAGTAAGTCATCCCTCCAAGTCGCGGTCAGAAGGATGCCTACTACGCCCTCCATCACATGCGGGCGATTGTAAGGGACCATCATCACCTTCTGCTACCAAATAATCTCAAAGATTGGGCCACGAGCTTGTCGGCAATCCAGGACGCGGACATCAGACAAGAATTCTTTCGCATCCAGTCGGAGTTTGCGGACATCATCAATCAAGATGTCCTTCATACCTCGGGGCAGTTCTTCCTTAGATATCAACCGTCCAACATTGAGATAGACGGAATGCTACAAATGCAGGCTGACAACGCCCGCGATTTCATGACCATCACAACAGACGGCGACTTCATCCACACTCCTGTCCATGAGTCGAGTCGAAAGTAGTCATGTGTAGTTCTGAAACATTGATTAGCTCATGTTGTAATTAAACTTTAATGAATCACTACTAGGAAAAGGGCTATAGATATGATTGACACTAATGGCGCACCAGGGAAGTAGTGCGCCACTACTATATACTAATGGCGCACCAGTTGGTGATGCGCCATTAGTGTGGAAGACACTAATGGTGCACCAGAAAACCGGTGCGCCACTAGTGATAATTTTTTTTCGTTTTTACATACATACTAATGGCGCATCCTACCGAAGTGCGCCATTACTAGTTCTAACTAGTAATGGCGCACCAGACATGGAGTGCGCCAGTACTGAATTTTTTTTATTCTTTTTTTTGCAAAACTACTAATGGCGCACCGCCTCACAGTGCGCCATTACTAGTTTAAACTACTAATGGCGCACCCTGTAAAAGTGCGCCATTAGTATATATATTTTTTTACTTTTCTGCAAAACTACTAATGGCGCACCACCTGCAGGTGCGCCATTAGTAACCAGGGTTACTAATGGCGCATTTGCAGGTGGTGCGCCATTAGTAACCTGGGACCCAACAAGATATTTTGGACAGCCCCACACCTACCCACTCACTTTCCCCACTTCATTCCCTCCACCTCCTTCTCCAAGCTTTCGGCTGCCTCCTCCTCCTCACCTCATTTCCATCATAGATTCATCAAAATTAAGTGGTGAAATTACCTTTTTATGATAGGTAAGTAAGGGGAAAGCTAACTTCATGATGTAGATCTACTTTTTTTCTCCCTAGCTCGCTCCAACAACGTGCACATGCACTTTTTGTGGCCTAGCTAGATCTATGTATGTTTGTGGTGTTGCATATATGTTTGTGTTTGCAGGTACCGGTATTTGAAATGTGATAGTTGCCAATATTTTGCGAGAATGTTGATTCGTTTACGTTTTGGCGAGAATTTTGGCACTATGCATTCTTTTTGGTCCTATTTTTAGGGAAGGTCGTGCCAAATTTTTTCTTGGTTCTAAAATATTGTTTTGCTCTACCCCGCAGGCGACCATGGTCCGCACGATGACCGAAGGCATCGTGAATAGGTTTTTGAGCTCCGCGAAGGCCGAGATGCTTCAAAAGAACGAGACGGAGATAAGATGTCCGTGTCAAAGATGCAAGCTGAAGAGCCTTATTGCGGACCCGGATTCCGGGCAGGTGCGGGACCACCTGCTCTTGCATAGTTTCATGGATGGCTATCGGTGGCTAGGTGATGAAGATGTCTATCCATGGGGGCTGGGCAAGAAATGAGGAAGGGCAACAAGGCAAGTACCACCGCGGCGAGGGCGGGCGAGAAGACGAAGAATCTCCAGGACATGATCACGACGGTGATGTTGTACACAGTCATCATGTAGAAGATGTTGTACATGACGATGAGGAAGATCAAGACAAAGGGCATGATCATGAAGATGAAGATGCCGGAGCAGACAACGATGGAGGCTGGGTGCAGGACCCTCATATTCAAGAGCTGCTTCTCAAGCAGACGGATAACGCAAGAGCTGCTGCCCGAGAGAAAGCCAAGCTGGATCAACCGGAGATAGACGCGGTTACTCCATTGTATGAAGGATGCAGGCCCGAGGATACCCGCCTGAAAGTAACGCTCATGGCTCTGGAGATGAAGGTAAAACACAAAATGACCGACGCATGCTTCGACGAGATCATGTCATTCTGGCACGAACGTCTTCCCAAGGGGAACAAGTGCCCGACCAGTTTCGAGGAGGCGAAGCAAATCGTGTGTCCTCTGGATTTACCGCACGTGAAATACCATGTGTGCATGAACAATTGCATCATTTATCGGGACGAGCACGCGGAGTCTACCATATGTCCGGTGTGCGGCGTCACTTGATACAAGAAGAGGAAGAAAGCTCCGCAAAAATCAGTGTGGTACCTTCCAATCACTCCTCGTCTGCAGCGGTATTTCGCGAACCATAAGGTAGCAAAGCTCCTGCGTTGGCACGCAGATAGGGAGGAGAAGAAGCAGGCAGATGACGGAAATGATCCGGAGATAAATAAAAAAGACAAGATGCTGAGTCACCCCAAGGATGCGAGCCAGTGGCAAGCATTGAACTTCGAATACCCAGAATTTGGGAAGGATCCAAGGAACATCGTGCTGGGCGCGAGCACCGATGGAGTCAATCCGTTTGGCAGCCAGAGACGCACACATAGCACGTGGCCTGTGTTTGTGTGGATGTACAACCTTCCCCCCTGGTTGTGCATGAAGAGGAAGTACATTCACATGAGTATGCTAATTGAAGGGCCGAAACAACCATGGAACGACATAAATCTGTATCTGGGGTTGCTGAAAGAGGAGCTAGACACGCTGTGGAAAAGGCCAGCCAATATGTGGGACACCACAGAGAAAGAATATTTCCCTATGAGAGCCGCACTGCTCACGACGGTGCACGACTATCTCGGTTACGGATATCTCGCGGGGTAGGTAGTCCATGGATTTTCTAGATGCGTAAGGTGCATGGATGACACAACGTATCGCCAGCTAGATAGAGATCCCAGATCTTCGAAAACCGTGTTCATGGGACATCGAAGGTGGCTTCGCGACGATGACCCGTGGAGGAAACGCAAGGATCTGTTCGATGGTGAAACCGAACCCCGAAAATGCCCGCGTACGAGGAGCGGCGAGGAAATAGACGAGCTGTTGAAAAATTGGAAAGATTACCCAATGCCGGGAAAGAAGCAAAAGGCACCAGAGCCGGGAAACAAGCGAAAGGCGCCAGAGCCGCTGCTGAAGGTATGGAAAACGAGGTCTGTTTTCTGGGACTTGCCGTACTGGAAGATCCATCGTGTGCCTCACAGCCTTGATGCCATGCATATGACGAAGAACGTGTGTGAGAGTCTGCTTGGTACCTTGCTCAACATACCAGAGAGGACCAAAGATGGGCCGAAAGCAAGGGCAGACTTGAAATCAATGGGCATCAGGCAGGAGCTTCACGCTAATGATGATGATGATGATGAGGCGAAGCAGGACACAGAAACTCGTCGCAAAGGCAAAAAGGCCAAGAAGACCGGAAGTGACTACCCTCCCGCGTGCTTCACTCTCAGTCAGGAGGAGATCGAGCAGTTTTTCACCTGCCTCATAGGAGTAAAACTTCCTTACGGTTACGCGGGGAATATAAGCAGATACCTAGACCCAGCGAAGCAGAAGTTCAGCGGGATGAAGTCTCACGACTGTCACGTGCTGATGACGCAGATACTTCTAGTTGCAATCCGTGGGATCATGGACGCGCACGTCCGTGAAACGCTATTTGGCCTATGCAACTTTTTCGACGTCATCTCTCGGAAGTCGATTGGCATGAGGCAACTCAGAAGGCTATAGGAAGAGATCGTGGTGATACTATGCGAGCTTGAGATGTACTTCCCGCCCGCATTCTTCGACGTTATGGTGCATCTGCTGGTCCATATCGTGGAGGATATCATCCAACTCGGGCCGACGTTCCTGCACAGCATGATGCCGTTCGAAAGGATGAATGGTGTCATCAAAGGATACGTTCGCAACATGTCATGTCCAGAGGGAAGTATAGCCAGGGGCTTTCTGACCGAAGAGTGCATCTCCTGCTGCACGTATTATCTAGGCATCGAGAACCCCGTTGGTCTTCCCGTCAACAGGCACCTCGGCAGGCTCGCTGGATGGGGTCACCGTGAGGGTCGCCGCGAAATGCATGTCGACTTCGAGGGTTGACTCGCCGACTTTGAAAGAGCAAACTTAGTCGCGCTACAACACATAGACATGGTCGAAACTTTGGTGGTAGAGCACAAAACCTTTATTGAGAAGATGTACAATGACCGGGGCCAACAGAGGACAGACGGAGATATAATCAAAGAGCACAACTCATGTTTCACGCATTGGTTCAAGCAGAAGCTTCTGTCGTATCCTTTACATGAGTATTCTTCCGCGGAAGAACAACTCATATTCGCCTTGTCACAGGGCGCCGAGCACAACCTGATGACCTATGAGGCGTATGATATCAACGGCTACACATTCTACACCGAGGACAACGACAAGAAGAGCGATGGTTATCAGAACTCCGGGGTAACGATGGAATCCTACACCGGTAACGACAAGGACGGATACTACGGAAGGATCGAGGAGATCTGGGAGTTGAGCTATGTTGGAGAGAAGGTCCCGATGTTCCGTGTCAGATGGGCCAAGAGCGTTCTAAAAGAAGACCGGTATTTCACCACCATGGTTATACCCGAAGCCAATTCCAAGACCGCGGGCGCAAACGTCACCGTGAAAAATGAGCCATGGGTACTGGCTTCCCAATTGGACCAATGCTTCTTCATTACCGACCCGTCAAAGCCCAATCGTGTTGTCGTGAGGAGAGGCAAAAGGAAGATCATCGGAATGGATGGAGTAGACAATGAGCAAGACTTCGACAAGTACGGCGACCCGAAGATCGAACATGACGACGACGATGAAGTAGCAGCACACACCACAAGAAGAAGCAGGACCACCCTACCTAAAGGACGTCTGTTCCACAGAAGAACTCCATTTGCGAAAAAGAAGGGCAAGAAGATTGTGAACAGATAGCTAGCTAAGATCGATTGTATTTAAATTGTAGTCTTCATTTCTCGATTGTATTTCATGGGCACTTTTTGATATCATGAATATTTTTAAATTTCATGGGCACGTTTTGAATTCATGAGGACACTCAATCTCGATCCCCCTCCACCGCCGCCGACGAGCACCCGGCCCCCCGCACCCTCCCCCGCTCCACCGCCGCCAACGGGCACCCCCCGCACCCCCCCCCGCTCCACCGTCGCCGCCGATGATACTTTCAAGTAACAAACTTGAATATATTTTTTAAAAAATTATTGCTGTTTTTATAAAAAATATTACTATTATGGTTTAAACAAGTTTGAACATATTTAAACACAAAAAATATCAAACAACATTTAAAATGCAAAAAAATATTATTGCAGAGCCTGGGAGTCGAACCCAGGACCTCCTGGTGTGGGTGCTGCGTGCTGACCAATCGGGCTAGTGGGCAGGTTCTAATGTGGATTGGGTTAGGTGCAATATAACCTGTGCTTGAACTGTAATAAAAAAATTCTAATGGCGCACCGCTGCGGGGTGCGCCATTCCTATCTAAAAAAAAGATTTCTAATGGCGCACCGCTGCGGGGTGCGCCATCGCTATCTAAAAAAAGATTTTTAATGGCGCACCGCTGCGGGGTGCGCCATTGCTATCTAAAAAAAAGATTTCTAATGGCGCACCGAGGTCTGGTGCGCCATTAGTAAGCTTCCCCCTAGCTATCTCCCTCTCCCTCGCCAGATCCCCTTCGACCCTCTCCCCCTCGCCACCAGATCCCCATCGATCGATCGACCCACCCCCAACCCAACCCCAGAAGCGAGCGAGCGACCGCCTAGGGTTTCGACTGCCGCCGTCCGCCGCGCCTCATCCTCCCGTCCGTCGCCTTCGCCGCTCCGTCGCCCCGTCGCCCTCGCCGCTCTGTCGCCCCGTCGCCCTCGCCGCTCCGACGCCCCGTCGCCCTCGCCGCTCCGCCCCAACCAAGGTGCTCCCTCCACCCCGCCTGCCCCTATCGTCCTCCGCCACTGGCCCCCTGCTCTCCTTCGACCGCGGCGAGCGAGGAACCGGACGAGCTCGGACCTCGACCCCGACCCCAACCCCTCCGGTGACCAGGTACCTCTCCTCCTTCCTCCTTCCTCCCTCCCCTCGACCGTGGCAGTCTATGGTTGCAAGATTGGGGAGGGCCTCCTCCTTCCTCCTTTTCCACTGCTGGTGGAAACATCCTCAACTCCCCGTCTTTTTTTCATTTTTCTTAGTTTGATTATCTGTAAATTGATGTGCCGTGACCCAGTAGAGGCACATCCGAATTTTGTGTTTAGTTTTCTCACCCCAAATTGCGTCCAATGACCCAGTAGACTAGTATAGATGACATGCCATGACCTAGTGCACTATTAGAAATGTCATGGAAAATTTCACCACCATTCTGTACCATGGTATTTTTGTGATATGTAGTTTTTGATCTGGTTCAGAACTGGTAGGGGTATTCTAGGGCAATTTCCAATATGCAGTGAATGGCAAATTTAGATTCGTTCCACCACAATTTTTCCATTTTGTTTTTGGGGAGAACCAAATTTTGTCGCGGCAAATTCATATGTTCTACCATCACTACATATGAGTTCTTTCTTGCCATGTCGTAGTTTCCATCAAGTTTTACATTTCTGTCATAGTTTTGACGTGTCAATCGCATTATTTCTTTGAGCTGATGCATTGATTATGCCTTTCAGGCAGTTAGTTAACCTCTCACCTATGTTCATGCAGGGATATTACTCTTGGAAAAGCCACTGTTGGTGACGCAATAAAAAGATAAGCAGGTACCTATCTTCAGTCCCAATCTAAAAGGGTAGTCCATGGATTCAAACTAGTTAAAGGAGATTCAAACTGCCGAACCTTTAGGTTAACAACTCAACACAAAACAATCCCTGAAAGCAAAAACTCAACACAAACCAAGTGCATTATTTTTGTGACTGTTTTCATGTTTGCAGAACCAATATTTTTGTGCCAACAATCAGTTTACTCCCTCATGCCAACAACCACTCATTTTTCAGTTAACTCCTTACAGTTCAGATCATATTTTGATTGTCAACAATAGTGGACTTTTAAGGCTTTTTTAGAGGCAATACTAGTGGATATTAGGCCTTTTTACAGGCAATAATAGTGGAATTTTAGGCTTTTTTGGAGGAGTGTGTTTCTTGCTGGCCTACAGTGATGAATTAGTCAGAATTGTGTATGATTGTGCCTAAAGTAGATAATCTAAAGATACAGACAAAATAATTAGGGGAGCATGTGTGAATCTAAAGTATATTGTCAACTTCCAACATTTGCTCTGTTGTCCATGTGGTTGAAGCAATGAAGTTGAGTGTGTCATTCTTCAGCTGAAATAGAACTTGACAGCCTGTACAGTGAATATATGCAGTGAACAGAAATTGACAGGTTTTCTTGACTGAATTCAGTCCTATACAGTGAATATATGCAGTCAATATACAATCATTGTAATTTTTGGGAGTAATTTTTGGTGTCAAATAACCCAAGCAGTAACTGAATTTTCAAACTGAACTTGACACAATACTATTCAGTTAATTTGCTTGGACAGTAGTATCTATGCTCATCACTTTATGTATGGTGTTATGCCCTATTATCTCTGTTCAGTTGACTAATGAAGCACTAGGCTCATCCATGGTACAAGTTCACCTGTGAACACTTGAAATTAGTTAGGACATCCCATACTGATAGACGTAAATTGTGTCCAGAAAGCTTTGAAGCACCAGTTTTTCCTGTTTCTAACTCTGAATATGATATAAATCACACTGTTGGCATAAGTGGTCTTTTGTATATGTGCTGATGCTTTGTTAATATAAAGCTATAGATGATGTTGTACTTGTGATGATGCTACTTGTGATCTTCTAAAATAACCCTTTGGAGACTTCATTACGCGGGGATAATGATATTGCAGGTATCCCGAGAAGCCCTTGAGTTTGTCGGAATGTCGATTAACTTCCGTTCCGGCAAATTCGGGTACTCCATATGTCCTGTTTTCAGCAAAGGTCATGCTGAAATTTTCCGTGAATTTTAGCATGACTTTGCTAAAAATAGGACATATGGGGTACTTGCGACTAATGCATGGGCCGGGGTATCTTAGTAATTAGTTAAGTAGGATCAACTGCCCCGTCATTCTTGCTGCATAGGTGGCAATAGAGCCAAGTGATTAGTGCCAAGTGATTAGGCCCAACCTAGAGTGCCTCGGCATCGATAAACCCTAAATGATGAAAACTTAACTTAGCATTTAGGGTGCCTCGGCGTCGACAAACCCTAAATGCTGAAACCTTGGCTTCTGTAGGGTGCCTCGGTGTCGATGAGAATCTAAATGATGTACGCTTAGGCTTTTAGGGTGCCTTGGCATCGACAAACCCTAAATGATAAAAGCTTAGCTTTTAGGATGCCTCGGTGTCGACAAACCCTAAATGATGAGACCATGATCTTGTTCCTTGACAATAACCAACTTTTTGGCCAAACTTTTTCCCTATTTAGAGCAAAACATGGCCCACAACGATGAGGCCGGCGGTTCGGGCGGCAAGTAATTCTGGGAGCTGTCCCAGGAGTTGGAGGAAGAACCTCACTGCTATGAGGACGCCGCAGAAGACACCGATCCTGACTACACAACCCCTAGTGGCGTCGGGGATGACACCACTGATGATGGCGACGCGGATGCCAGCACTGATGATGGCGGCGCACGCACAGATGGCAGCCAACCGAAGAGGCAACGAAAGGACCGGCGCCCAAACGTGCTCGGCACCGTCAGGGAGGAATTTACTGAAGTGAACTCCGACGGGCATCCGACGGCGCCCAAACACGTAGTCAAGGGGTACTCGATTCAGCTCGGGTGCATTCTACGGAGCACCGCCTCGATCAACACCGAGAACCTAAGGCATAAGGACCGAGGGAATTTGCGCAGCCTCCTCTTCATGAAGCTGCACGAACGATAGAAGTTCCTCGCTGAGTTCGCAAACACACGCCTCTCGGGTAATAAAGTGAACGGTGCCGCCCTCACGACGATGAGCACGGCCCTATCTACTTGGAAAAGCACGGTGAAGGCAATGATTGACAAAGGTGATAGTTATGAGAAGATCAAGGCGAAATATCGTTTGATGAGCGAAGATGACTACAAGGAGTTCAAGATCAAGTGCGAGAGCCCCGCAACCTCCGAATCAAGTCAGTGGGGGAAAGAAATGCGACAGTTGAACATAGGGGTCCACCAACTCGGTCCCGGCGGTTACAGAGTGGCAGAGCCTGTATTGGACAAGGAGGACGCGGAGCGTGCCGAGCAAGGCCTACCGCCCCGCTTCGAGAAATACAGTGACAAGCAGACCAGGAACTTTCTCAGGGCCCGGTAACAAAGGAGCTTACGACGGATCCGAAGACCAAGGAGCTTGAGCTTGTTCTGGTAAGGAATACACCCCCGCGTAATTCGCTCCATATGGTTGCATTCTAATTAATCCCAAATATTTCTAAATGGTTCACGTTCCTTCCGCAGGACAAAGAAAGCAGTAGCGCGGGGTCGTCTCAGAGCTCCTCTTTCGACACCCTTTTGAATAGGGCAGTGAACGTAATGAAAAACAGGGATAAGCTCAATAAGCTGACGTCAGCTGGTCGTGTGGCCGGCAAAGGCTTGTCCACAAAATGGTCGTCATACTATGGCGCTGGTGGGCGAAAGGAGAAAAAGACCAGCTCGGAAAGCCAGTCGCGCGAGGTTGAAGCACTCAAGGCACAAGTGGCGCGGAGTCCGGAGATGGTCCAAGAGCAAGTGCAGCAACAACTGGGATCGATGCTTACTGGCATTATGCCTACCTTGATTCATGGGATAACGACGTGGATTGCGGGTGGCCAACAGGGGCCGCCCCCGATTCCTAGCTTCACGGCCAGCAACTCACACAACGTGTAGGCGGCGCCATTGGTGTCTCCGGCGGCGGTATTGGTGCCTACGGCGGCGGCGCCATTGGTGTCTCCGGCGGCGGCGGTATTGGTGTCTCCGACGCCGGCATTGGAGCTTAATGCACCCGGGTGTACGCCGGCCGGCACCTCGCCAGCAAGCGGCCCCTCCGTCAGTTGCACGCCCGCCTTTGACGGTGCCTCGACATTAGCCGAGCTCGACGGCATCACGGTAACTAAGCCTCTCGGCCGAGGACTTCATCTCCTTGCTTTTGACTGGGCATCCTTGACGCCCTACATGTTTTCGTAGGGCGCCGCCAATGTTCCTTGCACTCTCCTGCACTTCGTGGGCGGCGAGTTGGTCGATGTCGCCAAGGGCAGAATCGTTCAACCGGGCAACCCCGTGTTCCATGGTAATCCGATGCCACCCACAATGTATGGGGTTGAAGTGGTTCGGGTGCTGTCAGGCTGCGACGAGTTGTTACCTCCGATTCGACCCGCTGGGACCGACGAATAAGATGAGATGACCCTCAGCACCTGCGTAAGCTAGCCCCTGCTTTGGCCGAAGAGCCAGATTTGTTTCGAGGCGGGGGACACCACCCCACAGACAAGACCGCCAGTCGTGCCGGCGCCAAGCCATGGCAAGAACGCCGCAACGCTACCGGACATGTCGGACATCCCTATGGCACAGGATCCGAACATGCATATGGCACAGGATCCGGATGACGACGACAACGACGATGGTACATTTACCAACGTCGATAAGTACTTTACCGAACATGGGTACAGTGACGAGTTTTGCGGGCCTCCTTCTCAAGAACCCAAACAAGACGACCGTGATCTAGCTGGTACGACGGAGAAACCCAATTGCAACAGGCATCGTCTGGCGTTCAGTTCTCAGGAGACGCCTCCAGCTGTCGCCTTGACCGAGCCTCAGATAGCGGAGGTGCCAAATATTATCAGCCCCAACACGCTCAAGAAGGCGGTCTGTGAGCAGAACTCGGTCCCATTACAGCAGATCAAGAAGAAGGGCCGGAAACGGCCGACTAAAAAGGCCGCCGGTGCGAGCCAGCCGGCACCGAGTACGATCCATGCTCAGGACGGGCCACCTTCACCTAAGGATATCTCAAGGAGCGTGCATGTGGTGGGTAGGGTGATGCTACCGGCAAATATGCTCAGTGCTGTAACTGGTGCTATGCGGAGTCTGCACGACAGTGTTCTTTCTTTGGAGAAACGGCGTCTCAGAGAGAATGATGTGGCATACCCGGTTTTCGTGGCCAAGGTGCCAGAGGGCAAGGGCTTTGTGGATGGCGCCATCGGGGGTACGATCGTCCTGCGGTTTGATGACATCTTTGCTATGTTCAACCTTCATCCGCTGCACTACACCTTCATTCGGCTGTTTTTGCTAAGTATGGAGATGCGGATCATTAGAGACAAGACCCCGGACATTGTGATCGTCGACCCCTTCTACATGCGTGCCAAGCTCTTGAGCAGCGCTGGGGACGGCCAAGTCACGAGTTCACACCTCGAAGACGTCATTCTGGCAAACCCAGATAAGGATAACTTCCTTGTGCCTTACTTTCTCGAGTAAGTCATCCCTTAACCACCCCGTAACATATGATTTCTTAGATTTCGATCGTTTTTTTTTTCTAAAATTCCGTGTTCTGTGCAGTGACAGGCATTGCACACTCCTCCTCTTAAGCCCGAAATATTCCATGGCCACGTATTTCGACCTGAACCGTAACTCCAGGATAGACTACACAAATATCAAGAACGTTCTTGATGGTGTTCTCCCTGGCTACGCCAAATCTGGAGGCACCTTCATCAGGGTAGTTCGTAAGTACGGCAAGCATGTGTTCGCCCACAATACGACGTTCTGCTGCGTCAAGCAGCCGCCTGGCGGTCGGAAGGATGCCTACTACGCCGTCCATCACATGCGGGCGATCGTAAGGGACCATCATCACCTTCTGCTACCAAATAATCTCAAAGATTGGGCCGCGAGCTTGTGGACAATCCAGGACGCGGACATCAGGCAAGAATTCTTTCGCATCCAGTCGGAGTTTGCGAACATCATCCATCAAGATGTCCTTCATACCTCGGGGCAGTTCTTCCTCAGATATCAACCGTCCAACATTGAGTTAGACGGAATGCTACAAATGCAGGCTGACAACGCCCACGATTTCATGACCATCACGACAGACGGCGGCTTCATCCACGCTCCTGTCCATGAGTCGAGTCGAAAGTAGTGATGTGTAGTTCTGAAACATTGATTGGCTCAAGTTGTAATTAAACTTCAATGAATTGTATGTCTCTTTGGTTTGGACACTCGTTCAACTTAGCTGTAATCGATGCTATTTATTAGTAGGACCATGAATCGTGCAATTAATGTCTTGCTTTTCTCTTCCGATCCTTTTGTTGCATACTTATACTTTGCTTATGTATGTATTGTCTGTTGTTTGGCTTGTGCATAGAGATGCCGTCGTATGTCGTGTACAAGGGTAAGGTTCCCGGAGTATACGACGACTGGGAGGAGTGTCGGAGACAGGTTCACCGTTCCAGCGGTAACAGTTACAAAGGGTACACCACTAGGGCGGAGGCCGAATCTAGATACATCCGCTATCTAGCGGGAGAGAGGAGGGAGCGTTGGAGGAACCGGATGAAGACCAGTTTAATCGCGATGATGCTCATCGTGATGACCGGATCTCTCTTCTATGTGATGGTAGTTTAGATGATTGATATCGACTTGTAATGTGAAGACAAACTCGATACTCGCGGTCTCAAGACTTGTAATGTTTTATCTTTGTTCGGTCTTTTGAATTTGGAGACTAATATGATGAATTGTATTCAGAGACTAATCTTCTATTGTATTCGATGAATCTGCTATTACTGTGTGCTACTGTCTATATTCTTTAAATAATATATTTTGTAACCTGCGCAAAAATCAGAAAAGTAAACAAAAACCAAATATTCATACTAATGGCGCATCACCACAAGGTGCGCCATTAGTATGCCAAAGGATACTAATGGCGCATCAATACAGAGTGCGCCATTAGTATGCCAAAGGATACTAATGGCGCATCAAGACAGAGTGCGCCATTAGTATGCCAAGTATACTAATGGCGCATCTATCTGAAGTGCGCCATTAGTGTGCCAAAGCACATGGTTAAATATGGCCCCTGGGAGGCACACTAATGGCGCATGGTGTTATATACTAATGGCGCACTGGATGGTGCGCCATTAGTATACCAGATAAACCGGTGCGCCATTAGTAGGCCTTTTCCTAGTAGTGAATTGTATGTCTCTTTCATTTGGACAGTCGTTCAACTTAGATGTAATCGATGCTATTTATTAGTAGGACCATGAATCGTGCTATTAATGTCTTGCTTTTCTCTTCCGATCCTTTTTTTGCATACTTATATATTGCTTATGTATGTATTGTCTGTTGTTTGTCTTGTGCATAGAGATGCCGTCGTATGTCGTGTACAAGGGTAAGGTTCCCGGAGTCTACGACGACTGGGAGGAGTGTCGGAGACAGGTTCACCACTTCAGTGGTAACATTTACAAAGGGTACACCACTAGGGCGGAGGTGGAATCTAGATACGCTCGCTATCTAGCGGGAGAGAGGAGGGAGCGTTGGAGGAACCGGATGAAGACCAGTTTCATCGCGATGATGCTCATCGTGATGACTGCAGCTCTCTTCTATGTGATGGTAGTTTAGATGATCGATATCGACTTGTAATGTGAAGACAAACTCGATACTCGCTCTCTCGAGACTTGTAATGTTTTATCTTTGTTCGGTCTTTTGAATTCGGAGACTAGTATGATGAATTGTATTCGGAGACTAATCTTCTATTGTATTCGATGAATCTACTGTTGCTGCGTGCTACTGTCTATATTCTGCCAAATAATATATTTTGTAACCTGTGCAAAAATCAGAAAAGTAAAAAAAACCTAATATTCATACTAATGGCGCATCACTACAGAGTGCGCCATTAGTATGCCAAAGTATACTAATGGCGCATGACCAAAGAGTGCGCCATTAGTATGCCAAGTATACTAATGGCGCACCCATCCGCAGTGCGCCATTAGTGTGCCAAAGCACATGGTTAAATATGGCCACTGGGAGGCATACTAATGGCGCATGGTGTTATATACTAATGGCGCACTGGCTGGTGCGCCATTAGTATACCAGATACTAATGGCGCACCAGTGGTGCGCCATTTGTAATAAATACTAGTGGCGTGATACTAATGGCGCACCAGTGATGCACCATTAGTAGGCAAAACTGGTGCGCCATTGGTAGGCCTTTTCCTAGTAGTGAAAGGAGGGAGTCCTACTCCCGGTGGGAGTAGGACTCCTCCTGGCGCGCCTCCTCCTGGCCGGCCGCCTCTCCCCTTTGCTCCTTTATATACGGGGCAGGGGGCACCTCTAGATGCACAAGTTGATCGTAGAGATCTCTCTAGCCGTGTGCGGTGCCCCCCTCCACCATAATCCACCTCGGTCATACTGTAGCGGTGTTTAGGCGAAGCCCTGCTACGGTAGCTTCATCAACATCGTCACCACGCCGTCGTGTTGACGAAACTCTTCCCCGAGCTCTACTAGATCGTGAGTTCGCGGGACGTCACCGAGCTGAACGTGTGCTGAACGTGGAGGTGTCGTACGTTCGGGACTGAGGATCGGTCGATCGTGAAGACGTACACTACATCAACCGCGTTGTCATAACGCTTCTGCTTAACGGTCTACGAGGGTACGTGGATGACACTCTCCCCTCTCGTTGCTATGCATCACCATGATCCTGCGTGTGCGTTGGAATTCTTTTGAAATTACTATGTTCCCCAACAGTGGCATCCGAGCCTGGTTTTATGTGTTGATGTTATATGCACGAGTAGAACACAAGTGAGTTGTGGGCGATACAAGTCATACTGCTTACCAGCATGTCATACTTTGGTTCTATGGTATTGTTGGATGAAGCGGCCCCGACCGACATTACGCGTACGCTTACGTGAGACTGGTTCTATCGACATGCTTTGCACATAGGTGGCTGGCGGGTGTCTGTTTCTCCAACTTTAGTTGAACCGAGTGTGGCTACGCCCTGTGCTTGAGAAGGTTAAAACAACACCAACTTGACGAACTATCCTTGTGGTTTTGATGCGTAGGTAAGAACGGTTCTTGCTCAGCCCGTAGCAGCCACATAAAACTTGCAACAACAAAGTAGAGGACGTCTAACTTGTTTTTGCAGGGCATGTTGTGATGTGATATGGTCAAGACATGATGCTATATTTATTGTATGAGAGGATCATGTTTTGTAACGGAGTTATCGGCAACAGGCAGGAGCCATATGGTTGTCGCTTTATTGTATGCAATGCAATTGCCCTGTAATTGCTTTACTTTATCACTAAGCGGTAGCGATAGTCGTAGAAGCAATAGTTGGCGAGATGACAACGATGCTACGATCGAGATCAAGGTGTCGTGCCGGTGACAATGGTGATCATGATGGTGCTTCAGAGATGGAGATAACAAGCACACGATGATGATGATGGCCATATCATATCACTTATATTGATTGCATGTGATGTTTATCCTTTATGCATCTTATTCTGCTTTGTTTGACGGTAGCATTATAAGATGATCTCTCACTAAATTTCAAGATAAAGGTGTTCTCCCTGAGTATGCACTGTTGCCAAAGTTCGTCGTGCCGAGACACCACGTGATGATCGGGTGTGATAAGCTCTACGTTCATCTACAATGGGTGCAAGCCAATTTTGCACACGTAGAATACTCAGGTTAAACTTGACGAGCCTAGCATATGTAGATATGGCCTCGGAACACTGAGACTGAAAGGTCGAGCGTGAATCATATAGTAGATATGATCAACATAGTGATGTTCACCATTGAAAACTACTCCATTTCACGTGATGATCGGTTATGGTTTAGTTGATATGGATCACGTGATCACTTAGATGATTAGAGGGTTGTCTATGACAGCCTGATTTTTGGCCCTTTCTTTTTCTTTTGTTTTTCTGAGGTTTTTGCCTGAGATTTCCTTTTTCTGTGGCTATGTGGCCTGGAAACTGAAGAAGATGCCCTGTTCTTTGCTTCCAGCGTGGCTTGTCATTCCCAATCCTTCCCTAGACCCTGTCATTTTCATCCTAGCGCAAATCCCAATATTCTTTTTATTGGGAATATTCCTTTTCTATTAAAGGAATAACTCAAATTGCCGTAGGTTGTGAAGCAACCTTTATTTCCATCACTCCTAAAATTCCCAAATGATTCTCATAAATTGTTTGGGTCATATCTTTCTCAAATATGGCAAAATATTTGATTTGTCATGTTTATCATCATGCTCAAATAATTCATTTCCTATTCTGCCCTAAATGGCAAGTGGTATTTTCCTGTCCATGTCATTGCCACATGCCAAAATGCAACCTCATTTTCCTAGTAATTATTTAATTATGATTTTCCAAAGTTTCTATCCAAAAATAAGCTTTGTGAAGGAGGTGCAAGCTAGGCATATCCAAATGAGTTCCCATTTTGCATGATCCCTCATATCATCATATCATAACCCTCCACCAAAGTAGAGCTCAAGTCATGCCTCCATGTGAGCTCATCTTCAATTCTTTGATTCTGCCCAAAATTTCAGTTTCTGAAGCAAGTATATTTTATCATGCTGCATTATGGCTGCCAATTTTTCTAGGCCTTCTATTGTCCATATAACCTACCTCCAGCCATTTTGGGCATGGTTCATCAAGCCATTATTCCTATAGAATTTTTCCAACTTTCTGGGACAGGAATGATGTTTGTGAAGCAAGTACCATTTTGGATTATGCATTTGGTATGAGCTTTTTACAACATGTTTATATGTCCATATCATGAGGATTTGCCAAGTTGCATCCCACTCCATAACTCCATGTGAGTGCATCATCCAAATCAAGTTTCTGGACCAAAAATGCAGTTGCAAAGCAACCCTATTATTTATTGGTCCATTTATTCTCTAAATCTCCAGTATTGTAGTTCTTCCTTAGTTAAACCTCCCAGACAACTCCTTTGACCCCAATCGAGTATCTGTGGATCAGCAGAGCTCGTCCAAGTTTACTGCAGTAAACTTCAGAGCTTGATTACCATTTAACCAGAGCAATTTTAACCAAACTACCACCGCAGTAGGAACCTCCCCTGGATGAACTTGCCACTAGACAACACGCTCCAGCTCATCTCCCCCGCTACATACCAGTGCACGCGGTGACCACGTTAATGGCAAGCCTGTGCGCGCGTTGTGCTGCCGTTGGCTGTGCCCAGGATGGATTCTTGCTCGGGCCCCTCTCCCTCTCGTCATCTTCGCACGCGTGACCATGTCCATTGTCTTCCTCTCGTTGTCATCGATCACCTGGACACCGCTCCCCCTCCGGCAGCTTCCTCACCGCCGCAAGCCGCCGCATGCCCACGGGCGCATAGTGGCGTTTTCGCTCGGTTCTTCGCTGTCTTATTCCTCCCTGCGCCCCCTTGGCCTCCTCTACCCCGTGAGAGCCTCCACTGCTCCTCCTACATCGTCTACCTCCGAACTCGCGAGCAAGGGCACGCGTCGGCAGCAATGACAATGCGGCACACCCCTCCCCTGCCTATATAAGGCCACCCCGAGCGCGTTTCTCTTCACCAGCAGCCTCGCCTCACTCTCTCAGTCCTCCCCGACCCCCCCTTGAGCTCCAAGAGATCCCGAGCTCCCCAATGGCCGCCGTCTCTGTCCTCCACGATTTCGGCAATGGCGAGTCGCTCCCCCTCTCCTTCCACCACGACAGCCATCCACCACCACCCCAAAACCTTCCCCGCTCTCCTCCTTGTTCTCTGATGGCCTCTCGCCATGCGTCCCATCTCTAACCGAAGCTCTAGTCCGCCGCGGTCGAGGCTCTGGTTCGCCCCGCACTCGCCGGCACGGGTGAGGAGCCCAGGCGGATGCGCCTCCCCGCGGTAGTCACTCCGGTGGCCGGGGCGTCGCCTGAGTCGGCCCGAGTCGCTGGGACAAGCGCCGGCGTCGAGCCTCTGCTCTGCTCCGTCGGGCGAGCGAGGATTTGAAAATGACGACCGTGCCCGACGACCCCACCTGCCCGCGGGACCCACCCGTCAGCCGCTCTGGCCGTTGACCCACACGACGCTGACGTGGATAAGTGGTCACGTGTCACACCCTAGCTAGTTCAAGCATTAGAGTGTGCATCATGTTTAAATTTCTCTTAAATTTGAAATGGGGAAAGCAGAAACCCCCAACACCCCCTTGGAAACAACTAGGGTTTACTAAAATTATTTTCAATGAACCTGAAATGCCCTTCTAAAAAGTTCATCCTCTTTGTCTTGGGTTAAAACCTCTGGCAAAATTGGTGCACAATTTTCTAGGTCAATAGAAGGTCATTGAATTAAATCATAAGTATTTGAATTTGGGCATTTAAATGCTATAAAATAATTTAAATGCTCAAATAATTCTGGAAATAAATATTTGCTATTGGAAATATTCTAAACAGAGCCCAAAATTATTTCTAGGATTTTTGGAAACGTTTTAGTATTTTAATTAAAGCCCAACATTTGCAGTTAAATAGAAAAACAGAAACAAATAAAAATAAAAGAGAGAGAGAGGGAAGCTACCTGGGCCTTACCTGTGCTGGCCCAGCCCACCTGGCTCGGCCCAGCCGACTGGCTGCCAATCGTCATCCTCCTCCCGCCAGAAGGACGCGGAGCGCGTGGCCGGCGCCCACGGCCACACGCCGGCCACCTCCTGCTTCTGCCGACGTCCTGGAGACGTCCAGGGATGCCACGCGACCCCCACGTCCCCCTCTCATCCTCGCTCACTCTCCCCCTCGTCTCCCTCACTCTCTCCCGCGATGCCCAAGCGCGTTCCTCGCCGCCGTTCGCCGTAGACGACGCCAGAGCCACCCCCTCGCCCCTCCGACAAGCCAAATTGCTCCGCCACGTCACCCTCACCCTCCCCACCGAGCCACACTTCGCCGGAGGCCCTGCATCACCGCTATCGCGCTGTCTTCAACCTCGGTACCCGACGGACGCCGTTCATCGATTCGCCTCGCTCCGGTCGCCCCCGAGCCCACTGATCTGCTCATCGACCTCCCTGTGAGCTCCTCCGTTTTCCCCTCTTCTTTCCCACGCGTTTGCACCCTCTAGGCCATAGTTCCACCATGGCCGAAGCTCGTCTCCGCTCGAGCTTGTCGCCGGCGTCGCTCCGGCGACTATTTGGTCATCCCGTGCTATGCAACGTGCTTGCCGCATCGCGTAATGCCTCGCTAGCGCCTCAGTTTCCGTGTTTGCACGCCGCAGCCCAAACCCCGCACATGGCCGAACATTGGCCACCGCCTTGGAGCTCACCGTCGTTGTCTCCGACCACCATTGGCCCAGCCTCCACCACCACTAGATGCGCGCCTGCAAGAGCTCTCCAACGAGCCCAAGAACGGCCTCGCCCATGCCCTGTGGGCGTTTTTCGAGCCGCGCCACCGTCTCGGGCCTCGCCGGCGTCGAGTCGCCGGCGGGATTAGCCCCGCTGACCAGGGGTTTGACCCGAGTTTGACTCCCCTGAGTGAATGGCAAGTGGGCCCTCTCTATTAACTAAATCAGATTAGTTTTAATTAAAAATAATTAGCTTAATTAACTACTGACACGCAGGACCCACCAGTCAGGTTTGACCTGGACGTCCCCGTTGACCACTGAGGTCACCCTGACATAATGCTGACGCAGTAATTAAATTACTGGATTTATTCTTTAATAGGAAATTCCAGAAAATAGTCAAAACTTCTGAAAATCATAGAAAATCAACCATAGCTCCAAATGCAAAGATTTATATATGAAAAATGATCAGAAAAATTCAATCTATCCATCTGTAATGGTTTCATGCATGACAAAACAAGTTTATCTTGCTGTTTAAGCAGAATAAGGAAATGCACTATCAAGGCCATGTTTAATGAGCTAATATTTGAATCTTTGATTCAAATGAGTTCATTCCTTTCTGTTATAACTTGCATTAGGCAAAGACACATTCATATTGCCATGTCATAGCATGCATCATATTGTTGCATATTGTCCTCTGTTGATTGTGTTCCGATGTGTTCTTCGTGGTAGGTTCTGCCTCCGAGGATATTCACGAGTATCCAACTGAAGGGCAGTATCCCACTACCACTCCATCAGGCAAGCAACCCATTGATTATTTCGATACAAACCCATGTTCTCGCTTCTCCTCTGGTTTACTGCATTAAGACAACGCGATTCAAACTGCTGTGTGTTACGGTAGTTGAGCCCTTAGCTTCTGCATGACCTGTCATTGCCACAGTAACTAGATGAAACCCACTAGCATGTGTAGGAGTTGATTGAGCCAAGTATGTGATTCCTACCTTGCTATGCCTGCTATGCTTAGAGTTGTGCCAGGTCTGGTTCATCTCGGTGATGGGCTAGAGTGAAATGCTTGTGTCGGTAATATGAGGGATGTGTTGAACATGTTTTGGTAAAGGTATCGATGAGAGGCCATGTAGGAGTACATGGTGGGTTGTTTCATTGAGGCCGTCCATAAGAACTGAGATCTGTATGTGTGATTTAAGATGCAGTTACTACCGTACATTGGGCCCGAAACCAATGGACCCTCTCGGCTTCTTAATCACCCTAGTACTCTGTCCAGGAGTTGCAAATAGTTTCTGGTGTTTGTAGGTTATGTGTTGGCAGCCGTGCGTAGCGCTGACCCTAGGGGTGGGCTATGTTGCGGTAGATACACCGTGGCACGGTGTACCGAGTCACCCGTTTGGTGTCTCGGGAACCCTGTACACATCGTTCGGGGCCGTATGTGGAAACCTCGGCCGGACTCCCTGCGGATGGACCCTGGATAGGCGATAAACCTGGACTAGAGACTTAAGTGTTTAGGTAGGCCGTGGCCGACACCCTCGCTGGGCTTCCGCTTGAAGGTTGCCGAGTACATGTCGTGTAAATGGTGGTAAGTGGTGAAAGTGTGTATGAAGAAGTACACCCCTGCAGGGTATAAAACTATTTGAATAGCCGCGTCCGCGGGAAAGGACTACTTGGTTGCCTATACAGTTCATAGACAAGTTAATGGATACTACTAAAAGACTCAAGATAAGTGTGAGTACCGAGGATGGCCCTATCGTAGGATGACGAGGGAGGATCCCCGGTGGGGTATTGTGTTGGTGAGTAGTGGACTCGTGTGCGAAAACTATTTTACTAGTGAAATTCCGTAGGATAGCTTAGCCAAGAGTCAAAGCTGGCTTGCTGCAATAACCCCACCACCTTTTTGAGAATGAGCATGTATATTAGGTTCTGATGTAAGACTTGCTGAGTACCTTTGTACTCATGTTTGCTTAATTACTGTTTTTGGACGACAACACCGCCCCTTCCGATGGGTTCTACGTAGATCTTGACGTCAACGAGTGACTAGCCACCTAGGTGGTGATCTTGGCCATGGAGGGCCCTATGTAGATAGACAGGCTTCGAGAAGCCTTCTTTCTTCTAGAGTCTTTACTCAGACTAGTTGCTTCCGCATGTGCTTGTATGTTTGTATGACTTGAGTGTCGGGTCATGTGACCCCTATCTGTATGAACATGTTATGTATGGCTCCCTGGAGCCTTTAAATAAAGTACTTGAGTTGTAGAGTTTTGTTGTGATGCCATGTTGTATGTACTCATATCGGGCATATTGTGTGTATGATTGAAATGCTTGGTATGAGTGGGATCCGACAATCTAGTTGTTTATCCTTGGCAGCCTTTCTTATGGGGAAATGTAGTCTAGTGTTCCTCGAGCCATAGTAGTCCGCTACAGCCCGGTACACCGGAGTCCTGCTAGCCCAGCACTACTATTCAGGACACTTGACTGGCCGGCATGTGTTTCACTTCGTTCCTATGTCTGTCCCTTCGGGGAAATGTCACGCGGTGACTTCCGGAGTCCTGCCTAGCCTGCTACAGCCCGGGTTCCCCGGAGTCCTGTTAGCCCAATGCTACAGCCCGGAATCACTCGCTGATGACCGACATGCTCGATGTGATTCATGTATGCCTGTCTCCATAGGTCTGTGTCGCTTTGGGTTCACGACTAGCCATGTCGGCCCGGGTTCTCTGTCATATGGATGCTAGCGACACTACCATATACGTGAGCCAAAAGGCGCAAACGGTCCCGGGCCATGGTAAGGCGACACCCGTGGGATACCGTGCGTGAGGCCGCAAAGTGATATGTGGTGTTACCGGCTAGATCGATGTGGCTTGGAATCGGGGTGCTGACATCACGTACCCGCCAGAATATGTTTTCCAGGTTAGAAAGCGTATTCTCGTGCTTCCTTTGTACAGAATATGCTTTCCTGATTCAAAAGCGCACTTTGCCTATGTTTCGGCTAAGTATACGATTTCTGCTTGTAGATGGCGTATTCCAGAGAAAGGCACTTTCAGTTTTTCTGTCAAGCGCCTCTGTGTGATGATTTTATTACAGATGGGTCCCTGGCAGAAAAACCATTATATCTTTTTACTCATAACTCAAATTGAGGTGATTCCGAAGCCCATTTCTTCATCTCATTGAGCCCGTTCTGTTTGTCACACTTTCTCCATGTGTTAACATTCTGAAAGTGATCTTTTTACCCTTGCACGAAAACAGCCCCTCCGGGAGAGAACTGTTTCTGGCAATTCCTTATGCGGCTTCACCGCACCTCTCACCGATGCCTTCTTCACCCCCAGGCAAGCCACAATACCCAATTGCATGATAGTCATGCAGTAGCCATGGTTTTCAACTTGAATATTTGCTTGTTTAAAATATGGTTATCGTTGTTTCAGTAATGTTTCTGGGTTAGTGCTTACTTGCTTGCTATGTTGTTATGCCCTGCTAGTTGCTAGTATTACTTTCACATTGCCATGCTTGATAGCAGTACATGTTGGGTTGGTTATGTTCTTCGGTGCATGACTAACGTCGGTTACCGAGTACTGTTAATGTGCATTGTTCCTTTGCTATTAGTTGGTTAAGTGTTACTCATTAATGTTATTGATGAGTTCTTGCATGGTATTTATGGTTGATGCTACTGGTCATGTTATGCTATGAGTAGTGTTGCACTTGTAATATTTATGCTCGTCATTATGCCATGTTCAGTTGGAGATTATTCATAGCTGATATGGTGGATAGTTATGTTGCATCCCGTGCTTATGTTGATAACATTCTTGTGCTTTGTATATGCATCATGTTATTTTATCATGGCTCAACATATTGCATTCAAGTTTAACCGGATTAAATTGAACTTGAACAACTGTTGGCTGAGTCATGGTGCCACCATATCGAAACTGACCAGTGCAACCACGCTTACCTTTATGGGAAGGTCCAAATTGGGTCTATTGTCGAGCCTCTCGCTGGTGCCTCCAATGAGGGAAGGTTATGGGCGCGCACTACCCTGATCAGGTAGGCGGAAATAACCTTGTGTGCCCGTTGTTGTTATTATGGATCCGGGTACCCTAGTGGGATTTTTTTGGCCACGACGGTGGTCGGTGTGTCTTTGGTAGACACTGCGCCACCCAGGACTGGCCCGTTGGGGATTAGGTCGGAGTGGCTGGGAGAGTGTCATGGCAATGGAAGGGTTTTGTCGGAATGCCATTGGTCCACCAGAATCGGAGTGCAAGGCCATGGGTTCCGTGGTGTGGGTAAAGTGTGCTACCTCTGTAGAGTGTATATTAAATCTATCGATAGCCGCGCCCGCGGATAAGGGCCCTATTCGTGTCGGTCACACCGTGAGTCAACAGTATTAATAATAATGTGCATATTAACAACCCTGGTTCGATGATGAGATAAGTTGGTTGTGATCATCAGAAGGATCACGGTTTGAGACCAAGTGTTGGTGATGGTTGTGATCGCCGGACGGATCACTGTTTGCGATAACTTGGTTGTGATCGCCGGAAGGATCACCGTTTGAGACCATGTGTTGGTCATGGTTGTGATCGCCGGAATGATCACCGTTGTATCAAGCATACCGAGTTGTTGGATATTCGTGATGCTGTCGAGAATTGTGGGTAAAGATCAAGCTCCTTGTGGTCATTTAATGATTACTATGGTTTTGTTTATACCAAGCTTGATTTGATCCTGAGATAATCGTGTAATGTCCGAGGTTGGTAAGTGATGCATGCAATGGTTACGAGGCAACCCGAACAGAATAAATGGTGCATATAGTGTCATCATGTTGCATGCTAGTATCATCAGATTTATATGTTCTTGCCATGATCATATTGTTCTAGCAGTATTATGTTCATGTTGTTCATGTTATGTTATCCTAATGATTTCATGATAATTCCTCCTTAACCTGTAATTGTCATGCTGTTGTTTGTCTTGAATGCTCCTGGTTATTGTGTGCTTGCAAGTACATTTAATGTACTGACCTGGCGTGTCATGCCAGTTTGCATGTCATGCCGGATTTGAATGCTTGTTTGCCGTGGATTCTTTGTTTGTGAGCTAGGATAAGAATTCCAGCCAGAGTCCCTGTGGAGTGGAGTTCACCACCGTCGTCGTTGTTCCGCTTCTAGTAGTTTTTTCGGTGCTTCGAGTTGTTCTACTGCTTGCATAGAGCAATAGTGGTTTGCGTAGTGTCGCCTTACCAATGTTATTCATTATAATATCGGAGACCTTGTAATCATATTTGTGTAATAATAATAATAAGCTGGTTTGTTCAATGCTAAGCAGTGCCGTATTCCAGAAGACTTCTCTTCGATCTCTGGGCTGGAATACGGGGCGTTCTGGTTTCTGTGAGCTGGGGTGCCACAGGCTTGGTATCAGAGCAGGTCTGGATGTAGGATGCCCTAGCCCGAGCGAGCATTAGAAAGCGGTAGTATAGACCCCACTTGGTTTGGTGCACTTGATTGTTGCATTTGTTTGTCACATAGCATGCATATAGATTGTTATTTTGTCACTAATGGTTAATCTTGTGAGTGTAGGTGGCATTGTTTCGGTCCACCGCCTGCACAATCTTTCTTAGCATGATTGCTCCTCGGTGTGATGCGGCCATATCATCATCCATGCCCTCCATCTCGTTCCCTTGGAAACCCTTGCTGATCTTTGTTATCAAAAAAGGGCAATGCCAATAAACCCAGTCTTCCACTGTTATCTTGCCATGTCATTTCATTCTTTGGACGGGTATGATTCCCTTCGTATGCTTGATGATAAGGTGGTCGTGACTTTTGTGTCTCGTTACTTGATCGTCAAGTCCGTCCTCACCTGTGTATCCATCTAGATCCAGCCACTGTTCAACCAGTGCTTGGTGTAGCTTCGGTTACGCCAACTCCTTCCACACATGGATATAATTTCCATGCACACGGCCACAACATATTAGACCATAATACCGGAGTTTTATGTGATTTGTGTGCTTAGGTGTGCATGCATATTATGGTGTGAGTAGTAGTAATATGTGATGACTGCTTCATTAATTATATTAGTAGTTTGCTTGAGTACTTTTGTTTTAGTCGTATCTTTTGTTTCTTTGGGCCTTCGGTGTTACAAATTTTCCCCTATTAAAGTTGCTCGTCAGCCGACACCGAACCCAAAGTGTCAGCAAGAAATACATATATTTGGAAACCCAGCTAAACAGAATGGAATTGTCAGCAGACTGTAGTGAAATTGGAAATAGCTCGTCTGAATACAAAGGAAATCCTGGATGGAATGTCAGTATAAAGTTTGCAGTAACGTGCACTCCTCACAACAGTATGGAATTCTCAGCCGACTACATTCCGTTTGGGGGATATCTGATCATGTTACTGAGTGTCAAGTCTCTCTCAGCGTGCACTCCTCATAGCAGAAATGATCAAATCAGTAAGAGGATAAATTGTGTGCAAGGTTGATAGAATATTATCAAAGGTATGGCTAAGATACAAGTTTAATTTTCATTGAGGATGACTTTGGAACCCGATGTACCTGGAAGCAAGCAAAAATATGGCATGTACTCAGAAAGGAGGATAGTCTTGCAAAAGCCTGTTTCATGCAAGAAATCAATAAAAAAATATTAAGATGGTTATATAAGTGGAAATCGGTCTGCATATCACAATAAGAAGCTTCTGCTGTAAGCAACCCAATCTTCCCTTGCAAGATACCCGAGAGTCTTCCATAGCAAGATTCATCTATCTTCCTCAGTACGATATATGGATGATTTCCCATACAAGGTACTCTACCTTCTTCGGTAAGCAACCGCAAAAGCTTCCGGCATAAGGTACTGATTCTCTCCCCAACAAAGTCTATAAGGGGGTATGCTTCTGAAGCACGATACCCAGTCTTCTTCACAAGCTGTCTGATGGAAGTTTCGAGCACAAGCCAGTCAATCTTCCTTAGTAAGACATTGGTACAAGGTAGTACGTTGTGAATTGATAGCATATCCCAAGAATAAGATCCGCAACATTTTGGTAAGAAGCAAGAATCAGTCAGAATACACGTATGTCTCGGGAATCAGATTCTCATATATATATATATATGCAGTGAGCATACCACAAAGATTTTACAAGTCACTCGAATGAGAATCTGACAACCACGTGAGGATGGTTAAGAGAAGAAAGCCAGTATACACCGCAGTGTGACAAAGCATTATGAGGATTGACGACATCAATGAGCTCAATGCAAGTACATGTGAACCTAGAAAATGATCCTAAAGAGCCATTGTCCCCTTTTTTCTCCAATGACGGCACCACGCTTGTGATCTAAGTTGTTTTTAGCTATCCAGGGTGGATGCCGATTTTTATTTCTCTCTTCAACGACTGTCACGAGTTCTAAGCTGCTTTTTGGCCGTCTCGTACAGCTATTGAGTTTCTTTTTGTGACAGTAGCCCTATAGCTGCTTTTTGGCTATTTTAGGGAGCTGCCACCTTCTTCCTATCAACCCGGTCTCATGTTCGGAGCTGCTTTTCGGCTGTCCTGCTCCGTGGTTGAGTTATTTCAGTAATGTCCCAGATTTGAGTTGTAAAGACCGTTCTGGTGGCTATTGATTTATTTGCCGATTTCTTGCAAAGGTTTGGATGATCATTTTCCTGCAATCAGAACTTGAGGGGTGTTGAACCTGCCATTTAATGGGGTACCCTGTCAGAAAAATGAGGATAAGTTGCGATTGCCGAAAAATTGCACCAGCAGTACCTATGGTGATATGAAGAAGCAACATGACCTAGCTCTTTCAGCCAAGGATCCAGACCAAGAAAACAATAATGAAGGAGCAAGACCAGTGATGCAGCCACGAAAGGCGACAATCAAATATTTGGTACGGATCCGATACTCAAGACAGTGGAACCAGTTAAGGTGATTCAGAAACTTCCGCGATAAGCCAGAATCTGTTAGGAAAGCGGTTATGACGCAACTCACTGTTTGGAGCCCAAAGGACCTGCATTTAGTGGAGAAACCCAATGCAAGGAGTTAGACCTTGGGTGTCCACTAGAAAAATCTGATCACCACTTCATGAAAGATTGTCAGTGCCGGATGACACAACCAGCGGAAATCACTCTTGGATTTGTGAGACCGACATATATTTCAGTCGTGAGAATCAATCATAGTCATCTAAGTCAGCAGATCTAAACAGAAATTGGCGCCTGTATAAGCATGAACAAACATGGTAAGATCTGTTAGAATATGGATATATTAAAGCAAACCACCCCAGGGCCAGTCATATAAAGATTTAGTGGGAACAAAAATAAGAAAAAGGATACCCGAGTTAGAAACGGTTTCCTTAAGTCAGTATCTTCATACTTGTTCCCTGAGCAACCAAATCTCAAGGATGAGATTTCTTTAAGGGGGTAAGGTTTGTCACAGCCTGATTTTTGGCACTTTCTTTTTCTTTTGTTTTTCTGAGGTTTTTGCCTGAGATTTCCTTTTTCTGTGGCTATGTGGTCTGCAAACTGAAGAAGATGCCCTCTTCTTTGCTCCCAGCGTGGCTTGTCATTCCCAAATCCTACCCTAGACCTTGTCATTTTCATCCTAGCCCAAATCCCAATATTCTTTTTATTGGGAATATGCCTTTTCTATTAAAGGAATAACTCAAATTTGCCCTAGGTTGTGAAATATCTTAATGAAATATGGCAAAATATTTCATTTGTCATGTTTATCATCATGCTCAAATAATTCATTCCCTATTCTGCCCTAAATGGCACATTGTGAAGCAAGTGCTATTTTCCTTTTCCCAATTGATCTCAAACTCCTTGGACACCTTTTCATGTCCATATCATTTCCACATGCAAAAATGGAACATCATTTGCCTAGTAATTATTTAATTATGATTTTTTAAAGTTTCTATCCAGAAAGAATCTTTGTGAAGGAGGTGCAAGCTAGGCATATCCAAATGAGTTGCCATTTTGCATGATCCCTCATATCATCATATCATAACCCTCCACCACATTAGAGCTCATGTCATGCCTCCATGTGAGCTAATCTTCAATTCTTTAATTCGGCCCAAAATTTCAGTTTGTGAAGCAAGTATATTTTATCTTGCTCCATTATGGCTGCCAATTTTTCTAGGCCTTCTATTGTCCATATAGCCTACGTCCACCCATTTTGGGCATGGTTCATCAAGCCATTATTCCTCTAGAATGTTTCCAAGTTTCTGGACAGAAATGATGTTTGTAAAGCAAGTACCATTTTGGATTGTCCATTTGGTCTGAGCTTTTTACAGCATCTTTATATGTCAAAATCATGAGGATTTGCCAAGTTGCATCCTACTCCATAACTCCATGTGAGTGCATCATCCAAATCAAGTTTCTGGAACAAAAATGCAGTTGCAAAGCAACCCTATTATTTATTGGTCCATTTCTTCACTAAATCTCTATTATTGTAGCTCTTCCATAGTTAAACCTCCCAGACAACTCCTTTGACCCCAATCAAGTCTCTGTGGATCAGCAGTGCTCGTCCAAGTTTACTGCGGTAAACTTCAGAGCATGATCACCATTTAACCAGAGCGATTTTAACCAAACTACCATCGTAGTAGGAACCTCACCTGGATGAACTTTCCACTAGACAACACGCTCCATCTCATCTCCCCTGCTACATGCCAGTGCACGCGGTGACCGTGTTAAAGGCAAGCCTGTGCGCGCGCTCTACTGCCGTTGGTCGCGCCCAGGATGGATTCTTGCTCGGGCCCCTCTCCCTCTCGTTGTCTTAGCGCGTGTGAGGCTGTCCATTCTCTTCCTATCGTCGTCACCGATCACCTAGACCCCGCTCCACCTCCGACAGCTTCCTCACCGACGCAAGCCGCCGCATGCCCACGGGCGCACAGTGGCGTTTTGGCTCGGTTCTTCGCCATCTTCTTCCTCCCTGCGCCCCCTTGGCCTCCTCTGCCCCATGAGAGCCACCACTTCTCCTCCTACGTCATCTACCTCCGAGCTCGCAAGCGAGGGCACGCGTCCGCGGACACGACAGCGCGGCACACCCCTCCCCTGCCTATATAAGGCCATCCTGAGCGCGTTTCTCTTCACCAGCAGCCTCACCTCACTCTCTCAGTCCTCCCTGACCCCTCCCTTGAGCTCCTAGAGCTCCCGAGCCCCCCAATGGCCGCCATGGCCGCTGTCTCTGTCCTCCATCATTTCGGCAATGGCGAGCCGCTCCACCTCTCCTTCCACCACGAGAGCCATCCACCACCACCCCAAAACCTTCTCCGCTCTCCTCCTTGCTCTCTGGTGGCCTCTCACCATGCGTCCCATCTCTGACCAAAGCTCTAGTCCACCGTGGTCGAGGCTTTGCTTCGTCCTGCACTCGCCGGCACGTGTGAGGAGACCAGGCAGATGCGCCTCCCCGCGCTAGTCACTCCGGTGGCCGGGGCGTCGCCTGAGTCGGCTCGAGTCACCGGGACGAGCGCCACCGTCGAGCCTTTGCTCTGCTCCGTCGGGCGAGGGAGGAGTTGAAGACGACGACCGCACCCGACGACCCAACCTGCCCGCGGGACCCACCCGTCGGCCGCTCTGTGCATTGACCCACACGATGCTGACATGGATAAGTGTTCACATACCCGCTAGAATACGTTTTCCTGGTTAGAACGCGTATTCTCGTGCTTCCTTTGACCAAAATACGTTTTCTTGATCCAAAAGCACACTTTGCCTCTGTTTCGGCTAAGAATACGTTTTCTGCTTGTAGAAGGCGTATTCTAGTGAAAGGCGCTTTTAGTTTTTCTGTCAAGGGCCCGTGTGTGATGATTTTATTACAGATGGGTCCCTGGCAGAAAAACCCTTATATCTTTTTACTCATAACTCCAAATGAGGTGATTCCAAAGCCCATTTCATAGTCTCGTTGAGCCCGTTCTATTGGTAACACTTTCTCTATGTGTTAACATTCTGAAAATGACCTTTTTACCCTTGCACAGAAACAGCCCCTCTGGAGAGAACTGTTTCCGGCAAATCCTTCTGTGGCTTCACCGCACCTCTCCCCGATGCCTTCTTCACCCCCAGGCAAGCCACAATACCCACTTGCATTATAGTCATGCAGTAGCCATGGTTTTCAACTTGAATATTTGCTTGTTTAAAATATGGTTATCGTTGTTTCGATAATGTTTCTGGGTTAGTGCTTACTTGCTTGCTATGTTGTTATGCCCTGCTAGTTGCTAGTATTACTTTCATATTGCCATGCTTGATAGCAGTACATGTTGGGTTGGTTATGTTCTTCGGTGCATGACTAACGTCGGTTACCGAGTACTGTTAATGTGCATTGTTCCTTTGCTATTAGTTGGTTAAGTGTTACTCAGTAATGTTATTGATGAGTTCTTGCATGGTATTTATGGTTGATGCTACTGGTCATGTTATGCTATGAGTAGTGTTGCACTTGTAATATTTATGCTCGTCATTATGCCATGTTCAGTTGGAGATTATTCATAGTTGATATGGTGGATAGTTATGTTGCATCCCGTGCATATGTTGATATCATGCTCGTGCTTTGTATATGCATCATCTTATTTTATCATGGCTCAGCATATTGCATTCAAGTTTAACCGTATTAAATTGAACTTGAACAATTGTTGGCTGAGTCTTGGTGCCACCATATCGAAACTGACCAGTGCAACCACGCTTACCTTTATGGGAAGGTCCTAACTGGGTCTATTGTCGTGCCCTCGCCGGTGCCTCCAACAAGGGAAGGTTATGCGCGCGCTACCCTGATCAGGTAGGCAGACATAACCTTGTGTGCACATTGTTGTTATTATGTATCCGGGTCCCCAAGTCGGATTGTTTTGGCCATGACGGTGGTCGGTGTGTCTTTGGTAGACACGGGGCCACCCAAGACTAGCCCGTTTGGGATTAGGTCAGAGTGTCCGGGAGAGTGTCATGGCAATGGAAGGGTTTTGTCAGAAGGCCATTGGTCCACCCGAATGGGAGTGTGAGGCCATGGGTTCCGTGGTGTGGGTACAGTGTGCTACCTCCATAGAGTGTATATTAAATCTATCGATAGCCGCGCCCGTGAAAAAGGGCCCAGTTCATGTCGGTCACACAGTGAGTCAATAGTATTAATAATAATGTGCATATTAACAACCCCGGTTTGACGATGAGATACGTTGGTTGTGATCGTCGGAAGGATCACGGTTTGAGACCAAGTGTTGGTCATGGTTGTGATCGCCTGAAGGATCACTGTTTGCGATAAGTTGGTTGTGATCGCCGGAAGGATCACGGTTTGAGACCAAGTGTTGGTCATGGTTGTGATCGCCGGAACGATCACCATTGTATCAGGGATACCGAGTTGTTGGATATTCATGATGTTGTGCGAGAATCGTGGGTAAAGATAAAGCTCCTTGTGGTCATTTAATGATTACTGCGGTATTGTTTATACCAAGCTTGATTTGATCCTTAGATGATCATGTAATATCCGAGGTTGGTAAGTGATGCATGCGATGGTTACGAGGCAACCCGAACATAATAAATGGTGCATGTAGTGTCATCATGTTGCATGCTAGTATCATCAGATTTATATGTTCTTGCCATGATCATATTGTTCTAGCAGTATTATGTTCATTGTCGGTGTCAAAACCGGCGGATCTCGGGTAGGGGGTCCCGAACTATGCGTCTAGGCCGGATGGTAATAGGAGACAGGGGACACTTTGTTTTACCCAGGTTTGGGCCCTCTCGATGGAGGTAATACCCTACTCCTGCTTGATTAATATTGATGATATGGGTAGTACAAGAGTAGATCTACCACGAGATCAAGGAGGCTAAACCCTAGAAGCTAGCCTATGGTATGATTCTTATGTATGGGGTTGATTGCCTACGGGCTACAACCCTCCGGTTTATATAGACACCGGATAGGGTTAGGGTTACACAAAGTCTTTTACAATGGTAGGAGATCTTGAATATCCGCATCACCAAGCTTGCCTTCCACGCCAAGGAAAGTCCCATCCGGACACGGGACGAAGTCTTCAATCTTGTATCTTCATAGTCTAGGAGTCCAGCTAAAGGTATAGTCCGGCTACCCGAACACCCCCTAATCCAGGACTCCCTCAGTAGCCCCTGAACCAGGCTTCAATGACGACGAGTCCAGCGCACAAATTGTCTTCGGCATTGCAAGGCGGGTTCCTCCTCCAAGTCCTTCATAGAAGATTTGTAAACACCAAGAGTAGTGTCCGGTTCTGCAAAATAAGTTTCCACATATTGCCATAGAGAGAATAATATTGACACAAATCAAATCTGCTGACGTATTCCGCAGTGCGCTATCACACTACGGCCAAGTCCTTTACTTGAATCATTTTTTACTTTTCCACCTCAGCATGTTTTGTGAGGCGGTTTCCTTGGCACGTCTTGTCAAAGCAGAGATCGCGTGCCCTTTTTACGGGTTTCACATCAATACAGACGTGGGTAACCCTAACCGCGCCATTTACCACGGCGCTTGGGAGGCAAGCGAGTTTTATTAGGCAGGTGGGGACGCACAACCGCATCCGCCCATATAAGGGGAAAAGGATCCACCTTTTTTACCTACGCCTTCTTCCTCCTTTGCCTATCCATCTCCTGCGCACTCGAGCTCCAGCGCCCAAGCCCGCACTTCCCACTTCAAACTTCTCCAGCAATGTACGAAGCGGGAGGCAAGTGGATGGTCTCCTCCATCACGGATACTTATCCAAAGATATCGCGCACCGGCTTCCCGAGGAGGGGCAGCTTCTTCCCACCCCAAGGCCCCATGAGAGGGTAGTATTCCTTCCCCACTTCCTCCGCGGACTGGGTTTTTCACTCCACCAATTTGTTCGGGGGCTCATGTTCTACTACGGCCTGGATTTACATGATCCGGCCCCGAACTTCATCCTCAATATCTCGGCGTTTATCGTCGTATGTGAGGCTTTCCTCCGCGTCCGCCCTCATTTCGGCCTATGGCTCAAGACCTTCAACGTCAAGCCCGAGGTGGTGTGCGGCAGCCAGGCGGAGTGCGGAGGCGCCATGGCGGGCAAGATGGCCAACGTCCTATGGCTCGAGGGCTCCTTCGTGGAGACCCTAAAGGGGTGGCAATCCGGGTGGTTTTACATCACCGAGCCACGTGATCCAAAATGGACCGCAGCCCCAGAGTTCCGATCCGGACCCCCCACGCGGCTTATGTCCTAGAAAGAGACGGGCCTATCGTGGGGTGACGAAAAAGAGGTGACCGGATTGCAAACATGCATCCAGTCCCTGGCGAACAAGCCAATCCGGCTTGTTAATGTAATCCAGGTTATGCTCGTCCGCCGGATCCTCTCGTGCCAACAACGGGATTTTAATCTGTGGGAGTTCGTCCCGGCGCAACACCAAACCCTTAACAGGCTCTTCGACACGATGTATGAAGACGTCTGGAAGGTGCTAACCAAAGGCGTCGAGGCTCCCACATCCGCTTCCGAGGACCGCGGATACAGCTCGCAGCGTCACGCCAGCGAGGTAAGCTATTTTCACCTTTTACAGGATGTTAAGTTTTTTCATAGTTTAACTCCATGCGGGATCTAAACTCCCTTACCTTTGATAGGCTTGGCGGGCGGTATCCGGACCGATTAACTGTCCGGCTCCACTGCCCGAAGACCCAGCCCCGGCTCTACTAGTGAAGATGCTGGCTCCGGCGCCTTATGTGGTGCTGGAAAAGAAGGCCAAGAAGAAGAAGACCACGAGGACTCGAAAGAGTACCCGCAACATGGTGTTGTTGGACTCGTCATCCAACGAGTCCAAGATGCCCTCCTCCTGTAAAAACGAGGAGGAAGAAGAAAGCTCTCTCCCCCAGCGGAGGGAGGAAATAAAAGGAAGGCCACCCCAAGGGGGAAGGCCGAAGGGTCCAAGAAGAGGAAGACCCCTCCGCCGGACTACGCCGCCGACACCAACGAGGACGAAGAGGAGTGGCCGGACAGGGCCAGGCGTCCGGCAAAATCGTATGTGTTCGGATACCAGAGTAACTCATGATATTCCTTTTGTTGCACATCTTTCCCTAATGTCGAATATAATCATGCAGCCCTCCCCGGGCCAAACTCAACGAGTCGTCGAGCCGCTCCCTGGATTCGTCGGACCTGAACTCAGTTTCGCCCGCTGTCTCCCCCCGCACTGCGGATGACGCCAAAGTGGCGTCACAACGAGCTCCGGGGCAGGAGGAGGTGGTCCTGGAGGAGCCGTAAGGCGACCTCCCGGACTCCAGGAGTAAAGGGGACAAGACCCCCCCAGGGCTCCAAGTCCGGCTTTATGTCGGACACCGCGCCGGAATCTTCAACAGTGCCAGACTGCGGTAGGCAAGCTCCTTCCAAGAGGAGCAAGTCTTCTAAGCCGGCAGCCTCCGTCCAACCGGAGGCGCCGGACAATCTGCTGGAGGTGCTTGAAGGCGCCTCCATCGATGAGGAGCACCGTACTATTATGAGTACGGTGATCCAGAAGGTTCAGTCCGCCAAGAGCGGACTGACTGAAGCTTGCGCTAGCCTTCTAACAGGCTTCGAGGTAAGTAAAAATATGTAAAAATATTACCGCACAGACAGTAGCCCCTGATGCTTTGTTTGGCATTCAGAAAGAAAAGCCGAATAGAGGACCTATTAAATTTCGCAGAAGTCTAACAGTAAAGAGTCAATATGCGTATGCAGGCTTCGCTGCTATCCACCGCCGCACTGACTGCGGAGGTGGGTGTCCTGAAGCAGGACCTCGAGCGGACGGAGCAAGAGCTCGGCCTTGCCAAGCGGTAGCTCGAGGAGAAAGAAGGTAAGAAATAGCTTACTGAAAAGGGTGCCTATAGAGAGGCGTGATTGCAGAAAATAACATGATTGTACTGCTTATTGTAGGGGCCATGACTGAGGTGGCGACCCTCAAGCAGGCGCTATCTAAGTCCGAAAAAAAACGCCCGCGGAGCGCAGCGAGCGAGAGAAACTTGGGGCTCAGGTCAGCGAGGTGCAGCGAGAGCTTCAGGCTCTCATGAAAAAACATGAGAGTTTGGAGCCTAAGTCAAAGACCCAAGCATCCGAGCTCGTGACGGCCCTTGAGACTACCAATTCTGCCAAGGCCGAAGCCCAAAAGGCCCTCCAAGAGTTGGGGGAGGTGAAAAAGATAGCAGCGGGTAAGGCATTCTTCATGCAAAGCAGAAATATAAAAGTAAACTACTTGTTACTTACCCGAATCCGGAGCTCTCCAGGGGAATTCGCAGATCTTCCCCGCAGCGTATCCGACGCCGCCGCATTCTACCGAGCTGAAGAGGGCAGCTCGACAGAGAAGGTGTTCTGGTCTGAGTATGCTGAGGCCGGACACCCTGTGCCCTTGAGCAACCAGCTGAAACAGCTGGTCGAGTTCCACAAGGCGGCCGAACAGGCCATGAAGGGCTTCATAGTTCGAGTGTGGCTCGTAGAGGCCCTGCCTGGGAGCTACTTCGGGCTGGTGCGGCGGCTGGTGGAGGCCTGTCCAAGGCTCGAGGTCATCAAGCGCTCCATCTGCATCCAAGGTGCCCGTAGGGCCCTTGCCCATGCAAAGGTGCACTGGGGTAAGCTGGACGGTGAGAAGCTTGTTAGGGACGGGCCGCCGCAGGGGAAGGAGCATCGCAAGCCTGAGAACTACTATAAGGATGTTCTTGCGGGTGCCCGCCTTGTAGAGGATGAGTGCACCAAGGATGTAATTTTTGAATGAACTCGCTCGATTTTATCCTGTGCGCTGAAAACTTGTTCATATGTGCTAAGCAATGCTTATTGAATTTAAAATATTATTTTCTGTGTGGCCGTTTATCAAAAATTGAGAGATGGCCAGTCGTCGGCTTCTGCCCCCATGCCACTAGTGCTGGGGTGTTCGGTGATAAACCTGTGTAGTCTTTTTCCCATGTTTGGGTCCTTCGAGGGAGGCGCTCAGCACGACGAACCAGGCAATCGGACTATAATGCTTGAACACTCTCACTTAGCCATAGAACTTTATAAATTTAAATTTTAGCGAAGCCCCTAGTTCGGAAGGCCGAGTTCGGGGCGCTATCCACGCCTTGGCTGGGGTTATCCAGCTCCTCGCTCGAAGCGGCATAAGTCTTTAGGGACCCAAAAAACCTCTCGAACAGCGACCGGTCTCTCGCCTCATCATGACAGTCAGTTTTAGCTTTCTCCACTGAGGTGCTTAACCTAGCTCAACCGGGGCACAATCGCAGTGGTTCTCCTAGTGCTACCTTAGCCGATATAGCGGAACGTAAGGCACCAAAACATAGGAGCCGGGCAAACCCAACTATTGACCCAAATCATGATTTGGAGCCGATGCATATAGTGCTATAAGTTCGGGGTGCCGCACTTGTGAAAGTGTACGGACTTCTCTCGCCATATTAAAGGGTATTGAAGCCCCTAGCGTACTTGCCGTACCATAGTGTACGGGTGCAACATGTCATTAATGAACATATATAAAAGAGAGTAATGGAAAAAATAGACAAAAATCTAAGTATTGTTTATAGAGAGGCTATTTATCAAAGCCGAACAATACAAATAGTGTGGTAAGCAAAAGATATTGGACTATTCAGTATGTCCTGACCAGGGGCAGGCCGCAGAATTGTATTTAAAATAGGTATAGCGCTCATAATAGAGACCACCTGGGATTCCATAATGCGGCATGGCTTGTCTGCCTCCCTAGATCTTGCATCGTTTATGCGGCAGTCGAATTGCCGAACAGGTCGTCCGAAGTATGGAGTCCTGAAAGTAAGAAAAATTTTAAAAAAAAGAATCCGGCAGCCCCTAGTACGTTTTAAGCCGTATTTTGGGCGTGCCGTTATTGTGCTCCTTCACCTGTGCCCATGGTATTTCAAGGGCGTAGTTATGTACGCGAGGTACTGGTTTCGCTATGTCGCGAAAGCTGGGGTTGGGGCCGCCTTGCTACGCTTGCTTAGAGTGTGCCAGGTAGTCCTGCTATGGGTTACTCCGGGCGCGCTTGGCAGTGTCTGGCTTTTTAATTGCCGGACTGGAGAATTGCCTGAGAAGGCTACTTTGTACCTCCGCTGCGAGAGCCGCCGTATGCTCCTCCGTACGGAGGGAGCGTTCGGTGTTTCCGTTGACCGTAATTACTCCTCGAGGGCCTGGCATCTTGAGCTTGAGATATGCGTAGTGCGGCACCGCATTGAACTTTGCAAACGCGGTTTGTCCGAGCAGGGCATGATAGCCACTGCGAAACGGGACTATATCGAAGATTAACTCTTCGCTTCGGAAATTGTCCGGGGATCCGAAGAGCACGTCAAGTGTTACTGAGCCTGTACAGTTGGCTTTTAAAGGTCGTTCTTGTGGGCTTAATCCTTGAGGGATCTATGCCCATTTTCCGCACTATGTCCTGATAAAGCAGGTTCAGGCTACTGCCGCCGTCCATGAGGACTCTTGTGAGATGAAATCCGTCGATGATTGGGTCGAGAACCAATGCGGCGAAGCCGCCATGACGGATGCTAGTGGGATGGTCCCTTCGATCAAAAGTGATCGGGCAGAAGGACCATGGGTTGAACTTTGGGGCGACTGGCTCTATTGCGTATACATCCCATAGCGCACACTTCCGCTCCCGTTTGGTGATGTGGGTTGCGTATATCATGTTCACTGTCCACACTTGTGGGGGAAAGCCCTTCTTTCCATTGTTGTTCGGCGGCTTGGGCTCCTCGTCGTCGCTGTGCAGCCCCTTGTCTCTGTTTTCGGCCGTTAACTTGTCTGCCTGCTTGAACACCCAACAATCCCTGTTAGTGTGATTGGCTGGCCTTTTGGGGGTGCCATGTATCTGGCACAAGCGATCAAGTATTCGGTCCAAACTGGACGGGCCCTGAGTATTCTTTTTGAATGGCTTTTTTCGCTGACCAGATTTATAGCCTTTGAATCCGGCATTGACTGCCGTGTCTTCATTGTTGTCGCTGTTAACGCGGCATTTTTGCTTATTCCAACGTGTCCTGCCACTTTTGTCCTTGGTATCCGAATTACCAGGGTTCTTTGATAAGTTGTTACTGCGAGCTAGCCAACTGTCTTCTCCCGCGCAAAAGCGGGTCATGAGTGTCGTGAGGGCTGCCATGGATTTCGGTTTTTCCTGTCCCAGGTGCCGGCCAAGCCACTCGTCGCGGATGTTATGCTTGAAGGCTGCTAGGGCCTCTGCGTCCGGACAGTCGACTATCTGGTTTTTGTTTGTTAGGAACCATGTCCAGAATTGTCTGGCCGATTCCTCTGGCTGCTGAATTATGTGGCTTAAGTCGTCGGCATCCGGCGGTCGCACATAAGTGCCCTAGAAGTTGTCGAGGAATGCGGCTTCCAGGTCCTCCCAAGAACCGATTGAGTCTGCTGGCAAGCTGTTAAGCCAATGCCGGGCCGGTCCTTTAAGTTTGAGCGGGAGGTATTTGATGGCGTGTAGATCATCGCCGCGTGCCATGTGGATGTGAAGGAGGTAATCCTCAATCCATACCGCCGGATCTGTTGTGCCATCGTATGATTCGATGTTTACGGGTTTGAAACCCTCTAGGATTTTATGATCCATTACATCATTCGTGAAGCATAGCGGGTGTGCGGCGCCTTTCTACTGGGCTATATCACGACACAGCTCGGAAGAGCTATGTCTGTTGTGTTCGGCCCGGCCGGATTTGTTGTATCCAGAGTGGAGATTATTGTCACATGCCGTAGGGCGCCTGCGTGATCCGTAGATGGATCTTGTTTGTCTTGCCTTATCCTCCAGTATGTCTCACAGGTCGGGCGCATTTTCCCGTGCCTTAGTTGAGCGGCGTCGGGGCATGGCTTGGGTGGAGGGCCGACAGGCCTCTCTGTCGCGACCGCGAGGTGGCCAGTCTGCCATGTCATGCGCTGGTGATGTAGGTGCTTCCTCCTCTGATCGGGGTAGCGGCCTGCGCTTCAGGTAACTCTTGGAGGGGCGTCGAGTTCATACTCTTCGGCCGCAAGGTCTTCAGTCCATCTGTCAGCTAGCAATACTTTGGCAGCTCTAAGCTGTTGCTGCTTTTTCTTGAGGCTGCTTGCCATAGCTAAAAGCCTGCGTTTAAAACGCTCTTGTTCGGCGGGGTCTGATGGTATGACAAATTCGTCGTCATCGAAGCTAGCCTCGTCTTCGGAGGGAGGCGTATAGTTATCATCCTTGACCTCTCGGTCTGCCACTCTTTCATGAGGGCTGGTTTCTCCATCTTCCTGTGTCGAATTTTGCTGAGGTGCGTGTTCTTCGGTGCTATCCGGGGTAGTATTATCTCCCGTGCCGGAATCACCGTTTTTGCTTTGGCGGGATTTAGAGCGGTGCCGCTGACATCGGCGCTTTTGCTGTTTCTTGGGGGCGTCATCCCCCACTGTTCCATCGCCATCTCCATCTTTTCGAGTATCCACCATATATATGTCATATGATGAGGTGGCCTTCCAGCGCCCTACAGGTGCTGGTTCTTGTTCGTCTCCTGCATCGTCGTCCATGCCGTCGATGTCTTCGGAATCGAAGTCAAGCGTGTCGGTTAAGTCGTCGACAGTGGCTACGAAGTGGGTGGTGGGTGGGCTTTGAATTTTTTCGTCGTCCGTATCCCAACCTTGCTGACCATAGTCCGGCCAGGGCTCTCCTGATAAAGAGAGAGACTTTAGAGAATTCAGGATGTCGCCGAAGGGCGAGTGCTGAAAGATGTCCGCGGCGGTGAACTCCATTATCGGCGCCCAATCAGATTCGATCGGCAGGGGTGCGGGGGGCTCGGAGCTCGGAGAGGAATCCGGATCCTCGGAGTCACAAGCCATGCGAGTGCGGGGCTGGAGTTCGGCTCAATCGCCTCTGAGATCACAGCCCCTGAGGCAGCGTCCAACCGCTGATCCTCGATCGGTGCAGTAGGCTCCGAATCAATGGTCGGAACCGATGTGTGTGCGGTCTCCAAGGCGCTGTTCGGTGGCAGAGCTATATCATGCCCATCGAGACAGTGCGGCGCGCTTGGTTGTGGCTCGAATCCGTCGAAGATCAAGTCCCCGTGGATGTCAGCCGTGAAGTTTAGACTTCCAAACCTGACCTGATGGCCAGGGGCGTAGCTTTCGATCTGCTCAAGGTGGCCAAGCGAATTGGCCCGCAGTGCGAAGCCGCCGAAGACGAAGATCTGTCCGGGGAGAAAAGTCTCACCCTGGACTGCATCGTTGTTGATGATCGAATGAGCCATCGGGCCTAAAAGCGACGACATAGAGGAACTCTCAATGAAAGCACCAATGTCGGTGTCAAAACCGGCGGATCTCTGGTAGGGGGTCCCGAACTATGCGTCTAGGCTGGATGGTAATAGGAGACAGGGGACACTTTGTTTTACCCAGGTTTGGGCCCTCTCGATGGAGGTAATACCCTACTCCTGCTTGATTAATATTGATGATATGGGTAGTACAAGAGTAGATCTACCACGAGATCAAGGAGGCTAAACCCTAGAAGCTAGCCTATGGTATGATTGTCGTGTATGGGGTTGATTGCCTACGGACTACAACCCTCCGGTTTATATAGACACCGGATAGGGTTAGGGTTACACAGAGTCGGTTACAATGGTAGGAGATCTTGAATATACGCATCGCCAAGCTTGCCTTCCATGCCAAGGAAAGTCCCATCCGGACACGGGACGAAGTCTTCAATCTTGTAACTTCATAGTCCAGGAGTCCGGCTGAAGGTATAGTCCGGCTACCCGAACACCCCCTAATCCAGGACTCCCTCATTCATGTTGTCCATGTTATGTTATCCTGATGATTTCATGATAATTCCTGCTTAACCTGTAATTGTCATACTATTATTTGTCTTGAATGCTCCTGCTTATTGTGAGCTTGCAAGTACATTCAATGTACTGACCTGGCGTGTCATGCCAGTTTGCAGGTCATGCCGTATTTGAATGCTTGTTTGCCGTGGATTCTTTGTTTGCGAGCTAGGATAAGCGTTCCAGCAAGAGTCCCTGCGGAGTGGAGTTCACCACCGTCGTCGTTGTTCCGCTGCTAGTAGTTTTTCCGGTGCTTCGAGTTGTTCTGCTGCTTGCATAGAGCAACCGTGGTTGGCCTAGTGTCATCGTGCGGATGTTATTCATTGTAATATCAGAGACCTTATAATCATATTCGTGTAATAATAATAGAAAGCTGGATTATTCAATGCTAAGCAGTGACATATTCCAGAAGACTTCTCCTCGATCTCTGGGCTGGAATACGGGGCGTTCCGGTTTCTCTGAGCCGGGGTGCCACAATATCTATCTAAGTGGGAGTTCTTAAGTAATATGATTAATTGAACTTAAATTTATCATGAACTTAGTACCTGATAGTATTTTTGCTTATCTATGTTGTTGTAGATAGATGGCCCATGTTGTTGTTCCATTGAATTTTAATGCGTTCCTTGAGAAAGAAAAGTTGAAAGATGATGGTAGCAATTACACGGACTAGGTCCTTAACTTGAGGATTATCCTCATTGCTGCACAGAAGAATTACGTCCTAGAAGCACCGCTAGGTGCCAGGCCTGCTGCAGATGCTCCTGACAACGTTAAGAACGTTTGGCAGAGTAAAGCTGATGACTACTCGATAGTTCAGTGTGCCATGCTTTACGGCTTAGAACCGGGACTTCAACGACGTTTTGAACGTCATGGAGCATATGAGATGTTCCAGGAGTTGAAATTAATATTTCAAGAAAATACCAGGATTAGGAGATACAAAGTCTCCAATAAGTTCTATAGCTGCAAGATGGAGGAGAATAGTTCTGTTACTGAGCATATACTGAAAATGTCTGGGTACCATAATCACTTGAGTCAAGTGGGAGTTAACATTCCTGTTGATAGTGTCATTGATAGAGTTCTTCAATCACTGCCACCAAGCTACAAAAGCTTCGTGATGAACTATAATATGCAAGGGATGAATAAGACTATTCCCGAGCTCTTCCCAATGCTAAACGCCGCGGAGGTAGAAATCAAGAAGGAGCATCAAGTGTTGATGGTCAATAAGACCACCAGTTTCAAGAAAAAGGGCAAAGGGAAGAAGAAGGGGAAATTCAACAGGAACGGCAAACAAGTTACTGCTCAGGAGAAGAAACCCAAGTCTGGACCTAAGCCTAAGACTGAGTGCTTCTACTGCAAACAGACTGGTCATGTAACACCCCGTATGTAATTTACCTTATTTGTACTCCAACTCTTGACGTTTCCGGCCTAAGTTATTTTATGTTCCTCGGGTTCGGGTTTTTGTCTCCATGTGTTGTTGCCTTTGTCATGCATCTCATATCATGTCATCATGTGCATTGCATTTGCATACGTGTTCGTCTCATGCATACAAGCATTTCCCCGTTGTCCGTTTTGCATTCCGGCGCTCCTATCTCCTCTGGTGGTCCTTTCTACCTCTTTTCTTGTGTGGGGGTTAACCATTTCCGGATTGGACCGAGACTTGTCATGCGGCCTTGGTTTACTACCGGTAGACCGTCTGTCAAGTTTCGTGCCATTAGGACTTCGTTTGATACTCCAACGGTTAACCAAGGGACCGAGAAGGCCTCGTTTGTGTTGCATCCAAACACCCTTCCATTTTGGCCCAAAACCCACGACAAACACCATCCATCATCTAGAGTGTTCGATCACGATCGCGTGGCCGCAAACCGTGCTCAATTTGGAGCCTCCTAGGTCCTCCTATCTATAAAATACCTTGTCCCCCGAAATTTTTGGGTCATTCCACCCCTAACCCTAGCCCCGCTTCTCTCCTCGCGGCCGGACACGTCTGCGGACCGCCGAACAGACCGCCGCCGCCACTCGTAGCCCGCCACGTGGCAGCCACCGCCACCCCGCGCCCGAGGCCTGCCGTGGCCCAGATCCCGCCCGTAGGGCCCGGATCCCGCGCGTCGCCAGCCCGTGTCTTCTCTGGCGCCAGTGCCGCGCCTCCTCAGCGGAACTACGCATCGCCGCCACGCCCGAGGCGCCTCGCTGCTGTCAGCTGCCGTCACCGTCCGGCGACCTCGTCGGCCCCGCCGCACCTGCCGTAGCTCAGCCCGGCGCCGCCGAGGTCCGGTGCCGGGATCTCCTCCACTGCTCCTTCTCCGTCGTTGGTGCCATCCTCCCCGTCCTCTTCTCCGACGAGCCTGCCGCCGTGCTGCTACAGTGCTCGTGCTACAGTAGATCCAAATCTGGATCGGTTGACTTCTTTCGCGAAAACCCTAATTATTTTGCAAATTTTGGCATGCTATAATTCTCTTATAGTAGCTCTGATTTGTGCATATTGCCTATCAAAATGTTTGTCTCGACGAGGACATCATTTCATCTCATTGCATCATTTTCATTTGAGGTCATCTTGATGCCCGAAATGCTGTTGGAAGAGGGCTATGTGGTGAATTTGGCAGATCTGTTTCATCAAATAGCTATTTGTCATTTTTGCCATGATTAATGTGTGCATGATATGATCCTGAGCTCTACATGTGTTTTGTTATATGCCATGCCATCTTTACAGAGGTGCTTACCATGTATTTTTGTGATATTTGTGGTGACTAGCACAAGCTTTCGAAGTAGCGTAATCGGTATTGCGGATTTCAGGGACTTAGAATTTCACTAAGTCCTTGTCCTGATTTTGTCGTTAAGCCATATGTTCATGTTGTTTCCTAGTGAGAATTTATGCAGCAACCTAGCTTGAGTCAATCGATCTCTACTTTTCCTATATCGTGAATCCTAGCAGATTGTTGACTTGTTAGCAATTTTGCCGAGGATGTTGCTATTGATACGTGCATGCTATGTTGTTGTTCTTGCGATGTCTAGCTTCTATGCCATGTATTCTTGATGGGTGCGTGCTTATTTTGTCATTCCATGCTCTTTAGCGAGTGCATCGAGCTCCTAAACATGCCTACTCGTTAACTGATTTGCATGCTCCAGTTTTTCACCAAGTCTGAGATATGTTTATGTTTTTGCCGTGTTCACATGCTTGCAATTGTATTTTCTGATCCCTTTTCGCTCAAGGTCACTAAGGGACTTTTGTTAAGTGCTTTGAGTAGCTTCATGCCATGCCTTGCTTTGCCATGTTAAGTTCCTGTAGCATGTAGTTTTCATACTCTAAAGTGTGCTTCCTGATGATAAATTCCAGACTCGTGTTAATTTCACTAAGTCTGAAACCTGTTATCGTTTGCATTTTTGCCATGCTTGTTTGAACCTGTTAATGGATGAATTAGCCATAGCTCAGTGTTCATCTTTTCTCAAGAATCATGAATGGATCCCTGCAATGTATTTTTTTGTCATGTTTGAGTGCCGTAGCATATTTATCTTGATGCATTTAGATGGCTACTTGTTGATTATCGCAGACCGGTGCCATATTTGTTTTGCTTGCCATTTCCAAACCGTGCATCCGATTCCGGTGTTCTTTATATCGATTTCTACCGAAATCACCTCACCTTTCCAGTGGAACTCTTGGATTTCCATGTTGAGGCCAGGTTCAATCATTCCTTGTCAAATCTTGCATATGTATCACATATCGCACCCCGCATAGCATACCATGTTTGCATCATGTTGTTTGAGCATTGCACGTGGTTCATTGTGTTCCTTTTGCTTGTTTTTCTTGTTTGGGTAGAGCCGGGAGACGAGTTCGCGAACGAGGAGCCCGTTGAGTTCGCTTACGAGGATCCAGTCAACTTTGACAACTTTGCAGGCAAGATGATCATACCCTCGAAATCACTTTGATCTTTGCTTGCTAGATGCTCACTCTTTTGCTATGCCTATGCTACGATACCTACCACTTGCTTATCATGCCTCCCAAATTTCCATGTCAAACCTCTAACCCACCATGTCCTAGCAAACCGTTGATTGGCTAGTTGCAGGTGATGATTGGAGATCGTTCCTTGTTGGGACATTGTTTATTGTTGGGATATCACTATATTATCTTGTTATCTTAATGCACCTATATACTTGGTAAAGGGTGGAAGGCTCGGCCTTTTTCCTAGTGTTTTGTTCCACTCTTGCCGCCCTAGTTTCCGTCATATCGGTGTTATGTTCCTGGATTTTGCGTTCCTTACGTGGTTGGGTTATAATGGGAACACATTGACAGTTCGCCTTGAATAAAACTCCTCCAGCAATGCCCAACCTTGGTTTTACCATTTGCCACCTAGCCGCTTTTTCCCTTGGGTTTCTGGAGCCCAAGGGTCATCTTTATTTAAACCCCCTGGGCCAGTGCTCCTCTGAGTGTTGGTCCGACCGAGTAGACTGCGGGGCCACCTCGGGGCAACTTGAGGGTTGGTTTTACTCGTAGGATGTCTCATCTTAGTGTGCCCTGAGAATGAGATATGTGCAGCTCCTATCGGGATTTGTCGGCACATTCGGGCGGTGTTGCTGGACTTGTTTTACCATTGTCGAGGATGTCTTGTAAAACCGGGATGCCGAGTCTGATCGGAATGTCTCGGGGGAAGGAATATCCTTCGTTGACCGTGAGAGCTTGTGATGGGCTAAATTGGGAGTCCCCTGCAGGGATATGAACTTTCGAAAGCCATGCCCGCGGTTATGGGCAGATGGGAGTTTGTTAATGTCCAGTTGTAGATAACATGAAACTTAACTTAATTAAAATGAATCAACCACGTGTGTAACTATGATGGTCTGTTCTCGGCGGAGTCCGGGAAGCGAACACGGTGTTGGAGTAATGCTTGACGTAGGTTGTTCTAGGATCACGTCTTGATCATAGTTGTTTGACCATGCTTTTGCCTTCTCTTCTTGCTCTCTTTTGCGAACATTTTAGCCACCATATATGCTAGTCGCTTGTTGCAGCTCCACATATTACCTTGCCTTACCTATAAGCTTAAATAGTCTTGATCGCGAGGGTGCGAGATTGCTGAGTCCCCATGACTCACAGTTTACTTCCAAAACCAGATGCAGGGACCGATGATACCGTTCCAGACGATGCGCTTGAGCTCAAGTGGGAGTTCGATGAAGACTCTCGTCGTTACTATGTGTCTTTCCCAGATGATCAGTAGTGGTGCCCAGTTGGGGCGATCGAGGACCGTGTCGCATGTGGGGGTTGATCTTTTATTTTTGTACCATAGTCGGACCATGAGTGTATTGGATGATTGTAATGTTATTCATGTATTTGTGTGACGTGGCGAGTGTAAGCCAACTATGTCCCTTTTTCCCTTTTATCTATTTACATGGGTTGTTGTGAAGATTACCTTACTTGCGACATTGCTTTCAATGCGGTTATGCCTCTAAGTCGTGCTTCGACACGTAGGAGATATAGCCGCAGCGAGGGCATTACAAGTTGGTATCAGAGCCTTCCCCGACCTTAGGAGCCCCCTGCTTGATCGAATCGTTGGCGTTGTTGAGTCTAGAAAAATGTTTTGAGTCATTTAGGATTATATATATCAGAGAGTTTAGGAATTCTTTTTACTCTCCAATCCCTTCACCGCTCTGGTGAGGCATCCTGACGTAGAGTTTTGACTCTTCTCTTCTCAAATTTCACTAAAAAAATTTAGGATCACGCAGGTATCTTGGAATCGTTCTGATTCATTTGTGACGAGAACATTGTTCTTGGCACCTCCGGTCATTTAGGGGTTGTGGCAGTGTCCCGGGGAGTTGAGCTCCGAGGTGTTGTCGTCACAATTTTATCGTTGAGATTCTGGAATACCTGAGTTTCGCCGACATCGAAAATATCTTTTATGCAGTTGTTGGTGAGATAACCTCGACGCCACCCAGTACTGGGGCGGGAGTTCAGGAGTATTGCCATAACTTGTATAACGGATGCTTTTCGAAGGTTGAGGTAGATGATTTCCGAAGTTTTTCTCGGCTATGTGTTGAAGGATGGATACAGCTGGATGTAGGATTTGCTAGATTTGGGTGAGATATTATGCTTCCCCTGTATCCCCAACACCTGATTGCATAACCGGAAAGGTTCGGGAGTTTCATAGGTGAGAATTCTTGTAGCTCTAGTTCTTCTTCCACGGATATTTGGTTTGGGATTGGGTAATCCTCACCAAGTATTTGTTCTTGTTCCATACCTTGTTGTTTTTCTTCTACCTCAATTCTAAGTGGCTTCTCAATTTATGGATATGTGACCATTTCAATTGGAATGCATTCGTTCATTTTGGTTAGGATGTGAAGACTATATGTTGCAATTTCAACCCGTTTGATTCAGCTTCAATATTTGTTTGTGAATGTGCTAATGGATGTCAACCTCTTCAGGATGGCTCCTCCAACGCGCACGACTCCGAATCCTGATCCGCCACCACCACCTCCACCTCCGGAGGCGTGGCAAGCTATGATGGCCGCTACCAATGCAAACACGCAGCTGATCATGCAACTTCTTCAAGATCGCAACCAAGGGAACCAGGGTCATGGCAACAATCAGAATCAGTTTGCTACACTCAACCAGTTCCTTGCTAACCAGCCAAAGACCTTCAACAATTGTGTTGAGGCAACAGACGCTGATGATTGGCTCGTAGACATATGCAAGCATTTCGAGTGCAGTAATGTCAGACCTGAGGACTTTGTCAAGTTCGCTTCCTTCCAACTCAAAGACCAAGCTGCAGAATGGTTTCAGCAGTACAAAGATTCCAGAGGAGGCCGTGTGATTACCTGGGATGAATTCCGTCAAGACTTCAAAGCTCATCATATTCCTCAGAGCGTGGTTGAAAGCAAGCGTGAGGAATTTTTCAACCTGAAGCAAGGCTCTATGTCGGTTTACGAGTACAACAAATGTTTCAGAAGCTCGCCCGTTTTGCTAAGCAGGACGTCCCTGACGAGAAGAGCATGATATACCAGTTCAGGGGTGGTCTTAGAGAAGAAATCCAGCTAGCTCTCATTCTCTTTGAGCCCAAGAGGTACGACGAGTTTTACAACATGGCAATGAAGCAAGAGACTGCTCAACTGAAGTATGATGCTTCCAAGAAGCGAGTTAGAGATGCTACTCCTTCCTCAACTCAAGTGGCTATGCAGCAGAAGTATTGGCTTCCTCCTCCTCCATTCCGTCAGCCTTATCAGGAGAAGAGCAAAGGTGGCAGTGGATCTTCCCACCCACCCAACCCTGGCTTTCAGAACAAGACTTCGTCTCAAGCTCCAAGATCGAGTGCTCCGTATCACCATCCGCTCTCGGAGGTCACGTGCAACAAGTGCCAACAGAAGGGTCACTATGCCAACAAATGCTTCAATCAGAGGCATCTCCCTCCTCCTCCTCCTCCTGTGAGATCAGCAAGTACAGCTGGGGTCAAGCATAACCCCAACCATGCCAAGGTCAACTTGATGAATGCAGCTCAGGCAGAGGACTCGTCAGATGTCATCATGGGTAACCTTCCTGTTAACGATGTTCCTGCAAAAGTTCTTTTTGACACTGGTGCATCGCATTCTTTCTTGTCATTCCCATTTGCATCGAAGCACAATGTTGATACTAAGGTTATGCCCAAAGTCATGCAAGTTATTTCTCCCAGCAAGCTTTTGACTTCTAGTTTGGTTGCTCCCGATGTCTCTATCACATTGGGCGACTACAAGTTTCTGTCCTCTCCAGTGGTTCTTGGTAACTCGGATGTTGATCTTATTCTTGGAATGGATTGGCTTTCTAAGCACAAGGCTCATCTTGATTGTGCTGCCAGGCAGATTCAATTGACTCATTCGTCTGAGGATGTAATTGTCTTCGCCACTCGTGATGATACCATCCATCTGTTTTCTCTCAATGAGCAGGGTGAACTGGATGCCATCTCTCAAATTCCAGTCGTTTGCGAATATCAAGACGTCTTTCTAGAAGAGCTTCCAGGAATGCCTCCGCACCGGCCAGTTGAATTCGTCACCGATCTTGAGCCTGGCACGAAACCTATTTGCAAACGTCCTTACAAGCTTGGACCTGAAGAGTTGAAAGAGCTGAAGAAGCAACTCGATATTCAAGAATGAATGGGTCTCATCCGACCTAGTTCTTCTCCGTGGGGTTGTGGAGTTCTTTTTGTGAAGAGGAAGGATGGAACGGACTGACTCTGTGTTGACTACCGTCCATTGAACAAGAAGACTATAAAGAACAAGTACCCACTTCCGAACATCAATGAGCTGTTTGAACAACTCAAAGGTGCTCAAGTATTCTCCAAGCTTGACCTCCGTATGGGCTATCACCAGATTCGAATCCGTGAGCAGGATATTCCCAAGAGGGCATTCAGAACAAGCTATGGTTCATATGAATACACTATCATGTCTTTTGGCCTCGTCAACGCTCCTCCGACCTTCTCTCGCATGATGAACTTCATCTTCAACGCCTACACAAATGACTTCGTCTTGGTCTACCTCGATGACATTTTGGTCTTTTCCAAGATCAAGGAAGATCATGCCAAGCACTTGCGTTTGGTGCTCGATAAGCTCAGAGAACATCAGTTCTACGCCAAGTTTTGGCTCGATGAGGTTCTCTATCTTGGGCATATCATATCTGCCGAGGGCATAGAGGTGAATCCTGAGAAGGTGTCTGCAATTTTGAATTGGGAACCACCTCAGAACGTGAAGCAACTCCGCAGCTTCCTTGGTCTCGCAAGCTACTGTCAAAGGTTCGTTGAGAACTTTTTAAAGATCGCGAAGCCGCTTTCCAACCTTCTCCAGAAGCACGAAAAGTACGTTTGGTCTCCTGAATGTGACATCGCTTTCAACACCTTGAAAGAGAAATTAGTCACTGCTCCAGTTCTGACTCCTCCTGATGAATCCAAACCGTTCGAGGTCTTCTGTGATGCCTCTCCTCAAGGTCTTGGTGCAGTGTTGATGCAAGACAAGAAAGTTGTGGTTTATACCTCTCGCCAGTTGAAGCCCAACGAGAAGAACTACCCCACTCATGACCTCGAGTTGGCGGCAGTGGTACATGCTCTTTTGACTTGGAGACATCTCTTATTGGGAAGAATAGTGGACATCTTCACTGACCACAAGAGTCTCAAGTACATCTTCACTCTGCCTAATCTCAACCTCAGGCAGACTCCTTGGGTCGAAATGATTCAAGAGTATAATCCGAGCATCGAATATACTCCAGGCAAGGCCAATGTGATTGCTGACGCATTGAGCAGGAAGGCTTACTGCAATAGGTTGATTCTCAAACCTTACCAACCCGAGCTTTGTGAAGCTTTCCGCAAACTCAACTTGCAAGTTGTTCCTCAAGGTTTCCTCGCCAACCTCCAAGTCTCTCCTACTTTGGAAGATTAGATTCGCGAGGCTCAACTTCTTGATGCTATGGTGAAGAAGGTGAAGATTGGGATTGCCAAGAGTCAATCCAAGTACAAGTGATATCGCCTTGATGACAAGGATACTCTCTTCTTCGAGGATCGCATTGTTGTGCCTAAAGGTGACCTCCATAAAGTCATTCTAAATGAGGCTCACAATTCTCTCCTCTCCATCCACCCTGGGAGCATGAAGATGTACCAGGACCTCAAGCAGGCTTATTGGTGGACTCAAATGAAGCGCGAGATTGCTCAGTTCATGAATGAATGTGATGTCTGCAGAAGAGTGCAGGCAGAACACCAACGACCAGCTGGTCTCCTCCAACCTCTTGCCATTCCAGAATGGAAGTTTGACCACATTGAGATGGACTTCGTGACGAGATTTCCAAAGTCCAAGCGTGGCAATGATGCTATATTCATTGTCATCGACAAACTCACTAAAGTGGCTCATTTCATGCCTATCAAGGAGTCTATCACTGCAGCTCAATTGGCGGAGCTGTATACCTCTCGGAATGTCTCTCTGCACGGCATTCCGCAGTTGATTTCTTCAGACCGTGGCAGCATCTTTACCTCCAAGTTTTGGGATTCTTTTCAGAAGGCCATGGGCACCAACATCCGTTTCAGCACAACTTTTCATCCTCAAACTAGCGGCCAAGTCGAGCGTGTCAATCAGATTCTTGAAGATATGCTCAGGGCTTGCGTTATCTCTTTCGGTATGAAGTGGGAAGATTGTCTTCCATATGCCGAGTTCTCCTACAACAACAGCTTTCAAGCGAGTTCGGGCAAGGACCCATTTGAAATTCTCTATGGCAGGAAGTGCCATACTCCTCTTAACTGGTCGGAGACCAGTGAGCGTCAACTTCTTGGAAATGACTTGATCACAGAGGCAGAAGAGATGTGCAAAGTCATTCGTGATAACCTCAAAGCAGCGCAATCACGCCAGAAGAGCTACTATGATAGTAAGCATCGTGATTTGGCTTTCGAGATCGGAGACTATGTTTATCTCCGCGTCTCTCCAATGATAGGTACTCGTCACTTTGGTATCAAAGGGAAGCTTGCCCCTAGATACGTGGGTCCTTTCAAGATCGTCAGCAAGAGAGGCGATCTCGCCTATCATCTCGAGCTTCCTTCAAACTTTGCAAATGTGCATGACATGTTCCATGTCTCTCAGCTCCGCAAGTGCTACAAGACCCCTGACTCCACCGTCAACTTCGAAGACATTGATCTCCAAGAAGACCTTTCTTATCGTGAGCACCCAGTTGCTATTCTTGAAGAGACTAAGCGCAAGACTCGCAATAAGTCAATCAAATTCCCCAAAGTCAAGTGGTCACACCATTCTGACCGTGAAGCCACCTGGGAACGCGAGGATCACCTCCGTTCTGAGTACCCAGAGTTTCTCCAGTCCTAGATCTCGGGACAAGATACTTTCGTAGTGGTGGAGTGTTGTAACACCCCGGATGTAATTTACCTTATCTATACTCCAACTCTTGTCGTTTCCGGCATAAGTTATTTTATTTTCCTCGGGTTCGGGTTTTTGTCTCCGTGTGTTGTTGCCTTTGTCATGCATCTCATATCATGTCATCATGTTCATTGCATTTTCATACGTGTTCGTCTCATGCATCTGAGCATTTCCCCGTTGTCCGTTTTGCATTCCGGCGCTCCTATCTCCTCCGGTTGTCCTTTCTACCTCTTTTTGTGTGTGGGGGTTAAACATTTCCGGATTGGACTGAGACTTGTCATGCATCCTTGGTTTACTACCGGTAGACTGCCTGTCAAGTTTCGTGCCATTTGGACTTCGGTTGATGCTCCAACGGTTAACCGAGGGACCGAGAAGGCCTCGTTTGTGTTGCAGCCCAACACCCTTCCATTTTGGCCCAAAACCCACCAAAAACCCCCTCCATCATCTAGAGCGTTCAATCACGATCGCGTGGCCGCAATCCGTGCTCAATTTGGAGCCTCCTAGCTCCTCCTATCTATAAAATAGCATCTCCCCCGAAATTTTCGGGTCATTCCACCCCTAACCCTAGCCCCGCTCCTCTCCGCGCGGCCGGACACGTCCGCCGGACAGACCGCCGCCACCACTCGTAGCCCGCCACGTGGCAGCCGCCGCCGCCCCGCGCCCGAGGCCCGCCACAGCCCGGATCCCGCACGCCGCCAGCCCGCGTCTTCGCCGGCGCCTGTGCCGCGCCTCCTCGCTGGAATTGCGCTACGCCGCCGCACCCGAGGCGCCTCGCCGCCGTCTGGCGACCTCGTCGGCCCCGCCGCACCTGCCGTAGCTCAGCCCGGCGCCGCCTCGCCGTCCCTCGCCGCGGTTCGCGCTGCCGCCGAGGTCCGGCGCCGGGATCTCCTCCACTATGCCTTCTGTGTCGCCGGCGCCATCCTCCCCGTCCTCTTCTCCGGCGAGCCCGCTGCCGCGCTGCTACAGTGCTCGTGCTACAGTTGATCCAGAACTGGATCGGTTAACTTCTTCCCCGAAAACCCTAATTATTTTGCAAATTCTGGCATGCTATAACTCTCTCATAGTAGCTCCGATTTGTGCGTGTAGCATATCAAAATATTCTTCTCGACGAGTACATCATTTCATCTCATTGCATCATTTTGATTTGACATCATCTTGATGTCCGAAATGATGTTGGAAGAGGGCTACGTGGTGAATTTGGCAGATCTGTTTCATCAAATAGCTATTTGTCATTTTTGCCATGATTAATGTGTGCATTATCTGATCCTAACTCTACATGTGTTTTGTTATATGCCATGCCATCTTTACAGAGGTGCTTACCATGTATTTTTGTGATATTTGTGGTGACTAGCACAAGCTTGCAAAGTAGCGTAATCAGTAATGCTGATTTCAGGGACTTAGAATTTCACAAAGTCCTTGTCCTGATTTTGTCGTTATGCCATATGTTCGTGTTGTTTCCTAGTGATCCGTTCCTCTTTTGAGGATGACCATTAAGGATGTTTTGGAGCACCCTAGCTTGAGTCAATCGATCTCTAATTTTGCTATATCGTGAATCCTGGCAGATTGTTGACTTGTTAGCGATTTTGCCGAGGATGTTTCTATTGATCCGTGCATGCTATGTTGTTGTTCATGCCATGTATAGCTTCTATGCCATGTATTCTTGATGGGTGTATGCTTAGTTTGTCATTCCATGCTCTTTAGTGAGTGCATCGAGCTCGTAAACATGCCTACTCGTTAACTGATTTGCATGCTCGAGTTTTTCACCAAGTCTGAGATCTGTTTATGTTTTTGCCATGTTCACATGCTTGCAATTCTATTTTCTGATCCCTTTTGGCTCAAGGTCACTAAGGGACTTTTGTTGAGTTCTTTGAGTAGTTTCATGCCATGCCTTGCTTTGCCATGTTAAGTTCACGTAGCATGTAGTTTTCATACTCTAAAGTGTGCTTCCTGATGATAAATTCCAGACTTGTGTTAATTTCACCAAGTCTGAAACCTGTTATCGTTTGCATTTTTGCCATGCTTGTTTGAACCTGTTAATGGATGAATTAGTCGTAGCTCAGTGTTCATCTTTTGTCAAGCATCATGAGTCACTACTGGAATCAGCTACTTTGCCATCTGCCAGTTCTTTTCCGTCCGCTAGCGGACGGCAAAGAAGCTCTTTGCCATCAGCTTCCAAAAAGCAGACGGCAAAGAACTGGCTGATGGCAAAGACCAAGTTTGCCATCAGCCAGTTCCTTGCCGTCTGCTAGCAGACGGCAAAGATTCTTTGCCGTCGGCTAGCGGACGGCAAAGATTCTTTGCCGTCGGCTAGCGGACGGCAAAGAGGGAGGGGCCCCACTGACGAGCTGCAAAAAAAACCTAACGGGCCCCCTCTTTGCCGTCCGCTAGCGGACGACAAAGAGCAAGAAGGCGGACGGCAAAGGGTGGCGGACGGCAAAGAGGGAGGGCCCCACGTAATGTTAACGGGGCCGCGCCCCACACCCCCCCTCTCTCTTTCTCTCCCACCTCTCGCCAGCCCCGTCGCACCACCCCGCCGCCGCCCCAGCGCCCCCCGCCCCGTCGCCCCACCACCCCGCCGTCGCCCCGGCGCCCCCCCGCCCTGCCGTCTGGGCACCGCCACGCCCCGGCGTCCCGGCACCTCCGCGCCCCGCCGCCCCGGCCGGGCCCGGCGCCGCCGCCCCAGGCCGCCCCGCCCCCCTCCTCCGCCGCCCTAGGCCACACTGCCCCCCTCCTCCACCCTGCAGGTGAGTCTCTTCTTCCTTTTTTTTTCTTTTTTCTGTTTTTTTAGTTTTAGGTTTATGTTTAGTTTAGATTTAGTTTTAGTTTTAGGATTAGTTTTAGGTTTATAGGTTTAGTCTTAGTTTAGTTTTAGGTTTAGATTTAGTTTTTTTCTTTTTCTGTTTTTTTAGTTTTAGTTTTAGGTTTAGTTTAGTTTTAGGAAAGAAGAAAAAGAGAAAAAGGGGAGATCAGGAGAAGAAGAAGAAGAAGAAGAAGAGGAGGAGGAGGAGAAGAAAAAAGAAGAAGAAGAGGAAGAAGAAGAAGAAGAAAAAAGAGGAGAGGAGGAGAAGAAGAAGAGGAAAAAGGAAAGGAGGAAGAAGAAGAAGAAGAAGAAGAAGAAGGAAAAAAAGGAAGAAAAGGAAAAAGAGGAAGAAGAAGAAAAGGAAAAAACCCGACCCGACACGGTACCCAGACCCCGACCCGGCACCCTGACACGACACCCCAACCCCGAGACCCTGACCCCGACCCCGAGACCCCGACCCCGACACCCCGACTCCGACCCCGACCCCGACCCCGACACCCCGACCCCGACACCCCGACCCCGACCCCGACACCCCGACCCCCCAAGCCTGACCCGACACCCCGACCCCGACCCCGACACCCCGACCCCGACCCGACACGGTACCCAGACCCCGACCCGGCACCCCGACACGACACCCCGACCCCGAGACCCCAACCCCGACCCCGAGACCCCGACCCCGACACCCCGAGCCTGACCCCAACCCCGACCCCGACACCCCGACCCCGACACCCCGACCCCGACACCCCGACCCCGACCCCGACACCCCGACCCCCCAAGCCTGACCCGACACCCCGACCCCGACCCCGACACCCCGACCCCGACCCGACACGGTACCCCGACCCCGACCCGGCACCCCGACACGACACCCCGACCCCGACCCCGAGACCCCGACCCCGACACCCCAACCCCGACCCCGACCCCGAGATAAGGCCTCGTGAACGCCCAGTGCAACTCGCCATCAAGGTTAGTGATACGTACTCAGTTATCTTTCTCCATTACATTGAGTGCGCTTCCATCAATGATTACAAATGGTCATGTGAGTGGTGTTGCAGGCTGCTATACAGAGTGAGAGAGATAGAACGGAGAAACTTCTGGCGGAGGCGGCGGAGAGGCAGCGGGAGTTGGAGGAGAGGACGACAAAGATGATGGAGGAGGAGAGGGCACGGAATGACATGCAGGCAAGGGCCATGTACGAGCTCCTTGTGGTAAGTTTCTTCTGCAGATTAGCCAAAACATTCATGTAGTGTTTGTCTCATTACTAACTAGTATGACTGAGTCGTCAAAACCAAATGTGCAGTCTGTGTGCGAGAAGACAGGTCAGACCGCTCCGCCGATGCCAGTGATTGCTCCTGGGACCACGGTGAGTTTTGTTTGAATGGACATTACTTGCTAGTCTTAACATTTGAGTGTCATCATGCTAACAAGACATTGGAAATGATCTTTGGTGCAGCGTAACTGCAGACAAGCATCGCACGATCCTTCTCCAGCTACCGACACGAGCCACCCCGCTCCTACACCTCCTGGATCTTGGTAAGTTTATCTAGTGTTTTGCTTAACACATGCATAAAGACCTAGACTTAGCTTTATTTCCTCCAATGCTTACCATAATGACCTAGACTTAGCTTCTTCACCTCCAAAATGACTTAATAAGCTTACTGACCTCCAAAACATCCATTTTACCTAAGTTAGCTCTAAAACGATCTGTACTTAGCTTACTTATGTCAAAAATTGCATAATTAGCTTAGTTAGCTCATAGACGATCCATTTTACCTAAGTTAGCTCTAAAATGACCCATTTTACCTAGGTTAGCTTATAAATGATCCAGTTCATCCAAGTTAGCTCAAAAATGACCCATTTTACCTAGATTAGCTCCTAAATGATCCATTTTACCTACGTTAGCTCAAAAACGATCCATTTCAACCAAGTTAGCTCATAAATGATCCATTTGACCTAAGTTAGCTAAAAAACGATCCATTTCACCTTAGTTACCTCAAAAACGATCCATTTGACCTTAGTTAGCTCATAAACGACCCATTTCAACTAAGTTAGCTCATAAATGATCCATTTCACCTTAGCTAGCTCATAAACGACCCATTTCAACTTAGTTAGCTCATATATGATCCATTTCACGTAAGTTAGCTCATAAATGACAAACTCTTCTTGTTCTAGTCTTCTTCTTGTTCTACTCTTCTTGTTCTAGTCTTCTTCTTGTTCTACTCTTCTTCTCGTTCTACTCTTCTTGTCTAACTTTCTTATTTTTCATTTTGCAGATTTCATTCACTTGACGAAAGCTTGCATTGATGGAGTGCTCCTTATCCCTTTCTCTCTTTCTTTTGTATCGTTGAACTATGCATATATCGTTGGATGAAACTATTGTAATATAAAAGATGGATGCGGTGAAGCTTGTGACCGAGGGGCCATCTGAAGGCATGGAGCACCGCAAAATGGAACGGTATTTTGAAGAGGTCCTAGAGGGGTCCCACATTGTGGCAACGCAATTTGCACAAGACATTATCTTTGAATGAGTATATTCATTTTGTCTCTGCATTGTATGATGAAACAATATTTGGTTATGTAATATAATGTTTTGTTTGAAAAAATTTCACCTCTTGTGCGGCCGTATTGTGTGAAATCTAAGAGTTGGCCAGTCGTCGGCTTCTGCCCCCACGTAGGAAGTACGGGGGTGTTCCAGATAATCTAAACACCCTTGATCCAATTGTTTGGTCCTTGAAGGAGGTGTTTAGCGCAGCGAACCAGGCAATCAGACCATTCGGCTTGACCACCCTCAATTAGCCATAGGAGTATGACGATAAAAAATTTAGGCGCATCCCCTGGTATCCGAACTAGGAGGCTGTAAACACCTGATCGGGCAAGTACCGATCCCTCGCGTAATGCGGTAGAAATCTCTAACTTTTTGAGGCCTCCGAAGAGCTGAGCGGCTCTCGCCGCATCATGATAGTGAGTTTTCGGCTTTCTCTACTAAGGTGCTCATCCGGGAAAACCAGGGCACAATCGTAGTAGTTCTCCCTTTACTACCCTAGCCGATATAGCGGAACATAGGGTATCAAGCACAGGAGCCGGGCAACCCAACTATTGACCCAAGACATGATTCGGAGCCAGTGCATATAATGCTAAATTCAGGGTGCCGAATAGCAGGAAGTGTTCGGACTTTGTTGCCGTGTTGTGGAGCGCTATGAAGCCCTGACAAATTGGAACGTACCAAAGTGTACGGGTTCTATCTAGAAAGATTATCAATACGAAGGAGGGAAACCAAAAAAAGGAGGCAAAGGTACTGAGCCAAGGCCGTGGAATTTGGGCCACAAACTGTTTCTATTGTAATTTGATTAATACGATGAAGCGCATTGATACAAATAGTGCAATAAGCAATGGGCTAAGCCACGACCAAGAGAGAGCTACATATGGGCCTCAAAAATAGGTATAGTGATTGTTAAAGAAACCACCTAAAAATTCCCCTATACGTCTGTGCTTCGTGCTATCTTGGTATGTTTATCCTTTTGAGCAGGACCGGTAATTGGGCCACCAGGGGGAACCTGTGTAAAGAAAACTTGAAAAGGAGAAAAGGAAACAATGAGGGTATGAGTGTCTAGGAGCGGTTAAGCCGTGTTGTGGATCACAGGCTAGTAACGCCTCCGTCTATGCCCATGGTATCTTGAGTGCGTAGTTATGTACGCGCGGTACGAACACCGCTATTTGATCAGGACTGTGACGGAGCCCGAATTACTAGTCGAGCTCTTGACAAGCTGAGCTATCCTGCTACGGAGTAGTCTGGACTCTCTTGATAGTGTCTGGGGATTCGGCCGCCGAATTGAGGTTCTGCTTGAAAAGGCCTCTCTGTACTTCTGCTGCTAAGGCAGCGGTGTGCTCCTCAGTGCGGAGGCAGCATTCCGCGTTTCCATTAACTGTTATGACGCCGCGCGGTCCTGGCATCTTGAGCTTTAGATAGGCATAGTGTGGTACGGTGTTGAATCACGCAAACGCGGTTCATCCGAGAAGTGCGTGATAGCCGCTATGGAAGGGGACGATATCGAAGATGAACTCCTCAGTTTGGATGTTGTCCGGCAATCCGAATACGACATCTAGCATGATTGAGCCCGTACAGCGGGCCTCTACACCTGGTATGACTCCTTTGAAGGTAGCCTTGTGGACTTGATTCGTGATGGATTAATGCCCATTTTGTGCACTATGTCCTGATAGAGCAGATTGATACTGCTACCACCGTCCATGAGGACGCGCATCAGGTGGAATCCTTCAATGATTGGGTCGAGGACCAGTGCGGCTGAACCGCCATGACGGATACTGGTCGGATGGTCCCGTCGATCAAAAGTGATTGGGCATGACGACCATGGATTGAATTTTGGGGCGACTGGCTTGTCGGCATTCTGGGAATGGGGGTCCCCAGACTTGCTTGGCTGCGACCCACAGCATGGCTGAGCTAGCAGGTCTGTACGACCCATCTTCATCGACGAGGTATTCAAGACCCTCGTGAGGGGCCAAGCCTTGCGAGGAGGACAACGCAAGACCTCCTCAGGAGCGGCCTGGCCAGGCAGGCTCACGAGGGGCGGAGAGATCAAGGCAAGGAAAACCTCGCGAGGTCCTCGTGACGTGAACCATGGCGACCGAGACCAGGTGGGCCCCAGGCGCGCGCTAGCGCGTGCAGCGTCCTTGTTTCCTCTTTGGTGCCATGGGGGCAAGTGCAGGCGCTGAGTACCAAGGAATCAAGGAAAGGTTTCCATATCGGTGCGATGAGACCAAGACCAGTAGGACGGCGAGACGAAGGTCACCATGGAGCCGAAGACAGCGTCACCACCTGAGCCTTTTGCAGGCGAAGACTACTTTTGTCAGGATAAGTTGTACTAGCTGTCCCTTTCAAATTGGCCGTTGTTGGCTCCCTTCCCACTCAATATTTGGGGAGAGGACCAGGGCCTATATAGGTAGAATTAGCCACCACAGTAAGAAAAGAAGAGAAAAACAGGGGAGAAGAGAGGGAGAACTTATTCAAAGGCATCTCACCCATGCAAGTTCGCCAAGCACGAGAACACCTCAACCTCAGGAGGATGTTCTTCCCCTTGTACTGTTCATCATCAGCCCAAGAGGCAATCCACCACCACCCCACTGGAGTTGGGTATTACACCACAACGGTGGACCGAACCAATATAAATCTTGTGTCTTTGTGTTGCAGGTTTGTGGAGTTCATCCATGAGATCTTAGCGAGCTAGGGCCTGGATCGATAGGGAGAAAACCTTCACGCGCACCCTAGTGTTCGAACCCCAAGGGTTTTGCCGGAACCCGAGATCCGACATTTGGCGCGCCGGGTAGGGGTGCGCCGAAGCTTCCTTCCGTCGCTCGCGCAGCGGTGCTCCATCATCTCCATGGCAGACGCGCGCCACGCTCGTGCTGAGCGCCAAGCTACCCGTGCCGCCCGCGTCGCTCAGACAGCTTCCATCATCGGGCCACCTCACCGTTCCCCGTCGCCTGCCGCCAACGCCGTCGCCGGTCCGGCGGGGAACAAGCAGCAAGCTTCCTCGCTGCACCCCTCGGTACGGCGGGACGGCTTCACCGCCACTCCATCGCGGACCCGAGCAGGTTCTTCTTACCATGCACGTTGCCCTCCCATAGACGCATGGGCCGTGCTCCTCATTGTGCACGAGCTCCTGCGCTACCGACCGGTTGGCAACCTCTACGAGGACTGGCTCAACCTCATCGCCGAGCTTGTCCCTGCCGCAGGGGGCTCCCCTGCGCCGTCCCTCTCTCCGCCTCGCCCTCTGCCAGCTACGGGCGACGTAGCTCACGGGACGCCTCCACCACCTCTGCCCCAAGACGGCACCCTGGCGCCAAGGCGCGTGGCTCCACGACGCGACCCGCCATGTCCCGCGCCCGCAAGTGAAGAAAGAAGCTGTCAAGAAGTCCCCCGACCGCAAGAAAACGCTCTACCGCTCCTCACGCCACCACGCCAGGACCGGCTGCGGCGGCAAGACCACGTGCGACCTATAGCAGCAGGGCGTGAACCCCATCAAGACCAAGCTCCACCCCAAGGCAAGCCCCGGTGACCACAGCCGGCTGCCGCGCTTTAACCCTCGAGCTACGTAGTGTCGCCTGGCCGGGCAAGTTCAAGCCGGATCTACCTCCTCGCTATGATGGCACCCCCGACCCCGTGTTGTTCTTGCAGCTCTACGAGCTGAGCATCGAAGCGGCCCACGGCGACGAGAAAGTCATGGCGAACTGGTTTCCCATAGCTCTCAAGGATGGCACCCGCTGCTGGCTCCTGAACCTGCCACCGGGCTCGATCTCCTCCAGGGACGAGATACGCAGCCGCTTCGTTGCCAACTTCCAGGGCACTCGCAACCGCCCGTCGGCTGCGGGTGACCTGCGCCGCGTCAGGCAGCAACCGGGAGAGACCCTCCAGAAGTACATCCAGCGCTTCAACAACGTCTGCCTCAAGATCCACAAGGTGACAGACGAGGCCATCATCTCTGTGTTCTCTGATGGCATCCGCGACGTCAAGATGTAGGAAGAGCTCGCTATCCACGAGGAGCTCTGCACGTCCCTGGAGTTGTTCAACCTGGCGACCAAGTGCGCAAGGGCTGAAGAGGGGCGCCTATCCCTCCTCGAGCTCCCAGCTGCAGACCCGGAGGAGAAGAAAGCCAAGGCCAAGGACGTGAAGCGCAAGGGAGCAGCCATGCTCGCAGCGGAACCAGACACCAAGAGTGGCAGAGACCAACCATAGTCATCCAAGAGCAGCCATCCATTCTGCGCCTTCCACAACCTGAATACCCACAACACCAGCGACTGTCAAGAGCTTAGAGCCATTCGCGAAGGACGCTTCGGTCGACGCCCCGAGCGCGACGACGGGGGCTACGGCCGAGGAGGAGGACGTGGTGGCGGACACTGGGACGACTGTGGCCCGCGCGAGGAGTGGCATGACCGGCCTCGTGAGGACCACTGGCAGGATCAGCCTCGCGAGGGAGCCTGGAGGGATCAGCCTCGTGAGGATCGTCCTCAAGGCAATGCCGAACTCCCTCCGATGCTGCCACCACCAAGATAGAATGAGGAGCACCATCAAGACGAGGGGGCTAGGGGCTTCCAGGAACCGCGTGCTATCGCCTGCATCTTGGGCGGAACCCAGGCCCCAGCCTCGCAGCGTATCTTCAAGCAGTTTGCTCGCGAAGTGAATGCAGTCCTCTCCAAGCTCGAAGCCACACGCCCACTAAGATGGTCCCACTGCCCCATCATGTTCAACTTGGCAGATCAGCTCAAGTGCGCAGCTACAGCTGCCGCCCTCCCGATGCTTTGCTCCCCAGTCATCAGCAACGTGCAAGTTACCAAGACCATCATCAACAGCGATGCAGGGCTCAACATCCTGTCCGTCAACACGTTCTACAACCTCCAAGTGCCATATGACTAGCTTCAGCCTACCAATCCTTTCTCAGGAGTGACCGACGGTTCCACCACACCGATAGGGTAGGTCCGCATCCCTGTCACCTTCGGGGAACGCAAGAACTACCGCACCGAGCTTATTGACTTCGACGTTGCGCACATCCGTCTGCCGGACAATGCCATCCTCGGGTATCCAGCCCTGGCCAAGTTTGTGGCGGTGACCCGTCATAGCTACAATGTCCTCAAGATGTCGGGAAGTGATGAGATCATCACGGTCCCGTGTGAAGAAAGAGATGCGGTGTGCTCCCTCGATCGTGCCTTCCAAGCTGCAGCAATCGACGAGCCCTACAGCAAGGGTGAGGGCCCTCCTGAGGCCGTCCCCAAGAAGTAGAAGCAGCTGCATTGTGCAGGACCTCAGGAGGGTGGCGTCACAGCCAGAGCCTTGTTAGGATCAGTGCCCGCTCCCGGGGCGCCTCCCTCCATCGCATTGGAAGGCACGCCCGGCGCCCTTCTTGGGCAGGGCTTGGGGGCTTTCCTATGGAAGGCCTCAGACCTTGCCCACATCATGAGGGAGGCGCTTGGGCACCACTTGGAGGCATGTTTCACGACATGTTTCCCTCAGGAGCCCACCGTTCAGGACTTCATCACCAAGACCACCCAGGAATTCCAAGACGCAAGGGCCATGCGCAATGACCGCCGCTCACGAGGCGCAACATCCCATCTAGGCGAGGATGCCGGGCTGCGCGTCCGCATCGATGTTCCAGGGCTCGACAGGGTCACTTCTCAGGAGCTTTTCTGGCCTTCGCGCATGGGACACTGCGAGGGCCCACCGCACAGCTACATTCGCATGACCTTCGGCCTGCCGGGCGTGTCGTCCGCCTACCCGCGCAACATGCGGTGCATCCTAGCGGCTCAGGAGGCCAGGCACCACGCCATCCTGATGGAGATGGAGATGGTCCTCAAGGAACCACCTGAGCCCCCAGAGCCTCCTGAGGCTCAGGGCCCCGGTGGCTCGTGAGGAGCAATCCCTTTGCGGCGCACCTTCAGCTACCCCAACTCTCCTTCGTCAACATAAGCAGGTGACATTTTCCAAGTTCATCTAGGTGGGAGCGCCCCTCGGGTGGCATAATTCCCAGGCCGCATGGGTCCGTCCCTTTGGCATGTATCCCATTTTATGCCTTTAGCTTACCTTGTTGGGAGCGCCCCTTGGGTTGCATCATCCCCAAGCCGCTCGGGCTTGACCCAGTGGCACGTATCTCCCGTGGACTTATTTAAGCCTGCTACTCTCATGGTTCATCTACCTATGATTACTACCTGCTCAATCGTCGCCTCCCACGGGGCCTCCTCATGCCGGCACGGCACTGGTGCACGGGTCTGTCCCTGCCACGTCGAAAAACCTAAGCGGTCGAGCTCTGGCTCGCGGCACGCCCCGCGCACGTCACCTCACCGGGCCCTCAGTGCCTTCACCCCCTCGCGGAGCAACCAGCGGTAGGCTGGTAACTGCTACCTCTTAAGCACGCGTTGGTTTTCCCTTGAAGAGGAAAGGGTGGTGCAGCAAAGTAGCGTAAGTATTTCCCTCAGTTTTTGAGAACCAAGGTATCAATCCAGTAGGAGGCTACGCGCCAGTCCCTCGCACCTACACAAAACAAATAAATCCTCGCAACCAACACGATAAGGGGTTGTCAATCCCTACACGGTCACTTACGAGAGTGAGATCTGATAGATATGATAAGATTATATTTTTGGTATTTTTATGATAAAGATGCAAAGTAAAATAAAAGCAATGACAATAACTAAGTGTTGGACGATTAATATAATAAAGATAGACCCGGGGGCCATAGGTTTCACTAGTGTCTTCTCTCAAGAGCATAAGTATTTTACGGTGGGTGAACAAATTACTGTTGAGCAATTGACAAAATTGAGCATAGTTATGAGAATATCTAGGTATGATCATGTATATAGGCATCACGTCCAAGACAAGTGTCGGGGGTTGGGTGCGACATATGCCAATGGATGGCTTATCATGGAGGGAGTGAGTAGAACATCGCCAGTGCCCGAAAGCGGGATGAGGCATAGACACGTACGCCGGCGAACTTTACCTAGGTTCGGGGCTCTCCTAGGAGATAACACCCCTAGTCCTACTCTGCAAGGTCTCCGCATGATCACTAAGGCTTAAGTGTGTACAATGGTGCTCCTCGAGCTGTATGCTATAGGTGGGAGAAGGCAAGGCTTCCTCTCTCCTCCGCTAGGTATGAATCTAGTCCTATCCGGGTGCCAACCCTTTGCATGGGTGCCCTAGGGGGTTTATATAGGCCTACCCCCCAGGGATACAATGGTAATCAAGCCGGGCGTAGGGCCCGACTGTCAGTCTCTCTGGTCACCGGCTTCTCCGCCGACTGCTGGGGCCCGCCGCTTGGTGGGCCCCGCCTGCTAATCTAGTACGGAGCCGACAGGCCGCCCCCGCCACTCGCGGGTCCTGTCGGCTCTGGATTAGTGTAGCCGTGTTGCTAATGACGCGTGCTTGAGTGGGGAGGCATGGCTATAGTCCCGCCGCCTGGTGGGAGGTCACTGTAGGCACTCTGCATCTTATCTTGTTAATGGTGCATGGGGACCGGAGGAATGATCGGACCGGCTGCTAAGAGCCGGCCTCCCTGTGGTCCGACTGGTGCGGCTTCCACTGCCCTCCGGGTTCTCACTGATCTGTAGGGCCCGCCGTCCTTGGGCCGTAGCGACAGGCGATCGTGGGAGCAGGACCTGGCCTGTCAAGGGTGACGTCAGGGGCGAAGTGGCAACAGTGTCGCGCCGTGTGGAGATCCCCGCGGGTACGAGGCATTGTAGCCACGACCGCCCATGAATTCGTGGGGGGGGGGGGATGCGCTACACTGTAGCCTCTCCTTGTCCTGTCTTCTTTAATGGGGGTGCAGACTTTGAGGGCACCGTTGGCCGACTACTGGGAGCCGGCCTCTCTGGAGGCCGCCTGCCAGGAGTCGGCCTATCTTGGGGCCGTCTTCCTATGCATGGCCGCCTTCCAGCAGTCGGCCGTCCAGCCAGCCGGCTACCAGAAGGCGGCGCTTTATCTCAGCGTCTTGAGGGGCGCAATAGGCCCGATGTCTTGAATGGTTCTGGGACTCGGGTTAGGCTACCCGTGGCCCATTACTCCGATGGTAGTCCCCGAAGCTGGTGAGGCGCCGCGGTTGGTCGGTTAAGGAGCCTCATCAGTTTCTTCCTCCGGGTACTCTAAAGGAAGCCTCGTTCGACTCCCAGGAAGCCGGTTGGCGGGAGTCAGTCATCCCCGGTCGGATCTTCCTGGAATTTCGAAGGCATCGGCGGGAAACTGGTGGCGTGCCGGCTAAGCTTCTCGATCAGCCGCCGATCGTGGGCACGCCATGTGGGACCAGCCGACCGGGCCAGCCTGTAGGCCCATGCGCACGATGGGACGGCTCGGCAGGTCGGGCCCACCACTACCGGGACTCGGGACGTGAGCGGATCCGCTGTGGCTGATGAGGGGGCCGAAATAGGGCGGTCCCAATTCGTCTTCTTCTTCCAGCGCCATGGACCGGTGGAGACGGTCGATCCGGTGGCGGGTATCATTCTCTCCGACTCCCTCTCAGCGGCAGAGGTGGTCGCCGAGTGTTGGGTGATCAACATGCGGCAGGGTGACGCGCCTTTCCCTTCGAGGGGGAGGAGGCAGAAAGTCATCCCGTCGTTCCACTCCCCTTGGGTGGCTGTCTTGGTCGCGCTCAATGCTGATGCGAGTCCGGCTGCGGCTGGCAGCATGCTCCTTGTCTCTTCTCCCACAGATGTCATCAGTCGGCGTCCGAGATGTCGCGCCTTGGTCTCGGCGGAGAGGCAGATCGTCGTTTTGCCGGTGTGGTGCCTCAGTGCGGCAATCGGCCTCGTGCTGCTCAGCAGCCACATCGAGGAGCCGCTGGACGCGCTCCGCCATCTAGCGACGCTCTTCGCCTTCAAACTTATCTAATTCTTCTGCTGTCGCCTGGGCAGCTCAGATATTTTCTGTGGGCGTGGCGTAGATGGGCGATTTGCCCCGAGCAGGTTGGCGATGGCCACGCCGCGCTGCTGGACCGCGCCAAGGCGGTTGGGCCTAGCGGGAGTCGGCGTGCCGCCCACGGCGCGGTCCATCTCGCGCCGGTAGGCTTCCGACATGCGTCTCATGCTAGCCAGCTTCTTGGCGCCCTCGACGAGCTGGAGGTGGCGCGCCTCCAACATCTCGGCGTCGGCGTCTTCTGATATGGGCGCCGTTAGGTCTTGTAGTGCCGTGTTGAGCGGGTTGTGAGCATCTCCTCCAGAGTGCTCACTGTGGCCGATGACAAGCACCTCCGCGACGGAGCTTTCACCGCTCTCCTCGTGAGGAGGCGGTTCATCATAGACCACCACGTTGGTGGGGAACGCGTCAAGCGACGCAGTGTCAGAGTCGACGAGCATCGGGTCGGTGGAGACAACAGATTCCAAATCCACGGCGGGCTCGCTCGCGACGTGGAGCTGATCGAGGAGGCTGACGAGGCGGCTCTCGGGGACGTCATCGCCCGCATCGGACGCCGGCTCGTCAGAGAGGCGGACCTCGCCAACAAGGTCGACGATGCAGCTCGCCGCGCAGCGCGTCGGCACAGACTCCGTCTGGCGTGCCGGGATGGCTATGCTCGCCAGGGAGGAAAAGGGTTCCCATCTAGAATAGGTCTCCGGACGATGGTGCACCTCGCCCCACGGTGGGCGCCAAATGTCGAGGGTTGGGTGCGACATATGCCAATGGATGGATTATCATGGTGGGAGCGAGTAGAACGTCGCCGGTGCCCAGAAGCGGGATGAGGCGTAGACACGTACGCCGACGAACTTTACCCAGGTTCGGGGCTCTACTAGGAGATAACACCCCTAGTCCTGCTCTGTGGGGTCTCCACATGATCACTAAGGCTTAAGTGTGTACAATGGTGCTCCTCGAGCAGTATGCTAGAGGTGAGAGAAGGCAAGGCTTGCTCTCTCCTCCCCTAGGTATGAATCTAGTCCTATCCGGGTGCCAACCCTTTGGATGGGTGCCCTGGGGGGTTTATATAGGCCTACCCCCCAGGGGTACAATGGTAATCAAGCTAGGCGTAGGGCCCAACTGTCAGTCTCTCTGGTCGCCAGCTTCTCCGCCGACTGCTGGGGCCCGTCGCTTGGTGGGCCCTGCCGGCTGGTCTGGTACGGAGCCGACGGGCCGCCCCCGCCACTCGCGGGTCCTGCCGGCTGTGGATTACTGTAGCCGTGTTGCTAACGACACGTGCCTGGTCGGGGAGGCGTGGCTACAGTCCCGCCGCCTAGTGGGAGGTCACCATAGCCACTCTGCATCTTATCTGGTTAATGTTGCATGAGGCCCGGAGGAAGGATCGAACCGACTACTGAGAGACGGCCTCCCTCGGGTCTGACTGGTGTGGCTTCCACTGCCCTCCGGGCTCTCGCTGATCGGTAGGGCCCACCGTCCTTGGGCCGTACCAACAGGCGCTCGTGGGAGCAGGACCTGGCCTGTCAGGGGTGATGTCAGGGGCGAAGTGGCAACAGAGCCGCGCCGGGCGGAGATCCCCGTGGGTCCGAGGCACTGTAGCCACGCCCGCCCCTGAATTCGTGGGGGGGATGGGCTACACTGTTGCCTCTCCCCGTCCTGTCTTCTTTAATGGGGGTGCATACTTTGAGGGCACCGTGGCCGACTGTTGGGAGCCGGCCTCTCTGGAGGCCGCCTGCCAGGAGTCGGCCTATCTTGGGGCCGTCTTGCTCTGAATTGCTGCCTTCCAGCAGTCGGCCGTCCAGCCAGCTAGCTACCAGAAGGCGGCGCTTTATCTCGGTGTCTTGAGGGGCGCAGCCAGCCCGATGTCTTGGATGGTTCCGGGACTCGGGTTAGGCTACCCGTGGCCCATTACTCCGAAAATAAGTAGACCGACTCCTGCCTGCATCTACTACTATTTCTCCACACATCGACCGCTAACCTGCATGCATCTAGAGTATTAAGTTCAAGAGAACAGAGTAATGCTTTAAGCAAGATGACATGATGTAGTGGGATAAACTCATGCAATATGATGAAAACCCCATCTTGTTATCCTTGATGGCAACAATACAATACGCGCCTTGCTGCCCCTACTGTCACTGGGAAAGGACACCACAAGATTGAACCCAGAGCTAAGCACTTCTCCCATTGCAAGAAAGATCAATCTAGTAGGCCAAACCAAACTGATAATTCGAAGAGACTTGCAAAGATAACCAATCATACATAAAAGAATTCAGAGAGGATTCAACTATTGTTCATAGATAAACTTGATCATAAACCCACAATTCATCGGTCTGAACAAACACAGCGCAAAAAGAAGATTACATCGAATAGATCTCCATAAGAGAGGGGGAGAACTTTGTATTGAGATCCAAAAAGAGAGAAGAAGCCATGTAACTAATAACTATGGACCCGAAGGTCTATGGTAAACTACTCACACTTCATCGGAAGGGCTATGGTGCTGATGTAGAAGCCCTCCGTGTTCGATGCCCCCTCCGGCAAAGCTCCGGAACAGGCCCCAAGATGGGATCTCATGGATATAGAAAGTTACGGCGGTGGAATTAGGGTTTTGGCTCTGTATCTGATCGTTTGGGGGTACATAGGTATATATAGGAGGAAGAACTACGTCGGTGGAGCAACAGGGGGCCCATGAGGGTGGAGGGCGCGCCTGGGGGTAGGCGCCCCCCCTACCTCGTGGCCTCCCTGTTGGTTGCTTGACGTAGGGTCCAAGTCTCCTGGATCTTGTTCATTCCAAAAATCACGTTCCCGAAGGTTTCATTCCATTTGGACTCCGTTTGATATTCCTTTTCTTCGAAACCCAAAATAGGCAAAAAAATAGCAATTCTGGGCTAGGCCTCCGGTTAATAGTTTAGTCCTAGAAATAATATAAAAGTGGATAATAAAGCCCAATATTGTCCCAAACAGAAGATAATATAGCATGGAGCAATCAAAAATTATAGATACGCTGGAGACGTATCAAGCATCTCCAAGCTTAATTCCTGCTCGTCCTCGAGTAGGTAAATGATAAAAACAGAATTTTTGATGTGGAATGCTACTTGGCATAATTTCAATGTAATTCTTCTTAATTGTGGTATGAATATTCAGATCCAAAAGATTCAAGACAAAAGTACAATATTGACATAAAAATAATAATACTTCAAGCATACTAACTAAGGAATTATGTCTTCTCAAAATAACACGGCCAAAGAAAGTTATCCCTACAAAATCATATAGTCTGGCTATGCTCTATCTTCACCACACAAAGTATTTAAATCATGCACAACCCTGATGACAAGCCAAGCAATTGTTTCATACTTTTGACATTCTCAAAACTTTTTCAATCTTCACGCAATACATGAGTGTGAGCCATGGACATATCATTTTAGGTGGAATAGAATGGTGGTTGTGGAGAAGACAAAAAGGGAGAAGATAGTCTCACATCAACTAGGCGTATCAATGGGCTATGAAGATGCCCATCAATAGATATCAATGTGAGTGAGTAGGGATTGCCATACAACGGATGCACTAGAGCTATAAGTATATGAAAGCTCAAAAAGATACTTAGTGGGTGTGCATCCAACTTTCTTGCTCATGAAGACCTAGGGCAGTTTGAGGAAGCCCATCATTGGAATATGCAAGCCAAGTTCTATAATGAAAAATTCCCACTAGTATATGAAAGTGACAAAACAAGAGACTCTCTATCATGAAGATCATGGTGCTACTTTGAAGCACACGTGTGGTAAAAGGATAGTAGCATTGTCCCTTCTCTCTTTATCCCTCATTTTTTTATATTTGGGCCTTTTCTTTTTTTACGGCCTCTTTTTTTTGTCCAGAGTCTCATCCCGACTTGTGGGGGAATCATAGTCTCCATCAGCCTTTCCTCACTGGGACAATGCTCTAATAATGATGATCATCACACTTTTATTTTCTTACAACTCAAGAATTATAACTTGATACATAGAACAAGATATGACTCTATATGGATGCCTCTGGCGGTGTACCGGGATATGCAATGACTCGTGAGTGACATGTATGAAAGAATTATGAACGGTGGCTTGGCCACAAATACAATGTCAAATACATGATCATGCAAAGCAATATGACAATGATGGAGTGTGTCATAGTAACCGGAATGGTGGAAAGTTGCATGGCAATATATCTCGGAATGGCTATGGAAATGCCATGATAGGTAGGTATGGTGGCTGTTTTGAGGAAGATATATGGTGGGTGTATGATACCGGCGAAAGGTGCGCGGTATTAGATAGGCTAGCAATGGTGGAAGGGTGAGAGTGCTTATGATCCATGGACTCAACATTAGTCATAAAGAACTCATATACTTATTGCAAAAATCTACAAGTTATCAAAGCAAAGTATTACGCGCATCCTCCTAGGGTGATAGATTGGTAGGAAAATACCATCGCTCGTCCCCAACCGCCACTCATAAGGAAGACAATCAATAAATAAATCATGCTCCGACTTCATCACATAATGGTTCACCATATGTGCATGCTACGGGAATCACAAACTTTAACGCAAGTATTTCTCAAATTCACATCTAATCAACTAGCAAAACTGTAATATCACCATCTCCATATCTCAAAACAGTTATCAAGTATCAAACTTCTCATAGTATTCAACACACTCATAAGAGCATTTTATTATTAATTCTTGTATACCTAGCATATTAGGATTATTTAAGAAAATTACCATGCTATTTAAGACTCTGAAAATAATCGAAGTGAATCATGAGAGATCAATAGTTTCTATAAAACAAATCCACCACCGTGCTCTAAAAGATATAAGTGAAGTACTAGAGCAAAACTATATAACTCAAAAGATATAAGTGAAGCACATAGATTATTGTAATAATTTCTGAATAATGGGTGTCTCTCTCAAAAGGTGTGTACAACAAGGATGATTGTGGTAAATTAAAAAGCGAAGACTCAAATCATACAAGACGCTCCAAGCAAAACACATATCATGTGGTGAATAAAAATATAGCTCCAAGCACATCAACCAATAGAAGTAGACGAAAGAGGGGATGCCTTCCGCGGCATCCCCAAGCTTTGGCTTTTAGGTGTCCTTAGATTATATTGGGGGTGCCATGGGCATGCCCGAGCTTAGGTTCATGCCACTCCTTGTTCCATAAGCCATCAAATCCTTACCCAAAACTTGAAAACTTCACAACACAAAACTTAAAGTAGAAAAACTCGTGAGCTCCGTTAGCGATAGAAAACAAAAGACCACTTCAAGGTACTGTAATGAAATAATTATTTATTTATATTGGTGTTAAACCTACTGTATTCCAACTTCTGTATGGTTTATAAACTATTTCACTAGCCATAGATTCATCAAAATAAGCAAACAACACATGAAAAACAGAATCTGTCAAAAACAGAACAGTCTGTAGTAATCTGTAGCTAGAGAAACATCTGGAACCCCCAAAATTCTAAAATATATTGCTGGACGTGAGGAATTTATCTATTAATCATATCCAAAAAGAATTAACTAAATAGCACTTCCAAATAAAAATGGCAGCAGTTCTCGTGAGCGCTAAAGTTTCTGTTTTTACAGAAAGGTTAACAAGACTTTCCCCAAGTCTTCCTAGTAGTTCTACTTGGCACAAACACTAATTAAACACAAAAAGCACAACCAAAACAGAGGCTAGATAAATTGTTTATTACTAAATAGGATAAAAAACAAGTAATAAAAATAAAATTGGGTTGCCTCCCAACAAGCGATATCGTTTAACGCCCCTAGCTAGGCATAAAAAGCAAGGATAGATATAGGTATTGCCATCTTTGGTAGGCAATCCATAAGTGGCTCTCATAATAGATTCATAAGGTAATTTAATTTTCTTTCTAGGAAAGTGTTCCATGCCTTTCCTTAACGGAAATTGGAATCTAATATTTCCTTCCTTCATATCAATAATTGCACCAATCATTCTAAGGAAAGGTCAACCAAGAATAATAGGACATGAAGGATTGCAATCTATATCAAGAACGATAAAATCTACGAGCACATAATTCCTATTTGGAACAATAAGAACATCATTAATTCTTCCCATAGGTCTAATAGTGGAATCCGCAAGGTGCAAGTTTAGAGAGCAATCATCAAAATTACGGAAACCTAACAAATCACACAAAGTCTTTGGAATCGTGGAAACACTAGCACCCAAATCACACAAAGCATGGCATTCATGATCTTTAATTTTAATTTTTATAGTTGGTTCCCACTTATCATAAAGTTTTCTAGGGATAGAAACTTCCAACTCAAGTTTTTCTTCATAAGATTGCATCAAAGCACCAACGATATGTTTGGTAAAAGCTTTATTTTGACTATAAGCATGAGCAGAATTTAGCACGGATTGTAACAAGGAAATACAATCTATCAAAGAGAACCTATTATAATTAAATACCTTGATATCCAAAATAGTAGGTTCATTAACATTGAGAGTTTTGATCTCTTCAATCCCACTTTTATCAAATTTAGCATCAAGATCTAAAAACTCCGAATTTTTGGAACGCCTTCTAGGTAAAGGTGGATCATATTCAGTCCCATCATTATCAAGATTCATATTACAAAACAAAAATATTTAATAGGGCACACATCAATAAATTTTAGATCTTCATCTTTATTATCATAAATTTTAGCCTGCATAATAAGGGAGAAAAGCTCAATCTTGAGCTTGTGCTCAGATTGTCTGAGTACAACAATCGCTTGAATCGAGTGGCAGTTGATCTTCCAGATGAAATAGTGATGGTTCTCCAAAGTCACTGCCACCAAGCTACTAGAGCTTCGTGATGAACTATAACATATCAAGGATAGATATGATCCTTGAGCTATTCGCGACACCGCGAAAGTAGAAATCAAAAGGGAGCATCAATCGGTGATGGTTAGTAAACCCACTAGTTTCAAGAAGGGCAAGGGCAAGAAAGGGATACTTCATGGAACAACAAATCAGTTGTTGTTCTAGTGAAGAAACCCAAAGTTGAACCCAAGCCCGAGACTAAGTGCTTTTGTAATAAGGGGAACAGCCACTGAAGCAGAACCACCCTAGATACTTGGTAGATGAGAAGGCTGGCAAGGTCGACAGAAGTATATTGGATATGCATTATAATGTGTACTTTACTAGTACTCCTAGTAGCACCAGGGTATTAGATACCGGTTCGGTTGCTAAGTGTTAGTAACTCGAAACAAAAGGCAACGGAATAAACGGAGACTAGCTAAAAGGTGAGATGACGATATGTGTTGGAAGTATTTCCAAGGTTGATCAAATATCGTACGCTCCCTCTACCATCGAGATTGGTATTAAAACCTAAATAATTGTTATTTGGTGTTTGCGTTGAGCATAGACATGATTGGATTATGTCTATCGCGACACAGTTATTCATTTAAGGAGAATAATGGTTACTCTGTTTATTTGAATAATACCATCCCGATCATAGTGATACACATTTTCATGCCAAAGGTATAAGATAGTAATGATAGTACCACACAAATGTGACACTGCAATTTGAGTCATATTGGTATAAAACGCATGAAGAAGCTCCATGTTGATGGATCTTTGGACTCACTCATTTTTGAAAGGATTGAGACATGCGAACCATGTTTGTTGGTAGATATGCATGAAGAAACTCTATACAGATGGATCGTTTGGACTCACTTGATTTTGAATCACTTGAGACATGCAAATCATACCACATGGGCAAGATGACTGAAAAGCCTCGTTTTCAGTAAGATGGAACAAGAAAGCAACTTGTTGGAAGTAATACATCTTGATGTGCGCAGTCCAATGAGTGCTGAGGCATGTAGTGGATATTGTTATGTTCTTACTTCACAGATGATTTGAGTAGATACTGAGTATATTTACTTGATGAAACATAAGTCTGAATTATTGAAAGGTTCAAGTAATTTCAGAGTGAAGTTGAACATCATCGTGACAAGAGGATAAAATGTCTATGATATGATCGTAGAGATGAATATCTGAATTACGAGTTTGGCACAGAATTAAGACATTATGGAAATTGTTTCACAACTAATACAGCCTGGAACACCATAGTGTGATGGTGTGTCTGAACATCATAACTGCACCCTATTGGATATGATGCATACCATGATGTCTCTTATCAAATTACCACGATAGTTTATGGGCTAGGCATTAGAGACAACCACATTCACTTTAAATAGGGCACCACATAATTCCGATGAGATGACACCGTATGAACTATGGTTTAGAGAAACGTAAGCTGTCATTTCTTAAAAGTTTGGGGCTGCAACGCTTATGTGAAAAAGTTTCAGGCTGATAAGCTCGAACCCAAAGCGGATAAATGCATCTTCATAGGACACCCAAAACAGTTGGGTATACCTCCTGTCTCAGATCCGAAAGCAATAGGGATTGTTTCTGAAATCGGGTCCTTTCTCGAGAAAAAGGTTTCTCTCGAAAGAATTGAGTGGGAGGATGGTGGAGACTTGATGAGGTTATTGAACCGTCACTTCAACTAGTGTGTAGCAGGGCACAAGGAGTTGTTCCTGTGGCACCTACACCAATTGAAGTGGAAGCTTATGATAGTGATCATGAAACTTCGGATCAAGTCACTACCAAACCTCGTAGGATGACAAGGATGCGTACTACTTCAGAGTGCTACGTAATCCTGTCTTGGAAGTCATGTTGCTAAACAACAATGAACCTATGAGCTATGGAGAAGCGATCGTGGGCCCGGATTCCAAAAAAATGGCTCGAGGCATAAAATTCGAGAGAGGATCCATGTATGAAAACAAAGTGTAGACTTTGGAAGAACTACTTGATAGTCATAAGGCTGTTGGGTGCAGATGGATTTTAAAAGGAAGACAGACAATGATGGTAAGTGTCACCATTGAGAAAGCTCGACTTGTCGTTAAGATGTTTCCCGACAAGTTCAAGGAGTTGACTACGATGAGACTTTCTCACACATAGCGATGCTAAAAGTATGTTGGAATTATGTTAGCAGTTACTGCATTATTTATGAAATCATGCAGATAGGATGTCAAAACATTGTTTCCTCGACGATTTTCTTGAGGAAAGGTTGTATGAGATACAACCAGAAGGTTTTGTCAATCCTGGAAAAATGCTAACAAGTATGCAAAGCTCCAGCAATCCTTCTAAGGACTGGAGTAAGAATCTCGGAGTTGGAATGTACTCTTTGATGAGATGATCAAAGATTTTGGGTTTATACATAGTTTATGAGAAACTTGTATTTCTAAAGAGGTGAGTGGGAGCACTATAAAATTTCTGATGAGTATATGTTGTTGACATATTGTTGATCGGAAATGATGTAGAATTTCTAGATAGCATATAGGGTTATTTGAAAAGTGTTTTTAATGGAAAACCTGGATTAAGCCACTTGAACATTGAGCATCAAGATCTATAAGGATAGATCAAAACGCTTAATTGTACTTCCAAATGAGCACATACCTTGACATGATCTTGAAGGTGTTCAAGATGGATCAGTCAAAGAAGGAGTTCTTGCCTGAGTTGTAAGGTATGAAGTTAAGACTTAAAGCTCTACCACGGCAGAATAGAGAGAAAGGACGAAGGTCATCCCCTATGCTTAGACATAGGCTCCATAGTATGTTATGCTATGTACCGCACCTGATGTGTGCCTTGCCACATGTCTGGCAAGAGGGTACAAAGGTGATCAAGGAGTGGATCACCAGACAGCGGTCAAAATTGTCCTTGGAGAAAATAAGGACATGTTTCTCGATTATGGAGGTGATAAAGAGTTCGGCGTAAAGGGTTACGTCGATGCAAGCCTTAACACCTATCCGAATGACTCTGAATAGCAAACCGGATACATATAGTGGAGCAACCATTTGGAATAGCTCCAAGTGGAACATGGTAGCAGCATCTACGATATGACATAAAGTTTTGCGAAATACATAGGGATCTGAATGTTGCAGACCCATTGACTACAACCTCTCTCACAAGCATAACATGATCAAACCCAGAACTCATTGAGTGTTAATCACATAGTGATGTGAATTGATTATTGACTCTAGTAAACTCTTTGGATGTTAATCACATGGCGATGTGACCTGTGATCACATGGCAATGTGAACTAGATTATTGACTCTAGTGCAAGTGGGAGACTATTGGAAATATGCCCTAGAGGCAATAATAAATTGATTATTATTATATTTCCTTGTTCATGATAATCGTTTATTATCCATGCTAGAATTGTATTCATAGGAAACTCAGATACATGTGTGGATACATAGACAACACCATGTCCCTAGTAAGCCTCTAGTTGACTAGCTGTTGATCAAAAGATGGTTACGGTTTCCTGACCATGGACATTGGATGTCGTTGATAACGGGATCACATAATTAGGAGAATGATGTGATGGACAAGACCCAATCCTAAGCCTAGCACAAAGGTGTAGTTCGTATGCTAAAGCTTTTCTAATGTCAAGTATCATTTCCTTAGACCATGAGATTATGCAACTCCCGGATACCGTAGGAATACTTTGGGTGTGCCAAACGTCACAACGTAACTGGGTGGCTATAAAGGTACACTACAGGTATCTCCGAAAGTGTTTGTTGGATGGGCACGAATCGAGACTGGGATTTGTCACTCCATGTAGACGGAGAGGTATCTCTGGGCCCACTCGGTAGGACATCATCATAATGTGCACAATGTGACCAAGGAGTTGATCACGGGATGATGTGTTACGGAACGAGTAAAGAGACTTGCTAGTAACAAGATTAAACAAGGTATCAGGATACCGATGATCGAATCTCGGGCAAGTATCGTACCACTAGACAAAGGGAATTGTATACGGGATTGATTGAATCCTCGACATCGTGGTTCATCCGATGAGTTCATCGTGGAACATGTGGGAGCCAACATGGGTATCCAGATCCCGTTGTTGGTTATTGGCCGGAGAGTTATCTCGGCCATGTCTGCATGACTCCCGAACCCATAGGGTCTACACACTTAAGGTTCGATGACGCTAGGGTTATAGGGAATAGATACACATGGTTACCGAATGTTGTTCGGAGTCCCGGATGAGATCCCGGACGTCACGAGGAGTTCTAGAATGGTCCGGAGGTAAAGATTAATATATAGGAAGTATGGTTTTGGCCACCGGAAGTGTTCCGGGCATCACCGGTAGTGTACCGGGACCACCGCAGGGGTCCGGGGGTCCACCAGGTGGGGCCACCTGCCCCGGAGGCCTACATGGGCCAATAGTGGGAAGGGACCAGCCCCTAAGTGGGCTGGGGCGCCTCCCCACCAAGGCCCATGCTCCTAAGGGGAAGAGGGGGCAAACCCTAAGGGCAGATGGGCCTTAAGGCCCATGCCTGGTGCGCCTCCCTCTCCCCGTCCACTTGGCCGCCACCCTAGATGGGATTGGGGCTGGCCGCCGCCCCTAGGGTGGAACCCTAGGTGGGGCGCACCTCTCCCTCTCCCCTATATATACATGAGGACTTGGGGCTGCCAACAGATGAGTTCCTCTCCTTCTTGGCGCAGCCCTACCCCTCTCCCTCCTCGTCTCTTGCGGTGCTTGGCGAAGCCCTGCTGGAGTACCACGCTCCGCCACCACCACCACGCCTCGTGCTGCTACTAGATGGAGTCTTCCCCAACCTCTCCTTCTCCCCTTGCTGGATCAAGGCGTAGGAGACATCACCGGGCTGTACGTGTGTTGAACACGAAGGTGCCATCCGTTCGGCACTAGGATCATCGGTGATTTGGATCACGACGAGTACGACTCCATCAACCCCGTTCACTTGAACGCTTCCGCGTAGCGATCTACAAGGGTATGTAGATGCATTCTCCTTCCCTCGTTGGTAGACTTCTCCATAGATTTATCTTGGTGATGCATAGAAAATTTTTAATTTCTGCTACGTTCCCCAACATCAACAAACACACCGCAAAAAGAAGATTACATCGAATAGATCTCCACAAGAGAGGGGTAGAACTTTGTATTGAGATCCAAAAAGAGAGAAGAAGCCATATAGCTAATAACTATGGACCCGAAGGTCTGAGGTAAACTACTCACACTTCATCGGAAGGGCTATGGTGTTGATGTAGAAGCCCTCCGTGATCGATGCCCCCTCCGACGGAGCTCCGGAATAGGCCCCAAGATGGGATCTCGTGGATACAGAAAGTTACGGCGGTGGAATTAGGGTTTTGGCTCCGTATCTGATCATTTGGTGGTACGTAGGTATATATAGGAGGAAGAAGTACGTCGGTGGAGCAACAGGGGGCCCGCGAGGGTGGAGGGCATGCCTGGGGGGCTGGGGGGTAGGCGCACCCGGCCCCCTACCTCGTGGCCTCCCTGTTGGTTGCTTGACATAGGGTCCAAGTCTCCTGGATCTTGTTCGTTCCAAAAATCACGTTCCCGAAGGTTTCATTCCGTTTGGACTCCGTTTAATATTCCTTTTCTTTGAAACCCTAAAATAGGCAAAAAAAAGGGCAATTCTGGGCTCGGCCTCCGGTTAATAGGTTAGTCCCAAAAATAATATAAAAGTGGATAATAAAGCCCAATAATGTCCAAAACAGAAGGTAATATAGCATGGAGCAATCAAAAATTATAGATACGTTGGAGACGTATCAGTAACCATAGCGGCATATCATGTTCTTCCTTGTGCTGGCTTGCAGGAATCTCACGAGGATAACACCAGGCGGCACCGCGAGCTCCCGCCTCATCCAAGTGATCCGCTTGCACATTAAAAGGGGGGCTCCTGAGCATCGCGACTCAGGAGCTCTTACTGGATCTCCAACCCTCACCCCTGGCCTTGACCACGGCACGTGACCTGGCATACCAGCGGAGGCTGAGCTTGCTTGAGGGCCGGGACCTGAGGACGTAGAGCACAAAGGAGAGCATAGGAAAGGGGAAGGCTCGTATGGGCCTGACCTAGCTACGCTGCGGATGTTCGCACACAGGTCTGGTGCATCACGAAGAATCCACCCCGGACCGCCAAGATAAGTCTCGAGCTCAGATCGACTAATCGTTGGGACCTAGGGGACACGATCGCCACAACCCTGTTGTGGCAACGTCGCCTCCCTTTCTTATCTTACCACGGCTGCTTGAGTGCTAAAGGGGATCCCCTGAGCATCGCGCCTCAGGAGCTCTTACTGGACCTCAGGCCGCTCACCTCCTGGCCTTGACATGGCATACCAGCGACGGCTGGAGCTTGCCTGTGGACCAGGACCTATCAACGTAGAGCAACAAGCTGTCGCGAGATTGGAAAGGGAAGATCGAGCCTAAACAGGACTTGCACTCACAAGGCTTCCATAATTGGGAAAATATCAACTAAAGACATTGCAGACTCTTTACACGCCCCCACGGGTACTTCTCAATTCCTCGCAGGGAACAAAAGATGAGAACCTAGGAGAATCCTATCTACATGCCCTCGCGGTCGACGCCATCATCAACAGTGGGCCGTGGGAGGCCGACGCCAACCCCATCCAGATCAACGGCGGCGGTGGCCGGACTTTGCGGCCCTGCTCCGGGCACAGCGAGAGCTCGAGGGCACGTACTTGTTGACGCTCATCTCTGGAGTCTCGTAGAGCTCAGGAGAACCGCTGGACTCCCAAGTGTCCCTGCTGCTGGAGCAGCCACTAGCGGGGCGCGCCTCATCCTGGCGCTCCCCTTTAGGGCAGCACTCCAAGCGGCGACCCTCCGCGTCGAAGACCTTGTAGAATAGCATGGAGGCGCGGTCGTACTCGAAGTGGATCGCGAGGGCACCCTCCGCACGGCAAATCCGCGCGACCTCACCCCAGCCACGGGTCATGAAGATCTTGCCGGTGGAGACTGCTTCAACCTCTGCTCTGGTCACCGAAGCATCGTAGTCGGCCTGCTGCAACCAGAGTTTCAGAGGCCTCCTCGGCGGCATCACGTCAGAGAAGAAGCGCGGGAAGCGTATCCAGGAGCTTGGGGGCCTTGGCGCCCACAGCATGAGCTCACATGGGGATCCCATGGCAAGGACTCCTAGAGCGACTGCACTTGCCGCCGTAGCGCGTCGACCCTGGCCGTGGTGCGTGCGCTGAAGCTCGTTGCTCCTTCCTCCCGAGCCCCCGGCTTGGGCACGCAAGGGCAGTGGATACCAAGGAGGAGGCCGCTCACACCAAGGCCTCGTCACCACCTGCATCGCCGCAGCGTCGCGACGGTGGACCGACCTCTTCTTCGGCGGAAGCAGCGCCGGCATGTCGAGGGGAATCTTTCCCTTCTCATCAGCTGAGAACGTTCGGATCGGCGCCATTGAAGTTGCTACTAGCAATAGAGCGAGGGAGGAAGAAGCAGGAGGAATGGGAAGAAGTGGGGGACGGGGGCTACGCCCCCTTCCTCATTTATAGTAGGAGAAGGCCAACTAGCGCCCCCCACAATCAAAGGTAATGATGGTTTTCCTTGCATGTCGCAGGGACTTGTCAAGTCGGGCAGTTGCCGAGGCAGCGTGGGGAAGCAGAGACGCCCACGTCCAATCAACCGCCACGCATCGACCAAGGCCGCAGGCTTTTGGGCCCCGCAGCGCTCGGCGCTTGACCTTTGGCTTCGGCTTGAAGCCAAGCCCGAGCGTGCCTTGGGCCCGGGGACTACTGTCGGCATTCTGGGAACGGGGGTCCCCAGAATTGCCTATCTACGGCCCATGGCGTGGCTGAGCTAGCAGGTCTGTACGGCACATCTTCATCGACGAGGTATTCAAGACCCTCGCGAGGGGCCAAGACTCGTGAGGCGGACGATGCAAGACCTCCTCAGGAGCGGCCTCGCCAGGCAGGCTCACGAGGGGCAGAGAGATCAAGGCAAGGCAAACCTCGCGAGGTCCTTGTGATGTGAGCCATGACGATCGAGACTAGGCGGGCGCCAGCATGCACAACGTCCTTGTTTCCTCTTTGGTGCCAAGGGGGCAAGCGCAGGAGCGGAGTACCGAGGCATCAAGGAAAGGTTTCCATATCGGTGCAACGATACCAAGACCAGCAGGACGACAAGACGGAGGTCACCATGGAGCCCAAGACTGTCGGTGTACAAAAAGAGGGGTACACTTTTTGTACCCCTATAACTGTGCACGGGCAGTCTGAGCCACGGGCACCACCACATTGAGCAAGGCAAGGGAGGTGAGCCAAGGTAAGGCCGAAGCTCAGGAGAAGCAGAACGATGCCAAGACCAAGAACACAAAGAGCAAAGGGGACGAAGCGGACCCCCCGGCAAGATCCATGCCGGGAGGCGGTTTTAGCAAACCCGGCAAGACCCTTGCCGTGGCAGCTCGCCCCATACCTATGGAGTGAGTCACCCTTGATTCCACTGCCCCCATGGGGCAAGGATTCGGGAGACATCCCTGTGGTGGCATGCAGATCTTTGTGAAGACACTACTAGGAAAAGGGCTAAAGATAGGATTGACACTAATGGCGCACCAGAGAAGTGGTGCGTCACTACTATATACTAATGGCGCATCAGGTGGAGGTACGCCATTAGTGTGGAAGACACTGATTGCGCACCAGACAAAAGGAGCGCCACTAGTAACAATTTTTTTTCATTTATTCAAACATACTAATGGCGCATCCGGGCAAAGTGCGCCATTAGTAGTTAGAACTACTAATGGCGCACCGGCGACAAAGTGCGCCAGTAATTTGTTTTTTTACGTTTTGGCAAAACTACTAATGGTGCACTGTTGCACAGTGCGCCATTACTAGTTTAAACTAGTAATGGCGCACTGTGCAACGGTGCGCCATTACTATAAAAATTATTTCTTTTACTTTTTTGCAAAACTACTAATGGTGCACTGCATTAGAAAACCGTGTGTCCTCTGGATTTACCGCACGTGAAATACCATGTGTGCATGAACAATTGCATCATTTATCGACACGAGCATGCGGAGTCTACCATATGTCCGGTGTGCGGCGTCACTCGATACAAGAAGAGGAAGAAAGCTCCTCGAAAATCGGTGTGGTACTTTCCGATCACTCCTCGTCTGCAGCGGTATTTCGTGGACCCTAAGGTAGCAAAGCTCCTACGTTGGCACGCGGATAGGGAGGAGAAAAAGCGGGAAGATGACGGAAATGATCCGGAGATAAGTAAAAAAGACAAGATGCTGAGTCACCCTAAGGATGCGAGCCAGTGGTGAGGACACTCGATCTCGATCCCCCTCCACCACCGCCGACGAGCACCCGGCCCCCCGCACTCTCCCCCGCTCCACCGCCGCCAACGGGCACCCCCTGCACCCTCCCCCGCTCCACCGCCGCCGCCGATGATATTTTCAAGTAACAAATTTGAACATATTTTTTAAAAAATTATTACTGTTTTTATAAAAAAATATTACTGTTATGATTTAAACAAGTTTGAACATATTTAAACACAAATGAATATCAAACAACATTTAAAATGCAAAAAAAATATTGCGAAGCCTGGGAATCGAACCCAGGACCTCCTGGTGTATGTGCTGCGTGCTGACTAGTCGGGCTAGTGGGCGGGTTCTGATCTGGATTGGGTTAGGTGCAATATAACCTGTGCTCGAACTATAATAAAAAACATTAGAATGGCGCACCGCTGCGGGGTGCGCCATTGCTATCTAAAAAAAAGATCTCTAATGGCGCACCGAGGAGTGGTGCGCCATTATTAAGCTATCCTCCCTCTCCCTCGCCAGATCCCCTTCGACCCTCTCTCCCTCGCCAATAGATCCACCCGCGCACTGCCCCGCCCCACGATGCCGCCGCCCCCACCCTCACCGGACTCCACCCCCGCCACCCCCGTGCCCCCGCGCCCCCACCCCCACCGCCCCGACCCTCGCCGGACTACACACCCCCGCCGCCCCCGCGCCCCCACCCCTGCCGCCCCTACCCTCGCGCTAGGGTTCCTCGCCCCGCCGCCTGCTCCTCTCCTCCACCTCGGACGAGCGAGCGCCTCTTCCGACCCCTGCAGCAGCCGGCGACCTCGGCCCCGATGCACGCGCCCACCCCGCCGGCCCCTGCCATCCTCCACCTCCGGTCTCCCCAGCAGCAGCCGGCGAACCAAGGACGGTGCCGTGACCATCATCGCCACCTCCTGCCGTCTCTCCCTACGCGTGGCCGGCGGCTGCTCTCCTTCGACGCGCTGCTCGTGGTGAGCCCCTCTTCCTTACTCACCTCCATGTTCCTTGTTCATCTCTCTATTCCCTGTTCCTCTCTTGTCCATGCTGCTATTTACATGGATCAATGGATGTTGGATAGATGGATATGTGTTGATGTTAGATAGTAGATGGTTTGCTTGATGGTTGGTTGAATTGTGCTAGTTTCTTGCTAGATGGATGGACGAATGGTGCGAGTATGTAGACATCTTTTGCTACTGTGAAGGGTCAGTGCTAGTGTAAAGGGTAGTAGTAATTCATTCCCTTTTGCTTCTGCCTGGTGCTAATTTGTTGTTGTTAGCTTCGTGTGGCTTCTTATTATTCTCTAAATCGTTCTTCAAAGCAGGCTTTGCATCGCTTTAGGTAGTTTTCTCCATGTTTTATCAAGTGACATGTTAACAGCTTGCTAGTTTAGGATACATAATTAATGCCTTTGAATGGTGCACTCTGTAAATGCCTTTAAATATAACTTGCTAGTTTAGGATACATAATTGCAGAGAAGTAATCACATCAATTCCTTTAAATGGTGCACTCTATAAGAAATTAATAACCTAGCATCACAATTCATAGATACTCCTGCTACTCATGTAGGTGCCGCATGAGTTTTTTTGGTTTTTTTACTGCTAGGTAGGTTGATAAGGAGAACTGCATATTTGACAGGCACAATGTCCTGTTTTTTTAGTAGGAGCACATTTTACATACAGTTTGGAGTACTAGCTCAGATACTGGTTCAGATTTTGATGTCCTTGCTTGTTATTGTAAGTGAGTTTATAATTGCACCCACTTGCTCGTCCTCATATTTTCTGTAGCCATGTAATTTATAATTGCACCCACTTGCAGCAACTAGCTGGATTAGGTTATGGCAAGTGAAAGCAACAAATTCTCTACAATTCGAAAGCTCAATGTCCTTGCAGTAGGAAGAGTGTGCTTTAACTGAATTTGGACTTGGTGCACTAGCTTGGCAATTTTGCTTGCTTGCACCGCTTGAGTAGTTCTCCATCTAATGTAGTCAATAGATGTTGTCAAGTGATTGTGTCATGGTTTTGGTTCTGTTTTTAAAAACGAAAGCAAGTTGTTCAGGCTTCAAGAAAATATTTTCTCAGAATATTACTGCTAAGCCCAAGCTTGTTAATCAGCATGTAAATTTCGGTCATATATTGCTAATGTCTGCTCAGATGTGTGCTTGCTATTGTCACCTATCTTTTTTTCTTCTACATGATATGGAACCTTATGATAATGCACCAATAGCCTTTGTGCATCCAAGTTATCAAACTATGTGAACTAGAAACAGAAATAGAGAGAATTGATCATTACTTTTCTGAACTATCGCAGAAGCCTCAGTAGTTCTTTCAAGTTCGTACATTGAAAGGCTTGTTTCACAATTTTTGAATTACTTGTGATGCCTGTTATCATGCATGTTTTATGATCTGTTGTAAGGGTACTAATTGGTCTCTTCTGCTGCTTATCAGAGATGGCGGGAAGCAGCCACCGCCGCTCTGCGACACCGCAGTACGAGTTGGATGCTTCCGAGTTCTTCACTATCATACTTGGGACTTCAGTATCATCCATGACATAGGTATATAAAACAAGATATCTCCCCTTCACCCATCTCATTATGATATCTGTTTTTTGCTACAGCACTCATTGTCCCAAACTGCAGAGGCTGTCTGACAGTTTTATGAACATGCTGATGGGTGAAGATCCACCAAATAATGTGAAGCTGCGACAGGACGGCAGCGGGTTGCCCAGGCTGTGGGATGTGGAGTTGGTGATCAAGGAGGGCCACATGTACTTGTCTCGTTGGTGGGAGAAGTTCTACCGTGCCTACGACCTGCGGCTGGGGTACTTCCTTCTCTTCAGGTACGACGACGACGCCACCATGCTCATCGTGAAGGTGTTCAATGCGACTATGTGTCGCATGCGGTACGCTGAAGATTATGATGCCGGTATGTTCTGCCTCTTCTTAGTCCTCTACATTTGTCTTTGTCTCACATCGATTGTTAACGGTCATTGTTGCATTTGGACAGGTAATGGGAGCAGCAGCAGCGACAATGGCTACAGCAAAAGCAGCAGCGACTATGGCTGTAGCGAAAGCAACAGCGATTCTGGCAGCAGCATAGACAACAAGAAGGATGATCTGTACTGGAGTGCGGGAGAAGAGGAGCAGAGTGGGGATGAGGAGCTGCAGGATGACAATGGGCATCAGGCTGAGGATGACCTAGAGCTGGTGGTGGCTGACCAAGGGCAAGAGATGGTGGTGGCTGACCATGGGCAAGAGATGGTGGTGGCTGACCATGGGCAAGAGATGGAGGTGGCTGAGGATGACCTAGCGATGGTCATTCCTGAAGGTGGCCTCGCGATGGTGGTGGTGCCTGACAATGACCACGCACCAGTGGTGGCGCCGGCGATCCCACAGCTGGGCGACATGACCACGCCAATTGAGGTAGAAGACTACATCCCACTGCCTCCACCGCCTCCACCGCCTTGCCGCTCTTGGCGCATCAGGCTGAGGAAGGAGAAGGAGAAGAACAATGCATGAGAACTGAACTTTGTCAGGTATGTCAGATCTCCAAAATGATATATATATATACTTAGTTACCTATGTTATCTCTAATATGCTTAGTTTCTTATAGGTTAGCTTCATTTTACCTAAGTTGGCTCTAATATGCTAACTTAGAGCTTATATGCTTAGTTTCCTATAGGTTAGCTCCAAAATAACTTATGTTAGTGCAAAATGATCAAGTTTACATAATAAGCTTATAGTCTTTTTCTTATTCTTCTTCTTTTCCAAAATGACATAGGTTAGCTTCATTTTACCTAAGTTGGCTCTAATATACTAACTTAGAGCTTATATGCTTAGTTTCCTATAGGTTAGCTCCAAAATAACTTATGTTAGCACAAAATGATCAAGTTTACATAATAAGCTTATACTCTTCTTCTTATTCTTCTTCTTTTCCAAAATTCTTCTTATTCTTCTTCTAGTGTTCTTCTTCTTCTAGTATTCTTCTAGTCTTCTTCTTTTTCTTCTTCTAACTTCTTGTTTATCATTTTGCAGATTTGATTTAATTCACGGAAGCTTTCATGGATGGAGTGCTTCTTTTCCATTTGTGTTTTTATTTTGTATCAAGGTGAAACTTTTGTGAATTGATGGATAACGGTGTTGGATGAACAATGTGAAACTTTTGTAATATGTAACAATGGAACTATGTGTTGGCTATGTATGTATATATGATGGAACTTGTGTGTTGGCTATGATTGTTATATGGATGCTTGTTGTATATATATGTGTTGGATATCTCATAGGTGAAATAGTGACCTGAGATTAAGAAAAAAAATTAAACAAATTGTTACTAATGGCACACTACCATGTGGTGCGCCATTAGTATAGCAGACACTAGTGGCGCACCGTGAGAAAAACTAATGGCACACTGCCTGGTGCGCCATTAGCATACCAGATACTAATGGCGCACCAGTGGTGCGCCATTAGTAAAAAATACTAGTGGCATGATACTAATGGCGCACCAGTGATGCGCCATTAGTAGGCAAAACTGGTGCGCCATTAGTAGCCCTTTTCCTAGTAGTGAGACATTCAAGATCAGGTACACCCTTTAGAAGATGATGGTCCTTGGCGGGATCCCAGCCAAGGAGGACCACAAGGCCCCTGGCAAGAGCCTTGCCGGGGATGACAGCAGGTGCCGCGGCAAGACCCTTGCCGGGGCCCCGGTAAGGCCCTTTCCTAGAACACCTGTAGGGCCACCATCAGGCCCACACCAGTCAAACCTCCACCGCCGTTCGCATGCAGCTGCCGACCCAACCAGCTGGGCAGGCACCTGCGTGGCGGCATGGAGATCTTCATGGAGACCCACCACTGTGCCACCTCAGCTGCCTGCCTGCCTACATGGCACCGCGGGCGCTGCTGGCCAGGGCGCGTGTCGACGCGAGAGGGAGCGGCGACGGACGAGATAGGGCTCTCCCCCGTCCCCGATAAAGCAAGGACACCTGGGCAAGTCTCATTAAATGCGCCTTGTCATGTAATGCGAGGGATAACCACACATCACTGCTCCCTTTCCACCTCCTGGTGCCACTGTGGCAACACCTTTTCCTATAAAAGGAGGCCCGAGGCGACCAGGAGGAGGATTCGGCTTTTTGGAGCTCCTCACGCCCCATAGCTAGCTCAAGAACACAGATATACAATCCACCAAAGCAGGAGTAGGGTTTTACGCATCCCCATGGCCCGAACCTGGATAAACGAACCGTGTGCTATCTGTTTGATCCGCTCTTCTCACGACCCCGCTCCCCGCAACCGTAGTAGGGATTCTTGTGATCCCATAGGTGTCGTTCCCACCGACATCTTTGGCGCACCAGGTTGGGGGCGCAATTGTGAGAATCGGCTCTAGCAGTTAGCCGGACACTCCTTCATATTCGTGACCCTTGAAGAAGAAAGGAGGCTAGAAGATCGACACTCGAGCGATCGCAAACAGAAGCTAAGTTGCACTGAACCCTTATTTGTGCTACCCTTCTTATTTGAGGTTATCCCCCCGGAGATATTTGCTTTGTATGAGAAACCTGCATGCCAGGGGGCTCTACCACGATCGGCAATGCCCTTGCCCTATTTCGAGTCCGCTCAACAGCTCAAGCGGCTGCGTCGAGAATGGCAGAGTAGCCTTACGCGATCTGCAACGCCCCCGATTCTGACTCGAGTCAAGCTCGGCAGTTCGAGCGGTCGCCTTCAGAATAGAAAGGTGGCTCGTCCGGCAGCGCGCGTACTCGACTGGCCATGGGGATCCGTCCCCAAAACGCCGCTAGGGGCTTCCGCGCCGGCAAGCCTTCCCGATCGACGTAGGGCACGCATACAAGGAGAAATCGAACGGGGAAATAACATGCATGAAAATTAAGAGTACTTCAAAGTTATATTACATCACATCATAGCTGCGGCTCTAACGAAAGATAAAATTTGTCTTGGTCGGGAACCCGCAGCGGCGAAGAAGAACAGGATGCCTAATCCCGACGCTGGCCTTCCACCCTCTTGATTTCGTCGATGCAGTCGGTGATGGGCTTGATGCGCTCCTTGAGCACCGTGAAGTCAGCACCATCCGGCAAGCTCTTCATCGCAGCCGCGAAGTCAAGATCGGGATTCCAGTACGCCGTCTTGGTGAGGACCTTGGTCACGACCTTCCGGCAAAGTCGCCGGTCCTCCTCGGCCAGCGTGGCCGCCCTGTTGGAGTGAAGATACGCCAAGGCTCCGAGGACGCCCTCGAAGAACAGGGTCAACTTGGTGTTGACGGTCCCGCTGCGCTCAGGGGCGTACCTCACGTGTGGCATCCCCATGGTGGCCAACTGCAAGGTGACCCTGCCGGCGACCTCCTCCAGGCGTCTGATCCATCTGTTCTCGCCCGCCACATAATCCTGGTGGGAGGCGGCCTCGTTTGCCCGTAGCTGCTTCTCCTCCTCCAGGCTCCTGGTCAAGGTCTCCTCCCGAGCCCTGCTCTCCGACAGCGTCTTCTCGAGATCCTCCAGCTTCAGCTTGAGGTCTCTGACGGAGTTTTGCGCTTCGGAGAGCTTCCCAGCCCTGCTGATGACCGCTCCTTGCACCTCCACCAAGGCGCTGTTGAGCGTGTTCTTCTCATTGGACAGCTTGAGGGCCTGCTCCTTCAGGTCGTCCTGCGCCACCTCCAACTCCCTTACCTTGCCGGCATGGGCCAGAGCCTGGGCATCGAGTGCCTCCTTGTGCGTCTGCTCCAGCTCGCGAGTCCGCCGCGCGACAAGGGCCTCGAGCTCCTCATCCTTGCCACGGAGCGCTGCGGCAAGCTTCGCCTCACACGCGGTGAGGTCCTCTTCCTGGGAATCCAAGGTGGCTTGCTGCTGGTTCCGGGCAGCCTCGGCCGCGACAGCCAAGCTCGCCGCCTTTTCCTGGGCCTTCTCGATGTCAGCCATCTTCATGGTGAGGTCCACATCGCGCTCGGCCAATTTCTCCTGGAAGTCCCTCTGCTCCTCGCGAGCCTGGTGGAACCAGGTCTGCGTCTCGGCAACGCGCGCCTTGAAGTCCACCTCTGCGTTGTCCATCATTGCCATCCTGGACTTGACCTTGTCCAGGCAAGCACGGTAGAGCACTCGGAGCTTCCGGAAATTGGCCCCCATGGCACGGAAAAGCTGCTCTTCTGGGGAACCATCGCCACCAACCCCCGGCTCATCAACCACCTCGAGCCCTGTGGCGGCAAGCACCTCGCCGTAGAAAACTTCCCCTTCGGTGGGCGCCCGGCTTGACGCCCCTGGGAGGTGGACGAAGAGATCGTCGCCCACCTTCAGATACCTGTCGGGGCCCGAGGTTCAGGAGGAGGGAGGCTGGTCACCCACCACCTCTTCCTCGGCGGAAGCCTTGCCGGCCCCACCGGCGGGTCCACCGCTGGTGCCCTCGGCAGAAGCCTCGCCGGTCGCCTTGGTGGCCCCCGCCGTGGTGTCCTCGGCAGCATCCTTGGCGGCCTCCTCAGCAATGTTCCCAGCAACGGTATCCACGTCATCCATACCTGTTGAAGGAGGGCCTAGGCAGCAACGGGAGCAATGAAGCCAAGAAAGGAATAAGGGAAAAACAGAGACGAAGGACAGGCGACTCACCGGTGGCATGCTGTGAAGCAGAAGTCCCCTCTCCGCCAGCATTTGGCGCCGTGGCAGAGCCACCAGCGCCCAAGTTCCCCTCTTCCTCCATGGGTGTGGGCTCCGTGCCTGATGCCCTTGCCGGGGACACCCCCCGCGGCGGCGTAGTCGATGGGGGTGGTGTGTTGGGAGTAGCCCTTTGTGGCTCCTCCTGCTACCGCTCCCCTCCTGCAAACCCGGCAAGGTCAGCGTCATGGCATCGAGTAAGAAGAGGGTGACAAACTTACACTGGGGGCTGCGCCGGGGGCTGCTGTTCGGCTGCTCAGCACCACCAGTGGTGTCTTTGAAGCCCCAGCCAAGGGCTGGCTGCTCGCCGAGGTCCTCGCCCTCTTCGCCCTCTGGGCCAACGTCTCTGTCTCCCTACGGAAGCAAAAATGGATCAAGACAATCGACCCAATTCAAGGAAATGGAAATGACAGTAAGGAACGGAGAACTTACTCGTCATCTGTCTCCTCCTCTTACACCAGTTTCCTTTTCCTCTCCGGGCTGAGAGGCCCGAGATCAAAAGGGAGCTCCGCATCATCATCCGAGTCGACGCCTGCCGGAGGAGGCGAAGGAGGCGGCGGGGTTTGTGCGCGCCCGGATGAGGAAGGGGCTGTTGTCTTCTTCTTCTCAGCGGCCTTCGTCAACCTCTTGGCTGCCGTGGCCCTCGTGTGGCGCCCAGACCCCTCCAGGGCCAATTGAGGCCGCGCAGCCCTGCCGGGCCGGGCCGGCTCACCGGAGCCAGCCCGCCGCGGGACTCGCCCTCTTCCCCTGGTTGGTGTCGAGCCCGCCGCCGTGTCCTCCTCCTCCCCCGATGACTCGTCGGCCGCGTCTTCGACAAGCGGAGATCCAGTGTTGGCGCTGCTAACCTCCCCGGAGGCCGCCGCCCACCGGGAGAGCTCCTCTTCCTTCACCGCCGTTGCGGCTATGTCCTCCACGCCCCCGGCGCTACCGGCCTCCATGGCAAGCTGTGCCTCCCTCGCCCTAGTGGCGATGTAGTCCAGCTCTGCCTGGGTGGTGTCCATGATAAGCCATCGCTCGGCGTCGGCATTGACGTACACCTCGATCAGGGTGTCGAAGAATTGCTGCACATCCTCGACCTTCGGCTCCTTCCAGCTCGGGACAGGGCCGTGCGCATTACAGTCCGGCATCATGGCGATGATCTCGGACTGACGCGAATTGTTGCACAACGGGACCACCCCCGCTGGCAACTTGAAAAATGGCCCCTTGAGGGCCTTGACAACCTTTGCGGCAGCCCTCGCGGCCTTGCCGGTCCGCTCGACCTCGCCATCGTGACACACATAAAGCTGGAAAAGCTGCTGGCAGAAGTGGGCATGCTCTAGCACTGTGAAGTTGTGATCGAGGCCGGGGCGGAGTCGCATAATGTCAGTCGGGTTCGTGAAGAGCCAAGCTGGCCTCCCCTTGCTGTGCAACGGGGCGATCCGGCGGCGAATGAAGTCTGCCCCGATCATCTCAAGGGTGAGTCCGGCCTGGGTGAGCCGGAGAATCCTGCTGGTGGCGACGGTGAGCATCCCATCGGCAGCGTCGACATCGCTCCAATCGCTGCCGCGGACCGGCGGCACTCGGCGGACCTTGCAGAATTCCTGCGGGTTCTCATCTTCAATCCAGCACCACTGGCCACGCCATTCCTCCCACCTCTCCTTCACGGCACCATCCGGGTACGCCCCGTTGGATCTTGGGATCCAGGTGATGCAACCAGAGACGGCTCCTCCCAGCTGGATTTGAGGGAAGAAGTAATGGCGGAAGAGCACCGTGTTGGGCTGCACTCCGGCAAAGCCTTCGCAAAGATGCATGAAGAAAGCCATGCACGCCACCGCATTCGGAGTAAAATCCAAGAGGCGAAAGCCGAAGTTGCGCATAATGTCGCAGAAGAAATCGGAGAAAGGAGGGCATAACCCGCAAGAAAAGTAATCAACAAAGAAGGGGTACCGATTTGAGGTAGGATCAGCGCAAGCGGCAGGAATGATGCGCGTCGCCGGGTGTCCCGAACCCTCTCCCCCCGTCTTCACTCCCCATAGGGGCTTGAAGGAGGCCCGGAGCTCTAGAACATCAACCGTCGAGGGGAAGAAGAAGGCGGACTTCGTCCGGTCCCCCGACAGCGCGCTCTCCGGCGGCTCCACCGTCCTGGCGCCCTTAGCCACCCCCTTGCCCTTTGCGAATTTGGGAGCCATGGCGACCAAGAAGTTCAGAGGGCTGAGGAAGGGGGATGGCAAAGCAGCGGCGACGGGCAACAGCAAAACCTTAGGAAGGAAGGAAGAAAGGGAACGACGGCTCTGAGATCGGAAAAGGCACAAGGGAAGAGGAGAAAGTGAGCAGCGCGCCCACGGTTATTCCTTCTTATGGGGAAAAATGCGGGCCGCCTCCTTTCACATTAACTGTGATGTGACGCATGCCCGCGGGAAGCAACCCCACGCATGCCGCCCACGTCACACACGCCTCCCCATGCCGCGCCACGCACGGGAAGCATGGGAAGCGCAGCGTGCGAAGAGACTTACCGCGGTAAAAACCGCCCCGCCTGCCCGCGCACCGTTTTTGGGCCTAGCCCAACGACGCGATTGCACTTACGTGTGTCCCAGGCCCGGGGGCTCCTGTCGGTGTACAAAAAGAGGGGTACACTTTTTGTACCCCTATAACTGTGCACGGGCAATCTGAGCCATGGGCACCACCACACTAAGGAAGGCAAGGGAGGTGAGCCAAGGTAAGGCCAAAGCTCGGGAGAAGCAGAACGACGCCAAGACCAAGACCACAAAGAGCAAAGGGGACGAAGCGGACCCCCCGGCAAGATCCTTGCCGGGAGGCGGTTTTAGCAAACCCGGCAAGACCCTTGCCGTGGCAGCTCGCCCCACACCTACGGAGTGAGTCACCCTTGAGTCCACTGCCCCCATGGGGCAAGGATTCGGGAGACATCCCCGTAGTGGCATGCAGATCTTTGTGAAGACATTCAAGATCAGATACACCCTTTAGAAGATGATGATCCTTGGCGGGATCCCAGCCAAGGGGGACCACAAGGCCCTTGGGAAGAGCCTTGCCGGGGACGACAGCAGACGCCACGGCAAGACCCTTGCCGGGGCCCCAGCAAGGCCCTTTCCAAGAACACCCGTAGGGCCACCATCAGGCCCACACCGGTCAAACCTCCACCGCCATTCTCATGCAGCTGCCGACCCAACCAGCTGGGCAGGCACCTCCGTGGCGGCATGCAGATCTTCGTGGAGACCCACCACTGCGCCACCTCAGCTGCCTGCTTGCCTACATGGCACCACGGGCGCCGCTGGCCAGGGCGTTTGTCGACGCGAGAGGGAGCAGCGACGGATGAGACAGGGCTCTCCCCCGTCCCCGATAAAGCAAGGACACCTGGGCAAGACGCACTAAATGCGCCTTGTCATGTAATGCGAGGGATAACCACACATCACTGCTCCGTTTCCACCTCCTGGTGCTACTGTGGCAACCCCTTTTCCTATAGAAGGAGGCCCGAGGCGACCAGGAGGAGGATTCGGCTTCTTGGAGCTCCTCACGCCCCATAGCTAGCTCAAGAACACAGATATACAATCCACCAAAGCAGGAGTAGGGTTTTACACATCCCCGCGGCCCAAACCTGGATAAACGAACCGTGTGCTATCTGTTTGATCCGCTCTTCTCACGACCCCATGCCCCGCAACCTTAGTAGGGATTCTTGTGATCCCATAGGTGTCGTTCCCACCGACAAAGAAGGTGTCACCACCAGAGCCTTTTGCAGGCGAAGACTACTTTTGTCAGGATAAGCTGTACTAGCTGTCCCCTTTCAAATTGGCCATTGTTGGCTCCCTTCCTGCTCAATATTTGGGGAGAGGACCAGGGCTATATAGGTAGATTTAGCCACCACAGTATGAAAAGAAGAGAAAAACAAGGGAGAAGAGAGGGAGAACTCATTCAGAGGCATCTCACCCACGCAAGTTCGCCAAGCACGAGAACACCTCAACCTCAGGAGGATGTTCTTCCCCTTGTACTGTTCATCATCAGCCCTAGAGGCAATCCACCACCAACACACTGGTGTAGGGTATTACACCACAACGGTGGCCCGAACTAGTATAAATCTTGTGTCTTTGTGTTGCATGTTTGTGGAGTTCATCCGCAAGATCTTAGCGAGCTAGGGCATGGATCGATAGAGAGAAAACCTTTGCACGCACCCCAGTGTTCGAACCTCGAGGGTTTTGCCGGAACCCAAGATCTGACATGGCTCTATCGCATAGACGTCCTGGACTGCGTGCTTGCGTTCCCTTTTGGGGATGTGTGTAGCATATATCATATTCACCGTTTTGACATGAGGGGGAAACTTCTTCTGTCCCCCTGTATTAGGATGCCGGGGCTCCTCGTCATCGTCCTCGCTTTGCGTTCCCTTTTCCTTCCTTTCGGCGTTTAATTTGCCGGCCTGTTTGGAAACCCAACAATACCTGTTGGGATGATTGGCTGCCTTATCTAGGGTGCCCTGGATCTGGCACGGATGATCGAGTATGTGGTCCAAGCTGGACGGTCCCTGGTTGTTTCTCTTATATGGCTTCTTCCCCTGACCGGAGTTGGAGCCACTAAATCCGGCATTGACTGTGGTGTCATCGGTGCTATCATCATTATTTCGGCGTTTGTCTCTATTGCGTCGGAGCTTGCTGCTACTATTTTTGGCCTCGGAGGTACCCATTTCATTTGTCGTATTTTTGCTATGGGCCAGCCAACTATCCTCACCCACACAAAAGAGGGTCATGAGTGCCGTGAGGGAAGCCATGTACTTCGGCTTTGCCTGGATGAGGTGGAGGGCGAGCCATTCATCGCGGATTCTATGTTTAAAGGCCGTTAGGGCTTCGGCATCCGGACAGTCGACTATCTAGTTCTTTTTAGTTAGGAACCTAGTCCAGAATTTCCTGGCTGACTCCCGAGGCTGTTGAACTATGTGACTTAAGTCATCGGCATCTAGCGGCTGGACATATGTTCCTTGGATGTTGTCCAGGAGGGCTTCTTCCAAGGCCTCCCAGTTGCCAATCGAATTTTTAGGTGGACTGTTTAACCAGTGCCGAGCTGGCCCTTTTAGTTTTAACGGGAGGTATTTGATGGTGTGGAGGTCATCTCATCGAGCCATATGAATGTGGAGAATACAGTCCTCGATCCACACCGCGGGGTCAGTTGTTCCATCATATGATTTGATATTTACGAGTTTAAACCCTTCTGGGAATTCGTGATCCATTACTTCGTCAATGATGCAAAGAGGGTGTGCAGCGCCTCTATATCGGGCCACATCATGTCGTAGCTCGGATAGAGTCCGTCTGTGGCATTCAGCCTGTGCGTGACTAGGTTTGTCACATCCGGATAGATAGCCATTGACATGTGTCGAGGCATGTCCTCATGATCCGTAGATCGATCTGGTATACCTTGCTTTGTTGTTCAGGTCCTGCCAGAGGTCATATGTGTCACCACAAGTTGTTTTATCTCTGCCTTTATAATGAGGTGAGGCGGGCTGGTATTCGGCTTTGGTTGTCGCTTTATCCCGACCACGTGGTGGTCTATTAGCCCCATTGCGTGATAATGGTATGGGCCCTAGCACCTCATCATCAAACTAAGGTAGCAATTTGTGCTTCGGGAAGTTTTTGGCTGGGCCCTTAAGGCCGTATTCCTCGGCTGTCAGGACATTAGTCCACCTATCGTTTAGTAGATCTTGATCAGCTTGAAGCTGCTGCTTCTTTTTCAGGCTTCTTGCAGTGGCTACTAGCTCATGCTTGAAGCGCTCCTGCTCAAGAGGTTCCTTAGGCACGATGAAATCCTTGTTTCCGAGGCTCACCTCATCCTCGGAAAGCGGAAGGTAACTACTGTCCTCCGAGTCTTCATTTGTGGCCTGTTTGTCGGGGCTAACTTGCCCATCTTCCCGTTCTTCTTGTCCGGAGGTTACTTCGACGGGGTCTTCATTGTCTTCGGCATCATCCGTAGTATTATCTTCTCGTGTGCCGGTATTGCTATCTTTTGCACGACATGACTTAGAGTGGCACCACTGACATCGACACTCAGGCTGTGTCCCAGGGGGTTTATCCTCGACTGGGTTTTCTTTGTCATCGTCGTTATGGTCTTTAGGTGTATCCACCATGTACATGTCGTACGAAGAAGTGGCCGTCCAGCATCCGGTGAACGGTGGGTTTTGGCCATGCTCCTCATCCGCATCGTTGTCCATTCCGTCGATGTCTTCGGAGCCGTAATCGAGCATGTCGGTTAAGTCTTCGACAGTGGCTATGAAGTGGGTAGCGGGTGTGAAGCGAAATTCCCCGTCATCAGCTTCTAGTTCGAACCGAATATAGTTTGGCTGTGAATCCCCAGCTAAGGATAGGTTTTTAATGAGTTCACCACATCGCCCAAAGGCGTGTGCCGGAAGATGTATGCGGCGCTGAATTCGGTGATCGATGATCGATCATGCTCGACCTGCACGGACGCACGTAATTCGGAACTTATAGATGACTCCAACACCAAAGGTTAGGTCTGTGTGCGGCTCCAGCACCATGGAGCCTACGGCTTCCGAGGCGGGGCTGAGCTTCCCTTTTTCGGATGGCACGACCTGCTCCGGATCTAAGGCCAGAGCAGTTGCAGGTGCAATTTCCTGGGTATGATAGATCTAGGTCATGTTCATCGAGGTGCTGGGGAGCTACTGCTGTAGTCTCAAATGCGTCGAAGATCAAGTCTCTAGGGATATCTCCGACATAGTTCAAGATCCTGAATCTGACCTGACGGCAAGGGGCGTAACTGTCGATCTGCTCCAGATGGCAAAGCGAGATGGCCCGCAGTGCGAAGCCGCCGAACATGAAGATTTGTCCGGGGAGGAAGACATCCCCTTGGACAACATTGTTGTAGATGATTGAAGGAGCCATCAAACCTTTTGGGGAGGACAAAGTGGAACTCTCAATGAAAGCACCAATGTCGGTATCAAAACCGGCGGATCTCCGGTAGGGGTCCCGAACTATGCGTCTAAGTTTGATGGTAATAGGAGACAGGGGACACAATGTTTACCCAGGTTTGGGCCCTCTCTATGGAGGTAATACCCTACTTCCTACTTGATTGATCTTGACGAATATGAGTATTACAAGAGTTTATCTACCACGAGATTGTAATGGCTAAACCCTAGAAGTCTAGCCCATATGACTACGAGTGTGATTGTATATCGATCCGAACTAAGCCTTCCGGTTTATATAGACGCCGGAGGGGACTAGGGTTGTACAAGGTCGGTTGCAGAGAAAGGAATCTTCATATTTGGTCGCCAAGCTTGCCTTCCACGCCAAGGAGAGTCCCATCCATACACACGAGAGAGTCTTCGGTCTTGTTTCTTCACAGCCCATTAGTCCGGCCCATGTCTAACAGGCCGGACGCCCGAGGACCCCTAAGCCCAGGACTCCCTCAAGGGGGATACCATCATGTAATCAGACTACTGTCTTATTCATTACGCCAGACATGAAACATGCCTTTGCGAGCCCGCAAGCTCTTCTGTGGGCTTGCTGCTCTAACTTACCTCAGTCTAGGTAGGCCTCAAACTGGTCTTGTAGTTGTCGATGTGCATTTCTCCCAAGGGGAGTCCTCCGCCGGCTCACGAGGTTTCGGGCTTCTGAGGAACCTGCTAGTTCGCCCGAGAGGGCCTCGCGAGAACGACCGTTACATCACGGCGATATGTGCACGCATACCATGCCCAGCCCCTGCTCACGAGGCACTCATAAGGGAGGGGCAGCAGGTGCGGGGCTCGAAACAAGGCACGGATCCAGAAAACTCAAGAAATGACGCATGAACGAGAAAATATGCCCCCCATGCTTGCCAATGAAAATACGTCTTCAAGTTCAAATCCAAAAGGCGGTAAATCAAGCTATAGAAAAAGGGGTTGAAAGCAAATGGCCTCGTCTGGCACCTAGTTAGTTTTCTTGTCTTCTCACCAGCGCAGAGCTAAGTGCTTTCACTGGCCACGAGCATAGTCATTGGGGGACAGTGTCGACAGCCAGCACTGAGCATGGTGCTTCCACTAGGATGTGGGTGGGAGCCCCCAAGGCCCGAGGGCGGCTCTCCGGAGACTCCGGGGCATGTACAGCCCCACTCATTATTATGTGAGAGTGTCACGGGCGGATACCTTCATAGGCATGTGAAGCATCTCCATTGTATCTATAATTCTTGATTCTTCCATGCAATATTCTACAAGTTTCATATACTTTTTGGCCACTTTTTGTACTATTTTTGGGACTAACATATTGATCATGTGCCCAGTGCTAGTTCCTGTTTGTTGCATGTTTTTTGTTTGGCAAAATATCCATATCAAATGGAGTCCAAACGGGATAAAACCTGATGGAGATTTTTTTGGAACATATATGATTTTTGGGAAGAAAAATCCACACGAGACGGTGCCCGAGGGGGCCACGAGGCAAGGGGCGCGCCCCTGACCCTCGTGGCCACCCCGTAAGGTGGTAGGTGCCCTTCTTTATCCGCGAGAAAGCTAATATCCGGATAGAGATCGTGTTAAAGTTTCATCCCAATCGGGGTTACGGATCTCCGGGAATATAAGAAACGGTGAAAGGGTAGAATCTGAGAACGCAGAAACAGAGAGAGACATATCCAATATCGGAGGGGCTCTCGCCCCTCCCACACCATGGAGGCGAAGGACCAGATGGGAAACCCTTCTCCCATCTAGGGAGGAGGTCAAGGAAGAAGCAGACTATGGGGCCCCCTCTCCCCTTCCCTTCCGGTGGCGTCGGAACGCTGCCGTGGCCATCATCATCACAACAATCTTCACCAACAACTTCACCGCCATCATCACCAACTCTTCCCCCCCCCTATGCAGCGGTGTAGCCTCTCTCTTACCCGCTATAATCTCTACTTAAACATGGTGCTCAACTCTATATATTATTTCCCAATGATGTATGGCTATCCTATGATATTTGAGTAGATCTGTTTTGTCCTAATTGTTATTTGATGATCGTGATTGGTTTGAGTTGCATGTTTTATTATTGGTGTTGTCCTATGGTGCTCTCCATGTCACGCAAGCGTGAGGGATCCCCGTTGTAGGGTGTTGCAATACGTTCATGATTCGCTTATAGTGAGTTGCGTGAGTGACTGAAACACAAACCCGGGTAAGGGGGTTGTTGCGTATGGGATAAAGAGGAGTTGATACTTTAATGCTATGGTTGGATTTTACCTTAATGATCTTTAGTAGTTGCGGATGCTTGCTAGAGTTCCAATCATAAGTGCATATGATCGAAGTAGAGAAAGTATGTTAGCTTATGCCTCTCCCTCAATTAAAATTGCAATAATGATTACCACTCTAGTTATCGATTGCCTAGGGACAAATAACTTTCTCATAACAAAAAGCTCTAACTAAATTTAACTTAGTTGTGTCTTTATCTAAATAGCCTCTAGCTTTTATTTACTTGCCCTTTATTACCTTGCAAACCTATCCAACAACACCTACAAAGTATTTCTAGTTTCATACTTGTTCTAGGTAAAGCGAACATCAAGCATGCGTAGAGTTGTATTGGTGGTAGATAGAACTTGAGGGAATATTTGTTATGCCTTTAGCTCCTCGTTGGGTTCGACACTCTTACTTATCAAAAACTGTTGCGATCCCCTATACTTGCGGGTTAAGTCACAGCCCTAGATGAGTCTTTGTTTGTCTTTGCTTCATCATCATGTCATCATGTTTAAATTCATATGAATTTGAATTGGGGATGTTTAAACCCTAGCATCAAATGGAATTCAAATAGGTTCAACTAAAAATATTTTTCAATGATTTCAAAATGCCCTTTAAAAATGTTCATCATTTCTGGATGAAGGTGGAAGCATCTACCAAAAATGGTTAACATTTCTTCAGGACATATTTGGACTTTGAATTAATTCAAATATATTTGAATTGGAGCTACTTAAATGCTATATATATTTTAGATGCTCCAAAAATTTTGGAAATTGTTAAGGGTCACTGGAATAATTCAGAAAGCACCCATAATTATTTCCAGGATTTTATGAAATGGTTTATTATTATTATTAAATCAAAACAGAGCAAAAGAAATAGAAAAGAGAAGAAGAAAACCCACCTGGCCTTACCTTTGCGGCCCACTTGGCGGCCCGACAACCGGCCAGCCCAGCTCCTCCCCTCCTTCTGTCTTCAACCTCGTGCTAGTAGGCAGGAGGGCGTGTGTCCCCGGCGCGCACACACGCGCGAGGCCACCTCCAGCCTGCCTGCTCGCTCTGGACGGCTCTGGACATCGCCACGCAGCCCCTGGTCCTCTCCCTCGCTCCCCTCGTCCTTCCCCTCCCCTAGATCCCTCTCTCTCTCTCACCACCGAGCGGGGCTAGTTGCCACTGACGCCGTTTACCACAGCCACCGCCTCCCCCTCGTCCCTTCGACATAGCCAAGAGCTTCGTCTCGACGCCCTTGTCGTCTACCCCAAGTCACGTGACGCGGGACGCACTGCATCACCGCCTTCTTCATCGTCTTCAACCTCCGGCCCCGAGATCACCGGCGATCCTGCGCTCGCCTCGCAGCCTCCCCGAGCCCACTGACCACCCCTGCAAACTCGCTGTGAGCTCCTCTTCGTTTCCCCTCCATCCTTTCGCTTGATTTCGTGCCGTAGCCAACGTCCCCGCCAACCTGAGTGCCGCCGTCCGCAATGGACGTCGGGAATGGCCTTGTTGTGTCCTTGCGCTCGAACCCATGCACCTCGAGTACTCCTGGAGCACTCGAGATCCCACCGCGCTCCTCAACTCACTTGCTAACGTGCAGCAGGCCTCGCGCCGAGCAGTCGTAGCTCTGGCCGCCGCACTTGCCATCGCCGCCGTCGCTGTACTACACCCCAGTTGCTGCCGCTGGCCACAATGGATGCGCGTGAGCCTGGGCGTCTCGTAGATCCCCTTCGCCGCTCCTTTGGTCACCAGGAGAGCGAACCCGACGCCCTCCGCCATATCTAGCTCCGCCGGCGATGAGCCGCGGGTCAACTCCGGCAAGTTGACCCGTGTTTGACCCCTGTTTGACCCCCCAGTGTCACTGACGCATGGGCCCGCCCTGTTAATTTTTAGTTAGGTTTAGTTTAGTGCTAATTAACTTAGATTAGTGCTTAATCTAACACTAACTAACTCTGTTAAGTTAGTGATGACACTGACACGCGGGACCCAGAGGTCAGGTTTGACCTGGACCGCCCCTGTTGACCTGCTGACGTCACAGTGATGTAGTGCTGACGCAGTAACTCTTTTTCTGGATTTATTCTTTTATAGGAAATTCCAGAAAATAGCCAAAACTTCTAAAATTCATAGAAAATCAACCGTAACTTCAAATGAAACAAATTATATATGAAAAATGATCAGAAAAATCCAAAGAATCTGTTTATGGCATTTTCATGCATGTTAGAGCAACTTATATCCTCTGTTTAGGACAATTCAATTAAATGGCATTTAAGAAAGCACATATGGAGTTTGAATTTGAACCTAGTGTTCAAACCAACTCCATTTAACTTGTTGCTAGTTGCATTAGGACAATCAATAGCATATTACCATGTCACATTCATGCATCATATTGTTGCATTGCATTGATTGTGTCCTTCTCTGTTTGCCAGTAACCGTCCCCTCTCAGTCGACGATGTTTCCACGACGTGATCGATGACACCGATGAAGAACTATATTATCTTCAGAAGTGCCAGGCAACAAAACCCCCTTGTTCATTCCGATACAATCCCACTCTATCGCTCTTGCTCTCTTTTACTGCATTAGGACAACAACGATTCATCTGTTACTTGTTGCGGTAGTTGAACCCCTTATCCTCTGCATGACCTGTCATTGCCAAAGTAAATAGATGAAACCCACTAGCATGAGTAGGAGTTGTTTGAGCCCTGATGTGCCTACTCATTCATGCTTGTTTGTCATGCCTGCTATTGCTTAGAGTTGTGTCAGGTCTGATTCATCGGGGATGAATTGGAAAGTTGTGAACATGTCCTACTGTGTGTGAGCTAAGTGTGTTGAACACGATTTGGTAAAGGTATCGATGAGAGGCCATGTAGGAGTACATGGTGGGTTGTTTCATTGGAACCATCCTTAAGCACCGAGATTTGTATATGTGGTTTAAGAACCAGCTACTACCATGCATTGGGCCCGAAACCAATGGACCCTCTCGGCTTCTTAATCACCCTAGTACTCTGTCCAGGAGTTGCAACTAGTTTATGGTGTTTATAGGATATGTCTTGGCAGCCATGCGTAGTGCTGACCCTAGGGGTGGGCTATGATGCGGTAGGTACACTGTGGCCGTCTCGGAACCCTGTACACATCGTTTTGGCCGTATGTGAAACCTCGGCCGGACTCCCTGCAGATGGAACCTGGATAGGCGATAAACCTAGACTAGAGACTTGCATGTTCAGGTAGGCCGTGGCCGACACCCTCGTTGGGCTTCCGCTTGAAGGTTGCCGAGTATATGTCGTGTAAACGACGGTAAGTGGTGAGAGCGTGTATGAAGAAGTACACCCCTGCAGGGTTAACATCATCTATTTGAATAGTCGCGTCCGCGGTAAAGGACTGCTTGGTTGCCTATACAGTTCATAGATAACTTGAAGTGGATACTCTAAAACTCGCAAGATAAGCGTCAGTGCTATGGATGGATTTCTCGTAGGGAGACGGGAGCGAATCCATAGTGGTGTATTGATATGGTGAATATGTGGACTCATGTGCGCCACTTCAAAAGAGTTGCTGGTAGTCGTAGTTCCGGTTAGCCACTGAGTCAAAGCTGGCTTGCCGCAGTTAAACTCCACTACCCCTTTGTTGATACCGATGCATATGTAGTTAGTTCTGATGTAAGTCTTGCTGGGTACATTTGTACTCACGTTTGCTTAATTTATGTTTTGCAGAGAGTCTTCAGTCTCGCTAGTAGTTCCGTGTGGACTTCGACGTTTAGCTTGATACCTCAGCTACGATCTTGTGCCCTCGGCAGGATCTGATAGATAGTCAGGCTTCTTAGCCTTTTTCATTTGTAGATGTCTGTACTCAGACATGTTGAGCTTCCGCATGTGCTTTGATTTGTATGCTATGATTGTTGGGTCATGAGACCCATGTTAGTAATTTCTCGCTCCTCGGAGCCTAATGAATAAATATTTGAGTCGTAGAGTTATGTTGTGATGCCATGTTGTATTTACACATATCGAGCATATTGTGTGTATGATTGAAATGCTTGGTATGTGTGGGATCCGACAATCTAGTTGTTTATCCTTGGCAACCTCTCTTATGGGGAAATGTAGTCTAGTGCTTCCATGAGCCATAGTAGTTCGCTACAGCTCGGTTCACCGGAGTCCTGCTAGCCCAGCACTACTGCTCAGGACACTTGAATGGCCGGCATGTGTTTCACTTCGTTCCTATGTTTGTCCCTTCGGGGAAATGTCACGCGGTGACATCCGGAGTCCTGCCTACCCTGCTACAGCCTGGGTTCCCCGGAGTCCTGTTAGCCCAGTGCTACAGCCTGGATTCACACGCTGTTGACCGACATGCTCGATGTGATTCATGTATTCCTGTCCCCATAGGTCTGTGCCGCTTTGGGTCCACGACTAGCCATGTCGGCACGGGTTCTTTGTCATATGGATGCTAGCGACACTATCATATACGTGAGCCAAAAGGCGCAAACGGTCCCGGGCCATGGTAAGGCGACACCCGTGGGAATACCGTGCGTGAGGCCGCAAAGTGATATGAAGTGTTACCGGCTAGATCGATGTGACTTGGAATCGGGTTCCCGATAGGTTATCAAGGCCTTTTTCTGGCGCCGTTGCCGGGGAGCAATAGCGTGGGGTGAATATTCTCGTGTGTGCTTGCTTGCTTTATCACTAAGTAATTTTTATTTGCTGTTCTTAGTTGTTCTTTATCTTTAATTATGGATATGGAACACATAATACCAAAAAAATTAGTTGTACTTAATGCTCATGGAGATGAGGAAGCTCCTAAAACCCTCGATGCTGGTTATGTGAAATATATTATGTACTACTTTAATAATCCTGAGAAAACCCCATTCAATTATGTAATGGGAGTAACGTTGGATCAACGCGAATACTTTAGGGATTATCGCTTGACACAAAAAGGGAAACTATTATGGGATCAAATTCATATATTGAATTGGTATGCTAGGCAACTATGCTTGAGATATGATTATACTTGTTGCTCTAGGATGAAGGCTCCACACCTTCCCTTTTTATCCAAATTTAATGATAATAAAACCTTAGCTTCTTATGCTAATGGTATATATGATTACTATGATGTGGAACAAATAGAAGAATTTGTTCCTTTTATGCGTGCTTATGAAATTGAATCTATGTTTAAAGAGTTTGAAGATTTTGATGATTCGGTTTATAGACCTGAAATTTTAGCTATCCTTAAGTATTGCTATGAGAATTATGAATACAATTCCGATATTAATGCACTTATTGAGAAAGTCTCCGCTGTCCAAGAAGAGACTAATATTTTGTAGGAATCTATGGAAGAAGAAGTTGATGAAACTGTGAGCTCATTGGATGAAAAAGATGGGGAGGAGAGCGAATAAAAAAGGAGGAAGAGCGAATTGATCGCCCGTGCCCACCTTCTAATGAGAATAACTCTTCAAATCATACATTGTTTAATTTCCCTTTGTGCTTACCAAAGGATGAATACTATGATAATTACAATGATCCCGTTGATTCTTTTTTCACTGTCTTTATATACAAATGTTTTATTTTTCCTAATTTTGGTAGAATTTTTCATGTCTCAGAAGTATGGTGAATTTTCAGATTATTACAGACTGTTCTGTTTTAGACAGATTCTGTTTTTGATGCATAGTTTGCTTGTTTTGATGAAACTATCAAATTTATATCAGTCGATTAAGCCATGAAAAAGTTATATTACAGTAGACACAATGAAAAAAATATGAATTGATTTGCAACAGTACTTAGAGTAGTGATTTGCTTTATTATACTAATGGATCTTAACGAGTTTTCTGTTGAAGTTGTGTGTGGATGAGGTGTTCGATGATCGAGAAGGTCTCGATGTGAGAAGGAAGAGAGGCAAGATCTCAATCTTGGGGATGCCGGAGGCACCCCAAGTAAATATTGAAGGATACACAGGCGTCTAAGCTTGGGGATGCCCCGGAAGGCATCCCCTCTTTCTTCAACAAGTATCGGTATGTTTTCAGATTCGTTTCGTTCATGCGATATGTGCAATCTTGGAGCGTCTTTTACATTTAGTTTTCATTTTTATTTTATGCACCATGATTGTATGAGATAGTCCTTGGTTGATTTATAGAATGATCATTGCACTTCACTTATATCTTTCGAGTATGGCTTTATAGAATGCTTCATGTGCTTCACTTATATCATTTGAAGTTTGGATTGCGTATTTCTCTTTACATAGAAAACCGCCATTTGTAGAATGCTCTTTTGCTTCATTTATATTTGTTAGAGCGTGGGCATATATTTTGTAGAAAGATTTAAACTCTCTTGCTTCACTTATATCTATTTAGAGAGATGACAGGAACTGGTCATTCACATGGTTAGTCATAAAATCCTCCTAGTTTTGTGATATAAAGATGGTGATATTAGAGTCATGCTAGTGGGTAGTTGTGGATTAGTAGAAATACTTGTGTTGGGGTTTTTGATTCCCGTAGCATGCACGTATGGTGAACCGTTATGTAACGAAGTCGGAGCATGATTTATTTTTTGATTGTCTTCCTTATGAGTGGCGGTCGGGGACAAGCGATGTTCTTTTCCTACCAATCTATCCCCCTAGGAGCATGCGCGTAGTACTTTGTTTCGATGACTAATAGATTTTTGCAATAGGTATGTGAGTTCTTTCTGACTAATGTTGAGTCCATGGATTATACACACTCTCACCCTTCCACCATTGCTAGCCTCTCTTGTATCGCGCAACTTTCGCCGGTACTATAAACCCACCATATACCTTCCTCAAAACAGCCACCATACCTACCTATCATGGCATTCCCATAGCCATTCCAAGATATATTGCCATGCAACTTCGATCAACATCATATACATGACTTGAGCATTCATTGTCATATTGCTTTGCATGATCGTAAGATAGCTAGCATGATGTTTTCATGGCTTGTCCGTTTTTTTATGTCATTGCTATGCTAGATCATTGCACATCCCGGTACACCGCCAGAGGCATTCATATAGAGTCATATCTTTGTTCTAGTATCGAGTTGTAATATTGAGTTGTATATAAATAAAAGTGTGATGATCATCATTATTAGAGCATTGCCCCAGTGAGGAAAGGATGATGGATACTATGATTCCCCCACAAGTCGGGATGAGAATCCGGACGAACAAAATAAAAAAATAAAAAAAGAGAGAAAGGCCAAAAGAAGAGAAGGCCCAAAAAAATAAAAAAAATAAAAATAAAAATGAGAGAAAAAGAGAGAAGGGCCAATGTTACTATCCTTTTACCGCACTTGTGCTTCAAAGTAGCACCATGTTCTTCATATAGAGAGTCTCTTGAGTTATCATTTTCATATAGTAGTGGGAATTTTCATTATAGAACTTGGCTTGTATATTGCGATGATGGGTTTCCTCAAACCCCCGAGGTCTTCATGAGCAAGAAAGTTGGATGCACACCCACTTAGTTTCACTTTGAGATTTCATACACTTATAGCTCTAGTGCATATGTTGCATGGCAATCCCTACTCACTCACATTGATATCTATTGATGGGCATCTCCATAGCCCGTTCATACGCCTAGTTCATGTGAGACTATCTTCTCGTTTTGTCTCCTCCACAACCACCATTCTATTCCACCTATAGTGCTATGTCCGTGGCTTACGCTCATGTATTGCATGAAAGTTGAAAAGGTTTGACAACGTCAAAAATATGAAACAATTGCTTGGCTTGTCATCGGGGTTGTGCATGATGTGAATATTTTATGTGGTGAAGATGGAGCATAGCCAGACTATATGATTTTGTAGGGATAAATTTCTTTGGCCATGTTATTTTGAAAAGACATGATTGCTTTACTAGTAGGCTTGAAGTATTATTGTTTTTATGTCAAATGATAGACTATTGTTTTGAATAACTCATGTCTTAATATTCATGCCATTATTAGATATGTGATCAAGATTATGCTAGGTAGCTTTCCACATCAAAAATTATCTTTTTTTATCATTTACCTACTCGAGGACGAGCATGAATTAAACTTGGGGATGCTGATACGGCTCCGTCGTATCTATAATTTTTGATTGTTCCATGCCAATATTCTACAACTTTCATATACTTTTTTGCAAATTTTTATACTATTTTTGGGACTAACATATTGATCCAGTGCCCAGTGCTAGTTCCTGTTTATTGCATGTTTTTTGTTTCGCAGAATATCCATATCAAACAGAGTCCAAACGGGATAAAAACTGACGGAGATTTTTTTGGGAATATATATGATTTTTGGGAAGAAAAATCCACGCGAGATGGTGCCCGAGGGGGCAACGAGGCAGGGGGCACGCCCAAGTGGCGAAGGCGTGCCCCTGACCCTCGTGGCAACCCCGTAAGGCAGTTGGTGCCCTTCTTTAGCCACAAGAAAGCTAATATCTGGATAGAGATCATGTTAAAATTTAAGCCCAATCGGAGTTATGGATCTCCGGGAATATATGAAATGGTGAAAGGGTAGAATCTGAGAACGCAGAAACAGAGAGAGACAGAGAGATGGATCCAATCTCGAAGGGGCTCTCGCCCCTCCCACGCCATGGAGGCCAAGGACAAGAGGGGAAACCCTTCTCCCATCTAGCGAGGAGGTCAAAGAAGAAGAAGACGAAGGGGCCCTGAGGGAGTCCTGGATTAGGGGGTATCCGGACAGCCGGATTATGTCCTTTGGCCGGACTGTTGGACTATGAAGATACAAGATTGAAGACTTCGTCTTGTGTCCGGATGGGACTCTACTTGGCGTGGAAGGCAAGCTAGGCAATACGGATATGTATATCTTCTCCTTTGTAACCGACCTTGTGTAACCCTAGCCCCTCTGGTGTCTATATAAACCAGAGGGTTTAGGTCCGTAGGACAACGACAATCATACCATATGCTAGCTTCTAGGGTTTAGCCTCTCCGATCTCGTGGTAGATCAACTCTTGTAATACCCATATCATCAAAAATAAATCAAGTAGGACATAGGGTTTTACCTCCATCAAGAGGGCCCGAACCTGGGTAAAACATCGTGTCCCCTGCCTCCTGTTACCATCTGCCTAGACGCACAGTTCGGGACCGCCTACCCGAGATCCGCCGGTTTTGACACCGACAGGCCCCCTCTCCCCTTCTCTTCCGATGGCGCCGGAACGCTGCCGTGTCCATCATCATCACCGTAATCTTCACCAACAACTTCACCTCCATCATCACCAACTCTTCCCCCCTCTATGCAGCAGTGTAACCTCTCTCTTACCCGCTGTAATCTCTACTTAAACATGGTGCTCAACGCTATATATTATTTCCCAATGATGTATGGCTATCCTATGATGTTTGAGTAGATCCGTTTTGTCCTAATGGTTATTTGATGATCGTGATTGGTTTGAGTTGCATGTTTTATTATTGGTGTTGTCCTATGGTGCTCTCTGTGTCGCGCAAGTGTGAGGGATCCCTGCTGTAGGGTGTTGCAATACGTTCATGATTCGCTTATAGTGGGTTGCGTGAGTCACTAAAACACAAACCCGAGTAAGGGGGTTGTTGCATATGGGATAAAGAGGACTTGATACTTTAATGCTATGGTTGGGTTTTACCTTAATGATCTTTAGTAGTTGCGGATGCTTGCTAGAGTTCCAATCATAAGTGCATATGATACAAGTATAGAAAGTATGTTAGCTTATGCCTCTCCCTCAACTAAAATTGCAATAATGATTACCGGTCTAGTTATCGATTGCCTAGGGACAAATAACTTTCTCATAACAAAAAGCTCTTTACTAAAATTAACTTAGTTGTGTCTTTATCTAAACATCCCCTAGCTTTTATTTACTTGCTCTTTATTACCTTGCAAACCTATCCAACAACACCTACAAAGTACTTCTAGTTTCATACTTGTTCTAGGTAAAGAGAACATCAAGCGTGCGTAGAGTTTTATCGGTGGTTGATAGAACTTGAGGGAATATTTGTTCTGCCTTTAGCTCCTCGTTGGGTTCGACACTCTTACTTATAGAAAACTATTGCGATCCCCTATACTTGTGGGTTATCTGCGTGAGCCTTGCTTCATATCGCCAGACGAGGGCCCCGCCCTGCGCCACCCTCGACCATCGTTGGGGCGTACAGAAACTAGGACAATGCCAAGGGGCAAAGGGGACAGTAGCAGCGCCCTCGGCGACCACGGGCCCTCTGCTGGTGGGAGGGCTCTCCGGCATCTCCTCGGCAGAGGACCTACCTTCGGGTTACGCCTTGCCCCGCGCGACATGAGAGAGGGCCTTGCTCCAGACCCCTCCCGTGTAGCCCCCAGTGCGCTACCCATTGTTGGAGTGGGGTTGCCGCACTGGGGTCGCTGAGGGAGTCCTGGTTTAGGGGGTATCCGGGCAGCCGGACTATATCCTATGGCCGGACTGTTGGACTATGAAGATACAAGATTGAAGACTTCATCCCATATCCGGATGGGACTCTCCTTGGCGTGGAAGGCAAGCTTGGCAGTACGGATATGTAGATCTCCTTCCTTGTAACCGACTTTGTGTAACCCTAGCCCCCTCCGATGTCTATATAAAGCACAGTTCGGGACCCCCTACCCGAGATCCTCTGCCCGAGATCCTTGTAGTACGCATATCATCAAGAACAATCAAGCAGGACGTAGGGTATTACCTCCATCAAGAGGGCCCGAACCTGGGTAAACATCGTGTCCCCCGCCTCTTGTTACCATCCGCCTAGACGCACAGTTCGGGACCCCTACCCGAGCTTGGTGCTTTCATTGAGAGTTCCTCAATGTCGTCATGGTTAGGCTGGATGGCTCCTTCAATCATCGATAGCGATGCAATCCGGGGTGAGACTTTTCTCCTCGGACAGATCTTTGTATCCGATGGCTCCGCACTGCGGGCCAACTCGCTTGCCCATCTGGAGCAGATCGAGAGTTACGCCCCTGGCCAGCAGGCCAGGTTTCGAAGCTTAAACCACACGGCCGACATCCGCGGAGACTTGATCTTCGACGGATTCGAGCCCCTGCCGAGTGCGCCGCACGGTCACGATGAGCATGATTTAGCTCTACCATCGGACAATGTTCAGCAGACCACACCGGCAACCACTCCGACCCTCAATTCGGAGCCAATTGTGCCATCCATGGATGAGTGGATAGACCCCGCCACGGAGGCCGCATTCTCAGCGGCGATCGAGCCGAGTATCGACCTTACCCTTCATGGGAGCCGTGATGCCGAACTGCCGGATTCTTCCCCGGCCACGGACTCCGAACCGCCTGCGCCCGTGCCTATCGAATCCAACTGGGCGCCGATCATGGAGTTCACCTCCACGGATATCCTTCAGCACTTGCCATTTGGCGACATACTGAACTCATTATGGTCTCTCTCCATGTCAGGAGAGTCCTGGCCAAACTATGGCCGGCCAGATCAGGATGCGGACGGCGATGAAATTCGCCGCCCCCCACCACCCACTTAGTAGCCACTGTCGATGATTTGACCGACATGCTCTCCTTTGACTCCGAAGACATCGACGGTATGGACGACGATGCAGGGGACGAATAGGAGCCACTGCCCATAGGGCACTGGACGCCCACTTCATCATATGATGTATACATGGTGGACACACCCAAAGAAAACGACGACGAGGAACGGAAGGACGCAGCGAAGGATCGTTCCCTTGAGAAGCAGTCAAAGCGGCGGCGTAAGCGCCGCTCCAAATCCCGCCTCGGCAGAAACAGCGATCATATAGACCCAGCGATAGAGCAGGGTGAGCCAGCGGACGACAAACACGACATTGAACCACCGTCCGACCACGGCAACACGGAGAATCAAACTGAATAACCCGACTCCGGCGAAGATAATAGTCTGGCTGACATCACACCGGACAGGCACCCGGAGCAACAGAATACCCATCAAAGGCTTGTTGCCACTGCGAGGAGTCTGAAAAAGCAGAAGCAAAGGCTCAGGGCTGCACAAGACACACTCAGAATTAGATGGAGTGAAGTACTCAACACTGCAGCAAAGTACGGCGGTAGTCGCCAAACAAAGAGCTACCCGAAGCGAAAGCTGCTACCTAAATTCGATGAGGAGGCCTTAGATACCCCGCAATCAAAAAGCAAAACACCCATCCGGTCGGATAGACGACCTCGTGGCCAACATACAGCGGCAAGCGACTCCGCACACTAGCCAGTACGCGATCCACGTGAGGGCTCGCATCAAAAGGACGACGCAACAAGATCCATCTACGGGCCAAGAAAGCATGCTCCAGAACGCAATGCAACACAACAAAAATCCGAACACCATGGTACACCCAAATACAGAGGTGCCACACACCCCCTATGTTTCACCGATGAGGTGCTGGACCATGAATTTCCAGACGGATTCAAACCCGTAAACATAGAGGCATACGACGGAATTACAGACCCTGGGGTCTGGATTGAGGACTACATCCTCCATATCCACATGGATCGAGGAGACGATCTCCACGCCATCAAGTACTTACCCCTCAAGCTCAAAGGGCCAACTCGGCACTGGCTTAAAAGCCTCCCCGAAAACTCCATTGGAAGCCGGGAAGAGCTCGAAGATGCTTTTTGGGCAAATTTTCAAGGGACCTATGTCCGACCACCAAATGCAGACGATTTTAGTCATATAACTCAATAGCCCGGAGAGTCAGCCCGAAAGCTTTGGAACAGGTTTCTCACTAAAAAGAACCAAATAGTCGACTGTCCGGACGCCGAAGCCTTAGCAGCTTTGAAGCACACTGCTCGAGACGAATGGCTTGCCAGACACCTCAGCCAAGAAAAGCCGAGAACAATGGCAGCATTAACAAGCCTCATGACCTGCTTTTGCGCGGGTGAGGACAGCTGGTTCGCCCGATGCAGCACCAGCGACCCAAGTACATCCAAAGTCAAGGATGGAAAGGGGAAGCCACGATGCAGCAAAAACAAGCGACGGAATAAAAAAGAAAGCCCAAAGAGCATGGCGGTAAACGCTGGATTCAGAAGCTCTTGGCCAGGTCAGCAAAAGCTGCCCTCCAAAGGCAACAAAGACGAACTGTTCAGCCTGAACAAGATTCTGGACAAACTATGTCAGATCCACAGCACCCCCGATAAACCTGCAAATCATACCCATAGAGAATGTTGGGTCTTCAAGCAGTGCGGAAAACTCAACGCCGAACACAAGGGGCAGGATACACCAAACGAAGACGAGGACGAGCCTCGCAAGCAAAGCACTGGGGAACAGAAGAAATTCCCACCAGAAGTCAAAACAGTAAATGTGTTACACGTGATGAAGGGGAGAAACAAAGCGGCACTCCTAGAGACACATGCCCCAGGGCCTATCACCGCGGAGTTCTACCACTGGTCGTCCAAACCGATCACCTTTGACCATCGGGATTACTCGGCAAGTATCCGGCATGCAGGATGGGCTGCCTTGGTGTTAGACCCGATAATTGACGGATACCATTTCACACGATTTCTGATGGACGGCGGCAGTAGTTTAAGCCTGATATATCAGGACACAATCCACAAAATGGGAATAGACCCAACAAAGATCAGCCATAGCAATACTACCTTTAAAGGAGTAACGCTAGGCCCAGAAGCCCATTGTATGTGCTCCCTGCTACTAGAGGTTATATTCGGCTTTCTCGATAACTTCCGCAGCAAAAAGTTAACCTTCCACATCGCTCCATTCCAAAGTGGTTATCAAGCACTACTCGGACGCGAAGCTTTCGCTCGCTTTAACGCAATACCGCATGACGCTTCCCTCATGCTTAAGATGCCCGGTCCACGTGGCATCATTACAGTAAATGGAAATATTGAGCGCTCCTTGCACGCGGAAGACCGTGCGGCTGCCTTAGCAGCCGCACACTAAACGACCTCACCAACTAGAGCATCTGACAGGTCATTAAGACCACGGACGCGGTTAGATGAGTCCGATGTAGCTATATATAATTGATACAGGTTTGATGGCTATACCCCTATGACAATACAAGGGGCTCAGCGCCTGTAAACAAGTGACAATTAGGCTCAACTTTACTCATCTTGAACTGTACATGGTTTATTTAGTATAACCTACCTTTTGCACGACAACTTTTCATCTAAGTTCCTCTCTTTTACAGATGACCATCGTGCTACACCCGTCCAGGATACGGCGCAACGGGGACACAGGCGCGGACGTGCAGCAGGGACCCATTCCAAAGATTCTTTTTAGATTAAGACCCTGTATAAACCTTTTTTACTATCTCTTGTTGATACACATCCCCCGGATTCTCAATACAATTGAGAAGGATGCTGACGTAGTGGCAGGTGGCCACGTCAGAATATTGCACGTACCTGGACACCAGGGGCTTATTACAAAGGGCACTGTTTAGCCCGGTTTACATCATAAAGACCGAATACCTTAGGGAGTGTTCGGCGTAATGAGTTTCGCCTTATATGCATGAGCTCCAAATCATGTCTTTGGTCAAATGCTGGGTTTGCCCGGCTCTTGTGTTTTTCTGCCTTATGTTCCGCTCTATCGGCTAAGGCGGCACCAGGAGAACTACTGCGACTGTTTCCTGGTTCATCCGGACGAGCACCTCAGTAGAGAAAGCAAAAAACTGACTATCATGATATAGCGTGAGACTGGTCAACCACTCGATGACCTAGCAGAATCTTCGGGATTCCTCCGCCTTAACGAAGGGCCGTTTCCCGGCCAGGCATGTACGCACCCTGAATTCGGATGAGCACGGCGCCACCAGGGGCTATATAGTAGCCCCACTGTCAAACTCCTCTGGCTAAGTGAAAGTGTTAAAGCATTATAGTCCGATTGCCTAGTTTGCTGCGCTATCACCTCCTTAATGGACCAAGACGTTGGATCAAGTGTGAACATGCGTCTTCTGCGAGCACCCCCGCCCACTACTAGGGAAAGGGCTATAGATGGAAATGACACTAATGGCGCACCAGCCATGTGGTGCGCCATTAGTGTCCAAATACTAATGGCGCACCACATCCACGGTGCGCCATTAGTAACATTTTTTTTAATTTTTTCAAAACTACTAATGGCGCACCGTGGGAGTGGTGCGCCATTATTAGTTGAACTAGTAATGGCGCACCGCTCCCACGGTGCGCCATTAGTAAAAAAAAATTAAATTTTTTTCAAAACTACTAATGGCGCACCGTGGGAGTCATGCGCCATTACTAGTTGAACTAGTAATGGCGCACCACTCTCACGGTGCGCCATTAGTAAAAATTTTAAACTACTAATGGCGCACCGTGGGAGTGGTGCGCCATTACTAGTTGAACTAGTAATGGCGCACCACTCCCACGGTGCGCCATTAGTAAAAAAAATTTAAATTTTTTTCAAAACTACTAATGGCGCACCGTGGGGGTGGTGCACCATTAGTAACTTGGCCCAAAGATTCGCCCGAATGCACCCCCCCCCCCCCCCCGTGGACCGCCTTTTCAGTTTCAAAAAAATAAAAGAAAAGGATAGAAATGTCAAAAAAATAAAAGAAAATAAGTTTCCCATGTGATATGTGGTCTAGTTGTTAGCAAAATTTACAAACATGAATTTTCGACTTTTTTGCAAAATCTCTCGAGAATTTGTAAAAATGGGCATAACTTTTGTGTACGAACTCGGATGAAAAAAAATTTATATGAAAAATCATCTACTCGAAAAGTTACGTCCGAATTTAACCGGGGAAACCGCGTTAAACATTTTCAAAATCCCCAAAAACCTAATAGAAAAAAGTTACAGGGCTTCTAAGATCCGGAGGCAAAAAAATTCAAAAAATTTCAAACTTACTAGTCGCGCACCGTATGCTAGGTGCACCACTAGTAATAGAAAAAAATTGGTTTTGAAAAAAAAATTGAATTATTTTTCAAAATATGATATGTAATATGATCGGGAAGTTTGAAATATTTTTTCAAAATTTCATCATACTCATGAACATGAACAAAGTCCTAGACATCAGCAAGGTTTAATAGGATTGATATGATAGATATATCAACAAGTGCTTGTAAGTGAGGTGGTGTTGGGGTTGGATAGAACTATGAAGTTAAGCATGCTTGGGCTGGAGTAGTGTGAGGATGGGTGACCTTTCGGAAAGTTTGACCACAGAGTGTGATTTGACCTGAGATTAAGCATATTGACTCGAGAATAAGCCATAGTGACCCGAGATTAAGAAAAAAATAAATAAATTTGAATTTTAAAAAAATGAAAAAAATTTAGAATTTTTTAAAAAAAATATATTTTTTTTTAATTTTGAAAAAAATGATTTTTTAAAAAAAATAAAAAAATGATTTTTTAAAAAAAATTAAAAAAAATATTACTAATGGCGCACTTCTATGTGGTGCGCCATTACTAAGTCAGATAGTAATGGCGCACCTCTAGGCATACTAATGGCGCACCACTGGTGCGCCATTAGTATGTGGTATACTAATGGCGCACCAGTAGTGCGCCATTAGTAGGCCTTTTCCTAGTAGTGCCCGCATTATATGCGTGGGGGCTGAAGCCGACGACTGCCATGTTTCAGGTTATATACATATATACATTAACGGCCGCACAGGAGGTATTATAATTCTTTTAGGCACAACTATAAAATAGCCTTTACAATTCACTAAAACATTGTTTTTCAATGGGAATACATGTCATTAGAACATAGTATTCTTCGAGCACTGCGCTTCTATTGAACGAGCGCCCTCAAGAACTTCTCGAAAGTAGTGCTCGGCTGGTACTCAGCTCTCGTTTGAATCTTGGGCTGCAATGCCGGTGGCCTCCATCTCCGCCCAGTATGTCTTCAGACGGGCAAGGGCCATCCACGCACCCTCTACGCACGCCGACCTCTTCATCACGTTGATGTGCGGCACTGCACTAAGGAACTGTTGCACCAAACTAAAATAACTGTTCGGCTTTGGCATTTCTGGCCACAGATGATCCACAACAGACCTCATGGCGAGTCCGGACAACCTACTCAGCTCGGCCCATTTAGCCAACCGATCAGTCAATGGAAGCGGACGCTCTGGAACGTTAAATTGTGACCAGAAGAGATTTTCCACTTTGCGATCTTTTTGATCTCGGAAGTATTCGGCCGCATCGGCAGCACTCGCCGCTAAGTCCAGATATGCGTCTGCAGAACTCCACACCTGGTCCAAAGGGGCGTACCTAGGATCTCCGAACTTCATCCGCAGCATAAAGGGCTTCCCAGCCACGATATCCCCGACTTGACGTAGCTCCTCCTTCATCGCTCTCATTGTAGAGCGGGTGTGTTTGGTCGCCATCGTGGCCTTCTCCAGGTCTGTCCTCTTCGCTCGATCTTCCTTTTCAAGAAGTTCGTAACAGTCAGCGGGATTCTTCAATTCCACAGCCATCCTGGCTATCTCCTCCTTGCTTTGGCAGTGAGCAGCCTGTTCGGCTTTCAACTCCTTAACTGCCTTTAGGGCAGCCGCCTCGCTTTTCCTGGCTTGTTCTTTGGCCCGGGCAAGTTCCGCCCGAAGGTTCTCCACGGCCGCAGCTCCATCTGCATTCACACACATATTATAGATATTGGCATCATGTTCCTCTTCCATGTCTCGCCGGAGGAATCACATACCATGTGCCTCGTCAAGCCCCTTGTTGACAAGTACGATGTCGGCATCTGCCATGTCAAGCTGCTGCTTTAGCTCGGCAAACTCATCAGTCCGGCTGGCCACCGGACCCTCCGCCACCTGCATATTAAGGCGGCACTATTATTCCTGGGACTATGATCCTCCGTGCGCCGTCATCTTCGACAGCACCCAGAGTCTCAGGGGCTACTATCTACATAGGGCACATCTAAATATGTGCGGTATTATCAAAAATGTACATCATTTCGCGTACCTCAAAACCTGTCAGTTGACTCATAACGGCTTCATGCAACCCGCTTTCGGCGGACGAAATCCTTTCAATCACCGTACCCATCAACATGCGGTGCTCTTCTGAGATAGGCGCTCGCTCTAGCAGATCCCTCAGCATGTCTGACCGCACACCAGACGGTGCCGGACTCTTTCGATTGCTCTCTTCAGGAGCCGAATACTAAGGACTTCGGGTGGCCATAGGATTGCCTTCTGGCCTTGCCGGATCAGGAGAAACCCTCCGTGATGACACTTCGGGGTCGCCAGCCTCATGAGGCAGTATGGCAGGGGGAGGCATTTCGCTCTCCATCATCTCTGGAAGAAGATCCCCTGAAGACGAGCTCTGCTGAGAAGGGCTAAGATCCGAACTGCAAGATAAATGCTTCGGTTATTTTTCTCAGAAGTAAAGCGAGGTATTTTCATTATTAAGTACCCTTTTACTTACAGCTCGGTGGAGGGTTGATCCCCTTGAGGGCATAGTGCGGCCGGGGTAGCCCCCGGGGCAGGAGCCTCCGGTGAAGATTTCTTCCCCCGTTTCGAGACCATTGTCTCCGGGTCCTCGAAGGCGGTCCTCTTCCTTCCCTGGGGAGAGGAAGTTTTAGTCCCTCCTCTCGTCTAACCTCCTTCGCGGAGGCGCTAGCCTCCTTGTTTCCCCCTTTATCTTCTCCTAAGGGCGCTTGATAAGGCGCGATCTCCAGCATCCTGGTTAGCACAGGATTTGGTGAGGTCTCAAGGAGGGGGGCCGGACACCTGATCAACTTTGCCTTCACTATCCAATCCTGGTCAAAGAGCGGCTTTTTTAGGGAAACATTGCGATAAATAAACGGACAGTGTGTTCGGATGCGGGGCTACTTACTTGGGTATCCGGGCGATTGCAGCTCAGATCTGCATCGTCAGTGATGTCCGGACACATTATTTGTGGTCCAAAGAAAAAATTGTACATCTCCTCGGGCGTCATGCCGAGGAAGTGTTGGATACCTTGCGGTCCCTCCAGGTTGAACTCCCACATGCGGAGGGGACGATGTTTGCAAGGCTGGACTCGACGAACTAGCATAACTTGCACTACCATAACCAGACTGAAATCTCTCTCAAAGAGATCTCGGATACGGCTTTGCAGTATTGGCACGTCCTTGGCTAGACCACAGCTCAGCCCCCTGCTGATCCATGACATCAGTTGTGGTGGGGGGCCTGAGCGAAAGGTGGGGGCAGCTACGCACTTGGCACTTCGGGGAGCTGTGATGTAGAACCACTCCCGCTGCCACAATCCGGACACCTCTGAGAAGCTACCCTCAGGCCATGGAGCGTCAGCGATTTTGCTTATTGAAGCGCCTCTGCACGCTACATGCTGCCCCTCGATCATCTTCGGCTTCACATCAAAGGTCTTGAGCCATAGGCCGAAGTGAGGGGTAATGCGGAGGAAGGCCTCGCATACGACAATAAATGACGAAATGTGAAGAAGGGAATCCGGGGCCAGATCGTGAAAATATAGCCCATAATAGAACATAAGACCCCTAACAAAGGGATCCAGAGCGAGGCCTAGTCCTAGGAGGAAGTGGGAGATGAACACGACGCTCTCGTTGGGTTCGAGAGTAGGGATGACTTGCCCTCAGGCAGGCAGCCGATGCGAAATTTCGGCGGTCAGATATCTGGCCTCTCTCAACTTCTTGATGTCCTCCTCCATGATGGAGGAAGGCATCCACCGACCATGAAGGTTAGATCCGAACACAGTTGAAGGTCCGAAGTGCCTAGGCATGAGCTTTGGGTGTTGGAACTCGAGGCGCGAGGCGGATTCGATTAAGATCGAGAGGAAAAAGCCTTGTCCCCCTTATAAAGAGGGTGGATATCAAGCGTCCTCCCCGTGGCCGTTTGGGACTTGCCTAAGATCTAGGAGTCCTACCAATAGGTACGGTTGGGTTACCCACGTCCGTATTGATGAGAATCCCGTAATAAAGGGGACACGATCTCTGCTTCGACAAGATGTGCCAAGGAAACCGCCTCACGATACACGCTGAGATTAGTTATGAAAAACGGTTCGAATAAAGACCTGGCTATGGTGTGATGTCACACTACAGGGTATGTCAGCAGATTTGATTTATGGAAATATTATTCTCTCTACGGTGGTATGTGGAACTTGTGCAGAGCCGGACACGATCCTTGTGTTCAAAATCTTCTATGAAGTATTCAGAGGAGGAACCCGCCTTGCAATGCCGAAGACAATCTGCGCGCCGGACTCATCGTCATTGAAGCCTGGTTCAGGGGCTACTGAGGGAGTCCTGGATTAGGGGATATCCGGGCAGCCAGACTATATCCTTTGGCCGGACTGTTGGACTATGAAGATACAAGATTGAAGACTTCGTCCCGTGTCCGGATGGGACTCTCCTTGGCGTAGAAGGCAAGCTTGGCAGTACGGATATGTATATCTCCTTCCTTGTAACGGACTCTGTGTAACCCTAGCCCCCTTCGATGTCTATATAAACCAGAGGGTTTAGTCAGTAGGACCAAGAACAACAATCGTACCATAGGCTAGCTTCTAGGGTTTAGCCTCTTCGATCTCATCGTAGATCAACTCTTGTACTACTCATATTATCAAGAACAATCAAGCAGGACGTAGGGTATTACCTCCATCAAGAGGGCCCAGACCTGGGTAAACATCGTGTCCCCCGCCTCCTGTTACCATCCGCCTAGACGCACAGTTCGGGACCCCTACCCGAGATCCGCCGGTTTTGACACTGATAGTCGCCATCAGCCGCTGCGGCCTGGTCCACCTGCAACCCATGATTAGTGTAAGCCTGCTCCTGAGATATCAGTGGTACCCTGCGGTTATTGTCGTTGGCAGGGTCGGCGAGGCTCTTGGGCGGTTCATGGAAGGCCGCGACTTCAAGCATCTCTTCTTCCCAGCCAGACTCAAGGAACGTGCAGGGGTCATCCTCTGGCGTGTACTCTCGATCCACCATGCGGGGCACATAGGCTTCCTGAGCTGCCTCTCTGGAACCTCCACCGAGACGCCCTGTGCCCCACACTGCCGAGCCCGGCGCACCTCTTGGTGGTTGTAGGGTGGCACCACATTGGGACTGTGAGGAGCAACGCCCGCACCTACGCCACCCTTGGGGAGGCAAAGGCACGGCCGGATGTCTAGCACCGTTGGTCGTGCTGGTGCTAGCGAGCCCTCCTGGTGCACCTGGTAGCACGCGGGCGCAATGAGGCCCGATGTGCGATCTGGCCACAACTTGAGATGTAAGTAGGTAGCAGAAAGGCGGCGTATCACTGGATGCAGCGTCCAACAGCTCAGCGACGTGTTCCAGCAACGTGTCGCGACCGCTCTCCATCAGCCAGCACCGCAGCGGCTCCCGCGCCACCATGAGCACGGCTCCATTGTTCGCCTGTTCCCGTTGGATGTGTAGTGCTCTCGCCGCTGCGTAGCTTGAGGACCTTGCAGGGCTTGCGCGCGCTGTGGTGCGAGGGTGGAAGGCGTCGATCCGCGCCGTCCGCGTCCCGCGGCGCTTGGCGGTGTGCAGGCCGCCTAGGGTGTAGAGTTAAGGTCTCCCTAGGCAGACGGCGCCGCCCTGACGGGCCAAGCAGCCCAATAGTTGGCGTTGGTCCTTGGGTAGCCAGACACTGGAGCCCCAGGGCATGGATGGGTCGACTGACGGGAGAAAAACTTCAGCGCACCCCTACCTAGCGCGCCAAATGTCAGATTGTGGCTTCTGTCAAACCCTTCAGGATCGAACACTGGGGTGCGCACGAAGATCTCTCTCTCTCTCTGTCTCTCTCGCTCACTCTTGCAACGATCTCTAGGCCCAGCTCGCCGAACCCAAGGAACAAGAGACACGAGAGTTTATACTGGTTCGGGCAACCGTTGTGGTGTAATACCCTACTCTAGTGTGGAGTGGTGGATTGCCTTGTAGGCTCAGGATGAACTAGAACAAGGGATGAACTCGGTGAGCTTGTGTGTATGAGGATGGTCTCAATGATCCATCCCCCACTACGATGGTGGTTAGTCCTATTTATGGAGGCCCTGGTCCTCTTCCCAAATGTTTAGGCGGAAGGGATCCCACAATGGCCAATTTTGAAGGGGTACAACTAGTACAAGCTATCCTGACAAAGGTGGTCTTCCCCTGCCAAAGGCTCTGGTGGTGACACCGTCGTGGGCTCAATGGTGACCTCCGTCCTGCCGGCCTGCTGGTGTTGGTCTTGTTGCACGGATATGGAAACCTTTGCCTAATGCCTCGAGACTCCTCGCCTGTGCCTGCTTCCTTAGCACCAAAGATGAAACTGGCACCCTGCGCCCGCTGGCGCCCACCTGGCCTTGGTCGTCATGGCTCATGTCACACGGACCTCGCGAGGTTCCCCTCGCAGATGACACCAAGACCTCCTCTGGGGTGGCAGCGCTAGGCAGGCTCCCGAGGAGAAGAGATATCTATGCAAGGGGCACCTCATGAGGTCCGCGTGAGGTGAGCCATGACGACCGAAGCCAGGCAGGCCCCAGCGGGCGCAGAGTGCCAGTTTCCTCTTTGGTGCTAAGGAAGCATCAGGCAATGGTTTCCATATCGGTGCAACAAGACCAAGACCGGCAGGACGGCAGGACAGAGGTCACTATGGAGCCCACGACGGCGTCACCACCAGAGCCTTTGGCAGGCGAAGACCACCTTTTGTCAGGATAACTTGTACTAGTTGTCTCCCTGGGAAATTGGCCGTTGTGGGATACCTTCCCGCCTAAACATTTCGGAAGAGGACCACGGCCTCTATAAATAGGACTAGCAAGACCGTAGTCAGAGATAGGCTCATCTCAGATCGGATCCACTCCACCAAGGCCATCTCACGAGCTCATCGATCTCAAGAACACCTCTTCTCAGGATGTTGTTCATCCACTGTAATAGTTCATCCTAACCCACGAGGCAATCCACCACACCACATTGGAGTAGGGTATTACATCGCAATGGTGGCCCGAACTAGTATAAACTCTCGTGTCACCTGTTCCTTAGGTACGGCGAGCTAGGCTTTGAGATCGTTGCGAGAGTGAGCTAGGGAGAGATCTTCGTGCGCACCCGAGTATTCGAACCTCAAGGGTTTGCCGGAACCCACGAATCCGATAACTTTAATGCACGGGGTAGAAACTGCCAATTTACTCTTCCACAACACGCAATTATCCTTAGCCAGGTATGCTGCATGCATCACGTGGGGTAGGTAACGGAGGCGCGCGGCACAGGAGGGCATAATGGTGAGGGCCCGGTTGTCTTGAATTGGTGGAGGAGGACGGTGGCCGCCCATTGATGGAGCAGACGGCCTCCCCGCCCAGCCTATAAAAGGTATGGGCGGAGGAGGGCAGAGTCATCCATCTTCACATTCCTCCTCTTCTTATCTTTTGCTTTAGCTGGCCATGTCGAAGAGAGGGGCCTGGGGCTAACCCCCGAGTCTCTGCTTGGAATCTCCCTTGGATCTGAGAGGAAGGTTCGGCTGGCGCGGCGGCGATGCTGGGAGTGGCAACCCCAGTGTGATTGCCAACGGGCCGCCCGTGGGCTTGACTTCAGTGGGAGGGGACATGAGCGACGTCGTGTCGTAGCTTGAAGTAGCCATGGCGTGTGGTAGTCGATCGTTCCCCATACTTCTTCCCTTCGCGGCGTGGGGGAGGGGTAATGGAAGGGATTCGCTGCTGATAGGGGCGAATCTGGCTCCTCCTGGGCGTCCTCCTTCTGTCGTGCAGGACAGTTCCCTGCTCTCGCATACGTCCATGGGACGTGCGGTGACTTCTGACGCCAGGGCTCCTGAGGACGACCATGCTCTCTGTGGGGAGGCCCAGAGAGCATGGCGTCCGGCGTGATGGTCGCACCGAGGCCTTTGGGCGGTAGTGGCACAGATGACAACGTCAACCCATGATGCGTCAAGAATGGGGACGACCGTTTCGACGAGTCGTGTTTTGCCGGTGACTCCCCTTCCCCCATCTGGTCCTCCGGCAGCGTCACCATCCATGCCTTCCCTCCAGTTTCTTCCTCCCTGTCGAGGAGCGGCGTCGTCCTGATCTTGGGGAGGTGCCGAATCCCAGTCGTGCCTGTCTCTGGCCCCTTCGACCTCTTCCTGTAGGAAATGGACAGGGGCAAAGGCGTAACGGGACACTTATCCTTTTCCAATCTTAAACTTGTACGCAATCGCCAAATTTTAATTCAAAATATTGTAATCCCTCGAGTCCATCTTTGTGTTCTGTAATACCTGTACTTGTATCAGCATGTTAATGAAAAAGATGAACCTTGTCGGGAACCTATGCATGTGTATGTCCATGCAGAGGTGGAAGGCCTCTTTAATGTAAAGAAACGAGCTATCCCCAACAGGCTATCCTGCTGGCACCCTCTTTGTCTGCCGAAGAACTACATCTATCGGGGAATAGATAGAGGGGCCAGCCCCCCGCCAACTCCTTTTTATCAAAGGCCACTGCAACCATCCTGACCGAAGCAACGTTCGAGTCATGGATGGGAGCACCTAAGTCTCAAAGGAGAAGCGAGGTTTTCTCATGCAAAGTCATAGATTACAGAACGCTGATGGACAAGGGGTAGAACTTGTCTGTTTGGCTTGCCGGTGATTGTAGTGTCGGGGCATCTTCTCAATTCCTTGACGAAGCCAAGTTCACGGCAGGAACCTGCAAACCCATGTAAATGAGAATGAATGCATGATGCAATCCTATCTATATGCATATGCAAATGCTCATGAAATGCTTATGAAGTGATCTTGGTGTGCTCATGAATGCATGCAATCTTAGTTGGGGCCCCCTATAGCGCTTCTTTATTTTCTCTTGCCCGGGGTCATCGCGCCGGCTTCGTACAAGGGGTTACATGCAATTAAGGGCAGGCCTGTACAAAAGGGTGGCTGTCGAGCAGGGCCCGACAGCCGCGCCTTACAGGTAGTACTTGGGGAGATGCTCAATATTCCATGAGTTTTGTAACTATGTGCCATCCCCGGTCTCTAGATGGATTGCGCCAGGTCTGTTGACTCATACCACCCGGTAAGGGCGTTCCCACTTCGGTGATAACTTGTGTGTACCCTTGGCGGACTGAACACGCATAAGGACAAGATCACCTTCCTCAAAACACCGGGCATGAACCCTGCGGCTATGATAGAGACACGCCGGTGCTGATCTTGCGCTACTTCATCGTAGGCAAGCACTCGAGGGGGCCGTAAATGAGTTCCGTGGGGATAACTGCTTCTCCCCTGTAGACCAGGGAGAAGGGACTCTTCCTGGTAGCTCGGTTAGGTGTCGTTGAGGGACCAGAGAACTACCGGCAGCTCCTCGATCCACCGCCTGCCATGCTTCTGCAGCGTATCGGAAGATCTTGTCTTGAGTCCACGTAGCACTTCAGCGTTCGCCCTCTCATCTTGTCGGTTGCTCCAAGGGTGTGCCACAGAGGTGAATGAGATCTTTCATCCGAGGGTATGCACATATTGCATGAAGGCGTGGCTCATGAACTGGGTGCCGTTGTCGGTGATGATCCTTGCCCGAACACCAAAACGACACACCAAATCTTTTAAGAACTTGATAGCTGACTGAGCAGTCACCTTTCTCAAAGAAGTCACTTCCGGCCACTTTGCAAACTTGTCGATGGCAGCAAACAAGATTTCAAAGCCCCCAATTGCTCGGGGGAAGGGGCCAAGGATATCGAGCCCACAGACCGAAAATGGCCATGAGAGAGGGATTGTTTGAAGGTCTTGGACAGGCAGGTGTGTTTTCTGGAATGGAACTGGCAGGCTTCACATGTCGTGACGAGCTTGACCGCATCTTGGAGGGCTGTGGGCCAATAGAATCCTTGTTGAAACGCTTTCCCAACTAATGCCCTTGATCCAATGTGGGAGCCGCACATTCCTCTATGAATCTCAGCCAACAGTTCATTTCCATCCTCCCGGCAGACACACTTCAATTTCACACTGTTGGGCCTCCTTCTATATAGAGTGTCATCGACAAACTGATACATACTGGCCCTCCGGGCTACTCTTTCAGCTTCAATTTAGTCGCTGGGGAGTTCTCCGGTCTGAAGGAAGTGGATGATGTGCCTTGCCCAAGTTGGAGCCTGGGGCTCGGCAACAAGGACTAGCGACACCTCCTCTACTCCGGGAGCACTAGCCTCGTTCATGGGGTCCATGGGCCCGGCTGGAGGGGGTGCTCCGGCAGGCTGTGAGGAGTTGGTTCTGGCGGGGTCTCTACAGAGAGCGGATGACTCGACCGGGAGAGGCTTACCATAGTCCAACTTTCTCCTTTTCCGGGCCATTGTTGCTGGGGATACGGAGGGCTGAGAGAGATGGAGAACAAAAGTTCCTGGTTCCACATGAAGGTTCTGCGCAGCACACTTTGACAGGTGATCAGCTATGCTGTTTTCCACACATGGTACGTGCTCTGTTTGCAACCCATCAAAGTGCTCCTCCTATCTCCTCACTTCCTCGATGTATGCCTCCATCAATGGACTCTGATAATCCTTGTTGACTTGTCTCACCACAAGCTGTGAATCTCCTCGAATGATCAACTTCTTAATTCCCAATTCTGCTACAATTCCGAGCCCGGCAAGGAGCCTTCATACTCAGTTGTATTGTTGGTGGCTTCTTCCCGGGCGAAATGCATTTGGATGACGTACTTCAAGTGGTCCCCGGAGTGGGCAACAAGGAGGACTCCATCCCCCGCACCTTGTAGGGAAAAAGCACCATAAATATACATAATCCATTATTGGGGTGATTCCTTGTCGGGGAGAGCCGTCTCTGTTATTTCCTCATCAGGGCTTGGCGTTCATTCCGCAATAAACTCTGCCAATGCCCCACTCTGAATAGTTGACATGCTCCCAAACTTCAAACCAAAGCTAGATAACTCCAAAGCCCACTACACTATTCTGCCAGTAGCCTTAGGGTTTCGGAGTATCCTTTGCAGCGGAAAACGAGTGTCAACCATGATCTCATGGTCTTGGAAGTAGTGGCGCAGTTTCCTTGAGGCCATAATGAGACCAAAAAACAACTTCTGCATGCCAGAGTACCTTGATCTGTCGGATTACGGGTTCCGGCAAACCTTTGAGAGGTTTGAACTCTGGGGTGCGCACGAAGTACTCTCTCCCCCTAGCTCGGTTGCTCAACGATTCCACGGCCTAGCGTGTGGTTTATAATGGTTCGGGCCACCATGTGGTGTAATACCCTACTCCAGTGTGGTGGTGGTTTGCCTCGAGGGCTAAGGATGAACTGGTACAATGGATGAATGGCCTCAAGGGGAGAGGTGATCTTGAGCTCCGTGAGCTGGTGGATGTGAGGATGGAATGGATCCAATCCAAGATTAGTCTCCCACTTTCCTCCCGCTTCTATGGTGGTGGCTAGGTGCTATTTATAGAGGCCTTGGTCCTCTTCCCAAATGTTAGGCGGGAAGGGATCCCACCACGGCCATGTTTGAAGGGAGACAACTAGTACAAGCTATCCTGAAAAAAGGTGGTCTTCGCCTGCCAATGGCTCTGGTGGTGATGCTGCTGTGGGCTCCGCGATGACCTTTGTCCTAGGGGTCTTGGTCTTGTTGCACCGAATGGAAACCTTTGCTTGATGCCTCGGGACCCCACGCCTGCGCTTTCCGCCATAGCACCAAAGAGGAAACTGGTACACTACGCCCACTAGCGCCCGCCTAGCCTTGGTCGCCATGGCTCATGTCACATGAACCTCGCGAGGTATCCCTTGCATAGATATATCCACTCCCCAGGAGCCAGCCTAGAGAGGCTGCCCCTAGGGAGGTCTTGGTATCATCCGCCTCGCAAGGCTTGGCCCCTCGCGAGGGTCTTAAGTTGTTTCCGCTGAAGATGGGTCGTACCAGGCCGTTGGTGGAGCCACACTCTGGGCCGTAGGCAGGCAAGTCTGGGCACCCCCGGTCCCAGAACGCCGACAATAGCCCCCGGGCCCAAGGCGCACTCGAGCTTGGCTTTGAGGCGAAGCCAATGGGAAAGTGCAAGTGCCGCAGGCCCCAACCGCCTGCAGCCTCAGGCGACGTGTGGTGATTGACAAGACATGGGCGCGTCCGCTTCCCCATGCTGCCTTGGCAACCATCCTTGACTGACAAAAGGTTGGCGCGTGCCGCAGAGCTTTCATCGCCTTGCTCCAGATCCCGTTTCTCCTCCTCGCCCCGAGAGACTCCTGATCCACCAGAAATCCACCCTGAGCTCGCAGTCGATGGCGCCCGATAAGGCGAAGGCTATGCACTCGCCTTCCTGGTGCGAGCCCGCCTTGAGCACGCCCTCAGTCCTAGAGAAGAACTTTGCCACCACGCTCCTGATGGCAGCGTCCAACAACAATGAGGGGGGAGAGAGTGCGCTTTGGGCCGGCTCCGACAGGCCAGAGGCCCCGGGTAGTACTTTCTATCCCTACTTTGTGCACAACGTTTTTGCGGGGCTAGTCCCCCTTTCTCTGAATTTTTCTACGCCATCCTCTATCATTATAAGCTCCACGCCCTGCACCATCATCCCAATTTTGTCCTTCTCCTGTCGATTGTCACCTTTTACTACGAAGAATTTGTGGGGGTGATGCCGTCCATGGTGTTGCTTCGCCATTTCTTCTACCTCTGGAACAAGGATCGCGCGCCATGCTCGGGGTGCGCCAACTTTGTTGCGGCAAACGGGAGCAACGCCATCTCGAGAGCCGGGAAGAAGGTAGAGGGCTTCCGGAACAAATAGGTTCCCATGGATTCCAAGAGCCCCTACCCTCGGTAGGTTCTGTCAATGGGGAGGCTAGCGCCTCGCGAGGGGTGGACTAGCGAGAAGCTCACCGACCCACGGGCAGACCAGATGCTGGCGAGGATGGCGGCCGACCTAAAGCCAAATGATCCAAAGGCGGAGAAGTTGACAGGGGCCATGGTCGTCAAGGAGTTCCTATCACCATGCCTGGCACCTCTCTAGGCACGCTCACGGTCCTTGTGGAGGCTCATGGAAAAAGGAGGAGGTGACCTCCCCCTGCGCCCGGATGCCTTGTCCGATGAGTTTTACAAGGTTCTCCACCTCCTGGTTGTGGAGGATCACGGGTATCCTCCTGATACCCATGTTCTGCTGTACCACCGCCCGGGCCGGGCATAGATTGCTGCCGCCATGCCCGTCTTCAACGAGCGCGGGCTCGAGTCACCGGCGCCTTCCGGGGCCCCAGCGGTGGCATCCCCGTGGTGTCTTCCGGCGAGTCCGGCGAGGAGGAGAGGCCTGACTTGAAGGCGACCCTGGAGGGTGCAGGGAAGACTTCTCCTCTTCGCGTGTCTTATCTCCCTCGCACCTTCCCTTAGAACGATGAGGCCGGTGAACATCCAGTGAGGGAGTCGCCGAACCCTGCCGGGGTCACCACAAGGTCTCGGGGCACCCCTCTGATGAAGCCGCCGGCCGGGGTTCTAAAGAAGAGCAGATCAGCACTGATCTCCCGAGGCAACGCTTCTGCTCCGTCGCCAGCCGGCGCTGCCGTAGGCCGAGCTGCCGTGCTCTTGCCCGCTCATTGTGCTCGCATGCTGGTGCCCCAGGCCATGAAGCCTTTGGGCTTTGTGCTCCAGAAGATGCCGAGGGAGTACGCCACCATAGATCAGTAAGCGCTTCGTCCTAATCCTTCGTTCCTGTCCCTGCTATAGTTTCTTGATGTCTCCTCTTCTAGGCCAACGTCAATGGCGAAGAAGAAGAAGGGGGCGACTGCAACCCCGGAGACTCCGTAGCCAGCTGCTGCCGCGCCTCCTCCGGCGTGGTGGGATAGCAATGGCTATCGAGCCCCAGCACTCGTGTCTTCCTCACGAGATACAGGAGCCTGCTCTTAGGAGAAGGCAGTCTCCCCAGCCAAGCTGACTCCTGAGGCCTCCGCCCCCAGCTCACCTCCTGAGGTTGCAAAGTCTCAGGAGCCCCCGGCTCCTTCTGCTGCTGCGACGCTACAGACCCTAGCGCCAATGTCGTATCTTCCCCCTTCCGTCATGCCACTGGGCTGTGATCCCCCTGCTTCACCTGACGCCCTAGAGGACGCCCCTCTCGCGCTGACCCATCTTTGTAACGATCTTCAGGGTGGCGACAGTCGGCTGGCGTCGAGGCGACTAGAGCTGGTAGCGGGGTGGTTGCTATCTGATGCTTCCGTGATGGTGGAGTGGGGGCAGGCCATGGCTACTTCTAAGGAGGTTAAGCGGGCCGCCGACCTAGCCACCGCCGCCCGCGAGGTGGCATTGAGGGACGCTAAGGACGCCAAGGAGTGCTGCCGGGTGGCGGCGGCCCAGCTGGAGAGCCTGCACAATGAACGCACTGCCGAGGCTCTCCAGCACGGGGCATGGGAGGAGAAGCTGAAGGCTCAAGAAGGCGCGGTCGCCGGCCGTGACACCGAGCTGGAGCAACTGGTGCGGGCATAGCCTGTGAAGCGTCACCGTATGGAGGAGCTAGAGAAGAAGATGGAGGCAGAGAAGGCCCAGCTAGAGGCCAAGGCGAAGGTTCTTGCTGAAGATCGTGTGGCCTTCAAATCCCTTGAGCTGAGGTCCCGTGAGGCACTGCATGAGCTATAAAAGAAGGGCTTGGAGAAGCCATTGGTCACTAATGATGATGGCCCCGCCCAGCTATTGCCTCAGCTTGTCATGAAGCTCGAGGGTGTCGTCAACAGGATCGGCCCTATGGTGGAGGGCAAAGCCCGCGTGCTGTCCTCATCAGCTCTGACACGCGTCTTCATCCACCTTCATCTTCGCGACCCTGATGTCGACCTCATGGTCCTACTCAAGGCTGTGGATGAAGAGCGCTGCGCAGCTGCTGCTGAAGCCATGAAACGTTAGGTGGAGGCCATGTTGAAGAAGTTCCCTGCCATCAAACTTGAACAACCGGCTGATGGTGCCGCCGATCTCGCGACCACGGCCGACGGCAGGGGCGACGGTGACGCTGCCGAGGGGGAGGCACTCCCTGACGACAGTGCCTAAGGCTGAAGATGAGGCTTGCTGGTGGACGGTGGTGCTCCTTCCCATTTTTACTTTCTCGTGAACTTTCCTACGTTATGCAACGTGCCTCATGGAGGCGTCAACACTTTTCTTTGGTGTTTGAGGAACAATATGTTTTGTAATATTTTGTTAAGATTCCGCGATTTCCTTCCCGTTTGCTTGACATTCTACATTGGCAGGGCCTGACCCCGCGCATACCTCAGCCGCCGTTGGGCCGTCCGGGTCACCAGGACGAGACCAAGGTGTGAGGGGCTACATGGCCAATTAGGCTCCTGAGTCACGATGCTCAGAAATCCCCCTTGACACACAAACGGCCTGCGGGAAGGTGATGCGAAAGTAGGCCTCAGTGTTCTACGTCGGTAGGGCACGACCCTGCACGTACCTCAGCCATCGTTGGGTCATCCGAATCGCCAGGACGAGACCAAGGGGTGAGGGGCTACGTGGCCAGTTAGGCTCCTGAGTCACAATGCTTAGGAGTCCCCTTTGACACTCAAACAGACCTCCATACCTGTCCTTGCCGAGGTCCCGCTCGGGAGGGGCGCGCGATGACCAGGTCCGAGGGACCTGGCAAGGCGGCGTACACTAGGCGTGACCTGAGCATAGCCCCCGTACCTAGCCCCCTCATGCGACCCTCCCAAGGGGAAAGCGTTGCGACAAGGCTGGACACTGAGCCGGGTGCCTCCCTGAGGTTGATGCGGCCATGGGGCCGCCCTCAGTTGTTTATCACTAGTGTGGAGCATAGTGCTTCCGCACTTGCACGAACATAGCCGCTGCTCGACCGTGTCGACTGCCAGCGTGGAGCATTGTGCTTCCACTCGTGCATGAGTGAGGGCTCCCTCTGAGTGGAGCCCCCGGGGCATGTACAGCCCCGCCCTAACACGTGGCTTGCATGGCAGGGCTAGACGAGGTGTATCTGGGCACTCGTGAGCCAGCGCGGGACTCACGAGGCCCTACCTCAAGGCAGGTTGCGCCTGAATTTGATTCTTGATAGCCGTGGTGGTCCTGCGAGATGGTTAGGCGACCTGCCCCGAATAAATCTCTTGAGATGATCACATGAGAAGGCCAGAAACCAACGACCCCAGGAGGTACATGTACGGTGCCGGCTCGCCAGACAGAGCTCAGTCATTGGGTTTATTGATGCTGCAGGGACGGACCCGAGCACAGACGTCATGCCTAGTCTTCTCATGCGAAAATCCTAAAGAAAGACAACCGACGCGCAGCTCCCGTGATGATGAGGCACCGTCTCGCGCGCCCTCGCTCATCCACCCGCAATTAGCTCATGCGAGGGCCAGGCACCAAGGACCATGGGAGGTGACATACACGGTAGCTGGCCCGTGAGCCAGAGCTCGGCCTCTTGGATTTAGCGACACTTCAGGGACGAACCCGAGCACAGACATCGTGCCGATCCTTAATCATGAGGCGGTCGCGGGTGGGTTTGCAAGGTCGTACGACATTCATGGCGTCGAAGTGCCGGACTGATGAGTGATAATCATAATGTGACCCATGCAAGGAGGCAAGCTAGTTCAGAATAGGTGCAAGAACGATACATGCCACAGGGATTGACCCGTGTGGCCTGGGGATGATGCAGCCCAAGGAGCGCCCCCAACACAGTAAGCCTAGAACGCAAAAAGATACATGTCGCAGGGATAGGCCCGTGCGACCGGGGGATAATGCAGCCCGAGGGGCGCCCCCAGCTGAATAAACCAAAAAATGTCACCTGGCACCATTGTTGAAGAGGTGTTGGAGCAGCTGAAGATGCGCTCTGAAGAAGTCGCTCCTCATGAGTCGTTCGGCGACCAGTTCCTAGGGGACCCCGGAGGTTCCGGCTCCTCCTCACCCAGGACAGCCTGGCGCCTAGCCAAGCAAGCTGCCAGGGCGCCCTGCATGAGCCAGTGGAAGGCGACAGTTGCATTCGGCAGGCCGAAGGGCATGCGAACATAGCTGTGTGGGGGACCCCCGCACCGACCAACGCTCGATGGCCAGATCAGCTTGGCTACTTGATTGCCTCCACTTTGAGGATTGAGAAGGGACTGGCCACCCTGACTCAAAACCAGGAGAGCTTGGAGAGGATCATGGAGCATAATTTCTATGACTTGAATGTGAAGGTAACTGAGATCCAGTCTCTTGTGGAGAAACTTCAGGATGATATGCAGGAGAGGAAGGGCAAGACAACCACTGATGCATTTGCCAGAGTGCCTAGAGCTCAGAGGTCAGCTGCAGTGCCTGTTCCAGACACCAGAGCCACTTCATCTGCACCAGCTACAGCTTCAGTGCCACCAGCTCCAGCACCTACTCCATCAGCTCCATCTACTTTGACTAAAGCCTTTGTTCTTGGAGTTATCCGGACACCACCACCTGAAGACCAAGCCTGAGAGACGATTTAGTGCTATGCATTTTCTCGGAACTTTTTGGTAACTTGTTGCCAAAGGGGTATAAAAATGTATAGATCATAGGCTTCGAGAGAGAGAGTTGCTTTTTTATTCTCTCTTGCTTTGGTGGTTGAACTTTATTTGCTTGTTTGAGATATTTTTGTCTGTGTGATACTTGGATGATCATGTGTGTTTGATCATATGCTACATTAATGCTTGTTGGATGACATTATCATTTTATTCCTATATCATCATTCACTTTGCTTGGTGATGAGTGCATGTATTTAATTATTATCATTTTGAGCATTCCACGAAGATGTATGTGACATGGAAGAGTAACCGATGAGCCTAATTCTCTGTGCATTTGCAGTCCAAAGCAAATCATAAAATATGCACAAATTTAGGGGGAGCTCTTGCTTTTCACATACATCTCAAAGCGACAATGTTTTTCACTTTTATTATCATTCGTCGAAGCTTTGATCTATATGTTGTCATCAATTACCAAAAAGGGGGAGATTGAAAGTGCAACTATCCCTAGGTGGTTTTGGTAATTCCTAACAACATATAGCTCATTGAGCTAATGCTATTCCAAGATTAATATTTCAGGAAAAGCTCAATGATTGGCATGGCGTGGATGAGGAAAGTGGACCCCTCAAAATACTAAGGACAAAAAGATTGGCTCAAGCTCAAAGCTCAAGACTCTACATTTTATATTTTAGTGATCCAAGATCACATTGAGTCTATAGGAAAAGCCAATACTATCAAGGAGGGATGAGGTGTTGCTTGATGAGGTTCTTGCTTCATAGTGCTTAGTGATATGCTCCAAAACCCTCAACTACCTTCCCACAGCCACATATGACCTAAACCAAAATTCAAACTCGGCCCCACCGATTCTTTCTATCCGGCGCCACCGAGTTCAGATGTCATAGCCACTGCCACAAACCCTAGGCAAATCAGTCTCACCGATAGGGATCTCGGTCACACCAAGATGGGGTTGTAATCTCTCTGTTTCCCTTCGTAATGTTTCGGTCCTACCGAGATGAGCGATCGGTCCCACCAAGATTGCAATGTAAACTCTCTATTTCCCTTTTGTAACATTTCGGTCCCATTGAAATGAGCGATCGGTCCCATCGAGTTTACCTGACCAACTCTCTGGTTAGCATATTACCAAAACCGGTCCCACCGAGTTTGTGTAATAGGTCACACCGAGATTACGTTATGCCCTAACCCTAACCATATCGGTCCTACCGAGTTGCATCTCAGTCCCACCGAAAATCCTGACGGTCACTAGGTTTGCTAAATCGGTCCGACCGAGTTTCTCAATTCGGTCTCACCGAGATTGGTAAATTGTGTGTAATGGTTAGTTTTTGTGTGGAGGCTATATATACCCCTCCACCCACTCTTCATTCGTGGAGAGAGCCATCAGAACATACCTACACTTCCAATACACATGTTCTGAGAGAGAACCACCTACTCATGTGTTGAGGCCAAGATATTCCATTCCCACCATATGAATCTTGATCTCTAGCCTTCCCCAAGTTGCTTTCCACTCAAATCTTCTTTCCACCAAATCCATATCCTGTGAGAGAGAGTTGAGTGTTGGGGCGACTATCATTTGAAGCACAAGAGCAAGGAGTTCATCATCAACACACCATTTGTTACTTCTTGGAGAGTGGTGTCTCCTAGATTGGCTAGGTGTCACTTGGGAGCCTCCGCCAAAGATTGTGGAGTTGAACCAAGGAGTTTGTAAGGGCAAGGAGATCGCCTACTTCATGAAGATCGACCGCTAGTGAGGCAAGTCCTTCGTGTGCGATGGCCATGATGGAATAGACAAGGTTGCTTCTTCGTGGACCCTTCGTAGGTGGAGCCCTCCGTGGACTCGCCCAACCGTTACCTTCGTGGGTTGAAGTATCCATCAACATGGATATACGATAGCACCACCTATCGGAATCACGACAAAAACATCCGTGTCTCCAATTGCGTTTGAATGCTCCAAACCCTTCCCTTTACATTCTTGTATGTTGCATGCTTTACTTTCCGCTGCTCATAGACTCTTTGCATGCTTGCTTGAATTGTGTTAAGATTGCTTGACTTGTGCTAAGATAGCTAAAATCTGCCAAAGACTAAAATTGGGAAAAGGATAGATTTTTAATTGGTCAAGTAGTCTAATCATCTCCCCTCTAGACATACTTTCAATCCTACAAGCATGCCTCCATGTGGCGCCCGAGCGCCTCCCTCGTGATATTGGCTAAGTCAGAAGCCCTCCAGAAGAGAGCCCCCACGCCCAGCCTGAGGAGGGCGCCGGGCGCGCCTTCCTATGTGAGGGAGGAAGGCGCCCCATCCATGGGAGCAGATCCTGAGATGGTGCCGTTGGAGACTACGCCCTCCTGAAACCCTTAGCAGAGCAGCTGCTTCTTCTTCTTGGGGACAGTCTCAGGAGGGTAGATGTTTCCTTCGTTATCTGGATTTTCGGCCACCGCAGCCTAGTAAGTGCGCTCGAGAGAGCACACCGGGTCCTTTTCCTCACAGGCGGCCGTGATGACGCCGCAGCTTCCTAGCATCTTGAGGACATTGTAGCCGTGGTGGGTCACTGCCATAAACTTGGCCAGTCCCGAATACCCAAGGATGGCATTCTACGGCAGGCGGATGTGGGCGACATAGAAGACGATTAGCTCGGTGCGCTGGTGGTCACGATTGCCGAAGGTGACAGGGAAGCGGGCCTTCCCTATCGGAAAGTTCAATGCTAATGGAGTTGAGTGGGAAGAAGATCAATACCCCAAGATGAAGTTTGTTCCTCAACAAGAAAAGTATGATCCTACTTCTTTCAAAGGGACACAAGCTCAAGATGATCTTCCACCACAAGACCACAAGCAAAAAGGCAAGGACAAGCTTCAAGAGGAAATTGATGCATTTGAAGAAGCTCCTAAGGTCTTGGTCAAGTCGGTTCCCAAGACTACATCAAGTTCCACTTCATCAAGTACAACTACAACTCCGAGGATTCCCATCAAGATGGTGTGAATCCCGAAGAAGAAGAACTAGAGAGTTCTTGAGGGTGACTCCGCCAACATACTTCACTCTTATCATTTTGGCAAAGAACGAGTGCAATCAACTTCCACATCTTGCACTAGTTCAAGGAGTCACAAACCCTCTTGTTGGTAAGACAAGGGACAAGCTAACCTAAAGCTTTCATAGACACCATCTTGTGTTTGCATCACTCTATGTCTATAGATATCCTTGTTTGTTCCTTATGGGACTAACCGGTGTAGGTATTCAAAGTGCAACTCACTCCAGAGGATAGCTCCAAATGTTCTACATCAACATTAAGCATCCACATCTTCAGCATCTACATGAAGTCATCATCGACAAAACCCAAGGTTAGTTCATCCCTCTTAGGGGGGATCTCACATCTAGGGGGAGCTTTACTCTAACAATTGAGTCAAAGCAACTCTAATGGTGTGAACACAACAACGCTTTATGTAAATGTGGTAACCCCACTTGTGCTTAAACGATGAGTATGACCTATGATCAAATGTTCTCATTTGACTCCTAAGTCAATATACTCATATATAGATGACCTAGTCATCGCCAATTGCTTGATAGATGCTAGAATTGTTTGTGCATGCTTTGCCACATATTTCATTTGTCATTTTATTGTGTGAGCATGTTGGTTGCATAATTTACTCATTTGAGGACATCCACTTGTTGTTTTGATTGATTGGTTTCTTTTTCTCTTGCCAAGTGGATGGACAAGAATGCCTAAGAACCTTCTCTAGCTATCTATGCTTTTCTCATCTCAAACTCTATTCATGCTACATCACAAAATTTGATCAAGTCAGATTGGAACCACTCTGTGTGAGGAGCACTCGGAGTCCCCGATTCGTCATAGACTTAAACTTCCAAAACTTCTTTGTGCGTTTCGGTCTGACTGATTCACCCATTCGGTCATACCAAGATCACTAAGTCAATCTAGGTTTTCATTCTCGGTGCAACCAATTTGAACTTTTCGGTCACACCGAGTTGCAACAAGTGCTTGCAATTATGCATCTCGGTGCCACCGAGTTGTTCCACTCAGTCACGCCGAGAGGGTCAGGATATATATACCCACGGGCAAAAATTTGGAAATTTTCTCCGAACTCTTTCGCCCGCGCATAGCCCGCTCTGCCTCCAGGGTCTCCGGATCGTCCTCCTCATCGCTAGATGCCTCCTACCGCTGGTCTCCTCCGCCGTCAACGGGAATCATCCCCGCCGTTGCCGCCGTAGCGAGTTCATCGCTGAACTAGGGCATGAACTTGATCACTGTGCTATCCTTATCTGATTCCTCACACATTGTGTTCGCCCTGAATCTTGCCATTATTGAAACTATCTTATCTACTCAAAACACTCCATAGATTAGAGATGATTTGAAAATCTAGGGTTAGGTTTCCGCCGAAACCATCTCGGACCAACCGAGATGTGGAACTCAGTACCACCAATTCGGCTCAGGCCATTGCACATGCGATTCTCGGTCTGACCGAGAATTGCAAATCGGTGTGACCGAGTTCAGGACTTTGTGAAACCCTAGCAGTCTCAGTGCCACCGAACTATGACTTGGTTTGACCGAGTTCACTAGTTTAGGTTCCAAAAGCTGCTTCGGTATCACCGAGTTTACAAATCGGTTGATCCGAAATGCTTTCTGAGGAAAACTAAAACTATGTTTTTGATTCATTTTTTTTGCAAAAACCTCTGTATTTTGTGATGCTCATCCACTCTACCTCATCTATAATCTATTCACAGGGTCAGTTGTTAGAGATTGCAATATGTCTAACCAAAGTGACAGCTAGAACAAGTCAGAGGAGCAGGTTCACTTGAGTGAGGGCACTAGTCCCTCTAGCAGCTCAGATGATGGCAGTAGCAGCACACAAAGCAATCTACCAAAGGCTGCCTCCAGGGCCAGAAAGAAGAAAACTTCTGAATCTGAGGATGAAGACTATGTGGCAGTTGAGGATGAGGCCACTTCCAAGAAGAAAGTGGTTAAGAAGGAATATAGCACTGCTGCTGCAACTAAGCCTAGTATGAAGACCAAATTACCGGCAAAGAGAATTCCCATGTCTAAAGCCAGAGCCTCTACTAAAGTACCTTTGGAATCTGAACCCAAAGAGGCTGCTGCAGAAGGGAAGGAAAGGAAAGAGAGGGTCAAGAAGACCACTGCCAGAGTGCTTGGGAGATCCTCAATTATGAGAGACTCTGAAGAGGAAGAGGAAGAAGATGCTGCACCAGCACCTAAGGCACAGAAACTTATGGGAGATGCCATAAGGTCAGGGGCTGCTTCGTCTAAGCCCAAAGAAGCTTCTAAGCCAGCTGCTCCAAAACCCAAATCTGCACCAAAGAGGAGTACCAGGAACATTCCAGCTACAGAGAAGAACAAGGCCCCAATGCCTGAAGCTACAATGGAAGAAGAAGATGATTCTTTTGTCTTGAGGAAATTGAAGCCAAAAATTCCATATCACAATGATGCTCATCTAGTTGCAGAGAACATGAAAGTCAGGAAGGACTGAGGTCTAAGGCTATGGAGAGAATCTGATCCATTTGCCACCAGGAGAAGGACTGATGTGGACTACAGGTTCCATACGAAGGAACATCAGGACTTCTATGAGACCATCTTGCTTGAGAAGATGCCCATAGTGTGTGACATGAGATGGGTCGATTAATTGGACATTCATTGAGGAAAACGAGGATCACTTCCCTAGTGTATATGACAGCTTCAAGGCTTGTGGAGTTGATGAGTTTGTTGCTCAGAAGCTCACAAAATGGAATGACGAGCTCATCATGCAGTTCTACTCCATAGCTCACTTGTACCAAGATGGAAGGATTGTTTGGATGTCTGAAGGCACTAGGTACCAGTCAACGGTTGCTGAATGGGCGAAATTGATCAATGCTCCAGAAGAGAGTGAAGATGACTTGGATGTCTATGCCAACAAGAAGAAGGATCACAACACCATGGCACACATGTACAAGGAGATCCTAGATGCTGCTGTTGAGACACACAAGTTTGGATCTGTACATTACCTTCTGTCAGGCATGCCAACTATCAACTAGATCCTCAGGAACAATCTCTTGCCAAAGTCAGGTGATCACAAGATGATCAGAGGCCATGCAATAAACTTGCTTCACATCTTTGATGTCCCACAGAAGTTCAAAGTCATGAGCCTAATAGTGGAAACCATAAACAGGACAGCTGCAGATCAGAAGAGGAGTTGTGGGTATGCCCCACAGATCCAGGAGCTGATTAACTCCAAGATGGGCACTGGCACATATCTGCTGGACAAGGAGAACCTGCCCATCTACCCAGAATTTGAGGATAACACAGTGGTGATGGATGAAAATGAACCATCTTCTGTGCACGGACAAGCCAAGAAGGAGAAGGCAAAGGCTGAAAAGGTTGCAAGGATGCCAACTACTAAAGAAGCATCTCAGTATCTTCTGAAGAGCAAGCAAGATCATCTTGGCTACTTGATTGCCTCCACTCTGAGGATTGAGAAGGGACTGGCCACCCTAACTCAAAACCAGGAGAGCTTGGAGAGGATCATGGAGCATAATTTCTATGACTTGAATGTGAAGGTAACTGAGATCCAGTCTCTTGTGGAGAAACTTCAGGATGATATGCAGGAGAGGAAGGGCAAGACAACCACTGATGCATTTGCCAGAGTGCCTAGAGCTCAGAGGTCAGCTGCAGTGCCTGTTCCAGACACCAGAGCCACTTCATCTGCACCAGCTACAGCTTCAGTGCCACCAGCTCCAGCACCTACTCCATCAGCTCCATCTACTTTGACTAAAGCCTTTGTTCTTGGAGTTATCCGGACACCACCACCTGAAGACCAAGCCTGAGAGACGATTTAGTGCTATGCATTTTCTCGGAACTTTTTGGTAACTTGTTGCCAAAGGGGTATAAAAATGTATAGATCATAGGCTTCGAGAGAGAGAGTTGCTTTTTTATTCTCTCTTGCTTTGGTGGTTGAACTTTATTTGCTTGTTTGAGATATTTTTGTCTGTGTGATACTTGGATGATCATGTGTGTTTGATCATATGCTACATTAATGCTTGTTGGATGACATTATCATTTTATTCCTATATCATCATTCACTTTGCTTGGTGATGAGTGCATGTATTTAATTATTATCATTTTGAGCATTCCACGAAGATGTATGTGACATGGAAGAGTAACCGATGAGCCTAATTCTCTGTGCATTTGCAGTCCAAAGCAAATCATAAAATATGCACAAATTTAGGGGGAGCTCTTGCTTTTCACATACATCTCAAAGCGACAATGTTTTTCACTTTTATTATCATTCGTCGAAGCTTTGATCTATATGTTGTCATCAATTACCAAAAAGGGGGAGATTGAAAGTGCAACTATCCCTAGGTGGTTTTGGTAATTCCTAACAACATATAGCTCATTGAGCTAATGCTATTCCAAGATTAATATTTCAGGAAAAGCTCAATGATTGGCATGGCGTGGATGAGGAAAGTGGACCCCTCAAAATACTAAGGACAAAAAGATTGGCTCAAGCTCAAAGCTCAAGACTCTACATTTTATATTTTAGTGATCCAAGATCACATTGAGTCTATAGGAAAAGCCAATACTATCAAGGAGGGATGAGGTGTTGCTTGATGAGGTTCTTGCTTCATAGTGCTTAGTGATATGCTCCAAAACCCTCAACTACCTTCCCACATCCACATATGACCTAAACCAAAAGTCAAACTCGGCCCCACCAATTCTTTCTATCCGGCGCCACCCAGTTCAGATGTCATAGACACTGCCACAAACCCTAGTAAATCGGTCTCACCGATAGGGATCTCGGTCACACCGAGATGGGGTTGTAATCTCTCTGTTTCCCTTCGTAATGTTTCGGTCCTACCGAGATGAGCGATCGGTCCCACCGATATTGCAATGTAAACTCTCTGTTTCCCTTTTGTAACACTTCGGTCCCACCGAAATGCGCGATCGGTCCCACCGAGTTTACCTGACCAACTCTCTGGTTAGCATATCACCAAAATTGGTCCCACCGAGTTTGTGTAATAGGTGACACCTAGATTACGTTATGCCCTAACCCTAACCATATCGGTCCTACCGAGTTGCATCTCAGTCCCACCGAAAATCCTGACGGTCACTAGGTTTGCTAAATCGGTCCGACCGAGTTTCTCAATTCGGTCTCACCGAGATTGGTAAATTGTGTGTAACGGTTAGTTTTTGTGTGGAGGCTATATATACTCCTCCACCCACTCTTCATTCATGGAGAGAGCCATCAGAACATACCTACACTTCCAATACACATATTCTGAGAGAGAACGACCTACTCATGTGTTGAGGCCAAGATATTCCATTGCCACCATATGAATCTTGATCTCTAGCCTTCCCCAAGTTGCTTTCCACTCAAATATTGTTTCCACCAAATCCCTATCCTGTGAGAGAGAGTTGAGTGTTGGGGAGACTATCATTTGAAGCACAAGAGCAAGGAGTTCATCATCAACACACCATTTGTTACTTCTTGGAGAGTGGTGTCTCCTAGATTGGCTAGGTGTCACTTGGGAGCCTTCGACAAAGATTGTGGAGTTGAACCAAGGAGTTTGTAAGGGCAAGGAGATCGCCTACTTTGTGAAGATCGACCGCTAGTGAGGCAAGTCCTTCGTGGGCGATGGCCATGATGGAATAGACAAGGTTTCTTCTTCGTGGACCCTTTGTGGGTGGAGCCCTCCGTGGACTCGCGCAACCGTTACCCTTCGCGGGTTGAAGTATCCATCAATGTGGATGTACGGTAGCACCACCTATCGGAACCACGACAAAAACATCCGTGTCTCCAATTGCTTTTGAATTCTCCAAACCCTTCCCTTTACATTCTTGCAAGTTGCATGCTTTACTTTCCGCTGCTCATAGATTCTTTGCATGCTTGCTTGAATTGTGTTAAGATTGCTTGACTTGTGCTAAGATAGCTAAAATCTGCCTAAGACTAAAATTGGGAAAAGGATAGTTTTTTAATTGGTCAAGTAGTCTAATCATCCCCCCTCTAGACATACTTTTGATCCTACAAGCATGCCTCCACGTGGCGCCCGAGCGCCTCCCACGTGACATTGGCTAAGTCGAAAGCCCTCCAGATGAGAGCCCCCACTCCCAGCCTGAGGAGGGCGCCAGGCGCGCCTTCCTATGTGAGGGAGGAAGGCGCCCCATCCATGGGTGCAGATCCTGAGATAGTGCCGTTGGAGACTCCGCCCTCCTGAAGCGCTTAGTAGAGCAGCTGCTTCTTCTTCTTGGGGACAGCCTCAGGAGGGTAGACGTTGCCTTCGTTATCTGGATTTTCAGCCACCGCAGCCTGGTAAGTGCGCTCGAGAGAGCATACCAGGTCCTTTTCCTCACAGGCGGCCATGATGACGCTGCAGCTTCCTGGTATCTCGAGGACATTGTAGCCGTGGTGGGTCACTACCATAAACTTGGCCAGGCCCGAATACCCAAGGATGGCATTCTACGACAGGCGGATGTGGGTGACATCGAAGACGATGAGCTCGGTGCGCTGGTGGTCATGGTTGCCGAAGGTGACAGGGAAGCGAGCCTGCCCTATCAGGGTGGTGGAGTTGTCGGTCACTCCTGAGAAGGGATTGGTTGGCTGTAGCTGATCATACGACACTTGGAGGTGGTCGAACGTCTCGACAGAGAGAAAGTTGAGCCCTGCCCTGCCGTCAATGAGGGTTTTGGTGACAAGGACATTGCTGATGATGGGTGAGCAGAGAATTGGGAGGGCATCGATAGTTGTTGCGTACATGAGTTGGTCGGACGAGCTGAAAGTAATGGTGCACTTGGACCACCTAAGAGGGCGCGTGGCTTCGAGCCTGGGGAGAGCCGCGTTCACCTCACGCGCGAACTGCTTGAAGATGCACTGGGAGGCTGGGGCCTGAGTGCCACCCAAGATGCAGGCGATGGCGCGCAGCTCCTGGAAGCCCCCAGGCCCCCCCCCCCCCCCCCCGTCCAAGTGATGGTCGTCGTTCCTCCTTGGCGGTGGTGGCAATGGAGGAAGGCTAGCCTTGCCTTGAGCTCGGTCCTCACGAGGATGGTCCCTCTAGGCGCCCTCATGAGGCTGGTCCTGCCAGCTGTCCTTGCAAGGCCGATCGCGCCACTCCTAACGGGGGCCGCGGTCATCCCAGCGTCCTCCTCTTTTTCCTCCTCCTCGGCCGTAGCCTCGGTCATTATGCTCGGGGCGTCAGCCGAAGCACCCATCGTGGATGGCCCTGGGCTCTTGACCGTCATTGTGTTGTGGTTGTGCACATTGTGGAAGGCGCAGAACGGGCTGTTTGCCTTCGATAACTCGGGATGGTCGCAATCGCGCTTCATTTCTGGCTCGGCCGCTAGCACGGCCGCTCCCTTGCGCTTCACGTCCTTGGTGTCGGCCTTCTTGACTTCTGGGTCGACCGCTGGAAGTTCGAGGAGGGAGAGGCGCCCCTCCTCAGCTCTTGCGCACTTGGTCGCCATGTTGAACATCTCCAGAGCCGTGCATAGGTCCTCGTGGATGGCAAGCTCCTCCTTCATCTTGACATCACGGATGCCATCAGAGAATGCTGAGATGATGGCCACATCCGTCACCTTGGGGATCTTGAGGCGAACGCTATTGAAATGCGGGATGTACTTTTGGAGAGTCTCCACTGGCTGGTACTTGATGCGCCGTAGGTCACCAGCGACAAGCGGGTGGTCGCGAGTGCCTTGGAAGTTGGCGACAATGTGCTCGCGCATGTCTCCCCAGGAGGAGATCGACCCCATGGGCAAGTTCAGGAGCCACGAGTGCGCGCCATCTTTGAGGGCCATGGGAAACAAGTTCGCCATGACTTTCTCATCGTCGTTGGCCGCCTCGATGCTCAGCTTGTAGAGCTGCAAGAACTCGGCAGGGTCAGGGGTGCCATTATACCACGGAGGCAGGTCGGGCATGAACTTGCCGGGCCAGACAACGCTCCACAGCTTGGGGATGAAGGCGCGGCAACCCGCGGTGGTCACTAGAGCCCACCGTGGAGGTGGAGCCTGGTATTGGTACCCATGCGCCGCCACCACATGTGGTGCACGGTTTTGATGTCGTGTTGCAGGGAGTGCATGAGCCCTTTCTTGTGGCCGAGGGACCTCCTGGCAGCTTCCTTCTTCATGCGCGGGCGCCTCGCGTGGTGGGTCGCGCCGCGGGGCCGCGCGTCTTGATGCGAGGGCGACGTCTTGATGTGGACGTGGTGGAGGCACTCCGTGAGCCACATTGCTCGCAGCAGGAGGCGGAAGAGGCAACGAGAGGGATGGTGCAGGTGAGCCCCAGTGGCGTTGACGAGCTCGGCGATGTGGTCTAGCCAGTCCTTGTAGAGGTCGTCGACGGGGCGGTAGCGCAGGAGCTCACGCGCCATGAGCGGCACAGCCTACGCGTCTGTAGGCCCGCGGCGACAGGGTGGCGGTGCACCCGAACCGCCGCCTGGAGGGGTGCAGCAACGAAGCATGCTGCTCATTTGTTGCCGGGCCAGGGGCGGCGTTGGCAGCGGGTGGTGGAGAGTGGTGAGGAGGTCTGCCGACGGGGGCTATCTGGACGACGTGGGCGTTGAGAGCAGCCCGGCGCTCAGCGCGGGTCCAATGAGCATCGGCCATGGGACTGGTGGAGCAGTGAAGCGTGGATCGATGGAGGAAAAGCTTCGGCGCACCCCTACCTAGCGCGCCAAATGTCGGATTAAGGGTTCCGGCAAAACCTTGTGTGGTTCGAACTCTAGGGTGCGCACGAAGTACTCTCTCCCCCTAGCTCGCTTGCTCAATGATTCCACGACCTAGGTCGCCAAACCCAAAGAACATGCGACACCGAGGTTTATACTGGTTCGGGCCACCATGTGGTGTAATAACCTACTCTAGTGTGGAGGTGGATTGCCTTGAGGGCTAAGGATGAACTCGTATAGTGGATGAATAGCCTCAGGGGGACAGGTGTTCTTGAGCTCGGTGAGTTGGTGGATGTGAGGATGGAATGTATCCAGTCCAAGATTAGTCTTCCTCTTTCCTCCCTCTTCTATGGTGGTGGCGAGGTGCTGATGCGGAGCATCCCACGTTCATCCCCATGTACACTCCGACTACTCTCCAAACCCCAAGGATACAAAAGACGAGACCACAAGTATACGCCATTGGACACAAGCTGAACTCGCTCCTCTCCGAATCGTCACTTTCCACATGTGACACATGGCTACTACCTCAAACATGTGTGCTATGCATGACCAGGAACCAAGAGGAAGACCATGTACAAGAAGGCGAGGACACCAAGCACGAGGAACAAGAAGAAGAGTGGCAGAAGAAGCTCCAGCCACTGGACGACCCATCGGGACTGGACGTCCGACGCCTCAAGACCCATGGGACGACCGGCGATCCCGCACCCGAGCCAAACGAGCAGACGTCTGGCCTCCACCGGACGACCGGTGCCTGTAGCACAGCCAACGCCAGCTACAACAGCTCCCAGCGAGCGGGCATTCGGCCCCCGACAGACGACCGATAATATTAACGGAAGTCCGAGGACACCGGACGTCCGGTGCCTCTTCACAGAACGTCTTCAGCGGACGTCCAATGACTAGCGGATGACCAGTACCTGCCTGTGCGCAGTCGGGCCTTTGGCCTTGTATCCTTCTCCAACTTACCCCTTCGTGGCTCCAGACTATATATACTACTACACCTCCTCCTAGTTAGGGTTAGCAAAGGATTAGCTCATATTTCATGTGAGAGCTTTGCTCATCCACTTGGTTACCTTGTCCTCGGATATTCGAGCCTCCACCGGAGAAGATCCCCTAAGCGGATTCAAGACCCCTTTTAGGTAAGAACTCAAGACCTCCGCACGAAAAAGACCGGTTACCAATTGTATCATCCCTTATTGATCGTGGATCTTGTATCTCCTTTTGTGTTCATGGATCTAGCACATGTGTGATCATACTTGTTGGTTTGAGTGTTTTGTTGTGTTCCCCTGTGATTTCCCCTCGTGTTCCCCCTCGTGTTCTTCGTGTTCTTCGCGGGATCTGCTCCTTTCGTGAAAGATCGGCCATCTAGGGTTCCACCCTACATCATCTTGGTATCAACAGCCACGTTGATCACGATTTCCGAGCCTCCCCATTGTCTTTCTAGCCTAATTTTGTTGTGTTCTTCCCCAATTTCAAAAATCCCCACCAAACAATAGCCCCAATTTTTTTGTGATTTGTTGGTTTGAGGAAGTTTTGTTGATTTTGATCCATGGATTTGCTTGGTTTCAACTGGATCTAGCATCTCCCAAAGTTTCCCCATCTTTCATCAATGAAATCCCCTCTATTTTGACCCCAAAATCCCCAAATTCCGCCCAAAATCATGTCCCGAAAGTCGCATCTCGCGTTGACCCAGACCCACCGGACAACCATCATTTTACGGGACGTCCGGACACCAAGGAAGCACCAGACGTCCGACCATACCGGATGATCGGGATGTAATGCCCCAAGACCGTTGCGCCAGGTGTCTTCGACTTATTCGCGGTTGTTGCCTTGTCATTTGTTTGTGTGTCATGCCTTTGATATCATGTCATCATGTGCATCGCATTTGCATACGTGTTCGTGTCATGCATCCGAGCTTTTTCCCCGTTGTCCGTATCTCAATCCGACACTCCTATGTCCTCCGACGCCCTCTTTTGTCTCTTTTCGTGAATAGGTGTTAAACTTTCTCGAAATGGACCGAGATTTTCCAAGTGGTCTTGGTACACCACGGGTAGACCGCCTGTCAAGTTTCATGTCATTTGGAGTCTATTTGATACTCCAACGATTAACCAAGGATTCGTAAAGGCCTCGTGTGTGGTACAGCCCAACACCACTCCAAAGTGGCCCAATAACAAATCCAAACCCCCTCCATCCTCTCGGCCGTTCGATCATGATCGCGTGGCTGAAAACCGCACCTCATTGGGACTCTCGTAGCTCCCTCTACCTATAAATATGTGCCCCTCTCCGAAATTCGCGGACGAAACCCTAGTCTTCCGCCTCCTCGCGCCGACAGACACGTCTGCCCCTGCGCCGGACATGTCCGCGCCGCTGTCCCCGACGAATCCTCCGCCACCATGTCGCCCTCTCTCTCCTCCCATCGCGCCAGGCACGCGGGCCCAGATCGGGCCCGCGTGGCCCATCCAGCCGCCGCCACCCGCGGACGGAGCCCCGCGTCGCCGCCGCCCGGTCGCCGCTCCGTGCCGCCATCTCCGCCGCCGCCTCGATTTCGCCGCCATCATGGCAAAAGGGACTTTTGTTATATGATTTGAGTAAATTCATGCCATGCCTTCTATTGCCATGTAATGATCTTGTAGCATGTTGTTATCTTGATCTAAACATTGCTTCCTGATGTTAATTCCTGACATGTTGTTATTTTCACTAAATCTGTGATGTTGATATCTTTTGCACTTTTGCCATGCTTGTTTGAACCTGCTCTTGTGTGATTTAGCCGTAGCTCAGTGTTCATCTTTTGTCAAGCATCTGGAGTAGATCATTGCCATGTGCTTTGTTGCTATGTTGGAGTGCATTAGCTTAGTTTCTTGTTGCATTCTAGGTGGCATCATGCTGTAATCGCAGGATTGTGCCAATCTTGTTTTGCTTGCCATTTGCAAACTGTGCATCCGATTCCGATGATATTTATATCGATTTTGACCGAAATCAACTCATCTTTCCAGTGGCGCTCTTGGTTTGCCAAGTTGAGGCCTGGTTCAATCTTTCCTTTTCGAAGCCCGCATTTGCATTTCATACCACATCCCGCATATCATGCCATGTTTTGCATCATGTTGCTTGCACATTACACCGTGGTTGATTGTGTATTCCTTTGCTTGTCTTCTTTCATTGGGTAGAACCGGGAGACGATTACGTGATCGAGGAGCCCATTGAGTACACTCTCGAGGATCAAGCTTTCATCAACCTCTCAGAACATTACAGGCAAGATGACCATACCCTCGAAATCACTTTTATCTTTGCTTGCTAGTTGCTCCCTCTTGCTATATCATGCCTCCCATATTGCCGTGTCAAACCTCTAACCCACCTTGTCCTAGCAAACAGTTGTTTGGCTATGTTACCGGTTTTGCTCAGCCCCTCTTATAGCGTTGCTAGTTGCAGGTGAAGCTGAAGTTTGTTCCATGTTTGGAACATGGATATGTTGGGATATCACAATATCTCTTATTTAATTAATGCATCTATATACTTGGTAAAGGGTGGAAGGCTCGGCCTTATGCCTGGTGAGGGAGTCCTGGATTAGGGGGTCTCCGGACAGCCGGAGTATATCCTTTGGCCGGACTGTTGGACTATGAAGATACAAGATTGAAGACTTCGTCCCGTGTCCGGATGGGACTCTACTTGGCGTGGAGTGCAAGCTAGGAAATACGGATATGTATATCTCCTCCTTTGTAACCGACCTTGTGTAACCCTAGCCCCCTCCAGTGTCTATATAAACCGGAGGGTTTTAGTCCGTAGGACAACATAAAATCATACCATAGGCTAGCTTTTAGGGTTTAGCCTCTCGAATCTCGTGGTAGATCAACTATTGTACTACTCATATTATCAAGAATAATCAAGCAGGATGTAGGGTTTTACCTCCATCAAGAAGGCCCGAACCTGGGTAAAACATCGTGTCCCCAGCCTCCTATTACCATCCGCCTTAGAGGCACAGTTCGGCACCACCTACCCGAGATTCGCCAATTTTGACATCGACATTGGTGCTTTCATTGAGAGTTCCTCTGTGTCGTCGCCGTTAGGCTTGATGGCTCCTTCGATCATCGATAGCGATGCAGTCAAGGGTGAGACTTTTCTCCCCGGACAGATCTTTGTATTCGGCGGCTTCGCACTGCGGGCCAACTCACTTGGCCATCTGGAGCATATCTAGAGTTACGCCCATGGCCATCAGGTCAGGTTTGGAAGCTTGAACTACACGGCCGATATCTGCGGAGACTTGATCTTCGACGGATTCGAGCCCCTGCCTAGTGCACCACACAGCCACGATGAGCATGATTTAGCTCTGCCATCGGACAGTGTCCAGGAGATCGCGTCGGCAACCGCTCCGACCGTCAATTCGGAGCCAGCTGCGTCATCCATGGACGGGTGGATAGACGCCGCCATGGAGGCCGCACTCTCATCGGCGATCGAGCCGAATATCGACCTTACCCTTCACGAGAGCCGTGATGCCACTCTGCCGGATCCTTCCCCGGCCACGGACTCCGAACCACCCGTGCCCGTGCCTATCGAATCCGATTGGGCGCTGATCATGGAGTTTACCTCTACGGATATCTTTCAGCACTCGCCCTTCAGCGACATAGTGAACTCATTAAGGTCTCTCTCCTTGTCGGGAGAGTCCTGGCCGAACTACGTCCGGCAGGATTGGGCTGCGGATGACAAAGAAATTAGCCACCGACCCACGACCACCTTAGTAGCCACTGTCGACGATTTGACCGACATGCTCGATCACGACTCCGAAGACATCGACGGTATGGACGACGATGCAGGAGACGAACAGGAACCACTGCCCACAGGGCACTGGACGCCCACCTCATCATATGATGTATACATGGTGGACATACCCAAAGAAAGCGATGACGAGGAACGGAAGGACGCAACGAAGGGTTGTTCCCTCGAGAAGCAGTCAAAGCGGCGGCGTAAGTGCCGCTCCAAATCCCGCCTCGACAGAAACAGCGGTCACATAGACCCAGCGATAGAGCAGGGTGAACCATCGCCCGACCAGGGCAACACGGAGAATCAAACCGAACAACCCGACTCCGCCAAAGATAACAGTCCGGACGACATCACACCGGTCAGGCGCCCGGAGCAACAGAACGCCCATCAAAGACTTGTTGCCACTGCGAGGAGTCTGAAAAAGCAGAAGCAAAGGCTCAAGGCTGCGCAAGACACATTCAGAATCAGATGGAGTGAAGTACTCAACACTTGAGCGAAGTACGGCGGTAATCGCCACACCAACAGCTACCCGAAGCGAAAGTTGCTACCTGAATTCCACGAGGAGGTCTTAGATCCCCCGCAATTAGAAAATAAAACGGCCATCCGGTCGGATAGACGACCTCGCGGCCAATATAGAGTGGCAAACGACGCCACACATCAGGTAGTACGCGATTCACGCGAGGGCTCGCATCAAAAGGACGGCGCAACCAGATCCATATACGGGCCACGCAAGCGCGCTCCAGTATGCAATACAACACAACAAACATCCAAACACCACGGTACACCCAAATACAGGGGTGTCGCACACCCCCTATGTTTCACCGATAAGGTGTTGGACCATGAATTTCCAGAGGGATTTAAACCCGTAAACATAGAGGCGTATGACGGAACAACAGACCCTGGGGTTTGGATTCAGGACTATATCCTCCATATCCACATGGCTCGAGGAGACAATCTCCACGCCATCAAGTACTTACCCCTCAAGCTCAAAGGGCCAGCTCGACACTGGCTTAAAAGCCTCCCCGAAAACTCCATTGGAAGCTGGGAAGAGCTCGAGGACGCCTTTCGGGCAAATTTTCAAGGGACCTATGTCCGACCACCGGATGCAGACGATTTAAGTCATATAACTCAACAGCCCGGAGAGTCTGCCCGAAAGCTTTGGAACAGGTTCCTCACTAAGAAGAACCAAATAGTAGACTGTTCGGACGCTGAAGCCTTAGTAGCTTTCAAGCACAGCGTTTGAGACGAATGGCTCGCCAGACACCACGGCCAAGAAAAGCCGAGAACAATGGCAGCATTAACAAGCCTCATGACCTGCTTTTGGGTGGGCGAGGACAGCTGGTTAGCCCGATACAGCACCAGCGACCCAAGTACATCTGATGTCAGGGACGAAAACGGGAAATCACAACACAACAAAAACAAGCGCCGGAATAAAAAAGACAGACCGAAGAGCACAGCGGTAAACGCCGGATTCAGAAGCTCTCGGCCAGGTCAGCAAAAGCCACCCTCCAAAGGCAACAGGGACGAACTGTCCAGCCTAGACAAGATTCTGGACCAAATATGTCAGATCCATAGTACCCCCGACAAACCTGCAAATCATACCCATAGAGAATGTTGGGTCTTCAAGCAGTCCGACAAGCTCAACGCCGAACACCAAGCGAAGACGAGGACGAACCTCGCAAGCAAAGCACTGGGGAACAGAAGAAATTCCCACCAGAAGTCAAAACAGTAAACGTGTTATACGTGATAAAGGGGTGAAACAAAGCGGCGCTCCCAGAGACACATGCCCCAGGGCCTATCACCGTGGAGTTCTGCCACTGGTCGTACCAACCGATCAGTTTTGACCATCGGGATTACTCAGCAAGTGTCCGGCATGCAGGATGGGCTGCCTTGGTATTAGACCCAGTAATTGACGGATACCACTTCGCACGAGTATTGATTGATGGCGGCAACAGCCTAAACCTGATATATCAGGACACAGTCCGCAAGATGGTGATAGACCCATCAAAAATTAGCCATTGCAACACTACCTTTAAAGGAGTAACGCCAGGCCCAGAAGCCCATTGCACTGGCTCCCTGCTACTAGATGTTATATTCGGCTTCCCGAATAACTTCCGCAGTGAAAAATTAACCTTCCACATCACTCCGTTCCAAAGAGGCTATCAAGCACTACTCGGACATGAAGCTTTCGCTCGATTTAACGCAATACCGCATTATGCATCCCTCATGCTTAAGATGCCTGGTCCACACAGCATCATTACAGTAAATGGAAATATTGAGCACTCCTTACACGCAGAAGACCGTGCGGCTGCCTCGGCAGCCGCACACTAAACGGCCTCACTAACTAAAGCATCTGACAGGTCGTTAAGACCACGGACACGGTTGGACAAGTCCGGCGCAGTTATATGTAATTGATACAGGTTTGATAGCTATACCCCTATTACAATACAAGGGGCTCAACGCGCGCAAACAAGTGGCAATCAGGCTCAACTTTACTCATCTTGAACTCTACATATTTTCTTTAGTACAACCTACCTTTTTGCACGACAACTTTTCAACTAAGTTCCTCTCTTTTACAGATGACCATCGTGCTACACCCGTCCAGGATACGGCACAACGGAGACACATGCACAGACGTGCAGCAGGGACCCGTTCCAAGGATTCGTTTTAGATTAGGACCCCGCGTAAACCTTTTTTACTGTCTGTTGTTGATACACATCCCCCGGATTCTCAGTACAATTGAGAAGGATGCTGACGTATTGGCATGTGGCCATGTCAGAATATTGCACGTACCTAGAGAATAGGGGCTTGTTACAAAGGGCACTGTTTAGGCCCCGGTATACACCATAAAGACCGAATACCTTAGGGAGTGTTCGGCGTCGCGAGTTTGGCCTTATATGCATCAGCTCTGAATCATGTCTTTGGTCAAATGTTGGGTTTGCCCGGCTCCTGTGTTTTGCTGCCTTACGTTCCGCTCTATCGGCTAAGGCGCACCAGGAGAACTACTGCGATTGTGCCCTGGTTCATCCGGACGAGCACCTTAGTAGAGAAAGCCGAAAACTGACTGTCATGATATAGCGTGAGACTGATCAACCACTCGATGACCTACCGGAATCTTCGGGATTCCTCCGCCTTAACGAAGGGCCGTTTCCCGGCCAGGCATGTACGCACCCTGAATTCGGATGAGTGCGGAGCCACCAGGGGCTATATAGTAGCCCCACTGTCAAACTCCTCTGGCTAAGTGAAAGTGGTAAAGCATTATAGTCCGGTTGCCTAGTTCGTTGCGCTATCACCTCCTTAATGGACCAAGATGTTGGATCAAGTTTGAACATGTGTCTTCTATGAACACCCCCGCATTATATACGTGGGGGCTGAAGCCGACGACTGCAATCTTTCAGGTTATATACATATATACATAAACGGCCGCATAGGAGGCATCATAATACTTTCGAGCAAAAGTCACTAGTAGAAAAAGGGTCAAATGTGAAGCACATTAGTGCCGGTTTGTAAAAAAACCGGCACTAATGTGATCAATAGTGTCGGTTCGAATGGCTATGCATTAGTGCCGGTTCGTAATGAACCTTTAGTACCGGTTCATGCCATGAACTGGTACTAAAGGGGTGGTGACAGGCTGGCATCAGGCCAGGGCCCCACGAGCACCTTTAGTGATGGTTTGTGACACAAACCGGTACTAAAGGTCTAACCTATAGTACCGGTTTGTTTCACCAACCGGCACTACAAAGTCTTAACCTATAGTCCCGGTTGAAGACACAAACCGGCACTATAGGGCAATTTTCAAACTCTACCCCCCCTGTGTATCGCCATTTCAGTTTTGAAAAAATCAAAAGAAAATGATAAAAACTTCAAAAAATAAAATCCTTCGAGAGGTAGTTATATTACTACATCTACACGTTAGGAAAATTTGAAAACTTAAATTTGGACATGTTTTGAAAAAAGTGTAGGGAAAATGTAAAACGGCTATAACTTTTGCATACGATGTCGGAAAAAAACGTATAATATATCAAAAAATTTAGCACGAAAATCCGCATCCGATGGAGACCGCCTACGGCCTGTTTGCAATTTTTTAGAATCCTCAAATTCCAAAAGGAAAAAAAGATATGGTCAAACTACTTATTCAAGAAGTATTAATGCTACCACATAATTATTCAAGAATATTAGTGTTACTAAATAATTATTTCAATTTTTTGAATTTTGGTCAAATCTGGTCAAACTATGGTCAAACTGTGGTCAAACTATGGTCAAACTGTGGTCAAACTATGGTCAAACTTATTCAAGAAATATTACTGTTACTAAATAATTACTGTTTTTTAGAATAATAGTTTCAAACTCAAACAGTGAAATGTGTGACTTCATGCTCAAGCTAAATTCCTGAGGGTTAATAGGATTGACATCTTACTATTGTCAGGAAAACAACAAGTGCAGACTTGGTAACGAAGGAGAATAGAACCCGAAAGTTAAGCGTGATCGGGCTGGAGTAGTGAGAGGGATGGGTGACCGGTCGGGAAGTTAGATGATTTGAAATGAGTGATCCACACTTGAGCAGTTAAGAGAGGTGATTAGAGATTAAATCACCAAATAATTCAGAAAAATTAAAAATCGAAAAGAAATAATCAAAAAAAATTTCCAAAATTTTCAAAAAAAAACCTTTAGTACCGGTTGGTAACACCAATCGGTACTAAAGGTCCCCCATACTAGGGCGCGAGCTCACGCCACGTGGTGGCACTTTAGCGCCGGTTCGTGCCGAACCGGTACTAAAGGGGGGGGGCCTTTAGTGCCCACCAATTAGTGCCGGTTATGGAACCGGCACTAAAGGCCCTTACGAACCGGTTTTAAAGCTCCGTTTTCTACTAGTGAGTATAAATAGATCCTTGATAAACTTAATAAAACATTGTTTTTACAATGGGAATACATGTCATTCAAAAATAATATTCTTCAAGAACTGGGCCTCTATCAAATGAGCGCCTTCAAGAACTTCTTCAAAATAGTGCTCGGCAACCACTCGGCCTATGGCCGAACCCTGCGCTGCGACAGTGGTGGCATCCATCTCCGCCTAGTATGTTTTGACATGGGCAAGGGACATCTGTGAGCCTTCTATGCACGCCGACCTCTTCATCACATTAATGCGCGACACCGCACCAAGGAACTGCTGCACCAAACTAAAATAGCTGTTCGGCTTTGTCCTTTCCGGCCACAGATGATCCACAACAGACCTCATGGCGAGTCCGGACAATCTATTCAGCTCGCCCATTCGGCAGGCCGATCGGTCAATGTGAGCGGACGCTCTGGAACATTAAATTGTGACCAGAATAGCTTGTCCGCTTCACGATCTGTTTGATCATGGAAGTATTCGGCCGCATCGACAGCACTCGCCGCCAAGTCCAGATATGCGTCCGACGAACTCCACAACCGGTCCAGAGGGGCATACTGAGGATCTCCAAACTTCCTCCGCAGCATGAAGGGTTTCCCAACCGCGATATCCCCGGCTTGACGCAGCTCCTCCTTCTTCGTTCTCATCGCAGAGCGGGTGTCTTTGGTCACTATCGTGGCCTTTTCCAGGTCCGCCGCCTTCTACCGGTTTTCTTCTTTAAGAAGCTGGCAACGGTCGACAGTGTCTTTCAACTTTACAGCCATCTTGGCCATTTTCTCTTTGCTCTCGCAATGCACGGCCTTTTTGGCTCTTAACTCTTCGGCCGCCTTTAAAGCGGCCGCATTACTACTCCTAACTTGCTCCTTGGCTCGGGTAAGCTCCGCCCGAAGGGCCTCGACAGTGGCAGCTCCATCTGCAGTCACAACCTATTAAAGATATTGGCATCATACTACTCTTATTATGTGACGATCACCACAAAAATCACTCACCCTAAGCCTTGTCAAGCCGCTTGTTGACAAGCACAATGTCGGCATCTGCCCCATCCAATTGCCGCTTTAGTCCAGCAAACCCATTAGTCCAGTTAGCCACCGGAGCTTCAACCACCTGCACATAAAGGCGGTCTGGTTATTACCTGGGACTATGATGCTCTGTTTGCCGCCATTCTCAATGATAACTAGAGTCTTAGGGGCTACTATCTACATAGGGAACACCTTGAAATGTGCTGTACTGTAAAAAATGTACATCATTTCACGTACCTCAAAACCCGTCAGTAGACTCATAAAGGCTTCATGCAACCCGCTCTCGGCGGACGAAATCCTTTCAACCACCATACCCATCAACGCACGATGCTCTTCTGAGATAGTCGCTCACTCTAGCAGATCCCTCAGTACGTCCGACCGCATACCAGACGGTGCCGGACTCTTTTGGTTGCTCTTTTCAAGAGCCGGATACTAGGGACGTCGGGTGACCATAGGATCGTCTTCTGGCCTCGCCAGATCTGGAGAGACCGTCCGCGACGACACTTCAAGGTCCCCCGCTTCTTGAGCTGGGAGTCCAGGGGATGCGTTTCTCTCTCCATCATCTCCGGAAGAAGATCCCCCGAAGACGAGCTCTGCTGAGAAGGGTTAAGATCCGAACTGCAAGATAAATGCTTCGGTTATTTTCCTTAGAAGTAAGGTAGGATATCTTCCCTATTAAGTACTTTTTTGATTACTTACAGCTCGTTAGAGGGTTGATCCCCGCGCGGACATTGTGTGGCAAGAGCACCCTCCGAGGCAGGACCCTCTGGGGGAGATTTCTTCTCCCGTTTGGAAACCTTGGTTTCCGGATCTTCAGAGGTAGTCCTCTTCCTTCCCCGGGGCGAGAGAATGTTAGATTCTTTCCCTGGGTTGTCCGCCCTCACGGAAACGCTCATTCCCTCGGTTGGAATAGGTAGCAGTGGAGGCCCGCTTTCGCCCTCTTTATTGCCCCCTTCATCTTCCTTTGAGGGCACCAGGCAAGGTGCTGGTTCGAGCAACTTTTCCAGCACCGGATTGTCCAAGCCTTCAGGAAGGGGGGACGAACACCGGATCATCTTCGCCTTTGTTATCCAGTCCTGGTCAAAGAACGATTCTTCAGAATGATGTCATGATAAAGAAAAGGAGAGTGTGTTCGGCCATGGGATTACTTACTTGGGCCGCGGTGCGGTTGCTGCTCAGGGCCACACCATCGGTAGTGTCCGAACACTCTATTTGGGGACCGAAGAATGATTTGTACATCTCCTCATGCGTCAGGCCGAGGAAATTCTGAATAGTGCGCGGCCTTCCGGGTTGAATTCTCACATGCGGAGGGGCCGTCGTTTGCAAGGATGAACTCGATGAACCAGCATGACTTGCATCACCATAACCAGACTAAAATCTCCCTCGAAGAGATCTCATATGCGGCTCTGCAGTATGGGCACGTCCTTGGTTGGGCCCCAGCTCAGCCCCCTGCTGATCCAGGACATCAGTTGTGGTGGAGAGCCTGAGCGGAAGGTGGGGGCGGCTACCCACTTGGCACTTCGGGGAGCTGTGACGTAAAACCACTCCCGTTGCCACAATCCAAACACCTCTGGAAAGGAGCCCTTCGACCATGGAGCACTAGCAATTTTTCTTATTAGAGCACCTCTGCACGCTGCGTACTGCCCCTCGACCATCTTCGACTTCACATCAAAGGCCTTGAGCCACAGGCCGAAGTGAGGGGTAATGCAGAGGAATGCCTCACACAAGACAATAAATGACGAGATGTGAAGGAGGGAATCCGGGGCTAGGTCGTGAAAATCCAGCCCGTAATAAAACATAAGACCCCTAACAAAAGGATCCAGAGCGAGGCCTAGTCCTCGGAGGAAGTGGGAGACGAACACAACGCTCTTGTTGTGTTCGGGAGTAGGGATGACCTGGCCTCTGGCGGGCAGCCTATGCGAGATTTCGGCGGTCAGGTATCTGGCCTCCCTCAACTTCTTGATATCCTCCTCCATGACGGAGGAAGGCATCCACCGGCCTTGAAGGCTGGATCCGGACATCATTGATGGTCCGAAGAACCTGACCTGGGCTTCGGGTGTTAGAAATCGAGGCAGGGGAAGGGTTCGATTGAGCACGGGAGGGAAGAAGTGAAAGCCTTGTCCCTTTATAAAGAGGGTGAATATCAAGCATCCTCCTCGTGGCCATTTGGGACTTGCCTAAAATCTAGGAGTCCTAGTCACGGTTGGGTTACCCATGTCTGTATTAATGAGGATCCCGTAATAAGGGGAACACGATCTCTGCTTTGACAAGACGTGTCAAGAAACCGCCTCGCGTTAAGTACGGGGCTGGTTAAGGAAAAATGATTCGAATAATTACCTGGCCATGGCATGATGTCATGTTGCCGAAACATGTCAGTAGATCGGATTCATGGAAATATTATTCTCTCTAAGGTGGTATGTGGAACTTATTTGGAGGGGTCGGTCACTATCCTTGTATTCAAACTCTTCTGTGGTGTATTCCGAGGAGGAACCCGCCTTGCAATGTCGAAGACAACATTGCGCGCCGAACTCATCATTATTGAAGCCTGGTCTGACTGTTGGACTATGTCCTTTGGCCGGACTGTTGGACTATGAAGATACAAGATTGAAGACTTCGTCCCGTGTCCGGATGGGACTCTACTTGGCGTGGAAGGCAAGCTAGGCAATACGGATATGTATATCTCCTCCTTTGTAACCGACCTTGTGTAACCCTAGCTCCCTCCGGTGTCTATATAAACCGGAGGGTTTTAGTCCATAGGACAACATACAATCATACCATAGGCTAGCTTCTAGGGTTTAGCCTCTCCGATCTCGTGGTAGATCAACTCTTGTACTACTCATATTATCAAGAATAATCAACACGGATGTAGGGTTTTACCTCCATGAAGAGGGCCCGAACCTGGGTAAAACATCATGTCCCCAGCCTCCTGTTACCATCCGCCTTAGACGCACAGTTCGGGACCCCCTACCCGAGATCCGCCGATTTTGACACCGACACCTGGTGTTTTGTTCCACTCTTGCCGCCCTAGTTTCTGTCGTACCGGTATTATGTTCCTTGATTTTGCGTTCCTTACACGGTTGGGTGTTATGGGGACCCCCTGATAGTTCGCTTTGAATAAAACTCCTCCAACATGGCCCAACCTTGGTTTTACCATTTTCCTCACCACCACCTACCCTTCCCTCGGGTCGGCCAGCCCGAGGGTCATCTTTATTTAAGCCCCCCCCCAAGCCATTGCTTGTCTAAGTGTTGGTCCGAACCGAGTAGACTGCGGGGCCACCTCGGGGAAACTTGAGGTTTGGCTTTACTCGTAGGATGTGTCATCTGGTGTTTCCCTGAGAACGAGATATGTGCAGCTCCTATCGGGATGTAGGCGCATCGGGCGGTCTTCCTGGTCTTGTTTTACCATTGTCGAAATGTCTTGTAACCGGGATTGCGGGACTAATCGGGTCTTCCTGGGAGAAGGAATATCCTTCGTTGACCGTGAGAGCTTGTGATGGCCTAAGTTGGGACACCCCTGCAGGGTTTTGAACTTTCGAAAGCCGTGCCCACGGTTATGGGCAGATGGGAATTTGTTAATGTCCGGTTGTAGAGAACTTGACACTTAACTTAATTAAAATGCATCAACCACGTGTGTAGCCGTGATGGTCTCTTTCTGGCGGAGTCCGGGAAGTGAACACGGTTTTGGAGTTATGTTTGAACGTAAGTAGTTTCAGGATCACTTCTTGATCACTTCTAGTTCACGACTGTGCTTTGATTCTCTTCTCGCTCTTATTTGCGTATGTTAGACACAATATATGATAGTGCTTGCTGCAACTCCACCTCACTACCCTTTTCTAGCTTAAATAGTCTTGGTCTCGCGGGTGTGAGATTGCTGAGTCCTCGTGGCTCACAGATACTTCCAAAACAGTTGCAGGGGCCGATGATACCAGTGCAGGTGACACAACCAAGCTCAAGTGGGAGCTCGATGAAGATCGTGTTCGTTGTGTTGTTTCGTTTCCAGTTGATCAGTAGTGGAGCCCAGTCGGGGCGATCAGAGATCTATTGCATTAGGGGTTGTCTTTCTTTATTTGGTTCCGTAGTCGGACCTTAATTGTATCTGGATGATGTAATGCAATATTTATGTATTGTGTGAAGTGGCGATTGTAAGCCAACTCTTTATCCCTTTCTTATTCAGTACATGGGATGTGTAAAGATTACCCCTCTTGCAACATGCCTACTTTGCGATTATGCCTCTAAGTCGTGCTCCGACACGTGGGAGATATAGCCACATCGTGGGTGTTACAAGTCGGTATCAGAGCCTTCCCCGACTTAGGAGCCCCCTGCTTGATCAAATCGCTGGCGTTGTTGAGTCTAGAAAAAAAATTGAGTCTTAGGATTATATACATCGGAGAGTAGGATTATTTTTACTCCTCATTCCCTTCGTCGCTCTGGTGAGGCCTCCTGGCGTAGAGTTTTGACTATTCTCTTCTCAAATTTCACGAAAAAAAATTAGGATCATGCGGGTATCTTGGAATCGTTCCGATGGTTTTGTGACGAGAACATTGTTCTTAGTGCCTCTTGACATTTAGGGGTTGTGGCAGTGTCCCGGGGAGTTGAGCTCCGGGGTGTTGTCGTCACAATTTTATCGGTGCAGTTCTGGAATACCTGAGTTCGCCGACATCGAAAATCTCTTTTATGCAGTTGTTGGTGAGATAACCTCGACGCCACCCAGTACTGGGGCGGGAGTTCGGTAGTATTGCCATAACTCGTATAACGGATGCTTTTTGAAGGTTGAGGTAAATGATTTCTGAAGGTTTCTTGGTTATGTGTTGAAGGATGGATAGAACTGGATGTAGGATTTGCTAGTTTTGTGTGAGATATTGTGCTTCCCCTGTATCCCCAACACCTAATTGCACAACCAGAAAGTTTCGGGAGTTTATAAGAGGGAATTCAAGTAGCTCTTAGGATATCTTTCCGACAGATGCATGATATGAGATTGGGGTTCGACGTCTAGTGGTCCGCCTATCCACAGTTGGTTTTATAGTGGTCTCGTTGTGTCTTAAAGAGTCCTTGGCTATGCTGACTCGGGGACGCTTCGTATGTCATGTGCACTGCCTTCTACATGATCGTGCTGTACGATCGAGCCCGTGTGGGCCCCACCATGAAAACTTCGGACGAAATCTCTATCATATGTTTGTTCTAGCTTATTTTGCAAGCCAATCTTTGTTTTTTTTTATTGTGGTATTCGAATTGCTTCTAAGTCAAATGTGAATACCTTGCCTAAGCGGAGTTGTTTTGATTGTGGTATTCGATACCTTGCCTAAGCGGTGTTCTCATATTTCTATGTGAATACTAATCCTTCATGATAATCGAGAGTGTCTTGTCAATTATTTCCAACCGGTGCGCTTCTCTTTGAGATGATCCTATCATTTTTCAACATCTGCAAGATCAACTCTAAGTCTTCTCAACGTTGTTTGTTTCATCCGTCCCAAGTTGCCTTTGTTTTTCCCGCCCTCCCACCCTTGTTTCTTCAAGGACTCAGATTTCTTAATCAAGTATCCATCTTATTGATGTGAAGTCTCTCCATTTTTTCCGTCAATATTCTTATCCGGTGATTCTCAGGAAGAAACTAACGGAGCCTCAAGTTCATCATTCTTCGTTCTCTTTTCCTCTCTACTGGATTCAAACCAAGCTTTCGGTGTTGATCATATCTTTTTCATTGGTTCGCATGCTTTCCATGTTAGAAGTCCTTACCAAAAACTCTCTTAATTATTCACCTCTCATTTTCCATTTGTTCCGTTGTGATGAAGATATCTCGGAAGATTAGTGCTTCTATTCTTGATCTGTCCAAGCTATTTTCGAGGTCTTACCTTATTCAAGCCATTTAATTCAACCGGTGCAATCTCTCTTCAAAATCGTTCAACGGTGTATCTTTTAAGTGGGCCCTAACCCACAAGTCTTTTCCCGGGATCTTACCTGACTCTTCTATTTTTGCCGGAGATGTCTCTCAAATTCTTCAAGATTTGTCAAATTATTTTCATCGTTTGTTCAACCTTTCTAATTTTCATCCTGGAGTATCTCAACGATTCATGGTGGTGTTTCCCATCATTATTCTCAACATTTGAAGACCGAAGAAGAGTTTTTCCTCCAAATCTTGGTCCGTTTTCTGGAAGATGCGTAGTTCAAGCTTGATGCCATCATCTCATAATTGTTTGATTGTGAGTATTCTTTTCACCTATCTGGAGCATTTCATGAGTTGTTTGCATTTCTTTCCTCGGAAGGCCATCTTTTTAAATATTATTCATTCCATCTTTCAGCTCTCGTTCTCCAAATCATACCAGTGCATCACTCAGGTATTCTCTAGTCAGTTCATGATCTCTTCGTTTCACTTGTATCTAAATTCCCTCAAGTATCTTTGTTCATTCTCCAAATCTTCCAGGTGTTCTGTGACATTGCTACTATCATTTTCAATTCTTATGGTGGTTCATTCAAGATTTCTTTTCCTTCGTTATCATATCAATTTATTCGTTGTTTCAATCCTACCGTTGGTTCGTTGAAGACCTTTCGCAAGTTTGCGCTATATCTCTCTTAATCCTTTCTGCGAGAATAAGTAGTATGCCAAATCCGCTGCTTGTCATCAATCTAAATTGGTGAAGGATAAGCATAATGTAATTCTTATTCTTGTTTCATCGATTATATTCAACTCTCATTCCGGAGGTTCATCTAAAGTCTTGATTTCATTTGTTCATCTTTCTTTCCGGAGTTTCAAGTTTTTCTCGGTTATATCATCGTGAAGCTCCATCTAAATCATCGCAAGGCTTCACCTTGTGTTTTCAACTCCTCTTTCTTTTCGTTATCCTTTTTATTACCGGAGCTCTTTAGGGAGGCTCTACATGATGGCTCATCAAAGATTTAATTCCTTCTCGAAGTGTTCATCGAGATTCTTTTCAAAGGAGCTCAAGTATTCTTCTTATTGCATTCCGGAGTGCAATTGTTTCTCCCCAATATTTTGAGGTGGTAATATATCATTCTTCATTCAAATGGTAAGGATCATGTTCTTTTCGTGCTTATCCATTTAACAAGAGTGTTGTGTCCTCTGCTCAAGTTCTTTTCACCTTATCAAGTCTTGCATCTCTTTTCAACCGGAGTGCTGCCCGAATTGGTTCTCCCTTGTTCCTCTTTTCTAACGGAGAGTTATCAACTTTGTTCATCTCCGTTGCATTCTTTCTTTCAATTTGTTCAACCTTCCAAGGTTCTTTGGTTTCACTCGTTTGTCAAAGAAGCAACTTAGTTTTACCTCTTATCTTCATCTTACGTTTCCCCTCCGGTGCCATCCTAGATCTCGGGACGAGATCCTCTTGTAGTGGTGGAGTGTTGTAACGCCCCGAGACCGTTGTGCCAGGTGTCTTCGAGTTATTCGCGGTTGTTGCCTTGTCATTTGTTGTGTGTCATGCATTTCATATCATGTCAGCATGTGCATCGCATTTGCATAGGTGTTCGTCTCATGCATCCGAGCTTTTTCCGCGTTGTCCGTATCTCAATCCAACACTCCTATGTCCTCCGGCAACCTCTTTTGTCTATTTTCGTCAGCGGGTGTTAAACTTTCTCGGAATGGACCGAGATTTGCCAAGCGGCCTTGCTACACCACCGGTAGACGCCTGTCAAGTTTCGTGTCATTTAGAGTCCGTTTGATACTCCAGCGGTTAACCGGGGATCCGTAAAGGCCTCGTGTGTGTTGCAGTGCAACACCCCTCCAAAGTGGCCCAATAACCCATCCAAACCCCCTGCATCCTCTCAGCCGTTCGATCACAATCGCGTGGCTGAAAACCGCACCTCATTTGGACTCTCCTAGCTCCCTCTACCTATAAATATGTGCCCCTCCCCGAAATTCGCGGACGAAACCCTAGTCTTCTGCCTCCTCGCGCCGACGGACACGTCTGCCCCTGCGCCGGACATGTCCGCGCCGCCGTTCCCGACGAATCCGCCACCGCTAGATCGACCTCTATCTCTCCTCCCACCGCGGCAGGCCTGCCTGGCCCGGATCGGGCCCGCGGGGTCCATCCGGCCGCCGCTGCCACCCGCGGACGGAGCCCCGCGTCACCGCCGCCCGGTCGCCGCTCCGTGCCGCCATCTCCGCCATCGCCTCGGTTTCGCTGCCGACCAAGCGCCGCCGCCCGCGTCAGGCTCCGCCGCCCGTCGACTTCGCGGGCATCCCGCGCCGCGTCGCTCCTTCTCGCCGCAGGCCCCACCGCCGCTCGCCGCAGTGTGCCACACTGCCGTCCGGTCTCGCCGCGAGGACTCCCCGCCGGCGTCGCTCCTCCCTTTCGCACGCTGTCGCCGGAGCTCGTGGGAGCCGGATCCACCCAAGGGTGGACGAGATCCACCAATTCCGGTATTCAAATGCCCGGATCGAACCGCCCCGCGCCATCCTGCTCTGTTCGATCCCGCGTTGACTTCCTCCGAAGATTGAATTTCTCTAAGTCCCCAGATCTGCAATATTTTGTGGCTCACTTCATCATGCCATAACTACACATCCGTAGCTCCGTTTCATGCGCATAAGATATCAAAATGTTCATCAGAATGTCCTCTTCATTTTGTTCCATTGCACCATGCTTGTTTGAGTCCATCTTGAAGCCCAAATTGTTGTTGCAAGAGTGCTATAAAATGTTAGGTGCTGTTTCTTAGCAGATCTTGAGCATTTGTCATTTTTGCCATGATTATTGGGTGCTGCATATGGTCATGAGTTCTACATGTGTTTTGGGATATGCCATGCCATCTTTACAGGGGTGTATGCCATGTATTTTTGTGATCAATGTGGTAACTAGCACAATCTTGCAAAGTAGATCTCGTGATGTTGCTGATTTCAGAGACTTAGAATTTCACTAAGTTTTTTCCCTGCTGTTATTTTTATGCAATGTATTCATGTTGCTACATAGTGATCCATGCTTCTTTTTAGTATGTTCAGTAAGGATGATTTGGACATATGGTTGTGCTCTATCCAACCATGTCCATGTTTGCATTTATGGAGTACCCTAGCATGACTCAATCTTGCTCCACTTTTGCTATAAAATGTTCCTGGCAGATTGCTTACGTGTTAATCAAATTTTGCCAAGGTTGTTGTAGTTGATCCATGCATGCTATGAGTTTGTTCTTGCTTTGGTTAGCTTCTTGAACATGTCTTCTTGCTGGTAATATGCTTAGCTTGTCATGCAATGCCTTGTGAGGACTGCATCAAGCTCGCAAAGAGGCCTTCGTAACTCTGTTTTTGCCATGTCTAGTTTTCTGCTAACTCTGAATCTGTTAACGAAACTTGCTATGTTTACATGGGTGCCATCATATCTTCTGATGCTTTTTGGCTTATAGTCAGTAAGGGACTTTTGTTATATTCTTTGAGTAGATTCATGCCATGCCTGGTATTGCTATGTTCTGATCCTGTAGCATGTTGTTATCTTTCTCTAAACATTTCTTCCTGATGTTAATTCCTGACATGTTATTTTCACTAAGTCTGTGATGTTGATATCCTTTGCACTTTTGCCATGCTTGTTTTAACCTGCTCTTTTGTGATTTAGCCATAGTTCAGTGTTCATCTTTTGTCAAGTATCTTGAGTAGATCACTTCCATGTCCTTTGTTGCTATGTTGGAGTGCAGTAGCTTAGTTTCTTGTTGCATTCTAGGTGGCATCATGCTGTACTCGCAGGATTGTGCCATTCTTGTTTTGCTTGCCATTTGCAAACCGTGCATCCGATTCCGATGATCTTTATATCGATTTCGACCGAAATCAACTCGTCTTTCTAGTGGCGCTCTTGGTTTGCCAAGTTGAGGCCTGGTTAAATCTTTCCTTTTTGAAGCCCGCATTTGCATTGCATATCACATCCCACATATCATACCATGTTTTGCATCATGTTGCTTGCGCGTTGCACCGTGGTTGATTGTGGTTTCCTTTGCTTGTGTTCTTGCCTTGGGTAGAGCTGGGAGACGATTACGTGATTGAGGAACCCGTTGAGTATGCTTTCGAGGATCAAGCTTTCGTCAACCTCTGAGAACTTTGCAGGTAAGATGACCATACCCTCGAAATCACTTCTATCTTTGCTTGCTAGTTGCTCACTATTTTGCTATGATGCAATACCTACCACTTGCTATATCATGCCTCCCATATTGCCATGTCAAACCTCTAACCCACCATGTCCTAGCAAACCGCTTTTGCTCAGCCCCTCTTATAGCGTTGCTAGTTGAAGGTGAAGCTGGAGTTTGTTCCATGTTTGGAACATGGATATGTTGGGATATCACAATACCTCTTATTTAATTAATGCATCTATATACTTGGTAAAGGGTGGAAGGCTCGGCCTTATGCCTGGTGTTTTGTTCCACTCTTGCCGCCCTAGTTTCCGTCATACCAGTGTTATGTTCCTTGATTTTGCGTTCCTTACACGGTTGTGTGTTATGGGGACCCCTTGATAGTTCGCTTTTAATAAAACTCCTCCAGCAAGGCCCAACCTTGGTTTTACCATTTGCGTCACCACCACCTACCCTTCCGTCGGGTCGGCCAGCCCGAGGGTCATCTTTATTTAAGCCCCCCCCCGGGCCAGTGCTTGCCTAAGTGTTGGTCCGAACCGAGTAGACTGTGGGGCCACCTCGGAGAAACTTGAGGTTTGGTTTTACTCGTAGGATGTCTCATCTGGTGTTGCCCTCTGAACGAGATATGTGAAGCTCCTATCGGGATGTCGGCGCATCGGGCGGTCTTGCTGGTCTTGTTTTCCCATTGTCAAAATGTCTTGTAACCGGGATTCCGAGTCTGATCGGGTCTTCCTGGGAGAAGGAATATCCTTCGTTGACCGTAAGAGCCTGTGATGGGCTAAGTTGGGACACCCCTGCAGGGTTTTGAACTTTCAAAAGCCGTGCCCACGGTTATGGGTAGATGGGAATTTGTTAATTTCCGGTTGTAGAGAACTTGACACTTAACTTAATGAAAATGCATCAACCACGTATGTAACATGGTTTTGGAGTTATGTTTGAACGTAAGTAGTTTCAGGATCACTTCTAGTTCACGACCGTGCTATGCTTCTCTTCTCGCTCTTATTTGCGTATGTTAGCCACAATATATGCTAGTGCTTGCTGCAGCACCACCTCACTACCCTTTCCTACCCATAAGCTTAAATAGTCTTGATCTCACGGGTGTGAGATTGCTGAGTCCTCGTGGCTCACAGATACTTCCAAAACATTTGCAGGTGCTGATGATACCAGTTCTGGTGACACAACCCAGCTCAAGTGGGATCTCGATGAAGATCGTGTTCGTTGTGTTGTTTCGTTTCCAGTTGATCAGTAGTGGAGCCCAGTAGGGGCAATTGGGGAACTATTGCATTAGGGGTTGTCTTTCTTTATTTGTGTAACACCCCGGATGTAACTTTCCCAATTGTACTCCAACTCTTGCCGTTTCCGGGGTTAAGTTATTTTATTTTCTCGGGTTCGGGTCTTTGTCTCCGTGTGTTGTTATCGTTGTCATGCATCTCATATCATGTCATCATGTGCATTGCATTTGCATACGTGTTTGTCTCATGCATTCGAGCTTTTTCCCCATTGTCCGTTTTGCATTCCGGCGCTTCGTTCTCCTCCAGTGGCCATTTCTAGCTTTCTTTCGTGTGTGGGGACTAAACATTTCCGGATTGGGCCGAGACTTGCCAAGCGTCCTTGGTTTACTACCGGTAGACCGCCTGTCAAGTTTCGTATCATTTGGACTTCGTTTGATACTCCAACGGTTAACCGAGGGACCGAAAAGGCCTCGTGTGTGTTGCAGCCCAACACCCCTCCAATTTGGCCCAAAACCCACCTAACTCTATCCATCATCTAGAGCGTTTGATCACGATCGCGTGGCCGAAAACCGCACCTCATTTGGACTCTCCTAGCTCCTCCTTTGCCTATAAATAGGTCCCCCTCGAAATGTCCCGGATCCCCTCTCCCCGAAACCCTAAATCGCCCCCGCGCCGCGCCGGACATTGTCCGACCCGGCCTGACATAGCCGCCGCCCCACTCCGAAGCCGCCACGTGGCAGCCGCCACCTCCCACCGCCGCCGGCCCGCCCGGCCCAAGCGAGGCCCCCGCGGCCCAGCTGCCGCCGCCGCCTCGCCCCGCGCCCCGCGCCGCTGCCTCGCCCAGCTGCCGCCGCCGCCGCCTCGCCCGGCCGCTGCCTCCGGCCACCGCCGCCGCGTCCGTGCCCGCCGCCACCAAATGCCGCCGCCGCCCCGCCGCCTCTCCGGCTCCCCGCCAGCCGGATCCGGCGAGATCCGGCCCGGGAGCACCTCGCCGCCGTCTTCCCGCTCCGCGAGCTCCGTCAACTCCAGCGTGAACAGTGCGCGCTCCGCCATCCTCGGATTCCGTGCCGAGTCAAACCCTAGATCCGGTGGTAAATTTCGTCTAAGTCCCGAAAATCTCAGTCCATGTGCTCATGTTCACGGCTCCGTAACTTTGCATCCGTAGCTCCGATTCATGCATATAGCATATCAAAATGTTCATCTCAGATAGTACATCATTTCATTCCATTGCATCATTTTCATTTGAGTTCATCTTGATGCCCGAAATGCTGTTAGAGGAGGCTACTTGAGTTAATTGTCAGATCTTCTCCTCCATTTAGCTTTTTGTCATTTTTTCCATGTTTAATGTGTGCATGATATGCCCTGATGCTCTACATGTGTTTTCTTAAGGGTTTTGTCATCTTTCTAGAGGTGCAACCCATGTATTTTTGTGATGTGTGTGGTGACTTGTGAAAGCTTGCAAAGTGGTGCACTTAGTAATTCTGTTTTCAGGGACTTAGTAATTTCACTAAGTCCTGGAGCTGTTTATCTCATGATGCCATATGTTCATGTTGTTTCCTAGTGATCCGTGCCTCTTTTGAGGATGATCAGTAAGGATGTTTTGTTAATCTTGTAGTGCTCTATCCATCCATGTCTTTGTTTAAAATTATGGAGCACTCTAGCTTGAGTCAATCGAGCTCTATTTTTGCTACTTTGTGAATCTGGGCAGATTGTCAGCTTGTTTGCAATTTTGCCGATGATGTTGTATTTGATCCTTGCATGCTATGCTATTGTTCTTGCCATGTCTAGCTTGAATTTTGTGCCTTCTTGATGGGTGTATGCTTGTCTTGCCATGACTTGCAACGTAGTGAGTGCATCGAGCTCGTAAACATGCCTACTTGAGTTATATTTCAGCATGTGCCAGTTTTCACAAAGTCTGAAAACTGATTATGTTTTTGCTATGTTCACATGCTTGCAATTGTATTTTCTGATCCCTTTTGGCTCAAGGTCACTAAGGGACTTTTGTTAAGCTCTTTGAGTAGCTCCATGCCATGCTTTACTTTGCCATGTTCAGGTCATGTAGCATGAAGTTTTGTTGCTCCGAAGAGGGCTACCTGATGTGAAATTCCAGACAAGTGTTAATTTCACTAAGTCTGAGATCTGTTTGCCATATGCATTTTTGCCATGCTTGGTTTAACCTGTTAATGGATGAATTGGCCGTAGCTCAGTGCTAGACTTTTGTTAAGCATCTTGTGTGCATCCCTGCCATGTATTTTTTTGTCATGTTTGGGTGCTATAGCATGTTCATTTTGTTGCATTTAGATGCCTACTTGCTGTAAATCGCAAACCGGTGTCATTTTTGAATCGCTTGCCATTTCCAAACCGCAACTCCGATTCCGGCGTTCTTTATATCGTTTTCAAGCGATTTCATCTCATCTTTCCAGTGGCACACTTGTATTTCCAAGTTGATTCCAGGTTCATGCATTTCCTGTCATATCTTGCATTTTGCATCCCGCATCGCATTCCGCATAGCATATCATCATTGCATCATATTGCTTGGTCTTGCACGTGGTTGATTGTATCCTTGTTGCTTGTTTGTCTTTTTTGGGTAGAACCGGGAGAAGAGTTCACTAACAAGGAGCCCGTTGAGTTTGCTTTCGAGGATCCACTCAACTCTGACAACTGTGCAGCAAGATGATCATACCCTCGAAATCACTACTATCTTTGCTATGCTAGTTTACTCGCTCTTTTGCTATGCCAATGCTACGATGCCTACCACTTGCTTGCAAGCCTCCCAAATTGCCAAGTCAAACCTCTAACCCACCATGTCCTAGCAAACCGTTAATTGGCTATCTTACCGCTTTGCTCAGCCCCTCTTATAGCGTTGCTAGTTGCAGGTGAAGATTGAAGGCCGTTCCTTGTTGGAACATTTATTTAATTGTTGGGATATCATTATATTATCTTGTTATCTTAATGCATCTATATACTTGGTAAAGGGTGGAAGGCTCGGCCTCTCGCCTCGTGTTTTGTTCCACTCTTGCCGCCCTAGTTTCCGTCATATCGGTGTTATGTTCCCGGATTTTGCGTTCCTTACGTGGTTGGGTTATAATGGGAACCCCTTGATATCTCGCCTTGATTAAAGCTTTTCCAGCAATGCCCAACCTTGGTTTTACCATTTTCCACCTAGCCTTTTCTTTCCCTTGGGTTCTGCAGACTCAAGGGTCATCATTATTTTAACCCCCCAACCGGGCCGGTGCTCCTCTGAGTGTTGGTCCAACCTGTCAGCCGCCGGTGGCTACCAGGGGCAACTCTGGGCTGGCCTACCGAAAGTTTAGACAATATGAGTGTGCCCTGAGACAGAGTGTGTAGCTCCCATCGGGATTTGTTGGCACATTCGGGCGGTGTTGCTGGATTTCTTTTAACCTGTCGAAGTGTCTTGAAGAACCGAGATACCGAGTCTGATCGGAACGTCCTGGGAGGAGGTCTATTCCTTCATTGACCGTGAGAGCTTGTCATGGGCTAAGTTGGGACTCCGCTGCAGGGATTGAACTTTCGAAAGCCGTGCCCGCGGTTATGGCCAGATGGGAATTTGTTAATGTCCGGTTGTAGATAACTTGAACTTTAATTAATTAAAATGAATCAACTGAGTGTGTTACCGTGATGGCCTCTTCTCGGTGGAGTCCGGGAACTGGACACGGTGTTGGAGTAATGTTTGCGCAGGTTGCTCTCTAGTTTCACGCTCGCACTTTGCCTCCTCTTCTCGCTCTCTTTTGCGAATAAGTTAGCCACCATACTTGCTAGTCTCTTGCTGTAGCTCCTCTCATATTTTACCCTGCCTTACCTATAAGCTTAAATAGTCTTGATCGCGAGGGTGTGAGATTGCTGAGTCCCTGTGGCTCACAAATTACTATTACACCAGATGCAGGGCCTGATGATTCCGCTCCAGGAGACGCGTATGAGCTCAAGTGGGAGTTCGATGAAGACTCTCAACGTTCCTTTCCCGATGATCAGTAGTGGTGCCCAGTTGGGGGTGATTGGGACCGTCGTCGCATGTTGGGTTATCTTTTATTTTGGCACCGTAGTCAGGCCATGAGTGTTTGGATGATGTAATGTTATTTATGTACTTGATTGACGTGGCGAGTGTAAGCCAACTATGTTATCTCCCCTTTATTATTTATATTACATGGGATGTTGTGAAGATTGCCTAACTTGCGACATATGCCTTCAATGCGTTTATGTCTCTAAGTCGTGCCTCGACACGTGGGAGCTATAGTCGCATCGAGGGTGTTACAAGTTGGTATCAAAGCCTTCCCCGACCTTAGGAGCCCCATTGCTTGATCGTTTTTAGCGGCCGAGTTGTGTCTAGAAAAATGTTTTGAGTCATTTAGGAATTATATATCGGAGAGTTTAGGAATTCTTTTTACTTCCCAGTCTCCTCATCGCTCTGGTAAGGCATCCTGACGTAGAGTTTTGACTCTTCTCTTCTCACTAAATTTTTTTTTAGGATCACGCGGGTATCTTGGAATCGTTCCGATGGTTTTATGATGAGAACATTGACTTGGTGCCTCCTGTCAGGGGTTTAGTGGAAGTGTCCCGGGGAGTTGAGCTCTGAGGTGTTGTCATCATAATTTTATCGTTGCAGTTTTTGAATACCTGAGTTTAGTACGCCGACATCGAAAATCTCTTTTATGCAGTTCGTTGGTGAGATAACCTCGACGCCACCCAGTACTGGGGCGGGAGTTCGGGAGTATCGCCATAACTTGTATAACGGATGCTTTTCGAAGGTTGAGGTAGATGGTTTCCGAAGGTTTCTTGGTTATGTGTTGAAGGATGGATACAGCTGGTTGTAGGATTTGCTAGTTTGGGTGAGATATTATGCTTCCCCTGTATCCCCAACACCTGATTGCATAACCGGAAAGGTTCGGGAGTTTCATAGGTGGGAATTCTAGTAGCTCTAGCTCTTCTTCCACGGATATTGGTTTGAGAATGGGATTTCTTACCAATTATTCGTTCTTGATCCATACCTTGTTGATTTATTTCTCTACCTTAATTCTAAGTGGCTTCCCAATTTATGGAGATGTGACCATTTCAAGAGGAATGCATTCGTTCATTTTGTTCGGATGTGAAGACCATATGTTGCAATTTTCATTCCATTGGATTCAGCTTCAATATTTGTCTGTCAATGTGCTAATGGATATCAACCTCTTCAGGATGGCTCCTCCAACACGCACGACTCCGAATCCTGATCCGCCTCCACCTCCACCTCCTCCAGAGGCATGGCAAGTTGTGATGGCCGCAACCAATGCAAACACACAGTTGATCATGCAAATTCTTCAAGAGCGCAATCAAGGCAACCAAGGGAATCAAGGCAGCAATCAGAATCACTTTGCTACACTCAACCAGTTCCTTGCTAACGGGCCTAAGACTTTCAGCAATTGTGTTGAAGCAACCGATGCTGACGATTGGCTAGTGGATCTGTGCAAGCATTTCGAGTGCAGTAACGTCAGGCCTAAGGACTTTGTCAAGTTCGTTCTCCTTCCAACTCAAAGATCAAGATGCAGAATGGTTCCAGCAGTACAAGGACTCCACAGATGGACGTGTTATCACTTGGGATGATTTCCGTTGAGATTTCCGAGCTCATCATATTCCTCAGAGCATGGTTGAAAGCAAGCGTGAGGAATTCCGCAATCTGAAGCAAGGCTCTTTGTCTGTCTATGACTACAACAAGTTGTTTTAGAAGCTCGCCCGCTTTGCCAAGCAGGACGTCCCTGATGAGAAGAGCATGATATATCAGTTCAGGGGTGGTCTCAGAGAAGAAATTCAGCTCGCTCTTGTTCTCTTTGAGCCCTTGAGATACGATGAGTTCTACAACATGGCACTGAAGCAAGAGGGTGCTCAGTTGAGGTGTGATGCTTCCAAGAAGCGAGTCAGAGACGTTACTCCTTCTTCCTCGACTCAAGTGGCCAAGCAACAGAAGTATTGGCTTCCTCCTCCTCCGTTTCGTCAGCCATTTCAGCAGAAGAGTAAAGGTGGCAGTGGTTCTTCCCACCCACCCAACCCTGGCTTTCAGAACAAGACTTCGTCTCAAGCTCCAAGATCGAGTGCTCCGTATGACCGTCCGCTTTCAGAGGTCACGTGCAACAAGTGCCAACAGAAGGGTCACTATGACAAAAAGTGTTTCAACCAGAGGTGTTTTCCTCCTCCTCCTGTCAGATCGGCAAGTACAGCTGTGGTCAAGCATAACCCCAAGTACGCCAAGGTCAATATGGTGAATGCAGCTCAGGCAGAGGACTCGTCAGATGTGATCATTGGTAACCTTCCTGTTAACGATATTCCAGCTAAAGTTCTTTTTGACACTGGTTGGTTTTCACAAGTTATGCATAAGCCATTAGCAGTCGTCTCTCCGGGTAGATGCTTGCTTGCTAACTACGAAGTTTCGGATATTTCTATCTCGATGGGTGATTTCAAGTTTCTGGCTTCTCCAATGGTTCTTGGTAACTCGGATATTGATCTTATTCTCAGAATGGATTGGCTTTCTAAGCACAAGGCTCAGCTTGATTGTGCAGCCAGGCAGATTCAATTGACTCATTCGTCTGAGGATGTAATTGTCTTTGCCACTCGGGATAATACCATCCGTCTGTTTTCTCTCAATTAAAGGGGTGAATTGGATGCTATCTCTCAAATTCCAGTCGTTTGCGAATATCAAGACGTCTTTCCAGAAGAGCTTCCAGGAATGCCTCCGCACCGGCCAGTTGAATTCGTTATTGATCTTGAGCCTGGCACGGAACCTGTGTGCAAACGTCCTTACAAGCTCGGACCTGAAGAGTTGAAGGAGCTGAAGAAGAAACTCGATATTCAAGAGAAAATGGGTCTCATCCAGCCTAGTTCTTCTCCGTGGGGTTGTGGTGTTCTTCTTGTGAAGAAGAAGGATGGAACAGACCGACTTTGTGTTGATTACCGTCCAGTGAACAAGAAGACCATCAAGAACAAGTATCCACTTCCCAACAACAATGAGCTATTCGAACAACTCAAAGGTGCCCAAGTATTCTCCAAGCTTGATCTCCGTATGGGTTATCATCAGATTCGAATCCGTGAGCAAGATATTTCCCAAGACGGCTTTCAGGACAAGCTTTGGTTCATATGAATACACAGTCATGTCTTTTGGCCTCGTCAACGCTCCTCCGACGTTCTCTCGCATGATGAACTTCATCTTCAATGCCTACACCAATGACTTCGTTTTGGTCTATCTTGACGACATTCTGGTTTTCTCGAAGAACAACGAAGATCATGCCAAGCACTTGCGTTTGGTTCTTGATAAGCTCAGGGAACATCAGTTCTACACCAAGTTCTCCAAGTGTGAATTTTGGCTCGATGAGGTTTTTTATCTTGGTCATATCATCTCTGCCAAGGGCATTGCCGTGAATCCTGAGAAGGTGTCTGCAATTGTGAATTGGGAACCTCCTCAGAATGTGAAGCAACTCCGCAGCTTCCTCGGTCTCGCAAGTTATTGCCGAAGATTCGTTGAAAACTTTTCTAAGATCGCGAAGCCTCTCTCTAATCTTCTCCAGAAGCACGTCAAGTATGTTTGGTCTCCAGAGTGTGACATTGCTTTCAACACTTTGAAAGAGAAATTGATCACTGCTCAAGTTCTGACTCCGCCTGATGAATCCAAGCCGTACGAGGTCTTTTGTGATGCCTCTCTCCAAGGTCTTGGCGCAGTATTGATGCAAGCGAAGAAAGTTGTTGCTTATACATCTCGCCAGTTGAAGCCTAATGAGAAGAACTACCCCACTCAGGATCTCGAGTTGGCGGCAGTTGTGCATGCTCTTTTGACTTGGAGACATCTTCTATTGGGAAGAAAAGTGGACATTTTCACTGATCACAAGAGTCTCAAGTACATCTTCACTCAGCCTAATCTCAACCTCAGGCAAACTCGATGGGTCGAAATGATTCAAGAGTATAATCCGAGTATCGAGTACACTCCAGGCAAGGCTAATGTGATTGCTGACGCATTGAGCAGGAAAGCTTACTGCAACAGTCTGATTCTTAAGCCTTATCAACCCGAGCTTTGTGAAGCTTTCCGCAAACTTAATCTGCAAGTTGTTCCTCAAGGTTTCCTCGCCAACCTTTTAGTCTCTCCTACCTTGGAAGACCAGATTCGCCAAGCTCAGCTTCTTGATGCTATGGTGAAAAAGGTGCAGATTGGGATTGCCAAGAGTCAGTCCAAGTACAAGTGCTACCGCCTTGACGACAAGGATACTCTCTTCTTCGAGGATCGTATTGTTGTACCCAAAGGTGACCTTCGTAAAGTGATCATGAACAAGGCTCACAATTCTCTCCTCTCCATCCACCCTGGGAGCACGAAGATGTATCAGGACCTTAAACAGGCTTATTGGTGGACTCGAATGAAGCGCGAGATTGCTCAATTCGTGAATGAATGTGATGTCTGCAGAAGAGTGAAGGCAGAACACCAAAGGCCAGCAGGTCTCCTCCAACCTCTTGCCATTCTAGAATGGAAGTTTGACCACATTGAAATGGACATCGTGACTGGGTTTCCAAAGTCCAAGCGTGGCAATGATGCTATATTCGTTGTCATCGACAAACTCACCAAAGTGGCTCACTTTCTGCCTGTCAAAGAGTCGATCACTGCAGCTCAATTGGCGGAACTCTATACCTCCCGTATTGTCTCTCTGCACGGTATTCCTCAAGTGATCTCTTCAGACCGTGGCAGCATCTTTACCTCAAAGTTTTGGGATTCTTTTCAGAAGGCCATGTGCACGAACATCCGCTTCAGCACAGCTTTCCAACCTCAAACTAGCGGTCAAGTCGAGCGTGTCAACCAAATTCTTGAAGATATGCTTAGGGCTTGTGTGATCGCCTTCGGCATGAAGTGGGATGATTGTCTTCCTTATGCTGAATTCTCCTACAACAACAGTTTTCAAGCAAGTTCGGGCAAGGCCCCATTTGAAATTTTGTATGGCAGGAAGTGTCGTACCCCTCTCAACTGGTCTGAAACCGGTGAACGTCAGCTTTTGGGTAATGACTTAATCACAGAGGCAGAAGAAATGTGCAAAGTGATTCGTGATAACCTCAAAGCAGCCCAATCCTGCCAGAAGAGATACTATGATAGTAAGCACCGTGATTTGGCTTTCGAGATCGGAGATCATGTTTACCTCCGTGTCTCTCCTATGAAAGGTACTCGTCGCTTCGGTATCAAAGGGAAGCTTGCCCCTAGATACGTGGGACCTTTCAAGATTGTCAGCAAGAGAGGCGACCTCGCCAATCAACTCGAGCTTCCTTCAAACTTTGCAAATGTTCATGACGTGTTCCATGTCTCTCAGCTTCGAAAGTGCTTCAAGACTCCTGGCCGCACCGTCAACTTCGAGTACATTGAGCTCCAAGAAGATCTCTCTTATCATGAGCACCCAGTTGCTATTCTTGAAGAGACTGAACGCAAGACTCGCAACAAGTCAATCAAATTTCTCAAAGTCAAGTGGTCACACCATTCCGACCGTGAAGCTACCTGGGAATGCGAGGATCACCTCTGTTCTGAGTACCCGGCATTCTTTCAGTCCTAGATCTCGGGACGAGATCCTTTCGTAGTGGTGGAGTGTTGTAACACCCCGGATGTAACTTTCCCAACTGTACTCCAACTCTTGCCGTTTCTGGCGTTAAGTTATTTTATTTTCTCAGGTTCGGGCCTTTGTCTCCATGTGTTGTTATCGTTTGCATGCATCTCATATCATGTCATCATGTGCATTGCATTTGCATACGTGTTCGTCTCATGCATTCGAGCTTTTTCCCCGTTATCCGTTTTGCATTCCAGCGCTTCGTTCTCCTCCGATGGCCATTTCTAGCTTTCTTTCGTGTGTGGGGATTAAACATTTCCGGATTGGGCCGAGACTTGCCAAGCGTCCTTGGTTTACTACCGGTAGACCGCCTGTCAAGTTTCGTATCATTTGGACTTCGTTTGATACTCCAACGGTTAACCGAGGGACCGAAAAAGCCTCGTGTGTGTTGTAGCCTAACACCCCTCCAATTTGGCCCAAAACCCACCTAACTCTGCTACATCATCTAGAGCGTTCTATCACGATCGCGTGGCCGAAAACCGCACCTCATTTGGACTCTCCTAGCTCCTCCTATGCCTATAAATAGGTCCCCCTCGAAATGTCCCGGATCCCCTCTCCCCGAAACCCTAAATCACCCCCGCGCCGCGCCGGACATTGTCCGACCCGGCCGGACATAGCCGCCGCCCCACTCCGAAGCTGCCACGTGGCAGCCGCCACCTCCCACCGCTGCCGGCCCGCCCGGCCCAGGCGAGGCCCCCGCGGCCCAGCTGCCGCCGCCGCCTCGCCCGGCCGCTTCCTCCGGCCGCCGTCGCCGCCGCGTCCGAGCCCGCCGCCACCAACCGCCGCCGCCATGCCGTGGCCGCCGTCCCGCCGCCTCTCCGGCTCCCCGCAGGCCGGATCCGGCGAGATCCGGCCCGGGAGCACCTCGCTGCCGTCTTCCCGCTCCGGCGAGCTCCGTCAACTCCGGCGTGAACATCCTCGGATTCCGTGTCGGGTCAAACCCTAGATCCGGTGGTAAATTTCGTCTAAGTCCCGAAAATCTCAGTCCATGTGCTCATGTTCACAGCTCCGTAACTTTGCACCCATAGCTCCGATTCATGCATATAGCATATCAAAATGTTCATCTCAGAGAGTACATCATTTCATTCCATTGCATCATTTTCATTTGAGTTCATCTTGATGCCCAAAATGCTGTTAGAAGAGGCTACTTGAGTTAATTGTCAGATCTGCTCCTCCATTTAGCTTTTTGTCATTTTTGCCATGTTTAATGTGTGCATGATATGCCCTGATGATCTACATGTGTTTTGTTAAGGGTTTTGTCATTTTTCCAGAGGTGCAACCCATGTATTTTTGTGATGTGTGTGGTGACTTGTGCAAGCTTGCAAAGTGGTGCACTTAGTAATTCTGTTTCAGGGACTTAGTAATTTCACTAAGTCCTGGAGCTGTTTATCTCATGATGCCATATGTTCATGTTGTTTCCTAGTGATATGTGCCTCTTTTGAGGATGATGATTAAGGATGTTTTGTTAATATTGTAGTGCTCTATCCATCCATGTCTTTGTTTGCAATTATGGAGCACTCTAGCTTGAGTCAATCGAGCTCTATTTTTGCTACTTTGTGAATCTGGAAAGATTGTCAACTTGTTTGCAATTTTGCCGATGATGTTGTAGTTGATCCGTGCAAGCTATGCTATTGTTCTTGCCATGTCTAGTTTGCATTTTGTGCCTTCTTGATGGGTGTATGCTTGTCTTGCCATGACTTGCACCGTAGTGAGTGCATCGAGCTCGTAAACATGCCTACTTGAGTTATATTTCAGCATGTGCCAGTTTTTGCTATGTTCACATGCTTGCTATTTTATTTTTTGATCCCTTTTGGCTCAATGTCACTAAGGGACTTTTGTTAAGCTCTTTGGGTAGCTCCATGCCATGATTTACTTTGCCATGTTCAGGTCCTGTAGCATGTAGTTTTGTTCCTCCGAAGAGGGCTACCTGATCTGAAATTCCAGACAAGAATTAATTTCACTAAGTCTGAGATCTGTTTGCCATATGCATTTTTGCCATGCTTGTTTGAACCTGTTAATGGATGAATTGGCCGTAGCTCAGTGCTGGACTTTTGTTAAGCATCTTGTGTTCATCCCTTCCATGTATTTTGTTGTCATGTTTGGGTTCTGTAGCACGTTCATTTCGTTGCATTTAGATGCCTACTTGCTACAAATCGCAGACCGGTGTCATTTTTGAATCGCTTGCCATTTCCAAACCGCAACTCCGATTCCGGCGTTCTTTATATTGTTTTCAAGCGATTTCGTCTCATCTTTCCAGTGGCACCCTTGGATTTCCATGTTGATTCCAGGTTCATGCATTTCCAGTCATATCTTGCATTTTGCATCCCGCGTCGCATTCCGCATAGCATATCATCATTGCATCATATTGCTTGGTCTTGCACGTGGTTGATTGTATCCTTGTTGCTTGTTTGTCTTGTTTGGGTAGAGCCGGGAGATGAGTTCACTAACGAGGAGCCCGTTGAGTTTGCTTTCGAGGATCCAGTCAACTCTGACAACTGTGCAGGCAAGATGATCATACCCTCGAAATCACTACTATCTTTGCTATGCTAGTTTGCTCGCTCTTTTGCTATGCCAATGCTACGATGCCTACCACTTGCTTGCAAGCCTCCCAAATTGCCATGTCAAACTTCTAACCCACCATGTCCTAGCAAACCATTGATTGGCTAGGTTACCGCTTTGCTCAGCCCCTCTTATAGCGTTGCTAGTTGCAGGTGAAGATTGAAGGTCGTTCCTTGTTGGAACATTTATTTACTTGTTGGGATATCATTATATTATCTTGTTATCTTAATGCATCTATATACTTGGTAAAGGGTGGAAGGCTCGGCCTCTCGCCTAGTGTTTTGTTCCACTCTTGCCGCCCTAGTTTCCGTCATATCGGTGTTATGTTCCCGGATTTTGCGTTCCTTACGCGGTTGGGTTATAATGGGAACCCCTTGATATCTCGCCTTGATTAAAGCTTTTCCAGCAATGCCCAACCTTGGTTTTACCATTTTCCACCTAGCCTTTTCTTTCCCTTGGGTTCTGCAGACTCAAGGGTCATCATTATTTTAACCCCCCCCCCCCCGGGCCAGTGCTCCTCTAAGTGTTGGTCCAACCTGTCAGCCGCCGGTGGCTACCAGGGGCAACTCTGGGCTGCCCTACCGGAAGTTTAGACAATCTGAGTGTGCCCTGAGAAAGAGATATGTGCAGCTCCTATCGGGATTTGTCGGCACATTCGGGCGGTGTTGCTGGATTTGTTTTAACCTGTCGAAGTGTCTTGAAGAACCGAGATACCGAGTCTGATCGGATCGTCTTGGGAGGAGGTCTATTCCTTCGTTGACCGTGAGAGCTTGTCATGGGCTAAGTTGGGACTCCCCTGCAGGGATTGAACTTTCGAAAGCCGTGCCCGCGGTTACAGGCAGATGGGAATTTGTTAATGTCCGGTTGTAGATAACTTGAACCTTAATTAATTAAAATGAATCAACTGAGTGTGTTACCGTGATGGCCTCTTCTCGGTGGAGTCCGGGAAGTGGACACGGTGTTGGAGTAATGTTTGCGCAGGTTGCTCTCTAGTTTCACGCTCGCGCTTTGCCTCCTCTTCTCGCTCTCTTTTGCGAATAAGTTAGCCACCATACTTGCTAGTCGCTTGCTGTAGCTCCTCTCATATTTTACCCTGCCTTACCTATAAGCTTAAATAGTCTTGATCGCGAGGGTGCGAGATTGCTGAGTCCCTGTGGCTCACAGATTACTATTACACCAGATGCAGGGCTTGATGATTCCGCTCCAGGAGACGCGTATGAGCTCAAGTGGGAGTTCGACTGTGGCGACCCGACCCGAATGGATCAAGTCTACTGAGCTCCGGTGTCATCCCTGGATCAGTAATGCTGACACCACACAGTACAGCGAAGGATTTATAGCAGAGTGGCAATCACACACTTATTACATCGATGTCTCAAAGAGAACTTATTACAATAAATATGGCTTAAGGCCATCTAATAACGATAACAGCGGAAGACTCGGAAGATAAATGGGTCCATCAACTCCAGCGGCATCACTGAGTATAGAACCACGACCTAAAAACACCTTACTCATCGTCTGAAAAGTCTGCAACATGAGAAGTTGCAGCCCGAAAACGGGTCAGCACATGGAATATGCTGGCAATGTAACACATAGAGAGTAATGGAATGAAACAGCTATACTATATGCATCTATGGCTAGTGGAAAGCTCTATGGTTACAGTTTTGCGTAAAGCCAGTTTTTCCCTACTGCAAAGGAATAAATTTATTTAACTATCATGGTAGTTGTTAAACATCGAGAATGGTTGACAGCATTCCGATCCCAATTAAGTGAACAATTAAAACCCAACAACATTAATTAGAGTAACGTGATGAGATTCACATGATATTCAAGTACTAGATACTCAAGTTGTCCATAACCGGGGACACGGCTAATCATGATTAGTTTGTACACTCTGCAGAGGTTTGCGCACTTTTCCCCACAAGACTCGATCGCCTCCGTTTGGTTTCTCGCACTACATGGTGTTTGAGAAGACGGATGACCGAGACATAGTCTTTCAGAAGCGCTAGCACCTTACGATCCGGTAGACCATACCACCTATAACCCCTATATCTGCTAGTCTACCACTATAAGAGTTCGCGCGACTTAGTCAACTATGCCAGAGCCCATAATGGCTTGTGGCTGCACACGGAAGTTACTAGCATGAATGATCTTATGATCCCTTTGAGCCTGGGTGGCGGTCCAAAATAAAACAGGCAAGTCCTGATAGACATCAGGTGCCTCAATCCACCCAGATGTGTGTTTAAGTTGCCACCTTAGATAAACCATTAAAATTATCAACTCACATCTGTCATGGATATCACTCACCCTATCCACGTCTACTAGCATAGCATGGCATAATAAACAAATGCAGAAGTAACTCCCAAAGGTTTCATAATAAACAGGTAATAGGTACTACCTCATCTACTTCCCGTCCCACAATTTAATTAGATCGTAATCATGCAAGGTGAGAGGATTGATCTAATGCAATAAAACATGGGTTGTAGAAAAGGTATGATCAAAGTGTTACTTGCCTTGCTGATGATCCGCAAGACCAAGGGTTTCGAAGTAACAAGCGGCGCAATCCGGGTGATCTATCGCAGACAAACAACAAGCACACAATAAGTACTCATCTAATGCACAGGTAAAACTCGAACAAGAGAACGAACCAGAAAGTTCAACTTAAGAACTCCGGTTGCAAAGAAAGAACGAACCGAACAAACGACGGAAAAACAAACGGCGGAAGAAAACAACTCGGTTCTAGCAAATGGAAACTAGGTCAAATTTTACTGTAGCAAAGGCTTGTTCATGTTGATTAGACGGAACGGCGGTTTCGAGACGAATCTCCAGGCGATTGAATCACCTGATTCCGATAAACGAGCGAGAAGAAAGACTAGAACGAAGATCGGATCTGAGATCACGATCGCGGAATAAATCCGACGAAAAGAAAGATACGAAGAACGATTAAACGAACGGACGTTCGTTAACCGAGAAAGAATCGGTGATCACGTTCGTTAAGACGAACGGTCCGAAAGAAGAACGAAAACCGATCTAGGGTTTTCGGAAAAGAAACCGAAAAAGAAACGAAAAACCGATCTAGGGTTTCGGAAGAAAACCGAAACAAAAACCGGAAAAGAAAACGGAAAAGAAAACTGGAACGGTTTCTAAAATAAAAACCGAACCAAGGCAAGGGTGGCGCGGCGCGGCTACCTCGACGAGGCTCCGGCAAGGGGCTCCGGCGGCGGTGGGATGCAAAGGCGGCGGCGGCGGCTAGGCGGCGCGGCGGCTAGGGCGGTGGCGGCGGCTAGGCGGCGGCGGCGCTAGGGCGGCGGAGGCGGCAGCTAGGCGGCGGGGCTGGCGCGCGGCTCGGGGCAGGAGGCGGCGGTGGTTGCGGCTTGGGGTGGAGAGAGGGGGGTGTGCTTGGGTATTTATATAGGATGGGGGGTGTTGCTTGGGGAGGGGGCAAGCAAGGGGCGGCGGCGGTGGAGTCCGATCCGGACTCGGAGGCGGCGGCGGCTGGCGCTGGCGCGCAGGGCGGCTGGCGGCTGGGCCGGCTGGCTAGGCCCTTGGCCCAGGCGGGGCGCTGGCTCCTTTTTTTTAAATAATAATTCCGCGCGCAGAAAAACAAAGAAAAAGAAAACTAAACGAACTCCAAAATTTCTAAAGTAAATTTTCCCCGACTCCTAAAAATGAGCCGAACAAAATGAACTTTTCTCCGGGCCTAAAATGCAATTTTTGAAAACGCGCATTTTTCCCTATCCAAATAAAATGCAAATAAAACTCCAGAAAACCAAAATTTGATTTATTCATTAAATCTTCATTTTCTCCTAACATTGGGAAAGTCATATTATTCCCTCTCTCATTTTTGATATTGGAAAAATAATTGAAGACAAAATAAATAAATCAAATGATCCTCTTTTCAAATTTGAGAAAACTCTCAAATATGAAAATAACGAAATCTCCAACTCTCTCCGAAGGTCCTTGAGTTGCGTGAAATTTCTAGGATCAACCAAAATGCAAGAAAATATGCTATGCATGATGATCTAGTGTATAACATTCCAAATTGCAAAATTTGGGATGTTACAAACCTACCCCCCTTAAGATGAATCTCGCCCTCGAGATTCGGGTTGGCTAGAAAATAGGTTAGGGTGGTCCTTGAGAAAATCTTCTTCTCTTTCCCAGGTGGCTTCATCCTCTGAGTGGTGGTTCCACTGAACTTTGCAAAACTTGGTAACTTTGCTGCGGGTAACTCTGCTGGCAAACTCGAGAATCTTGACTGGCTTCTCCTCATACGTTAAGTCATCCTTCAACTAAATCGCTTCAAGTGGCACGGTATCTCTTAGCGGTACCTCCGCCATCTCGGCATGACATTTCTTCAGCTGAGAAACATGGAATACATCATGAACTCCTGATAGTCCCTCTGGTAATTCCAACTTATAAGCGACTTCTCCCATACGTTGCAAGATCTTATACGGTCCAACGAAACGCGGTGCTAATTTTCCCTTAACTCCAAAGCTCTTAACTCCTCGAAGTGGGGATACTCGAAGGTAAACTCTGTCTCTGGTTTCGTAAACTATCTCCTTGCGTTTTGAATCTGCGTAGCTCTTCTGCCTGGACTGGGCTACCTTGAGCCTATCGCGAATCAACTTAACTTTCCGTTCAGACTCCTTAATCAAATCTGGTCCAAAGAATTGACGGTCTCCAACTTCGTCCCATGACAACGGTGTCCTGCACCTCCTTCCGTATAAAGCTTCGCAAGGTGCCATCTTCAAACTGGTTTGGTAACTATTGTCGTAGGAAAACTCCGCATACGGCAAGTTATCGTCCCAACTAGATCCATAATCTAGTGCACAAGCTCTCAGCATATCCTCCAAAAATCTGATTGACTCTCTCAGTCTGTCCATCCGTCTATGGGTGAAAAGCTGTGCTGAACTCTAGTCTGGTTCCCAAAGTTTCATGCAACTGATTCCAAAAATTTGAGGTAAATTGGGTACCTCTATCTGATACGATACTCCTCGGAACTCCATGCAAACAAATGATCCGAGTCATGTATATCTTTGCCAACTTAGCACTGGTGTAAGTGGTCTTAACTGGAATGAAATGTGCCACCTTTGTCAAACGATCAACTACTACCCATATCGAGTCATAGCCTGATTTTGTCCTGGGTAGTCCTGTGATAAAATCCATGCCTATCTTATCCCACTTCCATTCGGGTATCGGCAATGGTTGTAACAATCCTGCTGGCTTCTGATGCTCTGCCTTTACTCTCTGACATACGTCACAAACTGCTACATATGCTGCAATATCCTTCTTCATTCCGGTCCACCAGAATGTTTCCTTCAAATCCAAATACATCTTGGTATTCCCTGGGTGAATCGAATACGGTGAATCATGTGCCTCTTGCAAAATCAACTTCCTGATCTCCGGGTCATTGGGCACGTAAACGCGGTCTTCAAACCATAGGGTGTCGTGTTCATCCTCACGAAATCCCTTAGCTTTTCCTTTGCTAAGTTTCTCCTTTATAGCAGCAATCTCTTTGTCAGATTTCTGAGCTTCTCTGATCTTATCCATCAATGTTGACTGAATCTCCAATGCTGCTACATAGCCTCTCGGAACTATTTCCAAACATAGCTCACGAAGGTTTTCGGCTAACTCCTTTGGTATTTTCCCCGTCATTAGGGTATTGACATGGCTCTTACGGCTCAAAGCGTCAGCTACTACATTAGCTTTTCCGGGATGGTAATGCAATCTCATGTCATAATCCTTGATGAGCTCCAACCATCTCCTTTGTCGGAGGTTCAACTCCTTATGAGTGAAAATGTACTTCAAACTCTTGTGATCCGTGTACACCTCACAATGATTTCCAATGAGGAAATGTCTCCACGTTTTCAATGCTTGCACTACGGCTGCTAACTCCAAATCATGCGTGGCATAATTCAACTCATGAGGCTTCAGTTGCCGTGAAGCATACGAAACAACTCTTCCTTCCTGCATAAGCACTGCTCCAAGTCCTCGACGTGAAGCGTCGCAATACACCTCATAATCCTTGGTCTGATCTGGCAAAATCAATACTGGTGAGGTAACCAAGCGTTTCTTCAATTCCTGGAAACTAGCCTCCCATTCCTCAGTCCAATTGAACTTAGTATCCTTCTTCAACAATTCCGGCATAGGCTTTGCAATCTTTGAAAAGTTCTCAATGAACCTCCGGTAGTATCCTGCGAGTCCAAGAAAACTCCGGATCTCTCCAACTGTCGTTGGTGCTTCCCATTCGGTTATGGTCTCAACCTTAGTGGGGTCAACTGCTATACCTTCGCCGGATATAACATGTCCGAGGAATCCAACTTCCTTCAACCAAAACTCACATTTGCTGAATTTGGCGTATAACTGATGTTCCCTTAGTTTCTCCAAAACCAAACGCAAATGTTCCTTATGCTCCTCTTCATTCTTTGAATAAACCAGGATGTCATCAATGAACACTACGACGAACTTATCCAAAAACTCCATAAACACTTTGTTCATCGGGTTCATAAAATAGGCAGGTGCGTTAGTCAATCCAAATGACATAACGGTATACTCATACAGTCCATATCTCGTGGTCAATGCTGTCTTAGGTATGTCCTGCTCCCGAATCTTCAATTGATGGTACCCTGATCGCAAATCGATCTTGGAAAACACTTTAGCTCCTTGCAACCGATCAAACAGATCGTTGATCATTGGCAGTGGGTACTTGTTCTTGATGGTTACTTCATTCAATCCCCGATAATCTACAACCATCCTTAATGATCCATCCTTCTTTTCCACTAGAAGTACGGGTGATCCCCAAGGCGAAGAACTTGGGAGAATGTAACCTTTATCCAATAACTCCTTAATCTGATTCTTAATTTCCACCAAATCCTTTGCTAGCATCCGGTACGGTCGCTTTGATATTGGGCCTGTACCTGGCAATAACTCAATCAAAAACTCAATGTCTCTATCCGGTGGCATGCCTGGTAATTCCTCAGGAAATACATCAGGAAAATCCTTCACCACTGGTACTTCCTCTTGCACAACTCCTGTTAGGCAGTTTACTTGTGCCCTGTTTGGCACATGCCGGGATACATACTTGATCCTTCTTCCTTCTGGTGTGGTAAGCAAAATTGACTTACTAGCGCATTCAATGTTTCCTTCATTCATTGATAACCAATCCATGCCTAATATCGCATCCAATACTTGAGATTCCAATACTATTAGGTCTGAGGGAAACACATAGTTACCAATCCTTAATGGTAACCGATCACACCATCGTCTAGCCATAAACTCCGCTCCTGGTGAGCTTACTAACATGGGTGACCTAAGGGCTTGGGTTGGCAGGTTATATTTATCCACAAATCCCCTTGATATGTATGAATGCGATGCACCAGTATCGAAAAGAACGAGTGCAGTAAATGACTTAACCAAAAACTTACCTATTACTGCATCGGGCTGATCTTCAACCTCCTCCACATTAACGTGGTTCACCTATCCCCTATTGAAAGGGTTCGGCTTCTTCCCAGAGTTTCCATTGCCATTTCCATTCTGGCCTTCAGGGCATTCCTTGGCATAATGTCCGTTCTTGGAACACTTGAAACAAGTGACTTGACTCAGATCTCTCTTGGTTGGGGTCGATGGGATGGTATGGTTCTGGCCGTTGCTTCCTCCATTCCCATTACCATTCTTGTGGCCATTATGGTTGTGCGAGCTACCTCCTCCATGGGTGTGCTGAAACTGAAATCCCGGTTTAGGGGTAAAACGGGGCTTCTGCTGGGCTCCAGAGTTATACTTCCCCTGTCCATACTTCCTCTTACGGTTCTCAATCTGTTGTTGCTTCCCTTCAATCATGATGGCACGATCTACCAACTCCTGGTAGTTGTTGAAACTCGCTACCATCAACTGCATGCTTAGTTCATCATTCAATCCTTCCAGAAACTTCTCCTGCTTAGTTGCATCCGTAGCAACGTCATCTGGGGCATAATGTGCTAACTTGCTGAAGTCGTCAACGTACTGGCCAACTGTCCTTCCTCCTTGGCGTAAGTTGCGAAACTCACGCTTCTTCATGGCCATAGCTCCTGCTGAAACATGGGCAGTGCGGAAAGCTTGCTGAAACTGATCCCATGTGACAGTGTCAACTGGGTAAGTGGCTGTGAAATTCTCCCACCATGCTGCCGCGGGTCCGTCAAGCTGGTGAGCGGCAAACTTCACTTTCTCACCATCCGTGCATCCTGCAGTGGTCAACTCCCTTCCTATCTTGCGGAGCCAATCGTCTGCTACTATTGGCTTGGTGCTACTGGAAAACACCGGCGGATTCAGCCTAAGGAAACGGGCTAAGTGGTCAACAGGTGGTGGTGGTGGTGGTGGGTTGTTGTTGTTGTTCAGCTGGTTCTGGCCTAACATCTGCATCAATTGATTCTGCTGCTGGATCAACTGAGTGAGCTCCGGTGGGAATCCATTGTCACATCTCGGAGGCATCTGAGGGTTTAGAAAAGACGAGAATTGAGAATAGAGTGAGGTCTAAAGGGAAAACACTACCCCAATGCACATGAGCAAATGCACACAAAATCACTTCATTCAATCAAACAAGGGCTTACAATCGGTCTAAACTATCGCAAAAGTGCTCGAACTATAATGTTTACATGGGGGAATACTACTACTATCTGGTGGTCATCTAGAAATTTGAACCGGTGGAAGACTCCATGATATCTGCTCCAGCTTCGTCTTCAAAATCGGGTTCACTTGGATCCAAATCAGTGTCGTCGATGATGATGTAGTTGTCCGGACATGCGACGTACTCGTCCTCCTCCGTGGATGCTAACTTCAATCTCCTGCTTAAGATCGCCATTGTGTCTCGCTAGAGCTACGATCTCGTCCATGTAGTCCTTGCGTGTAGACTTCAGTTCTCCTTCTAGCTCGATGATCCTTGCCTTTGCATTCTTCAACTCTATCATATCATTGCACATCCGGTTTTCGTGGCGTCGAATGTGCTGGTTTAACTCCTGGATGAAAGATGCAATGGATCTATCCTTCTTGGTGCTGACTAACTCCCATTGTTCATCTCGGCGTCCGCAAATCTGGTAGATAGTGTCCTTGAGGTCTTCTTGATAAACTTCTCCAATGCGTCCCATGGTGATATGAGCTGCCATGCTCCTTCCCAGACTCCAGGTTGGTGCATTGAAAACACTATCTATAGGCTTCATGATTGGCACGAATGTCCTTCCCGGAACATGAGCTTGAATCTTCTAGCGCTCCTCTTCAGGCAGAGTGGCGTTGAAGGTTCCCGTGAAGCTTGGTAATCCAATGTTCAGGTACTTGGTGACTTCCTTCAGGTGAAATCCAAATGGTGTGCCTTCATCCGGTTGAGCGTACTTAATCTTTGCGTTCGTCATCCTAAAAGGGTAGAAAAGATGAGGAGTTAGAAAATGAGAACAGAATGGTGATCTATGGCTTTAACTTAGTGGTCATGTCCTACAGTCAGCGTGCGCTCTGATACCATCTCTGTGGCGACCCGACCCGAATGGATCAAGTCTACTGTGCTCCGGTGTCATCCCTGGATCAGTAATACTGACACAACACAGTACAGCGAAGGATTTATTGCAGAGTGGCAATCACACACTTATTACATCGATGTCTCAAAGAGAACTTATTACAATAAATATGGCTTAAGGCCATCTAATAACGATAACAGCGGAAGACTCGGAAGATAAATGGGTCCATCAACTCCAACGGCATCACTGAGTATAGAACCACGACCTAAAAACACCTTACTCATTGTCTAAAAAGTCTGCAACATGAGAAGTTGCAGCCCGAAAACGGGTCAGCACATGGAATATGCTGGCAATGTAACACATAGAGAGTAATGGAATGAAACAGCTATACTATATGCATATATGGCTGGTGGAAAGCTCTATGGTTACAGTTTTGCGTAAAGCCAGTTTTTCCCTACTGCAAAGGAATAAATTTATTTAACTATCATGGTAGTTGTTAAACATCGAGAATGGTTGACAGCATTCCGATCCCAATTAAATGAACAATTAAAACCCAACAACATTAATTAGAAGTAACGTGATGAGATTCACATGATATTCAAGTACTAGATACTCAAGTTGTCCATAACCGGGGACACGGCTAATCATGATTAGTTTGTACACTCTGCAGAGGTTTGCGCACTTTTCCCCACAAGACTCGATCGCCTCCGTTTGCTTTCTCGCACTACATGGTGTTTGAGAAGACGGATGACCGAGACATAGTCTTTCAGAAGCGCTAGCACCTTACGATCGGGTAGACCATACCAGCTATAACCCCAACATCTGCTAGTCTACCACTGTAAGAGTTCGCACGACTTAGTCAACTATGCCAGAGCCCATAATGGCTTGTGGCTTCATGCGGAAGTTACTAGCATGAATGATCTTATGATCCCTTTGAGCCTGGGTGGCGGTCCAAAATAAAACAGGCAAGTCCTGATAGACATCAGGTGCCTCAATCCACCCAGATGTGTGTTTAAGTTGCCACCTTAGATAAACCATTAAAATTATCAACTCACATCTTTCATGGATATCACTCACCCAATCCACGTCTACTAGCATAGCATGGCATAATAAGCAAACGCAGAAGTAACTCCCAAAGGTTTCATAATAAACAGGTAATAGGTACTACCTCATCTACTTCCCATCCCACAATTTAATTAGATCCTAATCATGCAAGGTGAGAGGATTGATCTAATGCAATAAAACATGGGTTGTAGTAAAGGTATGATCAAAGTGTTACTTGCCTTGCTGATGATCCGCGAGACCTAGGGTTTCGAAGTAACAAGCGGCGCAATCCGGGTGATCTATCGCAGACAAACAACAAGCACACAATAAGTACTCATCTAATGCATAGGTAAAACTCGAACAAGAGAACGAACCAGAAAGTTCAACTTAAGAACTCCGGTTGCAAAGAAAGAACGAACCGAACAAACGACGGAAAAACAAATGGCGGAAGAAAACAACTCAGTTCTAGCAAATGGAAACTAGGTCAAATTTTACTGTAGCAAAGGCTTGTTCAAGTTGATTAGACGGAACAGAGGTTTCGAGACGAAGCTCCAGGCGCTTGAATTACCTGATTCCGATAAACGAGCGAGAAGAAAGACTAGAACGAAGATTGGATCTGAGATCACGATCGCGGAATAAATCCGACGAAAAGAAAGATACGAAGAACGATTAAACGAACGGATGTTCGTTAACCAAGAAAGAATAGGTGATCACGTTCGTTAAGACGAACGGTCCGAAAGAAGAACAAAAACCGATCTAGGGTTTTCGGAAAAGAAACCGAAAAAGAAACGGAAAACCGATCTAGGGTTTCGGAAGAAAACCGAAACAAAAACCGGAAAAGAAAATGGAAAAGAAAACCGAAACAGTTTCTAAAATAAAAACCAAACCGAGGCAAGCGTGGCGCGGCGCGGCTACCTCGACGAGGCTCCGGCGAGGGGCTCCGGCGGCGGCAGGATGCAAAGGAGGCGGCGGCTAGGCGGCGCGGCGGCTAGGGCGGCGGCGGCTAGGCGGCGGCGGCGCTAGGGCGGCGACGGCGCTAGCTATAGGCGGCGGCGGCAGCTAGGCGGCGGGGCTGGCGCGCGGCTTGGGGCGGGAGGCGGCGGTGGCTGCGGCTTGGGGTGGAGAGAGGGAGGGGTGCTTGGGTATTTATATAGGATGGGGGGTGTTGCTTGGGGAGGGGGCAAGCAAGGGGCGGCGGCGGTGGAGTCCGATCCGGACTCGGAGGCGGCGGCGGCTGGCGCTGGCGCGCAGGGCGGCTGGCGGCTGGGCCGGCCGGCTGGGCCTTGGCCCATGCGGGGCGCTGGCTCTTTTTATTAAATAATAATTCCGCGCGTAGAAAAACAAAGAAAAAGAAAACTAAACGAACTCCAAAATTTCTAAAGTAAATTTTCCCCGACTCCTAAAAATGAGCCGAACAAAATGAACTTTTCTCCGGGCCTAAAATGAAATTTTTGAAAACGCGCATTTTTCCCTATCCAAATAAAATGCAAATAAAACTCCGGAAAACCATAATTTGATTTATTCATTAAATCTTCATTTTCTCCTAACATTGGGAAAGTCATATTATTCCCTCTCTCATTTTTGATATTGGAAAAATAATTGAAGACGAAATAAATAAATCAAATGATCCTCTTTTCAAATTTGAGAAAACTCTCAAATATGAAAATAACGAAATCTCCAACTCTCTCCGAAGGTCCTTGAGTTGCGTGAAATTTCTAGGATCAACCAAAATGCAAGAAAATAGGCTATGCATGATGATCTATTGTATAACATTCCAAATTGCAAAATTTGGGATGTTACATCGATGAAGACTCTCAACGTTACTATGTTTCCTTTCCCGATGATCAGTAGTGGTGCCCAGTTGGGGGTGATTGGGACCGTTGTCGCATGTTGGGTTATCTTTTATTTTGGCACCGTAGTCGGGCCATGAGTGTTTGGATGATGTAATGTTATTTATGTACTTGATTGACGTGGCGAGTGTAAGCCAACTATGTTATCTCCCCTTTATTATTTATATTACATGGTATGTTGTGAAGATTGCCTAACTTGCGACATATGTCTTCAATGCGATTATGTCTCTAAGTCGTGCCTCGACATGTGGGAGCTATAGTCGCATCGAGGGTGTTACAATTTGGTTCCGTAGTCGGGCCTTGATTGTATCTGGATGATGTAATGCTATATTTATGTATTGTGTGAAGTGGCGATTGTAAGCCAACTCCTTATCCCTTTCTTATTCAGTACATGTGATGTGTAAAGATTACCCCTCTTGCGACATGCCTAATATGCGGTTATGCCTCTAAGTCGTGCTCCGACACATGGGAGATATAGCCGCATCATGGGTGTTACAAGGAAACCCTAACCCGAGCTGTAATTAGCGGATTTTCGACCCGACCGGACATTCGGCGATCGGACGACCGTCCATTACCGGATGTCCGCTACCTGTAAAAACTGACTTCGCTCAAATTGTGTTTCGGCCATAATTAATTCATCCGAACTCCGATTTTGACGTTCTTTAGCTCGTTTTGAAGCTCTTGGCATCCCCCTTCCCACAAAAATACCACCAACATCTTTTGAGTCCATCAAATTTTGTGAATTTTGGCATCTTTGCCTAGGGCTTCCACCACATCATACGCTACACCACCATCGACTTCCGAACCTCACCAATTTTGTTCCCCATCACATTAGTGGTTGCTTGATGAGTAATTTGAGTCTCCTAAGGTGTCTAGGATACTTATGGACGGTTGCTTCTTCATCAACCACCACCACCACTTCCGTATAGGCTTACCAACGATACACTTCTTCCACACCGACTTAACCCAATTTTGTTTGTGTTGTGAGTTGTGTCTCCTAAGGTGTTTCAGCTACTTAGGGACCGTGCTTCCAACTCTGACACCGTGTATAGTCCACCACCTTTCCCTCCATTTCTGCATTGCCATTTCGCAATTCCATTGAGCTTCCACAAAACAACCACCGCATTCTCGCTACCACAATTTAACATTTGAGATTTTGAGTTCGCGGTTTTCCATTTCCTAAGGTGTTTCAGCTACTAAGGGACGAGTATCCATCATCTTGGTATCCCCATCAAGATCACCGCCACTCATCATCGACACGGACGGTAACCTCCATATCATCTTGGTATCATGGTATCCCTCCATTGTATATTCCCTTGCCATTGCATTGATAACCCCTAGCCCATTTTGCGTCACTTGCCTATTGAGACTAGCCATTTGAGTATTGCCGGAAATGTTCCTTGTGCACATTAGTGATCTACACCATCCATTGCATACATACCATATCATATTGGTATCATCATATCATCTCTTGTGCCTCAAGTTTGTTCCCGCATATATACAATTGCTATCTTGGTTTGTGCATCGTGCAAAAGTGGCCATACAAAAAAAGAATAAGCTTTTAAGCAAAGAAAAAGAGAGAAACAAAATAGCTTGTAAGCAAGTGCCATAGCATCATACCACATTGCACATAAGACTGTCATATCTGATCATCTTGGATCATACAACCAGAACATCATACACATAGCATACTTGGGATATAAAGTTCATACATTTTGCATATCATAGATTGTGCACAAGTGTCGTATCCGCGTATAGAGCAATCATGCTAGCGTCTCTCTTGAGTTGTGCAACACGAGAGTTTTCCGTGGATTCCACATTTTGTGCTCATTACTTGGTTGCATGACCCCATTTATCTATCCGTGTGTTCGTTTCCGTGTGCCATTCATTGCTATTGGTCTACTTGTTACACTTGCAAATTTGTGAATATTTTCCAGCATTATTGACTCTTGCTAACACCTTACATTAATTTTTTTGTGCCACTATCCTCACCGAGCTCCACCATAAGCCTTATTTGTGTAGGTGTGAGAAACCGACAAGAATTGGTATCAATTGTGCTATTTCCTGGTCCACATTGGAGTGATCATTGGTCCACTTTCAACTTCGGTCAAGGTACATTTGGTATTCGTTCTTCTCTTTCTTCCACTCACATTTTTCTCTTGGAGTGATGGATAGGCAAGGCATTTCATCTCCGGTCTTCCACAACAACGATGACGTGAACAACTACATCACCAAAGCGTCAATCCTCGATCTACAATGACAAATGCAAGGCGCGCAATCAAGATTGCGAGAGTGCATCAAGAACCTCTCCATCGACATTTTTCACTCTGAAGCAAGGAAAAGGGACTACATCGACAACTATCTTTCCACACAAAAGGAGGAGCAAGATGCAAGGATGGAGGAGATTTGGACCTTGTTGATCAACCATTCTTCCCCTTCATCATCCTCAAGGCGGCGAAGTTCAAGTCACAAGTCTTTGGAGCACAAAAATGATGCAAGCGCAAGTCGTCCACGTCCACGTCTCCATGGCAACCACCATCATGTTCGTGATCCACCTCGTCATCAAGGGAAAGTCACCTCCAAGCAACATGTGCATGACTACGACAAACGACATCTACTACGAGCTCAAGTGCGACAACGCCAACATCATCATGACGATGCTCACCAAGCGCAAATGCACAAGTCCCAACAGGCCCAACTTCACGCCAAGTCCAAACTTCATGAGCACAAGAGAAGACCGCGAGACAAGCACCACCACGACGGAGCTATGTCTACACCAACCACTTCGGCATCTTCGGCAAGTGCTATCAAGGCATCTTCGCCTTTGGACGTACGGCATCTTCGCCTACTTCCCATGAGTTTGCCTACATCGACATCATCAAGTACAAGGCGACCACCTACGAGCGAGGGCGACACTTCCTTCTTCAGAAGATGGCCGAGCATGGGACATTCCCTTCGGTCATGGAGACGAGCTACGAGGTGCCACATCATATGGGACTCCTACAACAAGATGGTGACAAGAAGGTCAACCAAGGGCCATCCCCTTCGTCAATGGCGACGAGCATGAATCTCTTCAACAACATGATGACAGCGCCCGTATTGGACTCATTCTCCGAGTCAAGCTACGAGATCGCACATGAGACCTTATCTTTGGTCTTAGAGGAGAGTGATGACGTGCCATGTTCGTCCTTCATCCATGGCTACGACTACGACGTGATTGAGCATGGAGACATTTGCACCAACATCTCTCTGACACCAACATCTGACGAGGTGCCCCAATTGCCATGCGAGGAGAGCCACCAACACATGAGTGACATGAGTGAATCCACCACATGTGACATTGAGAGCATTTCCTATGAGAGGATGAGTGTGACCACCACTAGCCCCACACTTGAGAGCATGCCACACATCCAATGTGAGCTTGAGAGCCATTTGAGTGACTCCACCAACCATCTGAGTGAGAGCATCCAAGAGGGAGTGCGTGAGCCACAACACTTAGTGAGTGAGGTAGTTGAGATGGCATGTGAGGCCACTTTGATTTCTAATGACTTAGCCTCTACTTCGAGTGTCTTTTCTTCTTTGGTGGTAGGTCTCCTACATGACGACATGCCTATCCTCGATGAGTCCATACCTCCAATGGAGACGATTATGGCCATGATGGATGATGATGCACCCCCCACATGGTTCCATCAAGATGAAAATGACCACGACTCGGTCTTCGACACCTCACCTAAAACACATGAGCGATGCTCAAAGGTAACATAGGTGACGGTGCTTCTCTTGTCACACTAGTGGACTAGTTTACGAATGATTGCTTGCGTGATGTTGACACACCTATTTCCATGCTTCATGCTAGTGCGACTTCCTCATGTCATGACTTTCCTATTTATGATGAATATGATGACGAGCATGTTGAGTTGCCTAGTTGTGATGGTATGCTCCATAGGATATCATGTGAAAATTCTTTTGGTCACATCATGTTTGATAATCCATTAACCTTGTCATATGCTATGAGTGAGATATCCCATATTGCATCATTTCAACCTCAACATAGTAACTATGCATGTCCCATTAAAATAAATCCCATTTGCACTTATGGCATAGATGACGAGATGATGGTCATTGACTTTTGTTTTTCATGTGATGATATTGCCATGCTTCCTTTACATGATTTGCGCAATTCATCTAATATACCATGCCATGTGATGTTTCCATTAATGATCATGAGGAGACGCCCATAGTTTCCTCATACATATTAGGAGATTTTGATGCATTCCATACATTGCATGATTCTCATAATTGCTTGCACCATATGCATCCCATGCATAACAATTCTCTAGATATTTCCCATGATGCATTACACAATTTGAGTTTCCATTATTCTATACATCACAACAAACCTATCATGATGGACGACATGTTTCTACATCACGCATCTCATTTATTTGAGCATTGGATATTTTGTGCTAACCAACACAAACACGTGCGCATCATGATGGTTGATGTGTACATCTACCACGCACACACAATTTTCCCTTTGTCTTTGTTTTGTGTAGGTACTCACGTATACTCGTCAACCTCTCAATCCCAAGAGTTGACGAAACAAGGTCTTGAGAGAAAAAATGACTTGGGATCCCGTGAACTATCCTTCCCACCGCTCTCTTCGTGCAACGACTACGTGCATCTCTCTCACTTGGCTCTCACACGGCTATGGGCTCTATATCACTTGTTACTTTATGCCCATTGTATCTTGTTCAGTTTGCATATTATGCATCTTTACATGATTTTGCCATGCAATTGTGACCCTTACTTGCATCTACCCATGATTCAACATTATGCTACTCCTATGTGTATTTGCATGCTTGGTGGAGATCCTTGTTGCTATTGCCATGTTTATCATCTGCCTCATGCTATTGTTGATTCTTGTGTTGGGAGAGTCATGATGTTCCATTGCTATTTAGATAGGACTTCTTGCCGATACATTGATGATATTTTGCTCATATCTTGCCTTCATGCTTGTGATATGTCTTGTGCATTATTCATGACTACCATTTGCACACATGACATACTTTACATGATTCTTTCTAGTACATTGCATCTTCGCACTACTAGCTTGCTTGCCTTGATTCATATGATTGCTTGGTTTGTCGCATTACCCATGTTCCATTATTACTTTCTTTCTTGGGTTGATGACGTATATGTTCATGCCTCCCACAAGATATATTCTGTTCATTGTCGCTTGCCTCCAATTGTTGCATCTATGCTTATTGATCGTGGAGACGTGGGCACTCTACTTGTGATGCATGCTTGCTTGTTTGAGCCTATTGTATTTGGTTGTTCTCGCATCATATGCCTCCATACTATGAAATGCTCCCTTGTCCTTTCTTATGATGAGCATGATACGTCCACTTGTTGGGTATTTTACCACATGAATGATAGGTTTTGCATCTCCGCTAACCTCATTTGTTTTTCTGAGTGTTTGTCATGTTCTTTCATTTTGAAGGATCCACAAGGCGATACCGTCATGAGACAATTTAGTCATGTGAGGGCATACACGATGTGCAACACCAACATTTGCGAGAATCTCCTAAAGGTGAACTCCTTCCCTTTGAGCCATCCTCAAATATGCATATTGGATGGGTCACTCTTTCATTGTTGTTTCCTTCTTGTTTTCTACATGGTACATCTCCAACAGAGGAGCGGCATTGAAGATTGGATCTATGGACCTTCACATTAAGGAGCACTCGGATTTATTGGAAGCACCTTTGAACCTCCACGCATGTCACGACATCGAGCATTGGTACACCAACATCTCCATATTTGTTGATTATGCTCACACATGTCATGCTCATTGGACATCTCACACATGAAAAATTTGCATCTTATGCATGGATTGACTGATATTATGATTGCCTTGTTGCATCTTGTATTCCCATGTCATCCATGATATATGAGTTTGTGCATTTTCTTAGAGAATTTGTTGTGATCTTTCTTGATGGCATATTCATACATCATGCTCATATTTCCCATCATCAATTGCATGATCACATACTCATTTTGAGCACCCATTACCATGTTCATGCTTTTGATAAACCATCCCATTATTACATCATTTTGCACCATGGTTGAATTGATCATATTCACAATACATTTGTATGCACAATGAATGCTTTTGCTCCCATGAATGCTTTGCATATCATTCCATCTCTTTTGGATAAGCTTCATGCACCTTGTCATGATCAATCTTGTTGCGCTGACTCATTCTTACATGATGGACGCTTTGTGTGCTCTAACCATTGTATTTCCGAGTGTTGTTTGAGTTTGCTCTTTTTGCATGTATACCACTCTGGCGACACCTTGGACTACTTGGATCGCGCCATGTTTTCAACTCCGTCCAACTACAAGTTCGTGCACAACAACCATTTCCATGGTGATGATGATCATGATCCGAGGTCGAATCTTTCCCAAGGGGGGGAGATGATGCGGAGCATCCCACGTTTATCCCCATGTACACTCCGACTACTCTCCAAGCCCCAAGGATACATAAGACGAGACCTCAAGTATACGCCATTGGACACAACACTACTAGGAAAACGGCTATAGATGAAATGGTCACTAATGGCGCACCACGTGTGTGGTGCGCCATTGCTATATTCTAATGGCGCACCACATACAGGTACGCCATTAGTAATATATTACTAATGGCGCACCTGGTGTGCGGTGCGCCATTAGAAGTTTTGAAAAAAAAAATTAAAAAAAATTTGTTACTAATGGCGCACCGTGGATGTGGTGCGCCATTACTAGTTGACATAGTAATGGCGCACCACACCCACGGTGCGCCATTAGAAGTTTTGAAAAAAAAAGTAAAAAAAATAAAAAAATTTGTTAGTAATGGCACACCAGTGGATAGTGCGCCATTACTAGTTTTTAACTAGTAATGGCGCATTGTCCACTGGTGCGCCATTACTAAGTTTTTTTCAAAAAAAAATAAAAAAAAATTCAAATTTTTTTATATATTTTTCAAAACTAGTAATGGCGCACTGTGGGTGTGGTGCGCCATTACTAGTTTAACTACTAATGGCGCACCACACCCACGGTGCGCCATTAGAAGTTTTGAAAAAAAAAGTAAAAGAAAATAAAAAAAATTTGTTAGTAATGGCGCACCAGTGGATAGTGCGCCATTACTAGTTTTTAACTAGTAATGGCGCACTGTCCACTGGTGCGCCATTACTAAGTTTTTTTCAAAAAAAATTCAAAAAAAATTTCAATTTTTTTTTCAAAACTAGTAATGGGGCACTGTGGGTGTGGTGCGCCATTACTAGTTTAACTACTAATGGCAAACCACCCCACGGTGCGCCATTACTAGTTTCCCCGGCTTCCACCGAATGCACCCCCCACCCCCTGTGGACCGCCTTTTCAGTTTTTTAAAAAATAAAAAAATTGATAAAAATGTGATAAAATAAAATAAAATAAGTTTGCCATGTGATATGTGGTCTAGTTGTTGGGAAAATTTACAAATAGAAATTTCGACTTTATTTGCAAAATCTCTCTGGAAATTTGTAAAATGGGCATAACTTTTGCATACAAACTCGGATTAAAAAGTTTTATATATGAAAAATCATCTACTCGAAAAGTTACATCCGAATTTAACGGGGGTCGTTAAACATTTTCAAAATCCCCAAAAACCTAACACAAAAAAAGTTACGGGGCTTTCAAGATCTAGAGGCAAAAAAATTCAAAAAAAAGGTTTTGAATTTTTTTTCAAAAAATGATACGTAATATGACCGGGAAGTTTGAAATAGTTTTCAAAATTTCATCATAGTCATGAACATGAACAAAGTCCTAGACATCGACAAGGTATAATAGGATTGATATGCTAGATATATCAACAAGTGCCTGTGAAGTGAGCTGTTGCTGGGGTTGGATAGAACTCTGAAGTTAAGCATGTTTGGGCTGGAGTAGTGTGAGGATGGGTGACCTTTTGGGAAGTTTGACCACGGAGTGCGATTTGACTTGAGATTAAGCATATTGACCCGAGATTAAGACATAATGACCTGAGATTAAGAAAAAAACGAAAAAAATTGAAAATTTTTGAAAAAAATTAAAAAAAAAATCCAAAAAAAAATTCCAAAAAAAATTGTTACTAATGGCGCACTTCTATGTGGTGCACCATTAGTATACCAGATACTAATGGCGCACCATGGGCCATACTAATGGCGCACCAGTAGTGCGCCATTAGTGGGGCGCCACTAGCAGCCCTTTTTCTAGTAGTGCAACGTGAACTCGCTCCTCTGCGAATCATCACTTTCCACATGTGAGACATGGCTACTATCTCAAACATGTGTGCTATGCATGACCAGGAACCAAGAGGAAGCCCATGGACAAGAAGGCAAGGACACCAAGCGTGAGGAACAAGAAGAAGAGCGGCGGAAGAAGCTCCAGCCACCGGACGACCGATTGGGACCGGACGTCCGACGCCTGAAGACCCACCGGACGACTGGCCCGGACTGAACAACCGGCGATCCCGCACCCGAGCCAAACGAGCGGACGTCCGACCTCCAGCGGTCGACCGGCGCCTGTAGCATAGCCAACGCCAGCTACAACACCTCTCAGCGAGCGGAAGTCCGGCCCTCACAGGATGACCGGTAATGTTAACGAAAGTCCGAGGACAGCGGACGTCCGGTGCCTCTTCACAGAACGTCTTCAGCGGACGTCCGACAACTAGCGGACGACCGGTCCTTCCCGAGCCATCGGACGACCGGTACCCACCGGACGACCGGTACCTGCCTGTGCACACTCGGGCCTTTGGCCTTGTATCCTTCTCCCACTTACCCCTTCGTTGCTTTAGAGTATATATACTCCTCCACCTCCTCCTAGTTAGGGTTAGCAAAGGATTAGCTCATATTTCGTGTGAGAGCATTGCTCATCCACTTGGTTATCTTCTCCTTGGAGATTCGAGCCTCCACCGGAGATGATCCCCCCAGCGGATTCAAGACCCCTTTTAGGGAAGAACTCAAGACCTCCTCACAGAGAAGACCGATTACCAATTGTATCGTCCCTTGTTGATCGTGGATCTTGAATCTCCTTTTGTGTTCATGGATCTAGCACATGTGTGATCATACTTGTTGGTTTGAATGTTCTCTTATGTTCCCCTTGTGATTTTACCCTCGTGTTCCCCCTCATGTTCTTCATTTTCTTCGCGGGATCCGCCCGTTTCGTGAAAGATCGGCCATCTAGGGTTCCACCCTAGATCAGGTGCTATTTATAGAAGCCTTGGTCCTCTTCCCAAATGTTAGGCGGGAAGGGATCCCACAACGGCCAAGTTTGAAGGGAGACAACTAGTACAAGCTATCATGAAAAAAGGCGGTCTTTGCCAGCTAAAGGCTCTGGTGGTGATGCTACTGTGGGCTCCGCGATGACCTCCGCCCTGGGGGTTTTGTGTCACATCCCTAGTTCTGGTATGACCTAGACCAGCTAGCCACTTGTGCATCATGTTAAAATTCCATTTAAATTTGAAATGGGGATTTGTGAAACCCTCAAAATCATTCTGGAAATAATCCAAATAAAAATTTCTCCAAAAAGGTCCAAGAAAATATTCATGTTACTCTCTGAAAATATTGGTCAGAGGTAAAAATCAAACCAATATTTGAAGGAACTCATAAATATTTATTTTGGACATTTGGAGTTAATTCAGTAATTATTTGCGTTGGATAAATATTTTTATATATATGAAATATTGTCCAATAATTCTAAATTTTGGTGAGGGGTTTTGGATTAATTCCTTAGGCCGCTGCAAAAATTGACAGAATTAAATAAATTAGTTTAGTATTATTTAAAAAAACAGAAACAAATGTCAGAAATAGAAAAGAGAAATAAGAGAGAAGTACCTGGGCCTTACCTGGCAGCCCATCTGGCCAGCCCAGCCCACCAGGGGCAGGGAGGTCTACTTCCTCCCGCCAGTCGGATGCACAGCGCGTGCCCGACGCGCGCACGGCCACCGCCGCCACCTCCTGCTTCCCCGCTCGCTGCTGGAGGCCCCCGACGACGCCACGCACTCCCCTCGGCCTCTCTCACTCCCTCTCCCTCTCTCCAGTGGCCTCCCCTCCACTCTCTCGCCCTTCCCCGCGAATGCTCGAGCGCTGTCGTCGTCGCCGCTCGCCATAGCCGTGCCCACTGTGCTCCCCTCGCATCGCTGCTGTGTCCTAGAGCTCCGCCATGTCGCCTTCTTCGTCTTCGTCAAGCCACGCAGCTGGGGACTCCCTACCTCGACCTCGTTTCCGCTGTTTTCCACCGCGAGCGTCCGAGATCGCCGGCTCCTGTACGTCGACATCTGGCCTTCCCCGAGCTCGCTTCGACGCCCTCTGCGACCACTATGAGCTCCATCGTCGTTTGCCCCTCTTCCCCTTGCCTCTCGATCACCGCAGCCGCCGTTTCGACCGAAGCCGTAGCACCTCGCCGCCGGCCATGGCGCCACCGTGGCCAGGGGCCGAGCCAGCCGCACCAGCACGCGTCACCGTGCTCCTGGTGACGCTAGGAGGCCGTAGAGCCTCTCCGCTCGCCTCCCCATGCACCGCAGCCCTCACCCGCACTTGGCCGTGCTCCGGCCGCCGCCGCGAGCCTCGCTCCGGCGAGCTCCGGCCACCCCTCCTCCTCCTATCTATCCCACTAGATGCGGGAGAGCACGGGCTACGCCCCGGTGCTCTCCGCCGTCCTTTTGGTCACCGGAATGGTGATCCCGAGCCCCTCCGCCGCGTTCGGCCTCGCCGGCGGCTAAAGGCCGGTGGGGTTGACCGGTCTAACCCCCCAGTTGACCTGGGGTTTGACAACCCAGGGTCAATGACAGGTGGGGCCCGGCCTGCTAATGTTTCTGTTAGGATTAGTTTAATTTCTAATTAACACTATGAACTAACAATGAGCCAATGACATGTGGGACCCGGTCGTCAGGATTGACCTGGTCAGCTCCGTTGACCTGCTGACGCAGGCATGACGCAATGCTGATGCAGTTATTCTTTTTCTGGAATTATTTTTTAAACAGGAAATTCCAGAAAATGTTCAAAACTTCAAAAATTCATAGAAATTCAACCGTAGCTCAGATTGAAATAATTTATATATGAAAAATTATCAGAAAAATTCAATCTATCCATTTGTACCATTCTCATGCATGACAAACAAACTATACATGCTGTATATATGAAAACACACTTATGGCATATTTAAGAACTTAATTTGGAGTTGTATTTGAACCCTTGGTTCAAATGGACTTCAACCAAATAAATGCTAGATGCATTAACTCAAACAACATCACATGCTCATGCCATGTTCGTGCATCATAATGTTGCATATGCTTGTGTTTGATTTCCGACACCGTTCCTTCTCGATAGGTCCTGCTCCGGAGAGTGTTCGAGAGTAACTGTCTGAGGAGTAGTTCCCCCTGTTGATCTACCAGGCAAGCTACCCCCCCTTGTTCATTCCAATAAAATCCTACTCTCTCGCTCCTGCTCTCATTTATTGCATTAGGACAACAACGATTCAACTGCTACTTTATGCTGCGGTAGTTGAACCCATTCCTCTGCATGACCTGTCATTGCCATAGTAAATAGTTGAAACCCACTAGCATGTGTAGGAGTTGTTTGAGCCATGCTGTGCTTCTACCATGCCATGCCTGCTATTGCTTAGAGTTGTGTCAGGTCTGATTCATCGGGAATGAATTGGAATGTTATGATATGTTCTGGTAATGAGAGCTAAGCGTGTGAACACGATTTGGTAAAGGTAGCGGTGAGAGGCCATGTAGGAGTACATAGTGGGTTGTCTCATCGCGACCGTCCTTAAGAACTGAGTTCTGTGTAAGTTGTCCAATGACTAGCTACTACCACACATTGGGCTCCAGGCGCTCCAAGCTCTCTCGACTTATTAACCGCCTTGAACTCCGTCCAGGAGTTGCAAATAGTTTCTGGTGTTTGTAGGTAGTGCTATTTTTCTACCGAGTGGCACCCGGCAGGGTGGACTTGGGACAAACTAGGCACACGTGGCCCAGTGTACCGAGTGGCACCCGGATGGTGGGCTCGGGAACCCTGTACACATCGTTTGGGGCCGTGAGCGAAACTTTGGCCGGATGTCCTTGCGGATGGAACCCGAATAGGCGATAAACCTGGACTAGAGTCTTGTGTGGTTAGTCAGGTCATGGCCGACACCCTCGCCAGGCTTCCGCTTGAAGGTTGCCGAGATACATGACGGGTATATGGTGATAAGTGGTGAGAGCGTGTGTGATGAAGTACACCCTTGTAGGGTTATCATGACCTATTCAAATAGCCGTGTCCTCGGTTATGGACTTCTTGGATGCTTATCTGGTACATAGACAACTTGAAGTGGATACTCTAAAATGCTCAAGATAAGTGTGAGTGCTATGGATGGCCTTCTCGTAGGAGAGACGGGGATGAATCCATACTAGTGTATTGATGTGGTGATTAGTGGACTCGTGTGCGCTGCCTCACCTCAAAGAAGTTTCTCTTTGTCGCAGAACAGGATAGCCACTGAGTCAAAGCTGGCTTGCTGCAACTAAACCCCACATTACCTTCTTGATACAAATGCATGTATGATAGGATCTGATGTAAGTCTTGCTGAGTACCTTTGTACTCACGTTTGCTTTATTTATGTTTTGCAGGTGAGACATCTGTCTCACTAGTAGTACCGCTTGGACTTCGACGAGTAGCTTGTTACCTCAGCTACGATCTTGTACCTTGGAGGGACTTGTAGTTAGTCAGGCTTCTCAGCCTTTTTCTTTTGTAGTTGTCTGTACTCAGACATGTAATGCTTCCATTGCTTGTATGCTCTGAATGATGGGTCATGTGACCCCTGTTTGTATTTATGCTATGTGGCTCTTCTGAGCCTTTATCTATATGAGTTGCGTTATGTTGTGATGCCATGTTGTACATCACATACTTGCATGTTATGCGTACGTGTGACGTGTATTGCTATGTGTGGGATCCGATAATCTGGTTGTTTGTCCTTGGCAGCCTCTCTTATGGGGAAATGTAGTCTAGTGCTTCCTTGAGCCATAGTAGTCCGCTACAGCCCGGTTCACCAGAGTCCTGCTAGCCTAGCACTACTGCTCAGAACACTTGACTGGCTGGCATGTGTTCCACTTCGTTTCTATTTCTGTCCCTTCGGGGAAATGTCACACGGTGATTTCCGGAGTCCTGTTAGCCAGTGCTACAGCCCGGACTCATACGCTGTTGACCAACATGCTCGATGTGATTCATGTATGCCTGTCTCCATAGGTCTGTGTTGCTTTGGGTTCACGACTAGCCATGTCGGCCCGGGTTCTCTGTCATATGGATGCTAGCGACACTATCATATACATGAGCCAAAAGGCGCAAACGGTCCCGGGCCATGGTAAGGCGACACCCGTGGGGTTACCGTGTGTGAGGCCGCAAAGTGATATGAGGTGTTACATGCTAGATCGGTGTGACTTAGAATCGGGGTCCCGACAGCTTTTGTATCAGAGCCTGACTGCCTGTAGGATTTCCAAGACAACCTGGTCGAAGTTGAGTCTAGAAATTCTTTAGCTATATAGGGGAATTGATTGTGGAAGGGAACGTACGGCTCTTTTTACTCCTTATACCTCACGCCTTCTGATCTGAGTCATCCTATCTTTCCTACGGGGTTAAGGAACTAGGCTTTCTCTTCCGTCTATCAGGATCACGTGTTACTACTCCGTAGTCCCTTAGGATTGGTTGATCAGAGTCTTATCCCAGTTTGAGTACCTCCGGTGTAACCTATTTAGCAATATCTTAGAACCTTGGGTAATGATGTTGAGTATGGTGCTACCCCGTCTTTTGCAGAATGTCTCATTTCGAGCATTTTACTGCCGTTGTGCTGCCGGAATTGTCCTAGGAGTTCAAGAGATAGTATTTTTCCTCGTACTATATTCTACATCCTTATGATGATGCTGAATCCATCCTTGTTTCCTAGGTTGGTTCTTCAGGATGTTGCCGGTTAACCGAAGTTCTGTTGCTCGTATCTGGAACCACGGAGATGGTAGGGATGAGGATCCTCCCGACCAGTCTTCGTTGGCAGAGTTCATGTTAGAGGTTGAGAGGAACAAGCATGAGTCTAACCGCTTGCTAGCACGTATTGAGGAGAACACCTCCCATCAGCACAAAGAGTTTGTGTCCATCCATGACTTCATGGTCTGAAACCACCTACCTTCCATCATTCCATTGAACCACTCGATGCAGATGACTGGCTCTGTAGTATCACACACAAGCTGCATTCTATGAACGTAGCTGAAAGTGACAGGGTCACCTACGCTGCCTATCATCTGGAAGGTCCTGCTAGTATTTGGTGGCAGAACTATGAGGCTATGCTTCCAGCTGGCCGGATAACCACCTGGAGAGATTTCACCGAGGCTTTTCGCGAGCATCACATTCCTCAAGCCCTCATTGACCGCAAGAGAGAAGAGTTCTGTAGTTTCACACAGGGTAAGATGGCTGTTGATGCTTACAATAGAGAAGTTGAGAACCTTGCCCGCTATGCTACAGAAGAAGTGTCCACAAACGCCAAGAAGCAGGCTAGATTCCGGAAGGGTCTCAACCCCAAGTTGCGTCGTGATCTCCACTTGCATCATTGCAATACCTTCCAGGCTCTTGTGAACAAGGCCATTAATGCGGAGACAGCTCAGCTCACTTACAAGGAGTCTCATAAGCACACCCGTGATTTGGGTTCCTCTTCCGGTTCTACTTTGCAGAAGCGCCGGATTTGGGTTCCGAACTCCGCTCTTCCACCCGGTTATACACCAAGGCCATCTTGTGTGGCACCTCACCCAGTTCAGCAGTATGCTCCACCCAGGCCTATTGGTAGACCTCTTGTCAAAGCGGGTCCACGTCCTACTTCAGGGACTTGTTTCACATGCGGAGATCCAGGACACTATGCACGTGACTGCTCTCAAACCAACTATGCTCCACCCCAGCCTGAGAAGTCTGTTGGTCGTGGTAAGCCATCACGCAAGATGATTAGTGTCAAGTCAGCTCCCACTGAACGTGGATGTGTGCATCACGTCTCAGCTAAAGACACTCATGATGATCCGGATGTCATTCTTGGTACCCTCCTTGTCAATTGCCATCCAGCTTCGGTTCTGTTCGATACCGGAGCATCTCACTCCTTCATTTCTGAAGGCTATGCTCGTTTGCACGACATGTCATTTTGCGATATGCCAACTCCACTTGAAATCCAAACTCCAGGGTCTAGATGGCAAACTACCAGAATAAGCCATGGTAATGAAATCCTTGTTGACAGACTTGTATACCTTGCATCACTTATAGCCCTCAAGTCTACAGATATCAACATCATCTTGGGTATGGACTGGATGAAAGGTCATTATGCCAAGATTGATTGTTACACTAGGTCTGTTCAGCTTACACACCCATCTGGCAAGATAGTCACCGTCTCCACTAGGGTTGCAAAGCGTCAGCTCTATTCTCTTAATGCCAACCCTCTTCCTGACCTTGAAGATATCCCGGTAGTCCGTGACTTTCCGGATGTTTTTCTAGAGGAACTGCCAGGCATTCCACCTGACAGAGATGTAGAATTTGTCATAGATCTTATCCCAGGAACCGCTCCAATCTCTAGGAGACCTTACAAGATGGCACCCTTAGAACTAGCTGAGCTTAAGAAAAAACTCGATGAATCCTTGCAAAAGGGTTTCATCCGTCCTAGTTCTGCTCCCTGGGCTTGCCCCGTCCTCTTCGTCAAGAAGAAGGATGGTACGGATCGGATGGTTGTAGATTATCGTCCCGTTAATTTGGTCACTATAAAGAACAAGTATCCGCTCCCCAGGATCAACGACCTGTATGATCAGCTCGCTGGATCCTCGGTCTTTTCCAAGATGGATTTGAGGTTAGGCTACCACCAAATCAAGATCAAAAATGGGGACATTCCTAAGACGGCCTTTGTCACTCGTTATGTCCAGTATGAGTACACCGTCATGTCCTTCGGTCTAACTAATGCTCCAGCTACATTCTCCCGCTTGATGAACTCGATCTTCATGGAGTACTTAGATAAGTTCGTCGTGGTTTACCTCGATGATATCCTTATTTACTCTAAGAACGAGGAAGAGCATGCCGAACATCTTAGACTTGTGCTAGAAAAACTCAGAGAGCACCGTCTTTATGCCAAGTTCTCCAAGTGCGAATTTTGGTTGCCAGAAGTGACCTATCTCGTCCATGTAATCTCTGGTAAGGGCATTGCTGTCAATCCCGAAAGAGTTCAGGCAGTTCTTGATTGCACTCTGCCTGAAATAGTTAAGCAAGTTAGGAGTTTCCTTGGTCTAGCCAGTTATTGTCGCTGCTTCGTTGAGAACTTCTCCAAAGTGGCCAAACCTCTCACAGAACTTCTCAAGAAAGATAAAAAGTTTGAGTGGTCCCCATAGTGTGAGCACAGTTTTTAGGAACTGAAAAGACGTCTGACTTCTGCTCCCATACTTGTGCCACCGGATTTCACTAAGGACTTTGTTATCTACTGCGACGCCTCACGACAGGGACTAGGTTGCATTCTTATGCAAGATCGCAATGTGATTGCCTATGCATCTCGACAGTTGCATCCACATGAGGAGAATTATCCTACACATGATCTAGAGCTTGCAGCCGTAGTCTATGCACTTAAGACATGGTGACATTACCTTCTCGGTAAACGTTGCGAGATTTACACCGACCATTCGAGTCTCAAGTATATCTTCACCCAACCAGATTTGAACCTTAGGCAAATACGTTGGTTGGAGTTGATCTCAGATTATGACTTAGGGATTACCTACACCCCAGGCAAGGGGAATGTCATGGCTGATGCGCTAAGTCATAAGTCCTATTGCAACAATCTCATGTTGCAGCAGGGCCAACCACTTCTCCATGAGGAATTATGTAAACTTAACCTCCACCTTGCTCCTCACGGATTGCTTTCTACCTTGGTGGCGAAACCTACTCTTGTGGATCAAATCATCTCTTCTCAGAAGCAGGATACGGGAATTTCCCGGATCAAGATAAACATTAACAAAGGAGTTGGTGGTAGTTTCTCTATAGATGATCATGGTGTTGTTTTCTTTGAGAGTCGCTTGGTGCTTCCCAAGAATCAACATCTTTGACAATTAATCCTTAAGGAGGCGCATGAATCTCCTCTCACGATTCATCCTGGTAGTACTAAGATGTATCAGGACCTACGCCAGAGGTTCTGGTGGACTAGGATGAAGAGAGAAATTGCTCAACTTATTGCTAACTGTGACGTTTGTCGTCGCGTGAAGGCAGAGCATCAGAGACCTGCTGGCACCCTTCAACCTTTAGCTATTCCTGAGTGGAAATGGGATAAAGTTGGTATGGACTTCATCACCGGTTTTCCCTGGACCAAGAAAGGGAATAATGCTATCTTCGTAGTCATTGATTGTCTTTCTAAAGTGGCTCACTTCCTACCTGTTCGAGAGAGTATCACTGCTAGTCAGCTTGCTGACTTATACATTTCTTGAATAGTGTCACTTCATGGTGTTCCACTAGAGATCAATTCAGACCGTGGTAGTCTTTTCACTTCTCATTTTTGGGAGAGTTTCCAAACTGCCATGGGCACCCATCTTTCCTTCAGTACCGCTTTCCACCCTCAATCAAGTGGTCAGGTGGAAAGGGTCAACCAGATTCTTGAAGACATGCTTAGAGCTTGTGTTATCTCATTCGGTATGGATTGGGAGAAGTGTCTTCCCTTCGCCGAGTTTTCTTATAACAACAGCTAGCAATCCATCCTCAAGAAAGCTCCTTTTGAGGTTCTGTATGGACGAAGATGTCGAACACCTTTGAACTGGTCAGAAACCGGTGAAAGACAATTCTTTGGACCGGATATGATCCAGGAGGCAGAAGAACAAGTTCACATCATTCATGAGAATTTGAAAATAGCCCAATCTCGTCAAAAGAGCCAGTATGACCGTAGTCATAAGGAAGTGGCTTATGAAATTGGCGACAAAGCTTACCTTCGGGTTACCCCTTTGAAGGGTGCCCATCGATTCGGTATCAAGGGCAAGTTGGCTCCTCGTTACATTGGTCCCTTTCTCATTCTCGCTAAACGAGGAGAGGTTGCCTACCAGTTGGAACTACCACCACATCTTTCTCGAGTTCATGATGTCTTCCACGTCTCTCAACTTAGGTGTTGCTTCTCGGATCCAATCCGCGGAGTGGACCACGAAACACTTGATCTCCAAGATAACCTCACTTATCGAGAATACCCTGTCTGCATCCTTGATCAAGAAGAGCGTGTCACTCGACGTCATAACATCAAGTTTCTCAAGTTTCAGTGGTCTCATCATTCCGAGAGAGAAGCAACTTGGGAGCGTGAAGATCGTCTTCGACTTGTGTACCCCACTTTCTTTCCGCCGACTCCTGAATCTTGGGACGAGATTCTTCTGAGTGGGGGCGAGTTGTCACATCCCTAGTTCTGGTATGACCTAGACCAGCTAGCCATTTGTGCATCATGTTAAAATTCCATTTAAATTTGAAATGGGGATTTGTGAAACCCTCAGAATCATTCTGGAAATAATCTAGATAAAAATTTCCCCAAAAAGGTCCAAGAAAATGTTCATGCTACTCTCTGAAAATATTGGTCAGAGGTAAAAATCAAACCAATATTTTAAGGAACTCATAAATATTTATTTTGGACATTTGGAGTTAATTTAGTAATTATTTGCGTTGGATAAATATTTTTATATATATGAAATATTGTCCAATAATTCTAAATTTTGGTGAGGGGTTTTGGATTAATTCCTTAGGCCCGTGCAAAAATTGACAGAATTAAATAAATTAGTTTAGTATTATTTTAAAAAACAGAAACAAATGTTAGAAATAGAAAAGAGAAATAAGAGAGAAGGAGAGAAGTACCTGGGCCTTACCTGGCAGCCCATCTGGCCGGCCCAGCCCACCAAGGGCAGGGAGGTCTTCTTCCTCCCGCCAGTCGGATGCACAGCGCGTGCCTGACGCGCGCATGGCCACCGCCGCCACCTCCTGCTTCCCCGCTCGCTGCTGGAGGCCCCCGACGACGCCATGCACTCCCTCGGCCTCTCTCACTCCCTCTCCCTCTCTCCAGTGGCCTCCCCTCCTCTCTCTCGCCCTTCCCCGCGAACGCCCGAGCACTGTCGTCGCCGCCGCTCGCCATAGCCGTGCCCACTGTGCTCCCCTCGCATCGCTGCTGTGTCCTAGAGCTCCGCCCTGTCGCCTTCTTCGTCTTCGTCAAGCCACGCAGCTGGGGATGCCCTACCTCGACTTCGTTGCCGCCGTTTTCCACCGCGAGCGTCCGAGATCGCCGGCGCCCGTACGTCGCCGTCTTGCCTTCCCCGAGCCCACTTTGACGCCCTCTGCGACCGCTGTGAGCTCCATCGTCGTTTTCCCCTCTTCCTCTTGCCTCTCGATCACCGCAGCCGCCGTTTCGACCGAAGCCGTAGCACCTCGCCGCTGGCCATGGCGCCACCGTGGCCAGGGGCCGAGCCAGCCACACCCGCACGGGTCACCGTGCTCCTGGTGACGCCAGGAGGCCGTAGAGCCTCTCCGCTCGCCTCCCCATGCACCGCAGCCCTCGCCCGCACTTGGCCGTGCTCCGGCCGCCACCGCGAGCCTCGCTCCGGCGAGCTCCGGCCACCCCTCCTCCTCCTATCTATCCCACAAGATGCGGGAGAGCACGGGCCACGCCCCGGTGCTCTCCGCCGTCCTTTTGGTCACCGGAATGGTGATCCCGAGCCCCTCCGCCGCGTTCGGCCTCGCCGGTGGGGTTGACCGGTCTAACCCCCCAGTTGACCTGGGGTTTGACTACCCAGGGTCAATGACAGGTGGGGCCCGGCCTGCTAATGTTTCTGTTAGGATTAGTTTAATTTCTAATTAACACTATTAACTAACAATGAGCCAATGACACGTGGGACCCGGTCGTCAGGTTTGACCTGGTCAGCTCCGTTGACCTGCTGACGCAGGCATGACGCAATGCTGACGCAGTTATTCTTTTTCTGGAATTATTTTTTAAACAGGAAATTCCAGAAAATGTTCAAAACTTCAAAAATTCATAGAAATTCAACCGTAGCTCAGATTGAAATAATTTATATATGAAAAATTATCAGAAAAATTCCATCTATCCATCTATACCATTTTCATTCATGACAAAGAATCTATACATGCTGTATATATGAAAACAAACTTATGGCATATTTAAGAACTTAATTTGGAGTTGTATTTGAACCCTTGGTTCAAATGGACTTCAACCAAATAAATTCTAGATGCATTAACTCAAACAACATCACATACTCATGCCATGTTCATGCATCATAATGTTGCATCTGCTTGTGTTTGATTTCCGACACCGTTCGTTCTCGATAGGTCCTGCTTCGGAGAGTGTTCGAGAGTACCTGTCTGAGGAGTAGTTCCCCCTGTTGATCTACCAGGCAAGCTACCACTCCTTGTTCTTTCCGATAAAATCCTACTCTCTCGCTCCTGCTCTCATTTATTGCATTAGGACAACAATGATTCAACTGCTACTTTGTGCTGCGGTAGTTGAACCCATTCCTCTGCATGACCTGTCATTGCCACAGTAAATAGTTCAAACCCACTAGCATGTGTAGGAGTTGTTTGAGCCATGATGTGCTTCAACCAGGCCATGCCTGCTATTTCTTAGAGTTGTGTCAGGTCTGATTCATCGGGAATGAATTGGAATGTTATGATATGTTATGGTAATGAGAGTTAAGCGTGTGAACATGATTTGGTAAAGGTAGCGGTGAGAGGCCATGTAGGAGTACATGGTGGGTTGTCTCATTGCGACCGTCCTTAAGAACTGAGTTTTGTGTAAGTTGTCCAATGACTAGCTACTACCACACATTGGGCTCTGGGCACTCCAAGCTCTCTCGATTTATTAACTGCCTTGAACTCTGTCCAGGAGTTGCAAATAGTTTCTGATGTTGGTAGGTAGTGCTATTTTTCTACCGAGTGGCACCCGGCAGGGTGGACTTGGGACAGACTAGGCACACGTGGCCCGGTGTACCGAGTGGCACCCGGATGGTGGGCTCGGGTACCCAGTACACATCATTTGGGGCCGTGAGCGAAACTTCGGCCGGATCTCCTTGCGGATGGAACCCGATTAGGCAATAAACCTGGACTAGAGTCTTGTGTGGTTAGTCAGGTCGTGGCCGACACCCTCGCCAGGCTTCCACTTGAAGGTTGCCGAGATACATGACGGGTATATGGTGATAAGTGGTGAGAGCGTGTGTGATGAAGTACACCCCTGCAGGGTTATCATGACCTATTCGAATAGCCATGTCCTCGGTTATGGACTTCTTGGATGCTTACGTGGTACATAGACAACTTGAAGTGGATATTCTAAAATGCTCAAGATAAGTGTGAGTGCTATGGATGGCCTTCTCGTAGGAGAGACGGGATGAATCCATAGTAGTGTATTGATCTGGTGATTAGTGGACTCGTGTGCGCTGCCTCACCTCAAAGAAGTTTATCATTGTCGTAGAACAGGATAGCCACTGAGTCAAAGCTGGCTTGCTGCAACTAAACCCCACATTACCTTCTTGATACAAATGCATATATGATAGGATCTGATGTAAGTCTTGCTGAGTACCTTTGTACTCACGTTTGCTTTATTTATGTTTTGCAGGTGAGACATTTGTCTCACTAGTAGTACCGCTTGGACTTCGACGAGTAGCTTGTTACCTCAGCTACGATCTTGTACCTTGGAGGGACTTGTAGTTAGTCAGGCTTCTCGGCCTTTTTCTTTTGTAGTTGTCTGTACTCAGACATGTAATGCTTCCGTGGCTTGGATGCTCTGAATGATGGGTCATGTGACCCCTGTTTGTATTTATGCTATGTGGCTCTTCTAAGCCTTTATCTATATGAGTTGTGTTATTTTGTGATGCCATGTTGTACATCACATACTTGCATGTTATGCGTACGTGTGACGTGTATTGCTATGTGTGGGATCCGACAATCTGGTTGTTTGTCCTTGGCAGCCTCTCTTATGGGGAAATGTAGTCTAGTGCTTCCTTGAGCCATAGTAGTCCGCTACAGCCCGGTTCACCGGAGTCTAGCTAGCCCAGCACTACTGCTCAGAACACTTGACTAGCCGGCATGTGTTCCACTTCGTTCCTATGTCTGTCCCTTTGGGGAAATGTCACGCGGTGATTTCCGGAGTCCTCTTAGCCAGTGCTACAGCCCGAACTCATACGTTGTTCACCGATATGCTCGATGTGATTCATGTATGCCTGTCTCCATAGGTCTGTGCCGCTTTGGGTTCACGACTAGCCATGTCGGCCCGGGTTCTCTGTCATATGGATGCTAGCGACACTATCATATACGTGAGCCAAAAGGCGCAAATGGTCCCGGGCCATGGTAAGGCGACACCCGTGGGGTTACCGTGCGTGAGTCCTCAAAGTGATATGAGGTGTTACATGCTAGATCGGTGTGACTTAGAATCGGGATCCCGACAGCTTGGTCTTGTTGCACCGATATGGAAACCTTTGCCTGATGCCTCGGGACCCCGCGCCTGCGCTTGCCACCTTAGCACCAAAGAGGAAATGGGTACACTGCGCCCGCTAGCGCCCGCCTGGCCTTAGTCGTCATGGCTCACCGGGTTGGCTCTCAAGGAGCGGAGATATCAAGGCAAGGTGCACCTCGTGAGGTTCACGTGACATGAGCCATGATGACCAAGGCCAGGCGGGCGCCAGTGGGCGCAGTGTGCCAGTTTCCTCTTTTGTGCCAAGGAGGCAAGTGCAAGCGCTGAGTCTCGAGGAATCAAACAAAGGTTTCCATATTGGTGCAACAAGACCAAGACCGCCAGGACGACAGGTCGGAATTCATCATGGAGCCCACTGCAGCGTCACCACCAGAGCCTTTGCGGGCGAAGACTACTTTTGTCAGGATAGCTTGTACCAGTTGTCTCCCATTGAATTTGGCCGTTGTTGGATCCCTTCCCGCCTACATTTGGGAAGAGGACCAAGGCCATTATAAGTAGGACCTAGCCACCACCATAGAGTGGGAGGGGATCCATTCCACCCTGACGACCTCACTAGCTCATTGATCTCAAGAACACCTCACCTCCTGAGGCCGTTCGTCGACTGTACTGTCGGTGTTCTGGGAACGGGGGTCCGCAGACTTGCCTGCCTGTGACCCATGGCGTGACTTTGCTAGCAGACATGTACGTCCCATCTTCATCAACAAGGCATTCAAGACCTTCGCGAGGGGCCATGACTCGCGAGGCGGATGACACAAGACCTCCTCGGGAGTGGCCTCACCAGGCTGGCTCGTGAGGGGCGAAGAGTTTAAGACACGGCAAACCTCGCGAGGTTCTCGTGACATGAGCCATGACGATCGAGACTAGGCGGGTGCCAGTGCGCGCCGCATCCTTGTTTCCTCTTTGGTGCTAAGGGGGCAAGTGCAGGCGCGGAGTACCGAGGCATCAAGCAAAGGTTTCCATATTGGTGCAACAAGACCAAGACCAGCAGGATGGCAATACGGAGGTCACCATGGAACCCAAGGCGACTTCACCACAAGAGCCTTTTGCATGCGAAGACCACTTTTGTCAGGATAAGCTGTACTAGCTGTCCCCATTCAAATTGGCCGTTGTTGGCTCCCTTCCTGCTCAATATTTGGGAAGAGGACCAGGGCCTCTATAAATAGGACTAGCCACCACCATAGCTAGAAAAGTGAGATCGGGGGAGATAGAGAGATATCAAGAGAGACCAGAACACACACAAGTTCGCCAAGCACAAGAACACCTCAACCTCAGGAGGCTGTTCTTCCCCTTGTACTGTTCATCAACAGCCCAGAGGCAATCCACCATCACCACACTGGAGTAGGGTATTACACCACAACAGTGGCCCGAACCAGTATAAATCTTGTGTCCTTTGTGTTTCGAGTTCATCGAGTTAATTCATAAGATCTTAGCTAAGCTAGGACGTGGATTGGTAGGGGGAATCTTCGCGCGCACCCCAATGTTCGAACCTTAAGGGTTTTGCCAGAACCCGTGATCCGACATGTACTATTTCATCCACAGCCCCTCGATGCAATCCACCACAAAGCTAGAGTAGGTTATTACACCGCGAGGTGGCCCAAACTATGATAAACTGTTGTGTCCCTTGTTCCTCGGGTTCGTCAAGCTAGGTTGTGGAATCATTGAGCCGGCGGGTTGGGAAGAGGGAGTTCTTCGCACGCACCCTAGAGTTCAAACCTCTCAAGGGTCTGTGGAACCCTGAATCCGACATTTGGCGCGCCAGGTAGGGGGTGCATCGAAGCTTTGCTTCTTCGACCGCCTCGCCTCCGCGACTTGCTCCCATGGCGGGCATCGCCTCTCCGACTGGACCGACGAGCGTGCGCAAAGGCACTGTGGGCCTCTGGGCCTTCACCCCCGCCTTGCGACAGGTACAATGGCCACCCAAGTTCAAGCCGAAGATGCCGCCTCGCTACGATGGCGCGGCGGATCCGGCAGGTTTCCCCCAGGCCAACGACGAGGCCGTTTGGGCGGCCGGCGGTGACGAAAACGTCATGGCCAACTGGTTCCCCATGGCCCTCACTGGCTTGCCGCGCATCTGGCTTCTCAACTTGCTAGTGTCTTCTGTGGCCTCCTGGGAGGAGCTGCGTGGCCTCTTCCTCGCGCACTTCACGGCACCGGCTCCCCATGCCGTTGCAGCCCACCTCGGCGGTCCTCAGGCACCGCCCACGGACCGCCACATCAAGCAGTTCTTCTGCCAAGTGGGTGCCGCCCGCATGCAGCAGGGAGCTCCTCCAGGATGGGCGGCACCCGAAGCCGACCTCACCTTCGACTCAAGAGACCATCGTGTGACCACCGCAGGCACAGGCGCGCTCCCGATGCTCTTCACCCCCACCATATGCAACGTAGCGGTAACCAAGACCCTCATCGACGGCGGGGCCGGGCTCAACATGCTCTCCGTGGAAACTATCAGCCTGGTTCATGTGTCACATGGTCGGCTTCGCCCCACCAAGCCGTTCTCTGGGGTCGTCGACGGCTCCACCAGCCCTCTGGGACAGATCCGCCTCCCAGTCACTTTCAGCACCCGTAACAACTACCGCACTGAACTCATCGACTTTGACATCGCCCGTATCGGCCTCCCGTACAATGCCATCCTTGGGTACCCGGCCTTAGCTAAGTTCATGGCAGCAACCCTCCTTGCCTACAACCTCATGAAGATGCCAGGAAGCAGCGACATCCACACGGTGGCCGGGGACACCAAGGAAGCGCTGGCGGCTCTCAAGCTCGCCTTCAGTACCGTAGCTGACGCGCCGTCGGTGGAGGAAGGGACCCCGGGGGTTGCGCCAGCAAAAAAGAAGTAGTTGTTCTCTCAAGACCGGTCCGAGATGAAGCAGGTGCCGGTCGACCAAGATGGGGCATCAGGAGCCACCTTCACCATAGGTGCCAACCTCGCCCCAGACCAAGAAAGGGCACTAGTCGTTTTCTTGCGCGAGAACAAGGAGGTGTTCGCATGGGAGCCCAAGTACCTGGCTGGAGTCCCAAGGGGAGTGATTGAGCATCGCCTGAATGTGTGCCCCAATGTGCGCCCAATAAAGCAGAAGGCGCGGCGGTAGTCCACGGAGAAGCAATCGTTCATCGTCTAGGAGACCCGCAAACTACAGGAAGCTCGTGTCATCCGCGAGGTGCAGTACCCGGAGTGGCTAGCACACCCGGTCGTCGTGCCCAAGAAAGGGAGGAAGGAGCGCATGTGTGTTGAATTCACCAACCTCAATAAGGTGTCTCCTCAAGACCCCTTTCCGCTACCACGCATTGACCAGATCGTCGACTCCACCGCTGAGTGCAACCTGGTGTGCTTCTTGTACACGTTCTCATGGTATCACCAAATCAAGATGGCGGTACAAGATGTCGAGAAGATGGCCTTCCTGACCCCATGCGGGGTGTACTACTACACCTGCATGCCCTCTGGGCTGCGTAACGCCAGAGCAACCTTCCAGCGGCTGATGCACATCACTTTGGGCAGACAACTCGGGAGGAACGCTGAGACCTACGTCGACGACATAGTTGTGAAGTCTTAGGAGGCGAGGACCTTCATTGAGGACCTGGAAGAGATGTTCGCCAGTCTGCGCAAGGCGGACTTGCGGCTCAACCCGGAGAAATGCGTATTTGGCATCCCCTCTAGCAAGCTGTTGGGTTTTTCTGGTGTCACATAAGGGGATCGAGTCAAACCCAGAGAAGGTCAAGGCGATAGAAAGGATGAGTCCCCCAAAGATCCTTAAGGAAATGCAAAAGCTGGCGGGCTATGTGACCTCGCTAGGGAGCTTCATCTCCAAGCTAGGGGAGCACGCCCTCCCATTCTTTAAGCTGATGAAGAAGAAGGGATTGTTCGAGTGGACCCCGGAGGCTGACACCGCATTCCAAGACCTCAAGAGATACCTCATCAGCCCGCCGATGATGGTGGCACTGTGTCCACTCGAGCCCCTGGTGCTTTACTTGTCCGCCACGCCTCACTCAGCCAGTGCGGCGCTGGTGGCCGTCGGGGAAGAATGTCGGCCCAAAGTCCTGCCACACGACTCCACGTGCTTGGTCAAAACGACGCAGTCCCAAGACGGCATCCGTGAAGCCACGGCAACACCAGCGGATGACCAGGCCCCACAAGACGGCGCCCTTGAGGATGTAGTTGCCCCAACAGGCGACCGAGCTCCTGAGGTCCCCCAGCCTCAGGAGACACCCCAACCTTAGGATGTCTCGGACTCCACCGGCACTTACGCCCTCATCGAGCACCCGATGTATTTCGTCACCACAATACTGCGTGACGCGTGGGCACGCTACCCCATGCCACAGAAGCTCCTACTCACGCTCCTCGTTGCCTCACGAAAGCTGCGCCACTACTTCCAAGGCCACCCCATTAAGGTCGTCTCGGCTTACCCGCTAGAGAGGGTGCTCCGGAGCCCCAATGTTGCGGGAATGGTCGCTGAATGGAACATCGAACTGCAGGCATTCCCGCTACAATTCAGCACCACCAGGGTCTTTAAGGGTGCTTCGCTCGCCGACTTTGTAGCGGAATGGACCAACGCCCCAGGGCCCGAAGCAGGGTAGGACCGGTCCCTCTCACCAGGGAGCGAAGCACCAGACGGCTGGGTCATGTACTTCAACGGCGCCTTGGGTGCTACGACAAGCCATCAAGATGGACAGACCGGGAAAAATAAGAAGAGGACTGCGAGAAGACAGAGATGAGCGAGGGGCCCCACCCCTCCCCTCATTTATTACTAGGAGGAGGCCAACCACCGGCCTTCATGATCGCACGTAATGATGGTTCTCCTCTACAATAGAGTCTCATCAAGTCGAACGGTTGCCGAGGCAGCATGGGGAAGCGGAGGCGCCCATGTCCCATCAATCGCCACATGTCGACCAAGGCCACAGGCGGTTGGGGCCTGTGGTGCTCCGCCCTTTCCCTTTGGCTTCGGCTCGAAGCCAAGTTAGAGCACGCCTTGGGCCCGGGGGCTACTGTCAGCATCCTGGGAAAGGGGGTATCCAGACTTGCCTGCCTGCAGCCCACGGCGTGGCTCCTCGATGGCCCGGTACAGCCAAGTTTCAGCAACAACAATCCAAGACCCTCAGTTGGTGCCAAGCCTCACAAGGCAGACGACACCAAGACCTCCCTGGGGGGTGGCCTCAGTAGGCTGGCTCCCGAGGAGCGGAGATATAAAGGCAAGGTGCACCTCGCGAGGTTCACATGACGACCAAGGCCAGGCGGGCGCCAGCGGGCACAGTGTACCAGTATCCTCTTTGGTGCCAAGGAGGCACGCGCAGGCACGGAGTCCCGAGGAAACAAGCAAAGGTTTCCATATCGGTGCAACAAGACCAAGACCGCTAGGACGACAGGTCAAGGTAATCTCGGAGCCCACTTCAGTGTCCCTACCAGAGCCTTGTCAGGATGGCTTGTACTAGTTGTTTCCCTTTGAATTTGGCCGTTGTGGGATCCCTTCCCGCCTACATTTTTGAAGATGACCAAGGCCACTATAAATAGGACCTAGCCACCACTGTAGAGAGGGAGGGGATCCATTCCACCCTGACCACCTCACTAGATCATCGAGCTCAAGAACACCTCACCTCCTGAGGCTTTTCGTCAACTATACTAGTTCATCCTCATCCCCTCGAGGCAATCCACCACAAAGCAGGAGTAGGGTATTACACCGCGAGGTGGCCTGAACCAGGATAAACTGTTGTGTCCCTTGTCCCTTAGGTTCGTCGAGCTAGGGTGTGGGATCATTGAGCCGGCAGGTTGGGAAGAGGGAGTTCTTCGCACGCACCCTAGAATTAAAACCTCTCAAGGGTCTGCGGAACCCCAATCCGATAAGACTGACCACTTCGTTGGTTTCTGCCAAGTATAGCAATAATGGTTCTTGGGGTTTGGGCGCAACCCAGGTAGGCACAGACGATAGGTTGGCCTTCAACTCTTGTAGAGAGGCATCTGATTCTGGGGTGCACTTCCTAGGCCCTGTCTTCTTCAAAATTTTAAAGAACGGCAGGGCATGCTCGGCAGACTTGGAGATGAATCTGCTTAGCACGACAATGCATCCCGTCAAGCGCCTCACATCCTTAACAGTCCTTGGCGCTTGAATCTTCTTGATGGCTTTGATATTGTCGGGGTTAGCTTCGATCCCCCCATGGGACACGAAGAAACGAAGTAGCTTGCCTGAGGGAACACCAAACACACACTTCTTCGGATTAAGCTTCAAATTGATCTTGCACAGATTAGCAAATGTCTCCTCCAAATCCTGTATAAGGGTGGCCTTATCCTTGGTTTTGACCATGATATCATCCATATAGGATTCTATATTTCTGTGTAACTGTGACTCAAAACCAATCTGGACTTCTCTTGCAAAAGTGGACCCGGCACTCTTCAACCCGAATGGCATGCAGACAAAGCAGTACGTACCACATGGAGTGATGAGTGATGTCTTCGCTTCATCTTCTTTGGACATGACATGTCGCGGGATTTCTGTAACAACCTGATTTTTGGCCCTTTCTTTTTTCTTTTGATTTTTTGAGATTTTTGCGTGAGATTTCTTTTTTCGTGGCTATGTGGTTTGGAAACATAAGAAGAAGAACTCTTCTTTGCTTCTAGAGTGGCTCGTCATACCCAAATCCTTCCCTAGACTTTTCCATTTTCATCCTAGCCCAAATCCCAATATTCTTTTTATTGGTAATATTCCTTTTCTATTATAGGAACAAGTCAATTTACCCTAGGTTGTGAAGCAACCTATATTTCCATCACTCCTAAAATTCCCAAATAATTCTCATTAATTGTTTGGCTAATATCTTCCTTAAATATGGCAAAATATTTCTTTTTCCATGTTCCTCATCATGCTCAAATAATTATTTTCCTATTCTGTCCTGAATGGAAGATTGTGAAGCAAGTGCCATTTATCTTTTCCCAATTTACCCCAAACCTTTTCGACACCTTTTCATGTCCAAATAATTGCCTCATGAAAAATTTCAACTTAATTTGCCTAGTAAATATTCCTGGGCAATTTTTCAAAGTTCCTGTCTGAGGGAATTGGTTGTGAAGGAAGTACTAGCTAGGTTGACCCAATTGAGTTGAAAGTTTTCATGGTCTTTCATATCTTTAAATAAAAGCTCTCTGCAAGATTTGAGCTCATGCTCTGCATCCTTGTGAGCACAACTTCAAAATCTTTAGTTTCTGTCCAAATTTTCAGTTAGTGAAGCAAGTATATTTTATCTTGCCCCATTATGGCCTTATCCTACCCATTTAACCTATCTCCAAAAAATTTGGGCTCATTTCATCTAGCTATTTTCCCTCAATAATTTTCTCAAATTCCTATTCAGAGAGGATAGCTATGAAGGAAGTACCATTTTGGCTTGGCGAAATGGCATGAAATTTTTATGGCACTCTCATATGCCCAAATAATCTATCCTTGCCAAATTTTAGCTAAAGTGGTTACTACTAGTGAGTTCTACCTCATGATTCATATTCTAGACCAAGTGAAGCAGTTGTGAAGCAACTCTATTAAATCTTGGTCCATTTCCTTTCAAACTTCATAGGATCGTAGTCCTTCCTTATCTAAACACCCCAGACAACACCACTTAACCCAATCAAGTCCCTGTTGGTCAGCAGTGCACGTCCAAGTTTGATGTAGCAAACTTGCAGCGATGCCACATTCCTCTCCTTGGCTCCTTTTGTCGATCCATCAACTCCCTCAGCCTCTATTATGAAGGGACTCATCACTAGACAGCTCATGGCAGTCTTTTGTGTCCCCTCCTTGCCGGGAACAGCGGTGACCGCATTGTTTGCACATGCTCTGGCATCATTGGTTACGTCCAGAGCATCGTTTTGCTTGGGCACGGCACGTGGTCATCGCGTTAGCTCACACGGGCATGTCTAGTGCGTTCCCCGCATTGTTGCCATTCCCATGGAGCCATTTCCCCCTCCGTCTTCTTCCTCGGAGAGAAGTCCCCGTCGTTGAACAGTGAGCGCCCACGGGAGCGCTGTAGCCGACCGGCTTTGTTCGAGCCGCGACGCCTTCCTCCTCGTGTCCTCGAGCGCCCCTCGTCTCCGTGAGCTGTGCCACTCATCCATTCCCTCCCTCGTCGCCTTCCCACCCCTCCCCGTGACCTTTGGCCGCGTGTGCCCATCGCCGGAGCACAGACATGTAGCCGCGTGCGTGCCACCTCGCCCCCCTTGCCGCTCGGCTATATAGCCACCCCGAGCCCCTCCTCTCATCATCACCAGCCTCCCCACCCTCCTCTGGTCCTACCTGGCTACTTGCCCGAGCACCAGAGCCCCTCTCTGACCTCCATCGCCGCCATGTCCGCCGCCCCCTCCGGCCTAAATTCGCCCAACGCTGAGGCCCTCCCGTCAGTCCATGACCACCAGAGACCTCCTCACTACCTCGTGAGCCGCCTCCCTTCCTTTCTTTTTCGCCGGATCCACGGTAGCCTCGGCTCCAAGTTCGGCCAAAGCCATTCCTGTCAGAGTCTTCACCATCACTACTTCGGTCCTCCTCGGAGCTCGTGTCCTGGCCAGGAAGGTGTGGCGTCCTCACCCGCATCCACCGGTGGCCGGAGTTCGGCTGGAGACGGCCTGAGCAGTTGGGGAGCGACGGCATGTGCGCCTGGCCATGGCCTCCCCTGCTTTTGTCGAGAGGAAAAAGGAGATCTGTGGGAGGAGAGAGAGAGCACCGCGGGACCCACCTATAAGCGAGCCGGCAGCCGGCCCCGCGTTAACCCCGCCCATGCTGATGTGGATAAGTGGAAGCGTATTCACTCGAATATGTTTTCCCTTTCCGAAGGCTTATTTCCTTGCGGCTTAGGCGAGGAATGTGTTTTCCTCTCCGGAAAGCGTATTTTGTGAAAACCGCTTCCGCCTTATCCACTCATGGACTTGTTTGTGATGATATTTTTGTAGAAAAGTCTCTGATCTTCATCACTTCACAACTTTTTAGTCATAACTCCAAATGAGGTGAATACAAAGCCCACTTCTTTGTCTGGTCGAGCCCATTCTGTTCGAAACATTTTCACTATGGTTGGATATACTAGAATTGACCATTTTTCCCTTGCCCCTAATTAGCCCCTCCAAGAGAGAACCCTTTCCGGCAAGTGTTTCCGCGGCTTCACCGCACTTCTCCCTGGAGCCTTCTTCATCCCCAGGCAAGCCACAACCACCATTTGCATGATAGCCATGCAAAAGCATTGGTTTTCAACTTGAATCTTTAATAACTGTCTGTTTGTTTTGCTACTGCATTTGGTATTTCGGTTATGCTTATGGATCGGTCACTACTAGGAAAAGGCCTACTAATGGCGCACCAATTTTGCCTACTAATGGCGCACTACTGGTGCGCCATTAGTATCACGCCACTAGTATTTTTTACTAATGGCGCACCACTGGTGCGCCATTAGTATACCAGATACTAATGGCGCACCAGTAGTGCGCCATTAGTATGCCTAGAGGTGCGCCATTACTATCTGACTTAGTAATGGCGCACCACATAGAAGTGCGCCATTAGTAATAAAAAAATTTCAATTTTTTTTCATTTTTTTAAAAAAAAATTCAATTTTTTTTTTCATTTTTTTTAAAATTCAATTTTTTTTATTTTTTTCTTAATCTCGGGTCACTATGGCTTAATCTCGAGTCAATATGCTTAATCTCAGGTCAAATCGCACTCTGTGGTCAAACTTCCCAAAAGGTCACCCATCCTCACACTATTCCAGCCCAAGCACGCTTAACTTCATAGTTCTATCCAACCCCAGCACCACCTCACTTCACAGGCACTTGTTGATATATCTATCATATCAATCCTATTAAACCTTGCTGATGTCTAGGACTTTGTTCATGTTCATGAGTATGATGAAATTTTGAAAAAATATTTCAAACTTCTCGATCATATTACGTATCATATTTTGAAAAATAATTCAATTTTTTTTTCAAAACCAATTTTTTTTCTGTTACTAGTGGCGCATCTAGCATACAGTGCGCCACTAGTAAGTTTGAAATTTTTTGAATTTTTTTGCCTCCGGATCTTAGAAGCCTTGTAACTTTTTTCTGTTAGGTTTTTGGGGATTTTGAAAATGTTTAACGGGGTTCCCTCGGTTAAATTCGGATGTAACTTTTCGAGTAGATGATTTTTCATATAAAAAACTTTTTCATCCGAGTTCGTACGCGAAAGTTATGCCCATTTTACAAATTCTCGAGAGATTTCGCAAATAAAGTCGAAATTCATATTTGTAAATTTTCACAACAACTAGACCACATATCACATGGGAAACTTATTTTCTTTTATTTTTTGACCTTTCCATCATTTATTTTTATTTTTTTAAACTGAAAAGGCGGTCCACGGGGGGGGGGGGGGTGTGCATTCGGTGGAAGTGCTGGCCAAGTTACTAATGGCGCACCGTGGGAGTGGTGCGCCATTACTAGTTCAACTAGTAATGGCGCACCACTCCCACGGTGCGCCATTAGTAGTTTTCAAAGAATTTTAAAAAAAATTACTAAATTTTTACTAATGGCGCACCGTGGGAGTGGTGCGCCATTAGTAGTTTGAAAAAAAATTAATTTTTTTTACTAATGGCGCACCAACTAGTAATGGCGCACCACTCCCACGGTGCGCCATTAGTTGTTTTGAAAAAACAAATAAAAAAATTTGTTACTAATGGCGCACCGTGGATGTGGTGCACCATTAGTATTTGGACACTAATGGCACACCAACACATGGTGCGCCATTAGTATATACTAATGGCGCACCACATGTCTGGTGCGCCATTAGTGTCATTTCCATCTATAGCCCTTTTCCTAGTAGTGGGTGGTTACCGTCATGCTTTGTTTTCATGCACGCTGTTAGTATGTTCCTCGTGCTAGTATTACTTTAATATTGGCAATGCTTGGTACTATTACATGTTGGTGATGGTCTTCGGTGCCTAACTATCGTCTGTTCCAAGTACCATTGTTATGCATGTTACTTTGCATCCAGTTGATTAAATACCTGCATGGTAGTTTTATCGTTAGTTTATTGCATGGTATTTATTGTTGATGCTAGTGGTCATGTTTAGTGTTCTAGTGGTGATATCCATGCTCATCAGTACGCCATGCTCATCTGGATAAATGTTGTTAAGCTCGTTGATTGCGATGCACCCCCATGCTTTTGTTAATATCATGCTCATGCATTGTAGTTGCATCCTATTATTTTTATCATGATTCATCATATCGCATTCAATTTTAACCGGATTAATAAATTGAACTTGAACAACAGTTGGTTGAGTCATGGTGCCACCATATTGAGCTGACCAGCGCAACCATGCTTACCTCATGGGGGGTCCTAACTGGGTCTATTGTCATGCCTCTCGCCGGTGCCTCCCGCGGGGGAACGTTATGCGCGGGCGCTACCTTGGATAGGTAGGACGACATAAGCCTTGTGTGCCCATTGTTTTGTAAGGATCCTTGTCCCCGTTTGGGACCGCTTTGCCACGACGGTGGCTGTTGGTGCCTTTGGTAGGCACGGGGCCACCCAGGACATAGCCCAAAGGGGAGTTGGTTGGAGTGACAGAGAGAGTGTCATGGCAGTCGGACAGTTTTGTCGGAATGCCGTTGGTCCACCTGAATGGGAGTGCGAGGCCACGGGTTCCGTGGTGTGGGTACAGTGTGCTAACCTCTGCAGAGTGTGTGTTCAATCTATCGATAGCTGCGCCCGTGGATATGGCCCCAGTGCATGTTGGTCACACTATGGGTCAACAGTAATAATAATAATAATAATAATAATAAAAATATTATTATTATTAATAATAATAATGTGCTTAATAACAACCCTGGCTCGATGATCAAAGAAGTTGGTTGATATTTATGTGATCGAGAGAGGATCACTGTGGTATCCTGATTACCAACTTGTTTGATATTTGGGATGGTATGCGAAAGTCAAGGGTAAGGGTCATGCTCCTTGTGGTCATAAACGATTACTACGGTATTGTTAATACCAAGCTTGATTGGATCCTGAGATGATCGTGTGATGTCCGTGATGGTAAGTGATGCATGTGATAGTTATGATGTAACCCGAGTAGAGTAAGTTGGTGCATGATAGTTTCATCATGTTGCATGCTAGTCTCATCATGTTCATATGTTTATGCCATGCTTGTATCATTCTAGTTGTATTATGTTATACATGCCATGTTGTTCTGGTAGTATCGTGATCATCATTGCTTAATAATCTGTAATTGCCATGCTATTGCTTGTCTTGATTGCTTTGGGTGCTATGAGCTTGCAAGTACATTCAAAGTACTGACCTGGCGTGTCATGCCAGTTTGCAGGTCATGACGGATTTGATTGCTTGTTTGCCATGGATTCCTTTTTCCGAGCTAGGATAAGCGTTCCAGCCAGAGTCCCTATGGAGTGGAGTTCACCACCGCCGACGTTGTTCCGCTACCAGGAGATATTCTGCTGCATCGTGTTGTTCTGCTGCTTGCATGGAGCGATCATGGCAGGCATAGTGTTGTCGTGCCGATGTAATCCCCTTGTACCCATATAGATTGTAATAAAGAGCTGAGTTGTTCTATGCTAAGCAGAGCCGTATTCTAGAAGACTTCTCCTCGATCTCTGGGCTGGAATACGGGGCGTTCCGGTTTCTCTGAGCCGGGGTGCCACAGGCTTGGTGAAAGTGCGTTATATCGACTATAGGGGGGTGAATAGGCGATTTTTATGAAAGTCTTCACAACGTGGAAGTTTCGAAGACAAACGATAGAAATAGAACTATTACCATGCAGCGGAAGGTAGACTACACTAGGCAAACCATAGTCAAGTATTCAATGAAGTGAAAGCACAATGACCTATAGTAGCTAGGTAGTAAGGATCAGGTAGGAAGATATTATGAAGCCAATCAGAACAAGCAGTCACTCAGTGAAGACAAAAGATAGTGCAATCATACAATGACTTCACAAGGACCAACAGTAAGTAAAGGGAAGGGAAGGATGAAACCAGTGACTCGTTGAAGACAATGATTTGTTAGACCAGTTCCAGTTGGTGTGACAACTGTATGTCTGGTTAGGGAGGCTAGGTATTTAAACCTGAGGACACACAATCCCGGACACCCAGTCCTAAACACGCAGCTCAGGACACCCAGTCCTCACTGTATTCCCCTTGAGCTAAGGTCACACAGACCTCGCCCAATCACTCTGGTAAGTCTTCAAGGTAGACTCCCAAACCTTCACAGACTTCGTTCACCGGCGATCCACAATGACTCTTGGATGCTCAGAACACGATGCCTAACCGGCTGGAGGATTCACAGTCCTCAAGTGTAATAAGTCTTCAGATCACACAGACAGGAAGACTTAAGTGATGCCTAACACTCTTTGGCTCTGGGTGGTTAGGGCTTTATCCTCGCAAGGAATTCTCTCTCAAAGGCTTCGAGGTGGGTTGCTCTCAAACGACAAAAGCCGTACTCTAACTCTGAGCAGCCAACCGTTTATGGTTGTAGGGGTGGGCTATTTATAGCCACTAGGCAACCCGACCTGATTTGTCCGAAATGACCCTGGGTCACTAAGGAACTGACACGTGTTCCAACGGTCAGATTTCAAACACACGCGGCAACTTTACTTGGGCTACAAGCAAAGCTGACTTGTCCGACTCTGGACAAGATTCGCTCTCATAGTCTTCACTCGAAGACATAGGTTTTGGTTAAGCATCACTTCAGTCATTCTGACTGGTTCTCTTGGACCCCATTTAACAGTACGGTGGTTCCTATGACTCAACAAAGAAGAAAAAGAACTACGAAAGATCTAAGTCTTCGAGCTCCATAGGCTTCATGTGATGTCTTCTCTTGTCATAGTCTTCAATGTGAATCTCTTCACATACCACCTTTGACATCAATATCTTGATACATTTTTGGGGTCATCTCTGGTAGGAAAACCGAATCAAATGAGGGACTTCTACCTGTGTTATCCTGCAATTCTCACAAACACATTAGTCCCTCAACTAGGTTTGTCATCAATACTCCAAAACCAACTAGGGGTGGGACTAGATGCACTTACACTTTGTATCAGAGCAGGTATAGTTGTACGATTCCCTAGCCCACGTGAATGTCAGAATGCGGTCGTATAGGGCCCCGTTGGTTTGTTGCACTTGATTGTTGTATTTGTTTGTTGCATAGCATGCATATAGTTTATTATTTAGTTGCTAATAGTCATCTTGTGAGTGTAGGTGGCATCTGTTTCGATCCACTAACTGCTGGTAATATGCTTAGCTTGTCATGTAATGCCTTGTGAGGACTGCATCAAGCTCGCAAAGAGGCCTTCGTAACTCTGTTTTTGCCATGTCCAGTTTTCTGCTAAGTCTGAATCTGTTAACGAAACTTGCTATGTTTACATGGGTGCCATCATATCTTCTGATCCTTTTTGGCTTATAATCACTAAGGGACTTTTGTTATATGCTTTGAGTAGATTCATGCCATGCCTTTTATTGCTATGTTCTGATCTTGTAGCATGTTGTTATCTTGCTCTAAAAATTTCTTCCTGATGTTAATTCCTGACATGTTATTTTCACTAAGTCTGTGATGCTGATATCCTTTGCAGTTTTTCCATGCTTGTTTTAACCTGCTCTTTTGTGATTTAGCTGTAGTTTAGTGTTCATCTTTTGTCAAGTATCTTGAGTAGATCACTGCCATGTGCTTTGTTGCTATGTTGGAGTGCAGTAGCTTAGTTTCTTATTGCATTCTAGGTGGCATCATGCTGTAATCGCAGGATTGTGCCATTCTTGTTTTGCTTGCCATTTGCAAACCGTGCATCCGATTCCGATGATCTTTATATCGATTTTTACCGAAATCAACTCGTCTTTCCAGTGGAGCTCTTGGTTTGCCAAGTTGAGGCCTGGTTCAATCTTTCCTTTTCGAAGCCCGCATTTGCATTGCATATCACATCCCACATATCATGCCATGTTTTGCATCATGTTGCTTGCGCGTTGCACCGTGGTTGATTGTGGTTTCCTTTGCTTGTGTTCTTTCCTTGGGTAGAGCCGGGAGACGATTACGTGATCGAGGAACCCGTTGAGTACGCTTTCGAGGATCAAGCTTTCGTCAACCTCTGAGAACTTTGCAGGTAAGATGACCATACCCTCGAAATCACTTCTATCTTTGCTTGCTAGTTGCTCTCTATTTTTCTATGATGCGATAACTACCACTTGCTATATCATGCCTCCCATATTGCCATGTCAAACCTCTAACCCACCTTGTCCTAGCAAACCGTTGTTTGGCTATGTTACCGCTTTGGCTCAGCCCCTCTTATAGCGTTGCTAGTTGCAGGTGAAGCTAGAGTTTGTTCCATGTTTGGAACATGGATATGTTGGGATATCAAAATATATCTTATTTAATTAATGCATCTATATACTTGGTAAAGGGTGGAAGGCTCGGCCTTATGCCTGGTGTTTTGTTCCACTCTTGCCGCCCTAGTTTCCGTCATACCGGTGTTATGTTCCTTGATTTTGCGTTCCTTACACGGTTGTGTGTTATGGGGACCCCTTGATATTTTGCTTTGAATAAAACTCCTCCAGCAAGGCCCAACCTTGGTTTTACCATTTGCCTCACCACCACCTACCCTTCCCTCGGTTCGGCTAGCCCGAGGGTCATCTTTATTTAAGCCCCCCCCCCCCGGGCCAGTGCTTGCCTAAGTGTTGGTCCGAACCGAGTAGACTATGGGGACTCCTCGGGGAAACTAGAGGTTTGGTTTTACTCGTAGGATGTCTCATCCGGTGTTGCCCTAAGAACGAGATATGTGAAGCTCCTATCTGGATGTCGGCGCATCGGGTGGTCTTGCTGGTCTTGTTTTACCATTGTCGAAATGTCTTGTAACCGGGATTCCGAGTCTGATCGGGTCTTCCTGGGAGAAGGAATATCCTTTGTTGACCGTAAGAGCCTGTGATGGGCTAAGTTGGGACACCCCTGCAGGGTTTTGAACTTTCAAAAGCCGTGCCCACGGTTATGGGCAGATGGGAATTTGTTAATGTCCGGTTGTAGAGAACTTTACACTTAATTTAACGAAAATGCATCAACCACGTATGTAACCGTGATGGTCTCTTTCCGGCGGAGTCCAGGAAGTGAACACGGTTTTGGAGTTATGTTTGAACGTAAGTAGTTTCAGGATCACTCCTAGTTCACGACCGTTCTTTGCTTCTCTTCTTGCTCTTATTTGCATATGTTAGCCACAAGATATGCTAGTGCTTGCTGCAGCTCCACCTCACTACCCTTTCCTACCCATAAGCTTAAATAGTCTTGATCTCACGGGTGTGAGATTGCTGAGTCCTCGTGGCTCACAGATACTTCCAAAAAAGTTGCAGGTGCCGATGATACCAGTTCTGGTGACACAACCCAGCTCAACTGGATCTCGATGAAGATCGTGTTCGTTGTGTTGTTTCATTTCCAGTTGATCAGTAGTGGAGCCCAGTACGGGCGACTGGGGAACTATCGCATTAGGGCTTGTCTTTCTTTATTTGGTTCCGTAGTCGGGCCTTGATTGTATCTGGATGATGTAATGCTATATTTATGTATTGTGTGAAGTGGCGATTGTAAGCCAACTCTTTATCCCTTTCTTATTCAGTACATGTGATGTGTAAAGATTACACCACTTGCGACATGCCTACTATGCGGTTGTCGGATTTCGGGTTCCGGCAGACCCTTGAGGTTCGAACACTTGGGTGTGCACGGAGATTTCTCCTTCTACCTACCTACGCCCCTCCGCCTCGCTAATATCTAAGCCATGGAAAGAACAACACAAGAGACACAGGGTTTATACTGGTTCGGTCCACCGTTGTGGTGTAATACCCTACTCCAGTGTGTGGTGTGGTGGATTGCCTCTTGGGCTGATGATGATGAGCAATACAAGGAAGAACAACCTCGCAAGGGTCTGTTCTTGGTTGGGGGGATGAACTGCTAGGGGGAGTTCAGTCACCCTTCTCTCTCTCTCTTCTCCGATTCCCCCCTGCTACCCTGGGGGTGGCTAGTCCTATTTATAGGCAAAGGCCCTGGGCCTCTTCCCAAATATTGAGAGGGAAGGGCGCCAACAATTGGCCATTTTGAAGGGGGACATCTGGTACACTTATCCTGACTAAAGTTGGTCCTCGCCTGCCAAAGACTCTGGTGGTGACGCTGGCTTGGGCTCCACAATGACTTCCTCCCTGCCGTTGGACCGGTCTTGGTATCGTTGCACCAAAACGGCTGCCTTTGCTTGATGCTCTCGCCTGCGCTTGCTCCCTTTGCACCAAAGAGGAAAGGAGGACACTGCGCGGGCTGGCGCCCGCCTAGCGCCCTTGGTCGTCATGGCTTGCGTCACGGGCACCTCGTGGGGTACCCCGCCTTGATCTCTCCGCCTCCTCGCGAGCTAGCCTGATGAGGCCGTGCCTGAGGAAGCTCCGTGTCGTCCGCCCTGCGAGGCTTGGCCCCTCGCGAGGGTCTTGGGTCTGTGTTGATGGAGACGGGCCGTGCTGGGCCCCCTTTGAGCCACGCCGCAGGCCACAGGCAGGCAAGTCTGGGGACTCCATTCCCAGAACGCCGACAGTAGCCCCCGGGCCCAAGGCGCGCCCGGACTTGGCCGTGCAGGGAGGCGAAAGGGCAAGTGCGAAGCGCCGCGGGCCCTAACAGCCTGCGGCCTTGGGCGCCGCATGGCGGTTGATTGGACGTGGGTGTCTCCACTTCCCCACGGCGCCTCGGCAACTGCACGGATTGGACAAGTCCCTGCATGCAAAGCGGGTCATGATTACCTGCGATCGTGGGGGCCGACGGTTGGCCCTCGCCGGTTATAAGTACGGATCGGCGCGCTCCCTTCCAGTTCATTCCCCCTTGCTTCTTCTTCTTCATCATGGCCCCGTCGAGGAGGTTCTCGGCCGCAGAGAAGGGGAAGGCTCGCCAGGTTGAGCCTGCCTCACCCCCGCCCAAGTGCGGCCGAGGGCGCCCTCGCAAACATCCTGTGACCACCACGGCAGCTCCCCGCGGCCGTGGAGACGATTTCTAGCATGGTGACGGGCGGACTGCTGCGGCCGGGGGGCGCGCTTTGGTCGCGCGTCCCCCTAGGCCACGCTTTCGCGCTGCAGAGGTGCTGCCGGAGTTCGTTGTGTGGTCGGCGGAGCCGACTAGCACCCGTCTTCAACTTCCTCGCTTCCTCCTCGGCGAGCTCCCGGCCGGCGCCCCGGGCGGCCTCTGGCTTCAGGCAGACGGCTGCTGCAGCCAGGCCTCATGGGCTTCACTGGAGGTCTCCGCAGCCGGGAGCCTGGCCTTGACCCGCGGTTGGCAGACGTTTGCCCGCGGGCGTGGCCTAAGCCATCGGTGCACCCTGCACTTCAAGTTTGACGGCGATGCCACCCTCTACGTGAGGGTGTTTGGGGAAGATGGTCGCCGCGCAGGGTGCTGCCCTGAGGATGACGACCACGGCCGGGAACCCAGCCCCGGCGATGATGGAGAGGACAGCGCTCGCGTGATTGGCAGCGCTCAGGGTTCCCCATGCTTCACTGGTTCTTCTTCCGGCGGCGACTCTTCTAGCGATGGCCGCGGTCAGCCTCCACGCCGTCGTACCTTCTTGGGAGGTGGTAGCATGTCTGCCCGCCATCGCGCTTCGGTGAAGCGCGAGAGGGAGTCTGCCTGAGCCCCGGAGGCAGCTCGAGCATTCCCTGGAGGCCGGTGTGAGGCGAGCTGCGCCTGATTTGTTCTTTCTTTTCCTTTTTCCTGCGTAAAAAGATAGTAGCGTGGAGCCCCGCGGGGGCGTGTTTGGGTTATTGCTGTTAATCATTGCTTTGCTTCCGTTATCGTGCCTTCCGGCTACGTGCCCCCGCGCGGATAGTTCCCGACCCCAGCCGTGGGGTTGCGACCGACCCAGGTCCTGTGTTCGTGACGCTGTGCCCGTGGGGCACGGACTGGAGGGGTGCTCCTGCAATGGACCCAGGTCGCAAAACCTTTGAACGACTAGGACAGGAACACTCGCGAGGGTGCTCGGCTGCCCCCTTCGCGAGGCCTTGCATAAGAGAAATCGAGGCAGGAGAGTGAAAAAGTCGAAGAACCACAAGCCAAAGACGGCAATAGCTTCAATAAAACTTTGAATGAGAATGAACAAGCCAACTACAGAAAGCAAATGAAAAAGCCGTGTCTGGCACCTAATCTAGTCTGCGATGTCTTCTCACCAGCGCAGAGCTAAGTGCTGCCACTGGGCGTGGGAGGGAGCCCAAGGGCCTGAGGCCGGCGCTCCTGAGACTTCGGGGCGTGTACAGCCCCAACTCATTATTACGTGAGAGTGTCACGGGCGGCGATCTTCACAGGCGTTGGCCTTCTTCACAGGCTTCGGGCCTTTCTTGGGGGAAGCAGGCTTCACGAGTGTTTGCCCTCTTCACAGGCTCCGGGCCCTTTCCAAAATGCGACCGCTTCATAGGCATTCGCCTTCTTCGCAGGCTCTGGGCCTTTTCCAAAACGCGACAGCTTCACAGGCATTCGCCTTCCTCACAGGCTCTGGGCCTTTTCCAAAAGGCGACAGCTTCACAGGCATTCGCCTTCTTCACAGGCTCTGGGCCTTTTCCAAAACGCGACAGCTTCACAGGCATTCGCCTTCTTCACAGGCTCTGGGCCTTTTCCAAAACGCGACAGCTTCATAGGCATTCGCCTTCTTCACAGGCTCTGGGCCTTTTCCACTGGTACGTGGGAGGGGGCTCCCCTCCGGGAGGAGCCCCCGGGGCGTGTACAGCCCCACCCTGACACGTGGCTGGCACGGTAGGGCCTGGCGAGGTCTATCTAGGCACCCGTGAGCCAGCGCGGGACTCACGGGGCCCTACCTCTAGGCGGGTTAAGCCTAGCGCTGGGCCTTATCTTGTGATGTTTCCCTGCAAATTTGGTTAGATGCTGGCACTCTACTTCCTCGGGTCCCGGCCCTCGAGCTGGTCTCAGCCGTCGCTGGTATGCCAGGTCGCGATGCCATGGACAAGGCCAGAGGGTGAGGGCTGGAGAGCCAGTAAGAGCCCCGAGTCGTGATGCTCAGGTACCCCCCCTTTAACGTGCAAGTGGTCGGCATGGAGAAGAAGAGATGCCGTGGATAGGCATCAAATAATCAAGCATGGTGGGTCGAACCCATAGCCGGAAATAAACGCAAAAGGGATACATGCCGCTGGGTCTGGCCCGAGCGACTTGGGGATGATGCAGCCCGTGGGGCGCCCCCAACAAGGTGAGCTAACAACATGAAATAAAAGGGATACATGCCGTAGGGACGGACCCACACGGCCTGGGAATAATGCAGCCCTGGGGGGCGCTCCCAGCTAGAAATGAAACTTGAAAGATGTCACCTGATGATGTTGAGGACGAAGGAGTGTTGGTGTAGCTGACCCGGTGGGCTGCGGAAGCCGATCCTCACGAGCCCCTAGGCCCAGGGGCCTCGGGAGGCTCCGGAGGCGCTGGTGGCTCCTCGCGGACCATCTCCATCTCCACCAGGGCTGCGGAACGCCTGGCCTCTTGAGCCTCCATGATGCCCCTCATGAGGCGCTGGTACGTGGCAGCCGCGTTCGGCAAGCCGTAAGGCATGCGAACGTAGCTGTAGGGTGGACCTTCGCAGCGCCCCACTCGCGAGGGCCAGAGGTGCTCCAAAGAGGTGACTCGATTGAGCCTTGGTATGTCGATGCAGATGCGCAGCCCACCATCCAAGCCTGGATGGGGAGCCACAGCTGGTGGGCGGCGGCCACCTCTCATGACTCTTGACTCCTGTAGCTCCTGAATGGCCTTGCTGACGAACTCCTGAGGGTCTGGCCCTCCTTTCCTTACTCCTTCTTGAGGGAAACGTGCTTCGAAACACGCCTCCATGTGGTGCCCAAGCGTCTCCCTCGTGACCTTAGCCAGGTCGGTGGCCGTCCAGGGGAGAGCCCCAGAGCCCTGCCTGAGGAGGGCGCCGGGCGCGCTTTCCTATGCGATGGAAGGAGGTTCCCCCTGGGCAGGCGCGGGCCCTGAGGGGCCTGCCTCCTGAGGGGCCGGGCCGGACGATGTCTTCTTCTTCTTGGGGGCGGTCTCGGGAAGCCTCCTGCTTCCACGATCCGGGTCTTCCAGTGATGCGGCCTGAAAGGCTCGTTCCAGGGAACACACTGCGTCCTTCTCTTCACAGGGCACCGTGATGACTCCGCCACCTCCTGGCATCTTGAGGACGTTGTAGCCATGGTGAGTCACGGCCATGAACTTGGCCAGCGCTGGGTACCCAAGGATGGCATTGTACGGAAGGCGAATGTGGGCGACATCGAAGTCGATGAGCTCGGTGCGGTAGTTGTCGCGTGCCCCAAAGGTGACAGGGAGGCGGACCTGCCCAATCGGGACCGTGGAGCCGTCGGTGACTCCGGAGAAAGGATTGGTTGGCTGAAGCTGGTTGTAGGGCACTTGGAGATTGTTGAATGTTTCCACGAACAGGACGTTGAGCCCTGCCCCGCCATCGATGAGGGTCCAAGTGACCACCATGTTGCTGATGATTGGGGACCAAAGCATCGGGAGGACTCCGGCTGTGCCCGCACACTTGATCTGATCTGCTGAGCTGAACGTGATGGCGCACGCCGACCAGCTGAGAGGGTGCATGGCTTCCAGCTTGGGGAGGACTGCAGTCACTTCGCGGGTGAACTGCTTGAAGATGCGTTGAGAGGCTGGGGCTTGAGCCCCGCCCAGGATGCAGGCGATCACGCGCGGCTCCTGGAAACCCCCAGCCCCCTCGTCCTGATGGCGGTCCTCGTTTCTCCTTGGCTGCGGTGGCAGTGGAGGGAGGCCTGCGTTGCCTTGCGGGCGATCCTCGCGAGGCTGATCCCTCCAGTCTCCCTCGCGAGGCGGGTTTTGCCAGCGATCCTCGCGAGGTCGATCGCGCCACCCCTGGCGCGAGCAGCGGTCTTCCCAGCATCCTGCGTTCCTTACTCCTCCTCGACCGTAGCCCCGGTCACCTCGGTCGGGGCGACGGCCGATCCTTCCTTCTCGCACGGCTCGGAGCTCTTGACACTCGTTGGTGTTGTGGGTGTGGAGGTCGTGGTACATACAGTATCGACTGCCCTTGGGAGGTTCGGGCTGGTCTCTGCCCCGCTTGGTGTCTTGTTCTGCCGCAAGCACGGCAGCCCCCTTGCGCTTCACATCCTTGGCCTTGCGCTTCTTCTCTTCTGGGTCTGCGGCAGGCAGCTCGAGGAGGGAGAGACGCCCTTCCTCAGCCCTGGCGCACTTGGTTGCCAAGTTGAACAACTCCAAGGAAGTGCACAGGTCTTCATGCATCGCCAGCTCCTCCTTCATCTTGACATCGCGCACGCCGTCGGAGAAGGCTGAGATGATGGCCTCCTCGGTCACCTTGGGAATCTTGAGGCATGCGTTGTTGAAGCGCTGGATGTACTTCTGCAGGGTCTCTCCGGGTTGATGCTTGATGCGGCGCATGTCGCTCACGGCGGGTGGCCGGTCGTGAGTACCTTGGAAGTTGGCGATGAAGCGGGTGCGCATCTCGTCCCAGGAGGAGATCGTGCCTGGAGCCAGGTTCAGGAGCCAGGTGCGGGCCCCGTCCTTGAGCTCCATGGGAAACCAGTTCGCCATGAACTTCTCATCTCCATTGGCAGCTTCGATGCCCAGCTCATAGAGCTGGAGGAACTCCGCAGGGTCGGCCCTGCTGTCATAACGAGGAGGCAGGTCTGGCTTGAACTTGTCGGGCCACACGATGCTGCGTAGCTCGGTGGTGAAGGCGCGGCAGCCTGCTGTGGACACGGGAGGCCTTGGGTGACGGAGAGCTTGGTCTTGCATGTCCCCACGCACTGCAACTGGGAGCAGCACGGGGTCTTGACGCGCGGGAGCAGGAGCATGGTCGCGACATGCTGGAGCAGGGAGCGCCCGGGCAGCTTCTTGCGGTCGAGGGACTTCTTGGTAGCTCTGCTCTTGCCGCGCTGGCACCTGACGGAGTGGGTTCCGCCCAGGGGCCACGCGCCTTGGAGCCATGGCGCAATATTGGGGAGGAGGCGGCCGTGGCGCCGCTGGAGCTTCGTCGCCCGCACGGGGCGGGGTGCGGTGCAGCGGAACGGACGGCGCAGGAGAGCCCCCTGCGGCACGGACGAGCTCGGCGACGCGGTCGAGCCATTCTTCGTAGACGTCATCGACGGGATGGTAGCGCAGGAGCTCGTTTGCCGCGATGAGCGCAGCTCGAGCCTCCATGTGTGCGCGGAGCGCGCGGGACGAAGAACTAGCTGGGGTGAGCGAGGGAGTAGCGGTGCGGCCGTCTTGCCGTACGGACGGATGCTGAGACGACGCTTGCCGCTCGTCCCCCGCCGGGCCGGTGGCGGCGTTGACTTCAAGTGACGGGGAACGGCGAGGACGCCCGCCGACAGGAGCCATCTGGGCGACGCGGGAAGCGAGAGCGGCCCGGCGCTCGGCGCGGGCCCGACGAGCGTTAGACATGGACGCGATGGTCGGAGGAGAACGGGGTGGTGGAAGGCGAATTTCGGCACACCCCTACCTGGCGCGCCAAATGTCGGATTTCGGGTTCCGGCAAACCCATGAGGTTCGAACACTGGGGTGCGCGTGGAGATTTTGCCTTCTACCTACTTGCACCCGTCCGCCTCGCTAAGATCTAAGCCATGGAAAGAACAGCACAAGAGACACAGGGTTTATACTGGTTGGGGCCACCGTTGTGGTGTAATACCCTACTCCAGTGTGTGGTGTGGTGGATTGCCTCTTGGGCTGATGATGATGAGCAATACAAGGAAGAACAGCCTCGCGAGGGTCTGTTCTTGGTTGGGGGGATGAACTGCTAGGGGGAGTTCAGTCACCCTTCTCTCTCTCTCTTCTCCGATTTCCCCCCCTACTACCCTGGGGGTGGCTAGTCCTATTTATAGGCAAAGGCCTTGGGCCTCTTCCCAAATATTGAGCGGGAAGGGCGCCAACAATTGTCCATTTTGAAGGGGGATATCTGGTACACTTATCTTGACTAAAGTTGGTCCTCGCCTGCCAAAGACTCTGGTGGTGACGCTGGCTTGGGCTCCACAATGACTTCCTCCCTGCCGTTGGACTGTTCTTGGTCTCGTTGCACCGAAACGGGTGCCTTTGCTTGATGCTCTCGCCTGCGCTTGCTCCCTTTGCACCAAAGAGGAAAGGAGGACACTGCACGGGCTGGCGCCCGCCTGGCGCCCTTGGTCGTAATGGCTTGCATCACGGGCACCTCGTGGGGTACCCCGCCTTGATCTCTCCGCCTCCTCGCGAGCCAGCCTGATGAGGCCGTGCCTGAGGAAGCTCCGTGTCGTCCGCCCCGCAAGGCTTGGCCCCTCGCGAGGGTCTTGGGTCTGTGTTGATGAAGACGGGCCGTGCTGGGCCCCCTTTGAGCCACGCCGCAGGCCGCAGGCAGGCAAGTCTGGGGACCCCCGTTCCCAGAACGCCGACAACGGTTATGCCTCTAAGTGTAGGGTTTCGTAGTAATTTCAAAAAATTTCCTACGCTCACGCAAGATCATGGTGATGCATAGCAACAAGAGGGGAGAGTATGATCTACGTACCCTTGTAGATCGACAACGGAAGCGTTGGGTTGATGTAGTCGTATGTCTCCATGGCCCGACCGATCAAGCACCGAAACTACGGCACCTCCGAGTTCTAGCACACGTTCAGCTCGATGACGATCCCTGGACTCCGATCCAGCAAAGTGTCGGGGAAGAGTTCCGTCAGCACGACGGCGTGGTGACGATCTTTATGTACTACTGTCACAGGGCTACGCCAAAGCACCGCTACAATATTATCGAGGAGTATGGTGGAAGGGGGCACCGCACACGGCTAAGAGTATGATCACCTGGATCAACTTGTGTCTCTCTGGGGTTCCCCTACCTCGTATATAAAGGATCAAGGGGGGGTTGCGGCCGGCGTAGGAGAGGCGCGCCAGGAGGAGTCCTACTCCCTCTGGGAGTAGGATTCCCCCCCCCCCCAATCCTAGTTGGAATAGGATTCGCGGAGGGGGGAAAGAGAGAGGGGGGCCGGCCCCCTCTCCTTGTCCTATTCGGACCAAGGGAGGGGAGGGGCGCGCGGCCCATCTTGGGCTGCCCCTTCTCTTTTCCACTAAGGCCCACTAAGGCCCATATAGCTCCCGGGGGGTTCCGGTAACCTCCCGGTACTCCGGTAAAATCCCGATTTCACCCGGAACACTTCCGATATCTAAACCTAGGCTTCCAATATATCAATCTTTATGTCTCGACCATTTCGAAACTCCTCGTCATGTCCGTGATCACATCCGGGACTACGAACAACCTTCGGTACATCAAAATGCATAAACTCATAATATAACTGTCATCGTAACCTTAAGCGTGCGGACCCTACGGGTTCGAGAACAATGTAGACATGACCGAGACACGTCTCCGGTCAATAACCAATAGCGGAACCTGGATGCTCATATTGGCTCCCACATATTCTACGAAGATCTTTATCGGTCAGACCGCATAACAACATACGTTGTTCCCTTTGTCATCGGAATGTTACTTGCCTGAGATTCGATCGTCGGTACCCAATACCTAGTTCAATCTTGTTACCGGCAAGTCTCTTTACTCGTTCTGTAATACATCATCCCGCAACTAACTCATTAGTTGCAATGCTTGCAAGGCTTAAGTGATGTGCATTACTGAAAGGGCCCAGAGATACCTCTCCGACATTCGGAGTGACAAATCCTAATCTCGAAATACGCCAACCCAACATGTACCTTTGGAGACACCTGTAGAGCTCCTTTATAATCACCCAGTTACGTTGTGACGTTTGGTAGCAGACAAAGTGTTCCTCCGACAAACGGGAGTTGCATAATCTCATAGTCATAGGAGCATGTATAAGTCATGAAGAAGGCAATAGCAACATACTAAACGATTGGGTGCTAAGCTAATGGAATGGGTCATGTCAATCAGATCATTCAACTAATGATGTGATCCCGTTAATCAAATAACAACTCTTTGTCCATGGTTAGGAAACATAACCATCTTTGATTAACGAGCTAGTCAAGTAGAGGCATAATAGTGACACTCTGTTTGTCTATGTATTCACACATGTATTACGTTTCTGGTTAATACAATTCTAGCATGAATAATAAACATTTATCATGATATAAGAAAATAAATAATAACTTTATTATTGCCTTTAGGGCATATTTCCTTCACTAAGTCGTGCTTCGACACATGGGAGATATAGCCGCATCGTGGGTGTTACAAGGAACCCCTAACCCGAGCTGTAATTAGCGGATTTCCGACCCGACCGGACATCCGGCGATCGGACGACCGTCCATTACCGGATGTCCGCTACCTGTAAAAACTGACTTCGCTCAAATTGTGTTTCGGCCATAATTAATTCATCCGAACTCCGATTTTGACGTTCTTTAGCTCGTTTTGAAGCTCTTGGCATCCCCCTTCCCACAAAAATACCACGAACATCTTTTGAGACCATCAAATTTTGTGAATTTTGGCATCTTTGCCTAGGGCTTCCACCACATCATACGCTACACCACCACCGACTTCCGAACCTCACCAATTTTGTTCCCCATCACATTAGTGGTTGCTTGAGGAGTAATTTGAGTCTCCTAAGGTGTCTAGGATACTTATGGACGGTTGCTTCTTCATCAACCACCACCACCACTTCCGTATAGGCTTACCAACGATACACTTCTTCCACACCGACTTAACCCAATTTTGTTTGTGTTGTGAGTTGTGTCTCCTAAGGTGTTTCGGCTACTGAGGTACCGTGCTTCCAACTCCGACACCGTGTATAGTCCACCACCTTTCCCTCCATTTTCGCATTGCCATTTCACAATTCCATTGAGCTTCCACAAAACAACCACCGCATTCCCGCTACCACAATTTGACATTTGAGATTTTCAGTTCGCGGTTTTTCCATTTCCTAAGGTGTTTCAGCTACTAAGGGACGAGTATCCATCATCTTGGTATCCCCATCAAGATCACCGCCACTCATCATCGACACGGACGGTAACCTCCATATCATCTTGGTATCATGGTATCCCTCCATTGTATATTCCCTTGCCATTGCATTGATAACCCCTAGCCCATTTTGCGTCACTTGCCTATTGAGACTAGCCATTTGAGTATTGCCGGAAATGTTCCTTGTGCACATTAGTGATCTACACCATCCATTGCATACATACCATATCATATTGGTATCATCATATCATCTCTTGTGCCTCAAGTTTGTTCCCGCATATATACAATTGCTATCTTGGTTTGTGCATCGTGCAAAAGTGGCCATACAAAAAAAGAATAAGCTTTTAAGCAAAGAAAAAGAGAGAAACAAAATAGCTTGTAAGCAAGTGCCATAGCATCATACCACATTGCACATAAGACTGTCATATCTGATCATCTTGGATCATACCACCGGAACATCATACACATAGCATACTTGGGATATAAAGTTCATACATTTTGCATATCATAGATTGTGCACAAGTGTCATATCCGCGTATAGAGCAATCATGCTAGCGTCTCTCTTGAGTTGTGCAACACGAGCGTTTTCCGTGGATTCCACATTTTGTGCTCATTACTTGGTTGCATGACCCCATTTATCTATCCGTGTGTTCGTTTTCGTGTGCCATTCATTGCTATTGGTCTACTTGTTACACTTGCAAATTTGTGAATATTTTCCAGCATTATTGACTCTTGCTAACATCTTACATTAATTTTTTTGTGCCACTATCCTCACCGAGCTCCACCATAAGCCTTATTTGTGTAGGTGTGAGAAACCGACAAGAATTGGTATCAATTGTGCTATTTCCTGGTCGACCTTGGAGTGATCATTGGTCCACTTTCAACTTCGGTCAAGGTACATTTGGTATTCGTTCTTCTCTTTCTTCCACTCACATTTTTCTCTTGGAGTGATGGATAGGCAAGGCATTTCATCTCCGGTCTTCCACAACAACGATGGCGTGAACAAGTACATCACCAAAGCGTCAATCTTCGATCTACAACGACAAATGCAAGGCGCGCAATCAAGATTGCGAGAGTGCATCAAGAACCTCTGCATCAACATTTTTCACTCCGAAGCAAGGAAAAGGGACTACATCGACAACTAGCTTTCCACACAAAAGGAGGAGCAAGATGCAAGGATGGAGGATATTTGGACCTTGTTGATCAACCATTCTTCCCCTTCATCATCCTCAAGGCGGCGAAGTTCAAGTCACAAGTCTTCGGAGCGCAAAAATGATGCAAGCGCAAGTCGTCCACGTCCACGTCTCCATGGCGACCACCATCATGTTCGTGATCCACCTCGTCATGAAGGGAAAGTCACCTCCAAGCAACATGTGCACGATGACGACAAACGACATCTACTACGAGCTCAAGTGTGACAACGCTAACATCATCACGACGATGCTCACCAAGCGCAAATGCACAAGTCCCAACAAACCCTACTTCACGCCAAGTCCAAACATCATGAGCACAAGAGAAGACCGCGAGACAAGCACCACCATGACGGAGCTATGGCTACACCAACCACTTCGGCATCTTCGGCAAGTGCTATCAAGGCATCTTCGCCTTTGGACGTACGGCATCTTCGCCTACTTCCCATGAGTTTGCCTACATCGACATCATCAAGTACAAGGCGACCACCTATGAGTGAGGGCGACACTTCCTTCTTCGGAAGCCCCCCAAGGAAGATGGCCGAGCATGGGACATTCCCTTCGGTCATGGAGACGAGCTACGAGGTGCCACATCATATGGGACTCCTACAACAAGATGTTGACAAGAAGGTCGACCAAGGGCCATCCGCTTCGTCAATGGCGACGGGCATGAATCTCTTCAACAACATGAAGACGGCGCCCGTATTGGACTCATTCTCCGAGTCAAGCTATGAGATCGCACATGAGACCTTATCTTTGGTCTTAGAGGAGAGTGATGACGTGCCATCTTCGGGCCTTCATCCATGGCTACGACTACGACGTGATTGAGCATGGAGACATTTGCACCAACATCTCTCTGACACCAACATCTGACGAGATGCCCCAATTGCCATGCGGGGAGAGCCACCACCACATGAGTGACATGAGTGAATCCACCACATGTCACATTAAGAGCATTTCCTATGAGAGGATGAGTGTGACCACCACTAGCCCCACACTTGAGAGCATGCCACACATCCAATGTGAGCTTGAGAGCCATTTGAGTGACTCCACCAACCATCTGAGTGAGAGCATCCAAGAGGGAGTGCGTGAGCCACAACACTTAGTGAGTGAGGTAGTTGAGATGGCATGTGAGGCCACTTTGATTTCTAACGACTTAACCTCTACTTCGAGTGTGTTTTCTTCTTTGGTGGTAGGTCTCCTACATGACGACACGCCTATCCTCAATGAGTCCATACCTCCAATGGAGACGATTATGGCCATGATGGACGATGATGCACCCCCCACATGGTTCCATCAAGATGAAAATGACCACGACTCGGTCCTCGACACCTCACCTACAACACATGAGCGATGCTCCAAAGGTAACATAGGTGATGGTGCTTCTCTTGTCCCACTAGTGGACTATTTTACGATTGATTGCTTGCATGATGTTGACACACCTATTCCCATCCTTCATGCTAGTGCGACTTCCTCATGTCATGACTTTCCTATTTATGATGAATATGATGACGAGAATGTCGAGTTGCCCAGTTGTGATGGTATGCTCCATAGGATATCATGTGAAAATTCTTTTGGTCACATCATGTTTGACAATCCATTAACCTTGTCATATGCTATGAGTGAGATATCCCATATTGCATCATTTCAACCTCAACATAGTAACTACGCATGTCCCATTAAAATAAATCCCATTTGCACTTATGGCATAGATGACGAGATGATGGTCATTGACTTTTTTTTTTCATGTGATGGTATTGCCATGCTTCCTTTACATGATTTGCGCAATTCATCTAATATACCATGCCATGATCACATTGTTCAAAATATGTTTTGTTTTGGATGTTGTCAAAATTCTCCATGTGATGTTTCCATTAATGATCATGAGGAGACGCCCATAGTTTCCTCATACATATTAGGAGATTTTGATGCAGTCCATACATTGCATGATTCTCATAATTGCTTGGACCATATGCATCCCATGCATAACAATTCTCTAGATATTTCCCATGATGCATTACACAATTTGAGTCTCCATTATGCTATACATCACAACAAACCTATCATGATGGACGACATGTTTCTACATCATGCATCTCATTTATTTGAGCATTGGATATTTTGTGCTAACCAACACAAACACATGCGCATCATGATGGTTGATGTGTACATCTACCACGCACACACAATTTTCCATTGTCTTTGTTTTGTGTAGGTACTCACGTATACTCGTCAATCTCTCAATCCCAAGAGTTGACGAAATGAGGTCTTGAGAGAAAAAATGACTTTGGGATCCCATGAACTATCCTTCCCACCGCTCTCTTCGTGCAATGACTACGTGCATCTCTCTCACTTGGCTCTCACACGGCTATGGGCTATATATCACTTGTTACTTTATGCCCATTGTATCTTGTTCAGTTTGCATATTATGCATCTTTACATGATTTTGCCATGCAATTGTGACCCTTACTTGCATCTACCCATGATTCAACATTATGCTACTCCTATGTGTATTTGCATGCTTGGTGGAGATCCTTGTTGCTATTGCCATGTTTATCATTTGCCTCATGCTATTGTTGATTCTTGTGTTGGGAGAGTCATGATGTTCCATTGCTATTTAGATAGGACTTCTTGCCAATACATTGATGATATTTTTCTCATATCTTGCCTTCATGCTTGTGATATGTCTTGTGCATTATTCATGACTACCATTTGCACACATGACATACTTGACATGATTCTTTCTAGTACATTTCATCTTCGCACTACTAGCTTTCTCGCCTTTATTCACATGATTGCTTGGTTTGTCGCATTACCCATGTTCCATTATTACTTTCTTTCTTGGGTTGATGACGTATATGTTCATGCCTCTCACAAGATATATTCTATTCATTGTCACTTGCCTCCAATTGTTGCATCTATGCTTATTGATCGTGGATACTTGGACACTCTACTTGTGATGCATGCTTTCTTGTTTGAGCCTATTGTATTTGGTTGTTCTCGCATCATATGCCTCCATACTATGAAATGCTCCCTTGTCCTTTCTTATGATGAGCATGATGCGTCCACTTGTTGTGTATTTTACCACATGAATGAGAGGTTTTGCATCTCTGCTAACCTCATTTGTTTTTCCGAGTGTTTGTCATGTTCTTTCATTTTGAAGGATCCACAAGGCGATACCATCATGAGACAATTTAGTCATGTGAGGACATACACGATGTGCAACACCAACATTTGCGAGAATCTCCTAAAGGTGAACTCCTTCCCTTTGAGCCATCCTCAAATATGCATATTGGATGGGTCACTCTTTCATTGTTGTTTCCTTATTGTTGTCTACATGGTACATCTCCAACAGAGGAGCGGCATTGAAGATTGGCTCTATGGACCTTCACATTGAGAAGCGCTCGAACTTATTGGAAGCACCTTTGAACCTCCACGCATGTCACGACATCGAGCATTGGTACACCAACATCTCCATATTTGTTGATTATGCTCACACATGTCATGCTCATTGGACATCTCACACTCATGACAAATTTGCATCTTATGCATGGATTGACTCATATTATGATTGCCTTGTTGCATCTTGTATTCTCATGTCATCCATGATATATGAGCTTGTGCATTTTCTTAGAAAATTTGTTGTGATCTTTCTTGATGGCATATTCATACATCATGATCATATTTCCCATCATCAATTGCATGATCACATACTCATTTTGAGCACCCATTACCATGTTCATGCTTTTGATAAACCATCCCATTATTACATCATTTTGCACCATGGTTGAATTGATCATATTCACAATACATTTTTATGCACAATGAATGCTTTTGCTCCCATGAATGCTTTGCATACCATTCCATCTCTTTTGGATAAGCTTCATGCACCTTGTCATGATCAATCTTGTTGCGCTGACTCATTCTTACATGATGGACGCTTTGTGTGCTCTAACCATTGTATTTCCGAGTGTTGTTTGTGTTTGCTCTTTTTGCATGTATACCACTCCGGTGACACCTTGGACTACTTGGATCGCACCATGTTTTCAACTCCGTCCAACTACAAGTTTGTGCACAACAACCATTTCCATGGTGATGATGATCATGATCCGAGGTCGAATCTTTCCCAAGGGGGGGAGATGATGCGGAGAATCCCACGTTTATCCCCATGTATACTCCGACTACTCTCCAAGCCCCAAGGATACATAAGACGAGACCTCAAGAATACGCCATTGGAGACAACGTGAACTTGCTCCTCTACGAATCGTCACTTTCCACATGTGAGACATGGCTACTACCTCAAACATGTGTGCTATGCATGACGAGGAACCAAGAGGAAGCCCATGGACAAGAAGGCAAGGACACCAAGCGTGAGGAACAAGAAGAAGAGCGGCGGAAGAAGCTCCAGCCACCGGATGACCGGTCGGGACCGGACGTCCGACGCCTGAAGACCCACCGGACGACTGGCCCGAACCGAACAACCGGCGATCCCGCACCCGAGCCAAACGAGCGGACGTCCGGCCTCCACCGGTCGACCGGCGCCTGTAGCACAGCCAACGCCAGCTACAACACCTCTCAGCGAGCGGACGTCCGGCCCTCACCGGACGTCCGGTAATATTAACGAAAGTCCGAGGACACCGGACGTCTCGTGCCTCTTCACAGAATGTCTTCAGCGGACGTCCGACAACTAGCGGATGACCAGTCCTTCCCGAGCCATCGGACGACCGGTACCTGCCTGTGCACACTCGGGCCTTTGGCCTTGTATCCTTCTCCCACTTAACCCTTCGTTGCTCTAGAGTATATATACTCCTCCACCTCCTCCTAGTTAGGGTTAGCAAAGGATTAGCTCATATTTCGTGTGAGAGCATTGCTCATCTACTTGGTTATCTTCTCCTCGGAGATTCGAGCCTCCACCGGAGAAGATCCCCCCAGCGGATTCAAGACCCCTTTTAGGGAATAACTCAAGACCTCCTCACAGAGAAGACCGGTTACCAATTGTATCGTCCCTTGTTGATCGTGGATATAGAATCTCCTTTTGTGTTCATGGATCTAGCACATGTGTGATCATACTTGTTGGTTTGAATGTTCTCTTATGTTCCCCTTGTGATTTTACCCTCGTGTTCCCCCTCGTGTTCTTCGTGTTCTTCACGGGATCCGCTCGTTTGGTGAAAGATCGGCCATCTAGGGTTCCACCCTAGATCAGGTGCTATTTCTAGAAGCCTTGGTCCTCTTCCCAAATGTTAGGCGGGAAGGGATCCCACAACGGCCAAGTTTGAAGGGAGACAACTAGTACAAGCTATCCTGAAAAAGGCGGTCTTTGCCTCCGAAAGGCTCTGGTGGTGATGCTGCTGTGGGCTCCGTGATGACCTCCGCCCTGGGGGTCTTGGTCTTGTTGCACCGATATGGAAACCTTTGCCTGATGCCTCGGGACCCCGCGCCTGCGCTTGCCGCCTTAGCACCAAAGAGGAAACGGGTACACTGCGCCCGCTGGCGCCCGCCTGGCCTTAGTCGTCATGGCTCACCGGGCTGGCTCTCGAGGAGCGGAGATATCAAGGCAAGGTGCACCTCGTGAGGTTCACGTGACATGAGCCATGATGACCAAGGCCAGGCGGGCGCCAACGGGCGTAGTGTGCTAGTTTCCTCTTTTTGTGCCAAGGAGGCAAGTGCAAGCGCTGAGTCAAGAGGAATCAAACAAAGGTTTCCATATCGGTGCAACAAGACCAAGACCGCCAGGACGACAGGTCGGAATTCATCGTGGAGCCCACTGCAGCGTCACCACCAGAGCCTTTGCGGGCGAAGACTACTTTTGTCGGGATAGCTTGTACCAGTTGTCTCCCATTGAATTTGGCCGTTGTTGGATCCCTTCCCGCCTACATTTGGGAAGAGGACCAAGGCCATTATAAGAAGGACCTAGCCACCACCATAGAGTGGGAGGGGATCCATTCCACCCTAACGACCTCACTAGCTCATTGATCTCAAGAACACCTCACCTCCTGAGGCCGTTCGTCGACTGTACTGTCGGTGTTCTGGGAACGGGGGTCCCCATACTTGCCTGCCTGCGACCCATGGCGTGACTTTGCTAGCAGGCATGTACGTCGCATCTTCATCAACAAGGCATTCAAGACCTTCGCGAGGGGCCAATACTCACGAGGAGGACGACACAAGACCTCCTCATGAGTGGCCTCACCAGGCTGGCTCGTGAGGGGCGAAGAGTTTAAGACACGGCAAACCTTGCCAGGTTCTCGTGACGTGAGGCATGACGATCGAGACTAGGCGGGTGCTAGCGCGCGCCGCATCCTTGTTTCCTCTTTGGTGCTAAGGGGGCAAGTGCAGGCGCGGAGTACCGAGGCATCAAACAAAGGTTTCCATATTGGTGCAACAAGACCAAGACCAGCAGGATGGCAATACGGAGGTCACCATGGAGCCCAAGGCGACTTCACCACAAGAGCCTTTTGCATGCGAAGACCACTTTTGTTAGGATAAGCTGTACTAGCTGTCCCCATTCAAATTGGCCGTTGTTGGATCCCTTCCTTCTCAATATATGGGGAGAGGACCAGGGCCTCTATAAATAGGACTAGCCACCACCATAGCTAGAAAAGTGAGATCGGGGGAGATAGAGAGATATCAAGAGCGACCAGAACGCACACAAGTTCGCCAAGCACAAGAACACCTCAACCTGAGGAGGTTGTTCTTCCCCTTGTACTGTTCATCAACAACCCAGAGGCAATCCACCATCACCACACTGGAGTAGGGTATTACACCACAACGGTGGACCGAACCAGTATAAATCTTGTGTCCTTTGTGTTGCGAGTTCATCGAGTTAGTTCATAAGATCTTAGCTGAGCTAGGACGTGGATCGGTAGTGGGGAATCTTCGCACGCACCCCAATGTTCGAACCTTAAGGGTTTTTCCGGAACCCGTGATCCGACATGTACTAGTTCATCCTCAGCCCCTCGAGGCAATCCACCACAAAGCTGGAGTAGGTTATTACACTGCGAGGTGGCCCAAACTAGGATAAACTGTTGTGTCCCTTGTCCCTCGGGTTCGTCAAGCTAGGTTGTGGAATCGTTGAGCCGGCAGGTTGGGATGTGGGAGTTCTTCGCACGCACCCCAGAGTTAAAACCTCTCAAGGGTCTGTGGAACCCTGAATCCGACATTTGGCGCGCCAGGTAGGGGGTGCATCGAAGCTTTGCTTCTCCGTCCGCCTCGCCTCTGCGACTTGCTCCCATGGCGGGCATCGACTCTCCGACTGGACCTACGAGTGTGCGCAAAGGCACTGTGGGCCTCCGGGCCTTCACCCCCGCCTTGCGACAGGTACAATGGCCGCCCAAGTTCAAGCCGGAGATGCCGCCTCGCTACGATGGCGCGGCGGATCCGGCAGGTTTCCTCCAGGCCAACGACGAGGCCTTTTGGGCGGCCGGCATTGACGAAAACGTCATGGCCAACTAGTTCCCCATGGCCCTCACTGGCTTGCCGTGCATCTAGCTTCTCATCTTGCTAGTGTCTTCTGTGGCCTCCTGGGAGGAGCTACGTGGCCTCTTCCTCGCGCACTTCATGGCACCGGCTCCCCATGCCGTTGCAGCCCACCTCGGCGGTCCTCAGGCGCCGCCCATGGACCACCACGTCAAGCAGTTCTTCTGCCAAGTGGGTGCCGCCCGCATGTAGCAGGGAGCTCCTCCGGGATGGGCGCCACCCGAAGTTGTCCTCACCTTCGACTCAAGAGACCATCGTGTGACCACCGCATGCATAGGCACGCTCCGGATGCTCTTCACCCCCACCATATGCAACGTAGCGGTAACCAAGACCCTCATCGACGGCGGGGTTGGGCTCAACATGCTCTCCGTGGAAACTATCAGCCTGGTTCATGTGTCACATGGTCAGCTTCGCCCCACCAAGCCGTTCTCTGGGGTCGTCAACGGCTCCACCAGCCCTCTGGGATAGATCCGCCTCCCAGTCACTTTCGGCACCCGTAACAACTACCGCACCAAACTCATCGACTTTGACATTGCCCATATCGGCCTCCCGTACAATGCCATCCTTGGGTACCCGGCCTTAGCTAAGTTCATGGCGGCAACCCTCCCTGCCTACAACCTCATGAAGATGCCAGGAAGCAGCGACATCCACATGGTGGCCGGGGACACCAAGGAAGCACTGGCGGCTCTCAAGCTCGCCTTCAGGACCGTAGCTGACGCGCCGTCGGTGGAGGAAGGGACCCCGGGGGCTGCGCCAGCAAAAAAGAAGTAGTTGTTCTCTCAAGACCGGGCCGAGATGAAGCAGGTGCCGGTCGACCAAGATGGGGCAGCAGGAGCCACCTTCACCATAGGTGCCAACCTCGCCCCAGACCAAGAAAGGGCACTAGACGGTTTCTTGCGCGAGAACAAGGAGGTGTTCGCATGAGAGCCCAAGGACCTGGCTGGAGTCCCAAGGGGAGTGATCGAGCATCACCTGAATGTGTGCCCCAATGTACGCCCAGTAAAGCAGAAGGCGCGGCGGTAGTCCATGGAGAAGCAATCCTTCATCGTCTAGGAGACCCGGAAACTACATGAAGCTCGTGTCATCCGTGAGGTGCAGTACCCGGAGTGGCTAGCACACCCGGTCGTCGTGCCCAAGAAAGGGAGGAAGGAGCGCATGTGTGTTGAATTCACCAACCTCAATAAGGCGTCTCCTCAAGACCCCTTTCCGCTAACACGCATTGACCAGATCGTCGACTCCACCGCTGAGTGCGACCTGGTGTGCTTCTTGTACACATTCTCAGGGTATCACCAAATCATGATGGCGGTACAAGATGTCGAGAAGATGGCCTTCCTGACCCCATGCTGGGTGTACTACTACACCTGCATGCCCTCTGGGCTGCGTAATGCCAGAGCAACCTTCCAGCGGCTGATGGACATCCCTTTGGGCAGACAACTCGGGAGGAACGCTGAGACCTACGTCGACGACATAGTTGTGAAGTCTTAGGAGGCGAGGACCTTCATTGAGGACCTGGAAGAGATGTTCGCCAGTCTGCGCAAGGCGGACTTGCGGCTCAACCCGGAGAAATGCGTATTTGGCATCCCCTCTAGCAAGCTGTTGGGTTTTTCTGGTGTCACATAAGGGGATCGAGGCAAACCCAGAGAAGGTCAAGGCGATAGAAAGGATGAGTCCCCCAAAGATCCCTAAGGAAATGCAAAAGCTGGCGGGCTGTGTGACCTCGCTAGGGAGCTTCATCTCCAAGCTAGGGGAGCGCGCCCTCCCATTCTTTAAGCTGTTGAAGAAGAAGGGTTTGTTTGAGTGGACCCCGGAGGCTGACACCGCATTCCAAGACCTCAAGAGATACCTCATCAGCCGTCCGGTGGTGGTGGCACCGTGTCCACTCGAGGCCCTGGTGCTTTACTTGTCCACCACGCCTCACTCAGCTAGTGTGGCGCTGGTGGCCGTCGGGGAAGAATGTCGGCCCAAAGTCCTGCCACACGACTCCACGTGCTTGGTCAAAACGACGCAGCCCCAAGACGGCACCTGTGAAGCCACGGCGACGCCAGCGGATGACCAGGCCCCACAAGACGGCGCCCCTGAGGCTATAGTTGCCCCGATAGACGACCGAGCTCCTGAGGTCCCCTAGCCTCAGGAGACACCCCAACCTTAGGATGTCTCGGACTCCACCGGCACTTACGCCCTCGTCGAGAAGCCGATGTATTTCGTCACCACAATACTGCGTGACGCGTGGGCACGCTACCCCATGCCATAGAGGCTCCTGCTCGCACTCCTCGTTGCCTCACGATAGCTGCGCCACTACTTCCAAGGTCACCCCATTAAGGTCGTCTCGTCTTACCCGCTAGAGAGGGTGCTCCGGAGCCCCAATGTTGTGGGAATGGTCGCTGAATGGAATGTCGAACTGCAGGCATTCCCGCTAGAATTCAGCACCACCAGGGTCTTTAAGGGTGCTTCGCTCACCGACTTTGTAGCGGTATGGACCAACGCCCCAGGGCCCGAAGCAGGTGAGGACCGGTCCCTCTCGCCAGGGAGCGAAGCACCAGACGGCTGGGTCATGTACTTCGACGGCTCCTTGGGTGCTACGACAAGCCATCAAGATGGACAGACCGGGAAAAATAAGAACAGGACTGCGAGAAGACAGAGATGAGCGAGGGGCCCCACCCCTCCCCTCATTTATTACCATGAGGAGGCCAACCGCCGGCCTCGATGATCGCACGTAATGATGGTTCTCCTCTGCATGCAGCAGAGTCTCGTCAAGTCGAACGGTTGCCGAGGCAGCATGGGGAAGCGGAGGCGCCCATGTCCCATCAATCGCCACATGTCGACCAAGGCCACATGCGGTTGGGGCCTGCGGTGCTCCACCCTTTCTCTTTGGCTTCGCCTCGAAGCCAAGTTCGAGCACGCCTTGGGTCCGGGGGCTACTATCAGCATCCTGGGAAAGGGGGTACCCAGACTTGCCTGCCTGCAGCCCACGGCGTGGCTCCTCGATGGCCCGGTACGGCCAAGTTTCAGCAACAACAATCCAAGACCCTCAGGAGGTGCCAAGCATCACAAGGCAGACGACACCAAGACCTCCCTGGGGGTGGCCTCAGTAGGCTGGCTCCCGAGGAGCAGAGATATAAAGGCAAGGTGCACCTCGCGAGGTTCACATGACGACCAAGGCCAGGCGGGCGCCAGCGGGCGCAGTGTACCAGTATCCTCTTTGGTGCCAAGGAGGCACGCGCAGGCACTGAGTCCCGAGGAAGCAAGCAAAGGTTTCCATATCAGTGCAACAAGACCAAGACCGCTAGGATGACAGGTCGCAGGTAATCGCGGAGCCCACTTCAGTGTCCCTACCAGAGCCTTTGCGGGCGAAGACTACTTTTGTCAGGATGGCTTGTACTAGTTGTCTCCCTTTGAATTTGGCCGTTGTGGGATCCCTTCCCGCCTACATTTCGGAAGATGACCAAGGCCACTATAAATAGGACCTAGCCACCACTGTAGAGAGGGAGGGGATCCATTCCACCCTGACCACCTCACTAGATCATCGAGCTCAAGAACACCTCACCTCCTGAGGCTTTTCGTCAACTATACTAGTTCATCCTCAGCCCCTCGAGGCAATCCACCACAAAGCTGGAGTAGGGTATTACACCGCGAGGTGGACTGAACCAGGATAAACTGTTGTGTCCCTTGTCCCTCTGGTTCGTCGAGCTAGGGTGTGGGATCATTGAGCCGGCAGGTTGGGAAGAGGGAATTCTTCGCACGCACCCTAGAATTCAAACCTCTCAAGGGTCTGCGGAACCCCAATCCGATAAGACTGACCACTTCGTTGGTTTCTGCCAAGTATAGCAATAACGGTTCTTGGGGTTTGGGCGCAACCCAGGTAGGCACAGACGATAGGTTGGCCTTCAACTCTTGTAGAGATGCATCTGCTTCTGGGGTCCACTTCCTAGGCCCTATCTTCTTCAAAATTTTAAAGAATGGCAGGGCACGCTCGGCAGACTTGGAGATGAATTTGCTTAGCGCAACAATGCATCCCGTCAAGCGCCTCACATCCTTAACAGTCCTTGGCGCTTGAATCTGCTTGATGGCTTTGATCTTGTCGGGGTTAGCTTCGATCCCCCCATGGGACACGAAGAAACCAAGTAGCTTGCCGGAGGGAACACCAAACACACACTTCTTCGGATTAAGCTTCAAATTGATCTTGCACAGATTAGCAAATGTCTCCTCCAAATCCTGTATAAGGGTGGCCTTATCCTTGGTTTTGACCATGACATCATCCATATAGGATTCTATATTTCTGTGTAAATGTGACTCAAAACCAATCTGGACTTCAAAAGTGGACCCGACACTCTTCAACCCGAATGGCATGCAGACAAAGGAGTACGTACCACATGGAGTGATGAATGATGTCTTCGCTTCATCTTCTTTGGACGTGACATGTCGTGGGATTTCTGTAACAACCTGATTTTTGGCCCTTTCTTTTTTCTTTTGATTTTTTGAGATTTTTGCGTGAGATTGCTTTTTTTGTGGCTATGCGGTTTGGAAACTTAAGAAGAAGAACTCTTCTTTGCTTCTAGAGTGGCTTGTCATACCCAAATCCTTCCCTAGACTTTTCCATTTTCATCCTAGCCCAAATCCCAATATTCTTTTTATTGGTAATATTCCTTTTCTATTATAGGAACAAGTCAATTTACCCTAGGTTGTGAAGCAACCTATATTTCCATCACTCCTAAAATTCCCAAATAATTCTCATTAATTGTTAGGCTAATATCTTCCTCAAATATGGCAAAATATTTCTTTTTCCATGTTCCTCATCATGCTCAAATAATTATTTTCCTTTTCTGTCCTGAATGGCAGATTGTGAAGCAAGTGCCATTTATCTTTTCCCAATTTACCCCAAACATTTTCGACACCTTTTCATGTCCAAATAATTGCCTTATGACAAATTTCAACTTAATTTGCCTAGTAAATATTCCTGGGCAATTTTTCAAAGTTCCTGTCTGAGGGAATTGGTTGTGAAGGAAGTACTAGCTAGGTTGACCCAATTGAGTTGAAAGTTTTCATGGTCTTTCATATCATTAAATAAAAGCTCTCCGCAAGATTTGAGCTCATGCTCTGCATCCTTGTGAGCACAGCTTCAAAATCTTTAGTTTCTGTCCAAATTTTCAGTTAGTGAAGCAAGTATATTTTATCTTGCCCCATTATGGCCTTATCCTACCCATTTAACCTATCTCCACAAAATTTGGGCTCATTTCATCTACCTATTTTCCCTCAATAATTTTCTCAAATTCCTGTTCAGAGAGGATAGCTATGAAGGAAGTACCATTTTGGCTTGGTCAAATGGCATGAAATTTTTATGGCACTCTCATATGCCCAAATAATCTATCCTTGCCAAATTTTAGCTAAAGTGGTTACTACTAGTGAGTTCTACCTCATGATTCATATTCTAGACCAAGTGAAGAAGTTGTGAAGCAACTCTATTAAATCTTGGTCCATTTCCTTTCAAACTTCATAGGATCGTAGTCCTTCCTTATCTAAATACCCCAGACAACACCACTTAACCCAATCAAGTCCCTGTTGGTCAGCAGTGCACGTCCAAGTTTGATGCAGCAAACTTGCAGCGATGCCACACTCCTCTCCTTGGCTCCTTTTGTCGATCCATCAACTCCCTCAGCCTCTATTATGAAGGGACTCATCACTAGATAGCTCATGGCAGTCTTTTGTGTCCCCTCTTTGCCGGGCACAGCGGTGACCGCATCGTTTGCACGCGCTCTGGCATCATTGGTCACGTCCAGAGCGTCGTTTTGCTTGGGCACGGCTCATGGTCGTCGCGTTAGCTCACACGGGCATGTCTAGCGCGTTCCCCGCGTTGTCGCCATTCCCATGGATCCATTTCCCCCTCCGTCTTCTTCCTCGGAGAGAAGTCCCCGTCGCGGAACAGTGAGCGCCCACGGGAGCGTTGTAGCCGACCGGCTTTATTCGAGCCGCGACGCCTTCCTCCTCGTGTCCTCGAGCGCCCCTCGTCTCCGTGAGCTCTGCCACTCATCCATTCCCTCCCTCGTCGCCTTCCCACCCCTCCCTGTGACCTTTGGCCGCGTGTGCCCGTCGCCGGAGCACGGACATGTAGCCGCGTGCGTGCCACCTCGCCCCCTTTGCCGCTCGGCTATATAGCCAGCCCGAGCCCCTCCTCTCAGCATCACCAGCCTCCCCACCCTCCTCTGGTCCTACCTGGCTACTTGCCTGAGCACCAGAGCCCCTCTCTGACCTCCATCGCCGCCATGTCCGCCGCCCCCTCCGGCCTAAATTCGCCCAATGCTGAGGCCCTCCCGTCAGTCCATGACCACTAGAGACCTCCTCACTACCCCGCGAGCCGCCTCCCTTTCTTTCTTTTTCGCCGGAGCCACGGTAGCCTCGCCTCCAAGTTCGGCCGAAGCAGTTCCTGCCAGAGTCTTCACCGTCACTGCTTCGGTCCTCCTCGGAGCTCGTGTCCTGGCCAGGAAGGTATGGCGTCCTCACCTGCATCCACCGGTGGCCGGAGTTCGGCTGGAGACGGCCTGAGCAGCTGGGGAGCGACGGCATGTGCGCCTGGCCACGGCCTCCCCTGCTTCTGTCGAGAGGAATAAGGAGACCTGCGGGAGGAGAGAGAGAGAGCACCGCGGGACCCACCTATAAGCGAGCCGGCAGCCGGCCCCGCGTTGACCCCGCCCATGCTGATGTGGATAAGTGGAAGCGTATTCAGTCGAATATGTTTTCCCTTTCCGAAGGCTTATTTCCTTGCGGCTTAAGCGAGAAATGCGTTTTCCTCTCCGGAAAGCGTATTTTGTGAAAACCGCTTCCGCCTTATCCACTCATGGACTTGTTTGGGATGATATTTTTGTAGAAGAGTCTCTGATCTTCATCACTTCACAACTTTTTAGTCGTAAATCCAAATGAGGTGAATCCAAAGCCCACTTCTTTGTCTCGTCGAGCCCGTTCTGTTTGAAACATTTTCACTATGGTTGGATATACTAGAAATGACCATTTTTCCCTTGCCCCTAATTAGCCCCTCCGAGAGAGAACCCTTTCCGGCAAGTGTTTTCGCGGCTTCACCGCACTTCTCCTTGGAGCCTTCTTCATCCCCAGGCAAGCCACAACCACCATTTGCATGATAGCCACGCAAAAGCATTGGTTTTCAACTTGAATCTTTAATAACTGTCTGTTTGTTTTGCTACTGCATTTGGTATTTCGGTTATGCTTATGGATCAGTCACTACTAGGAAAAGGCCTACTAATGGCGCACCAATTTTTCCTACTAATGGCGCACTACTGGTGCGCCATTAGTATCACACCACTAGTATTTTTTACTAATGGCGCACCACTGGTGCGCCATTAGTATACCAGATACTAATGGCGCACCAGTAGTGCGCCATTAGTATGCCTAGAGGTGCGCCATTACTATCTGACTTAGTAATGGCGCACCACATAGAAGTGCGCCATTAGTAATAATTTGTTTTCAAATTTTTTTTCATTTTTTTTTAAATTCAATTTTTTTTATTTTTCTTAAATTCAATTTTTTTTTTATTTTTTTTTCTTAATCTCGGGTCACTATGGCTTAATCTTGAGTCAATATGCTTAATCTTAGGTCAAATCACAATCTGTGGTCAACTTCCCAAAAGGTCACCCATCCTCACACTACTCCAGCCCAAGCACGCTTAACTTCATAGTTCTATCCAACCCCAGCACCACCTCACTTCACAGGCACTTGTTGATATATCTATCATACCAATCCTATTAAACCTTGCTGGTGTCTAGGACTTTGTTCATGTTCATGAGTATGATGAAATTTTGAAAAAATATTTCAAACTTCCCGATCATATTACGTATCATATTTTGAAAAATAATTCAATTTTTTTTCAAAACCAATTTTTTCTGTTACTAGTGGCGCACCTAGCATACGGTGCGCCACTAGTAAGTTTGAAATTTTTTGAATTTTTTTGCCTCCAGATCTTAGAAGCCCAGTAACTTTTTTCTGTTAGGTTTTCGGGGATTTTGAAAATGTTTAATGAGGTTCCCCCGGTTAAATTCGGATGTAACTTTTCGAGTAGATGATTTTTCAAATAAAAAACTTTTTCATCCGAGTTCGTACGCAAAAGTTATGCCCATTTTACAAATTTTCGAGAGATTTCGCAAATAAAGTCAAAATTCATATTTGTAAATTTTCACAACAACTAGACCACATATCACATGGGAAACTTATTTTCTTTTATTTTTTTGACATTTCCATCATTTATTTTTATTTTTTTTTAAACTGAAAAGGCGGTCCACAGGGGGGGGGGTGCATTCGGTGGAAGTGCTGGCTAATTTACTAATGGCGCACCATGGGAGTGGTGCGCCATTACTAGTTCAACTAGACTAGTAATGGCGCACCTCTCCCACGGTGCGCCATTAGTAGTTTTGAAAAAAAAATTAAAAAAAATTTACTAATGGCGCACCGTGGGAGTGGTGCGCCATTACTAGTTCAACTAGTTATGGCGCACCACTCCCACGCTGCGCCATTAGTAGTTTTGAAAAAAAAATTAAATTTTTTTTACTAAATTTTTACTAATGGCACACCATGGGAGTGGTGCGCCATTACTAGTTCAACTAGTAATGGCGCACCACTCCCATGGTGCGCCATTAGTAGTTTTGAAAAAAAATTAAAAAAAATTTAGTTACTAATGGCGCACCGTGGATGTGGTGTGCCATTAGTATTTGGACACTAATGGCGCACCAACACATGGTGCACCATTAGTATATACTAATGGCGCACCACATGTCTGGTGCGCCATTAGTGTCATTTCCATCTATAGCCCTTTTCCTAGTGGTGGGTGGTTACCGTCATGCTTTGTTTTCATGCACACTGTTAGTATGTTCCACGTGCTAGTATTACTTTAATATTGGCAATGCTTGGTAGTAGTACATGTTGGTGATGGTCTTCGGTGCCTAACTATCGTCTGTTCCAAGTACCATTGTTATGCATGTTCCTTTGCATCCAGTTGATTAAATACCTGCATGGTAGTTTTATCGTTATGCTATTGCATGGTATTTATTGTTGATGCTAGTGGTCATGTTTAGTGTTCTAGTGGTGATATCCATGCTCATCAGTATGCCATGCTCATCAGGATAAATGCGTAAATGTTGTTAAGCTCGTTGATTGCGATGCACCCCCATGCTTTTGTTAATATCATGCTCATGCATTGTAGTTGCATCATGTTATTTTTATCATGATTCATCATATCGCATTCAAGTTTAACCGGATTAATAAATTGAACTTGAACAACAGTTGGTTGAGTCATGGTGCCACCATATCGAGCTGACCAGTGCAACCATGCTTACCTCATGGGGGGTCCTAACTGGGTCTATTGTCATGCCTCTCGCCGGTGCCTCCCGCGGGGGAACGTTATACGCGGGCGCTACCTTGGATAGGTAGGACAACTTAAGCCTTGTGTGCCCATTGTTTTGTAAGGATCCTTGTCCCCCTTGGGACCGTTTTGCCACGACGGTGGCCGTTGGTGCCTTTGGTAGGCACGGGGCCACCCAGGACTTAGCCCAAAGGGGAGTTGGTCAGAGTGGCCGGGAGAGTGTCATGGCAGTAGGAAAGTTTTGTTGGAATGTCGTTGGTCCACCTGAATGGGAGTGCGAGGCCACGGGTTCCGTGGTGTGGGTACAGTGTGCTAACCTCTGCAGAGTGTGTGTTCTATCTATCTATAGCCGCGCCTGTGGATATGGGCCCAGTGCGTGTTGGTCACACTATGGATCAACAGTAATAATAATAATAATAATAATAATAATAATAATAATAATGTGCTTAATAACAACCCTGGCTCGATGATCAAAGAAGTTGGTTGATATTTATGTGATCGAGAGAGGATCACTGCGTTATCCTGATTACCAACTTGTTTGATATTTGGGATGGTATGCGAAAGTCAAGGGTAAGGGTCAAGCTCCTTGTGGTCATAAACGATTACTACGGTATTGTTAATACCAAGCTTGATTGGATCCTGAGATGATCGTGTGATGTCCGTGATGGTAAGTGATGCATGTGATAGTTACGATGTAACCTGAGCAGAGTAAGTTGGTGCATGATAGTTTCATCATGTTGCATGCTAGTCTCATCATTTTCATATGTTTATGCCATGCTTGTATCATTCTAGTTGTATTATGTTATACATGCCAGGTTGTTCTGGTAGTATCGTGATCATCATTGCTTAATAATCTGTAATTGCCATGCTATTGCTTGTTTTGATTGCTTTGGTTGTTGTGAGCTTGCAAGTACATTCAAAGTACTGACCTGGCGTGTCATGCCAGTTTGTAGGTCATGACGGATTTGATTGCTTGTTTGCCATGGATTCCTTTTTCCGAGCTAGGATAAGCGTTCCAGCCAGAGTCCCTATGGAGTGGAGTTCACCACCGCCGACGTTGTTCCGCTGCGAGGAGATATTCCGCTGCATCGTGTTGTTTTGTTGCTTGCATGGAGCGATCATGGCAGGCGTAGTGTTGTCGTGCCGATGTAATCCCCTTGTACCCATATAGATTGTTATAAAGAGATGAGTTGTTCTATGCTAAGCAGTGCCGTATTCCAGAAGACTTCTCCTCGATCTCTGGGCTGGAATACGGGGCGTTCCGGTTTCTCTGAGCCGGGGTGCCACAGGCTTGGTGAAAGTGCGTTATATCGACTAGAGGGGGGGTGAATAGGCGATTTTTATGAAAGTCTTCACAATGTTTTTGTTCCTTGTAACCTGGTTACTCCTTGTAATCAACTTGTTGTATCTGTTATTTTCTCAATAAAGTTTTGATCTGCTGTGGGGGTTTTGCCCTACAGTTCACAGTCAAAAAAAAGTGGAAGTTTCGAAGACAAACAATAGAAATAGACCTATTACCATGCAGCGGAAGGTAGACTACACTAGGAAAACCATAGTCAAGTATTCAATGAAGTGAAAGCACAATGACCTATAGCAGCTAGGTATTAAGGATCAGGTAGGAAGATATTATGAAGCCAATCAGAACAAGCAGTCATTCAGTGAAGACAAAAGATAGTGCAATCATACAATGACTTCACAAGGACCAACAGTAAGTAAAGGGAAGGGAAGGATGAAACCAGTGACTCGTTGAAGACAATGATTTGTTAGACCAGTTCCAGTTGCTGAGACAACTGTACGTCTGGTTAGGGCGGCTAGGTATTTAAACCTGAGGACACACAATCCCGGACACCCATTCCTGAACACGCAGCTCAGGACACCCAGTCCTCACCGTATTCCCCTTGAGCTAAGGTCACACAAACCTCGCCCAATCACTCTGGTAAGTCTTCAAGGTAGACTCCCAAACCTTCACAGACTTCGTTCACCGGCGATCCACAATGACTCTTGGATGCTCAGAACGCGACGCCTAGCCGGCTGGAGGATTCACAGTCCTTAAGTGTAATAAGTCTTCAGATCACACAGACAGGAAGACTTAAGTGATGCCTAACACTCTTTGGCTCTGGGTGGTTAGGGCTTTATCCTTGCAAGGAATTCTCTCTCAAAGGCTTCAAGGTGGGTTGCTCTCAAACGATAAAAGCCGTACTCTAACTCTGAGCAGCCAACCGTTTATGGTTGTAGGGGGTGGGCTATTTATAGCCACTAGGCAATCCGACCTGATTTGTCCGAAATAACCCTGGGTCACTAAGGAACTGACACGTGTTCCAATGGTCAGATTTCAAACAAACGTGGCAACTTTACTTGGGCTACAAGCAAAGCTGACTTGTCCAACTCTGGACAAGATTCGCTCTCATAGTCTTCACTCAAAGACAGAGGTTTTGGTTAAGCATCACTTTAGTCATTGTGACTGGTACTCTTGGACCCCACTTAACAGTACGGTGGTTCCTATGACTCAACAAAGAAGAAAAATAACTACGAAAGATCTAAGTCTTCGAGCTCCATAGGCTTCATGCGATGTCTTCTCTTGTCATAGTGTTCAATGTGAATATCTTCACATACCACCTTTGACATCAATGTCTTCATACATTTTTAGGGGTCATCTCTGGTAGGAAAACCGAATCAATGAGGGACTTCTACCTGTGTTATCCTGCAATTCTCACAAACACATTAGTCCCTCAACTAGGTTTGTCAACAATACTCCAAAACCAACTGGGGGTGGGACTAGATGCACTTACAATCTCCCCCTTTTTGGTGATTGATGACAAACTAGTTGAAGTTTTCAACAGGGAATATAATGTGAAATTGTAAAGGATAAGGAATTGTCTTCATAAGTTGCAAGGGCTCCCCCTGAAGATGTGCATATGAGTAATTTGCTTTTGGAATGCAAATGCACATGGCAGGTTGTACTTGTGGAGATCCTCTTCAACTTATGATGGCAATTCATTATGCATGTGAAGGTATGTGAAGATAATGACATGCATAATGGAAAATGGACGTCTGCAATATGATCTAAGTGCGGAATATATCATCGCATCACAAAGTAGCAAATAAGTAGCAGATGACCATCAAGTTTAAGTGTTACAACTCAAAGAACCAAATGTATAAAAATGAGAGTTGTAAACACTAGGCAAAATATAAAGCAACCGCCCATATGGACCCGCTTGAAGACTACCGAACTCATATGCTTCTCCCCCTTTTGTCAGTAAGGACCAAAAAGGTTTGAAGATATAGAGCATCTACTCGTTTCCATGAAGAGTAGGTGAAGAAGCAGGGTCGTCGGTGGTGTTCGGCGGTGCAGAAGAACTTGGAGCAGTGTCAAAGCGTGCTGAAGGAGGGGGTGGTGAAGTAGCATCGTCTTCGTCCTCGATCACTCGGGCATTCACAGTTGCCGTAGAGGAAGAGAACTCAGAGTCTTGAAGATATGGAGTTCGTCGCAGCACTGCTCTTCGGGGAGGTGTGGAGTCAAACTTGAAGCGTTCAGAGAAGCCATCCTCTTGAAGATCATCTTCAGAGCACATAAGCGTCAGCCCTTTCCATGTGCGTCGAGAGGTTTCATGGGCAACAAAGGCATTCTTGGTGGCAAGATTGCGAATGCGGTTAACATCCACCAAGAAGCTTTGCATTTGGCGCTTCAGCCAGTCATGATGCCTATCCTGTTTCTGATGAAGAGCCACCAGAAGCTCTCGGTCATTGAGAACGCGAGATCGCTTCTTGGGTCGTTGGGCAATAGTGCTTTCGGTGGCTTCAGTAAGGGCACGAAGAGGTGCACGTGTAGTTCCAGCCAGAGGATAAACACGAGTGACTGCTTCAGCTCCTTCAATGTTCTGAGAGAAACTTTGATGCTTCGCATTCTGAAGACTAAGAGGCTCCTTGGCAGGCTCAGGATAAATGGATTCAATGGACATATCCACATCAGGCAGAAAGATCCGGTGATTGCGAGTAGATGGCTGATATGAGATAGCGGAGTGGAGTTTAATCAGCCGCATTATCCATGGAGCATAGAACTTCAAGCCAAAAATGTCAGATCCTGATGCAACAAGTTGGCGGATGAAGAAGTCTTGTGCAGTGAAGCATTTGCCATGAAGAATATAGAAGACCAAAGTCTTCATTGCACCTTCCAGCTTGGCATGTGGAGAATGTCCTTTGATGGGCCAGAGAGTTCGCCTTATGATGTGATACATAGTCCTTGGCAGATACTCAAGGTCTTCAACAAGGAACTCCTTAGGATATGCAGCATCTTGTGGCAAGGGCTTCATCATTCTGAGCATCTGACTCATGTTCGGTTCAAGCGTCTGAAAGATGTTTTCCAGAGCTTCACTGTGAAGCTGACAGCCAGGTTCATAGAGATCTCCAGGAGTGGGCAGACCAGTGAGCTCAATGATATCAAAGGCTTTGGCTGCGTGATGAACATTTCCTGTCATCCACTCTAGGACCCAAGTCTTCAGATCTCTGTTGTAGCCACGTATGTGGAGTGTGGCATAAAATTGGTGCAGTAACTCGTCGTTCCAGTGCTCTTGGTCGGTGACAAAAGGCAACAGTCCAACCTCTTTGAAGCAATCCAGAGCTTCTTCCAGGCAGACCAGCTATTGCTTCGGTGTCAAGATGCTTATGTGGGAAGATGTGACCTTGATTGTACAGAATGCAGGAGTAATAGCTTCGCTGTGGATAGCTCCAGAACCGATGAGAAGATATTCGTTCCCTTGAGTAGGGGTTCCTGGAGCTATTGAAGAAAGTGTTGTCTGTTTTGAAGCCGTTGACATTGAAGGATCCAGGTGCTGATGCAGGACCTACAAACCTGGGCAACCTTGGAATAGGCTTCTGTACCTGAGGCCTGTGCTCAACATGATAGTCAAACTGAGGACCAGCAGCAGGCGCAGGAACAGAAGCAGTAGCATCATTGGCTTCGCTGACTTCTGGTTCTTGGGTTAGTGTAGGCTCCACATTTGCTTCAGCCATGACAGCGTCAGTGGCTTGATTGGTGTTGGTGGTGGCAGCCTCAAGATTTTCTACCTCCACTTGATGAGCTGGAGGGTCGGGCACAGACACGTTCTCCGCGAGAACAGCTTCATCAGTAGTTGGGGGAGTGGGGACACGTTCTTCTTCTTGGGTGTCATCGGCCGATGCAGCCGGAATGTCTTCAGCAGCGTTAGCTTCAGATTCAGACACTGGAGGCCTTGGTCCTTTGCGAAGCCTGCGTAACGCTGGCGACAATTTTGGAGAAGGGGTTGGCTAGGCCTCAAGGTCATCTTCTTCTTGTTCTTGTGGGTGATCAGCCCATGATGCATCCTGAGCAATTGGCGTCAGAGGACGACCAATGCTGATGAGTTCGCTGTGCGTAAGCACAGGCGATGATACCTGTTGGTGCTCGATCTGAGGAAGAACTGCATCATCTTCAACATGGTCATGGTGACCAATGTCTTCAGCAGCAGTGGGATCAGCTGCTGGAAAGTCTTCAGCTTCATGAGCCTCTGTGAAAGCAGGCTCATGGACAGTCAGTTGGCGCTCTCGATGTTCAGCGGCAGGGCGAACCATCGAGATGGGTTCAACAAGTAAGGGCTCTGTGGGAGCAGCCCGTTCCTTCTTGGTCTTCCGCTACTTCTTGGAGGGAGCAGCATCAGAGGCTTCAGAATGTTTCCTCTTTCTGGCTTTAGCCTTAGCAGTCCTTGTCTTCTTCAGTTCTGAAGCAATAGACCTGGCTTTTGGCTTCGAGCTAGTCATGCTGGTTGGGAAGACAATGGGATGTGCTTCCTGCCTTGGTGCGTCGGGTTCGGCCATAGTGGGCTTCTTCTTCTTCTTCTTCTTCTTCTTCTTCTGCTTTGCAGCCATCCTGGGGTCGATGCCAGGACGACCAAGTGCCTTGTGCTTCTCAGCCTCATTGTAGGCTTGCACACTCTTGTCAGCCAGGACCTTCATGCGCTCACGAGAACCTTGAGCTTCTGCACGTTTCTTGAGAAAGGCTTCTTTGAGCTTGTGCAACATAATCTTGAAGTTTTTCACTTCTTGCACGCTGAGCTTGGCCATATGCTTCTTCAACTGAGCTTTCTCAAAGTCAATCTTTTGCTTCGGTTCGACGATGCGCTGAGCTAGAGCTAGCTCTGAAGCAATGACGCCATGGAAGGCGACACTAAGGCCAATTGGAAGTTGCAGATCTTCGAAGCTGAGGTTGGGCGTGTCAAACCACTCATCAATGAAGTTGTGGATGATTGCCATGTCAAAGAGAGGCAAATCATTGAAGATTTCTGCTTCTTCTATACTCTTGATCAGTTGCTCAAGAGCATCATCTGCCAGATCTTCATCACTGGACAAATCAATGGCATCATTGCGCAGAATGGCAGCAGTAGTCAGTTCTTTGCTGGTGTGTGGCAGAGGCATCTTGACTCTCTGCGTCTTGGAGATGCGTGACAGATCTTCAGACTGCACACTGTCTTCAGGAGGTGCAGTAGCCAGTGGCTTCGCCCGTGAAATTTTTGGTGGAGCAGCTGATCTTGAAGCCTTAGCCTTCTTTGGCTTCTGCGGCTTTGGAGTAGGGGCTGGGGCTTCATCAGTGTCAGCATTATTATCAGAATGATCCACTTTGGCACCTAGAACAGAAATGTGAGTAATGAGGCCATCCAGGTTGTAGAACGGACCGATGACATTGGGTTCTGCATCACGTGTGCCGTTAGTACGGGGAGTAGAGGGACCAGGGTTGAAGTCTAGTACCAAAGACTTCTTGTTCTGCTTCGCTGAGTTATTGGCAAACTGGAAGTTGCGCTTGAACAGATTGTCGTCACGACACCATAGTAGTGACGATGGGTGTGCATCTGCAGGCTGTGGTCCACGGACCATGCAGGGATAGAAGCCTTGTTCAATGGCTTCATCTCTGGACCTGGGTTGAAGATTTTTGTAGAGGATGTCTCCCCATGGTCGCTTGATGGCATTCTTTTCAGCATATTCCTTTGTCACAAATCTGTACTTGAACCACTGTTCTGCCCAATATCATTGAATCCATTGGATTCGTGTCTTGCGCTGATTGTAATCCTCTTCAGGATCTGTCTTGTAAAGCTCTGAGAGGTCATCAGGCAAATCTCTTGATGTTCCCCCATGATGCTGTCTGCCACCCTTCCTTGCTGATTTCTCTGCAGCCATGAACTTCAAACTGAAGGGCTTCAACACGTTCAAAGGCTTCAAAGGCTTTCGCTTGCTGGACAAACAGGAACTGGCTTCGGGAGAATTTATATGATGCTATAAGAATTCTGCAAATGAATGCAGACTATGAGAACCAAGGGATTCTCCCACGGACATGTACCTGTGACAGCATTAAGGTGCGAGGGAAGGGGAAGAGGTCATATGCATTCTCAGAAGATTTTTGAAGATAAATCAGTTTAGAAGACATTGACCTCATCGTGCAAAGACATTCACTCATAGATAAGGAGTTGGTTCCAGACTTGTACGAATCCAGAGATCAGTACAAGTGAGGAATCTAACTACTTTGTGAAGTATAAGTGAACATACTAGGCATAATATGAGATGCAGTGTGAAGTGGATCCAACATGTGTGAACAGAAACTACTTGTGGTAGAAAGTGACGAATCTGTAGGATCAAAGGGGCCGTAAAAAGGAGGTTTTTATTTACCACACAAGGTACTGCTAGACGGAGTAGAAGAAGAGGCTAAGCAGTTCGATCGTACGTGCCCTAACTTGGCGACGGAGGACACCTACGGCGACGGCGGAGAAGACGATGTCCGCAGTCGGCGTGAAGACGCTGTCGGAGAGGTTGCGGCAGCTAAGCGCTTTGTCGCCGGCGTTGTCGAGGGCTAGCGGTGGCGCTAGGGTTCGTGCGAGAGTGGAAGAAGAGATAATGACTGTGGTGTGGCATGTATTTATAGGGACAGGGGCGGCTCAGTGTTATTACACAGGTGCCCCTGGCGATTCACATCTGAGGAACACGTGGAAATCATGCAGCATATCGGAGGTTGTTCCACGTCCCACGCATGCCTGGATTGTCGGGTGGTCGTTCCCACTTCTCCGGGTTTCAGGTGATGGAATTAGCATTGAAAGCGGACTTAATGTTTGTGTCTGTATCTTCTGTTGACAAGGACACAGAGAAGACATTTGACAGTTTCAAGAGACTACATATGATTTGGAGAGATAGAGTTTGAGATAGAAACCATAGAGAGGTTAGGGTCCGATCACATTCACTTATTTCAAAAGATTCAACAAGAAGACATAGCTTTAAGTGAATGCTGTAGAGGACAGAACACTAGTATATATATAATCAACATAGTGAAGATAATCATGAAGACATGTTGAGATTGAAGCCAAACCAAATGTGAAGACATAGCAAATGTAACGCCATGAGTGAAACACTTCAAACAGAACATTTGGTGGTGGCGTTACCCACCGTATAGGAAGTGTTAGACCCAAACACGGCGCACAACTATCGTGGCGCTCCGAGGTCAAATTCCTCATTAATGTATTCACACATAGAATGCATGTCTTCATTGATTGAAGATATACTTTGCTTCGTGTGTTGCACATCTAAGTCATCAATATGCATAAGTGTTAGGATGTGTGCCTGATCATAGGACATTTGAGGACTCCAAGATATTTAGCTCACACCGTAACTTGCAAAATCTCTTCTCATCCAAGGGCTTGGTGAAGATATCTGCCAATTTCTCTTCAGGGTTGACGTGTATGATATCAATATCTTCCTTCACAACATGATCTCTGAGAAAGTGATGATGAATCTCAATGTTCTTTGTCTTTCAGTGTTGAACTGGGTTGTTGGCAATCTTGATGGCGCTTTCGTTGTCGCAGTAGAGTGTCACTTGCTTGAGATGAATGCCATAGTCTTTGAGTGTTTGCTTCATCCACATAAGCTGAGCGCAGCAAGATCCAGCAGCAATGTATTCAGATTCAGAAGTGGAGAGAGATACACAGTTCTGCTTCTTTGAAGACCAACATACAAGTGATCGTTCCAGAAAATGACATGTGCCTGTGTAGACTTGCGATCCACCTTGTCACCAGCATAATCAGCATCCGAGAATCCAACTAGATCAAACTCTGAGCCCTTTGGATACCATAATCCTAGAGTTCGGGTGTAAGCCAAATATCAAAGAATTCGCTTCACAGCTAAGTGATGCGATTCCTTTGGTGCCGCTTGGAATCGAGCACACATGCAAACACTAAGCATAATATCTGGCCTAGATGCATATAGATATAGTAAAGAACCAATCATGGAGCGGTATACCTTTTGATCGAACTCTTTACCATTGTCGTCGGGACCCAGATGATGTTTGGCTGGCATTGGCGTTGTGAAGCCTTTGCAGTCTTGCATACCGAACTTCTTCAGGCAAACTTTGAGATACTTCTCTTAAGATATAAAGATGCCATTGCGTTGCTGTCGTATTTGAAGACCAAGGAAGAACTTCAGCTCTCCCATCATGGACATCTGGTATTGCTCTTGCATCATATATCCAAACTCTTCACTGTATTTCTGATTGGTGCAGCCGAAGATAATGTCATCCTCATATATTTGGCACACAAACAGTTCACCATCATTTGTCTTCGTGAAGAGAGTGGGGTCGAGGGAACCAGGTGTGAAGCCTTTGCTTTTCAGGAAGTATTTGAGTGTGTCATACCAAGCCCGAGGGGCTTGTTCGAGGCCATACAGTGCCTTGTTGAGCTTGTATACCATGTCAGGATGCTTTGGATCTTCAAAGCCAGGCGATTGTGCAACATACACTTCTTCTTCAATCTTGCCATTGAGAAAAGCGATCTTCACATCCATTTGATATAGAAGTATGTTATGATGATTTGCATAGGCCAGCAGTATGCGTATGGCTTCAAGTCAAGCCACGGGAGCAAATGTTTCATCGAAGTCAATCCCTTCCACTTGAGTATATCCTTGAGCAACGAGACGATCTTTGTTTCTGACAACTTGACCATGCTCATCTTGCCTATTGCGGTATATCCATTTTGTGCCTATTATATTGTGCTTCCGAGGATCAGGACGCTTAACCAGTTCCCATACATTATTCAGCTCAAACTGTTGAAGCTCTTCTTGCATAGCTTGAATCCATTCAGGTTCCATGAAGGCTTCTTCAACTTTCTTGGGTTCTGTTATTGAGACGAATGCGAAGTGCCCACAGAAATTTGCTAGCTGTATTGCCCTTGAACAAGTGAGCGGACCGGGTGCATTGATGCTATCAATTATTCTCTCAATCTGCAATTCATTGGCAACACGAGGATGTACAGGGCGAAGATTTTGCTCTTGCTGATCATTGTCATTGTTAGAGGGATTGTCTTCAGGCTGAGCATTGTCTTTAGGTTGATTAGGTGCGGAGATGATAAGTTCCTCTTCAGGTTGAGCTTCAGAGGGTATGATTTCTCCAGTTCCCATAAGTTCGATTGATTCACTGGATGGAACTTCATCTAGCACATTTGGCAGGTGCTCTCTTTGTGAACCGTTAGTCTCATCGAACCGCGCATCCACTGTTTCAACCACTTCATAATGAAAGAGATTGAAGACTCTGTACGAGTGCGAATCCTTTCCATATCCAAGCATAAAACCCTCATGTGCTTTAGGTGCAAATTTTGAAGTGTGATGTGGATCCTTGATCCAGCACCTGGCGCCAAATACTCTGAAGTAACTGACATTTGGCTTCTTGCCAGTAAGGAGCTCATAAGATGTCTTGTTCAGAAGCTTGTGAAGATAAACACGGTTGATTGTATGGCATGCAGTATCAATGGCTTCAGGCCAGAATTTTCTTGGAGTCTTGTATTCATCAAGCATCGTTCGGGCCATCTCAATGAGTGTTCTGTTCTTGCGTTCGACGACGCCATTCTGCTGTGGAGTGTACGGAGCTAAGAATTCATGTGTGATGCCCAAAGTATCAAGATAAGTATCAAGGCCAGTGTTCTTGAATTCAGTGCCATTGTCACTTCTGATGTGCTTTATCTTGGCGCCATAGTTGTTCATTGCTCGATTGGCGAAGCATCTGAAGACATCCTGCACTTCAGTCTTGTAGAGGATTATGTGCACCCAAGTATATCTAGAATAATCATCAACAATGACAAAGCCATAGAGACAAGTAGTAGTAGTAGTAAGAGTTGAGTAATGAGTGGGACCGAAAAGATCCATGTGGAGCAGTTCGAAGGGTCGAGTTGTTGTCATGATTGTCTTCGAGGGATGCTTGGCCCTCGTCATCTTTCCTGCTTCACAGGCACCACATAAGTGATCTTTCTTGAACTTGACGCCCTCGATGCCTATGACATACTTCTTCTTTGCAAGGGTGTGGAGGTTCCTCATGCCAGCATGCCCTAGCCTCCGATGCCAGAGCCAGCATTCTGAAGCTTTTGCCAGAAGACATACGGCAAGTTGTGGTCCTGCTGAGAAATCTACCACGTACAAATCATCTTTCCTATACCCTTCAAACACCAGAGACTTGTCAGATTCCATTAGAACAAGGCAACGATATTTTCCAAACATCACGATCATGTTTAAATCGCAAAGCATTGAGACAGACATTAAGTTGAAACCAAGGGATTCAACAAGCATGACTTTATCCATGTGTTGATCCTTTCAGATTGCAACTCTACCTAGACCCAATACCTTACTTTTACCAGTGTCAGCAAATGTGATGTGACTCTTGTCGGATGGACGTAAGGTTGAGTCCATAAGAAGGCTTCTCTTGCCAGTCATGTGATTGGTACACCCACTATCAATAATCCATTCTGAAGCTGCTGGTGTCATACCCTACAGTGAAGTTAGGGGGATAGGCTTCACGAAGAGAATTGTGAAGCAAAAACATTTGATGAACCAGTGGGTTATGAAAGCTTAGATCGAGATTTGGACTGATAGGGCGAGTAGCAAGCGATTCAGGAACAAAGTACATAATAAGACCATTCGGGCATTTGATCTTGCGCCCTACAAGATGTTTAAGGTCCCCAGCAATAGCGTCAGACGATTTTGGTTTTCTGCTGGAGACCCTTCCCTGCAAAAGAGAGTTAAGCTTTCTTAGCCACCCACATCTTCAAGGGTGGCTTAGAAGCAATAACTCTAAGTGCAGCATCTGAGAACTTGGCTTTGGAGCCCTAGCAAAAAGTCTTGCAGGAGGACAATAGTACTCATAAGAATAAGCAGAATAGTTCTTGGTCTTATGAACATGGCGGTTGGATGAACCGCGCTCATATTCATAGGCCTGAGTATGGCTTCCCTGCAAAACATTTGCGTTAGTGCGACTCAGGTGAGTCCTTTGTCTGTATGAAGCCTTTGGACCGTATGAAGCTTGTGGTCTGGTGTTTATCTTCTTCACCTGTGATGTCATGATGACATTCACAGGAAGATTCTCCAAACGATGGCACCCAGATCTTCTTCACAGGCGGTCCATTCCTGCAGTTAGTACCAATATACCTGGCAAACACTTCACCATTCTGATTCTCAAATAGTTTATAGTTTACATCAAAGGATTCATCAATAACGATGGGATTACCACAAGTGAAGCCAGATAGGGTGGATGGATCCGCTGAGGGTTCCTTTGCAGCAACCCATGTGGTTTTGGGGTACTGCTCAGGTTTCGAGTAAGAGCCATCAGCATTCATTTTCCTTTCGAACCCAACACCCTCTTTCCTAGGGTTTCAGTTCAGGATCTGCCTTTTGAGGACATCACATAGTGTCTGATGCCCTTTGAGACTTTTGTACATCCCTGTTTCAAGCAGTGTCTTCAACCTAGCATTCTCATCAGCAATAGCAGTGGTATCCTCAGCGGAGGGGTTAGTTACCACATCAACAATTGAAGATATTGCAATAGTAGCAGCAGTAGAACATTCAGCAACAGAGGTAGTGTTATCACGCTCAATGCATTTAAGACATGGTGGTTCAAATCCTTCCTGAGCGGAACTGATCTGTTTGGCGCGAAGTGACTCGTTTTCCTTTTGAAGATCTTCATGAGCCACTCTCAATTTCTCAAGATCTTGCTTCCTTTGAAGATAATCAGAGGAAAGCCTTTCATGAGTTGTTGAGAGTGTTTCATCACGACTTTCAAGTTCCTCATACTTAACATGAAGATTTTTTATGTCTTCAATTAAGGACTGAGATCGAGTCATTTCAGTGTCTAGCAGATCATCGCTTTTGTCTAACAGTTGTTGAATACGTTCCCTAGCTTTCTGTTGTTCAGTTGCAATTTTAGCAAGTGTTTCGTAGCTGGGTTTGGAATCACAATTAGAGTCATCTTCACTAGATGTTTGATACTGAGTAGTGTGTGTGTTTACCTTGGCACCGCGTGCCATGAAGCAGTAGGTAGGAGCGGAGTAGTCCTTGTCATTTGCATCGGTGTCGGTGATGAAGTCGTTGTCTTCAGTGTTGAAGATGGACTTGGCAACGTATGCTGTAGCCAGACTCGCAACGCCAGAATCGGACTCCTCCTCAGACTCCACCTCCGCCTCCTCAGAAGCAGACTCCTCCTCTGAATCCATTTCCTTGCCAACAAATGCACGTGCCTTGCCAGATGAGCTCTTCTTGTGTGATGAAGACTTGGAGGAAGACTTGTAAGAAGACTTTCAGTATTTCTTCTTCTTCTTCTTGTCGTCCAAGTCATACTCCTTGCTCTTCTTCTTCTTGTTGTTCTCATTGTCCCACTGCGGACACTCAGAGATGTAGTGGCCAGGTTTCTTGCACTTGTGGCATGATCTTTTCTTGTAGTCATAAGCAGAAGCTTCATCATTCCTTGAGCTTGATCGTGAAGACTTTCTGAAGCCTTTCTTCTTGGTAAATTTTTGGAACTTATTCACAAGCATAGCAAGCTCCTTTCCAATGTCTTCAGGATCATGAGAAATGTTGTCGGATTCTTCTTCAGATGTGGAGACAGCTTTTGCCTTCAAGGCACGAGTTCGCCCATAGTTGGGACCGTAGATGTCTCTTTTCTCAGAAAGCTAAAACTCGTGTGTGTTGAGCCTCTCAAGTATGTCAGACGGATCGAGTGTCTTGAAGTCAGGACGTTCTTGAATCATCAGGTCTAGGGTGTCAAACGAGCTGTTAAGTGATCTCAAGAGTGTCATGAAGCTCATTTGTGATATCAGTGAGTCGATCAAATGTGAGCTGGACATTCTCATTGTCATTTCTCTTGAAGCGGTTGAAGAGGTTGCGAAGGACGCTGATTCTCTGATCTCTCTGGGTTGAGACGCCTTCATTGACCTTGGAGAGCCAGTCCCATACTAGCTTAGATGTTTCCAAAGCACTTACACGGCCATACTGTCCTTTGGTCAGATGACCAAAGATGATATTCTTGGCAATGGAATCCAGTTGAACGAACTTCTTGACATCAGCAGCAGTGACACCTTCACCAGCCTTAGGAACGCCATTCTTGACGACATACCATAGGTCGAAATCAATGGCTTCAAGATGCATGCGCATCTTATTCTTCCAGTAGGGATATTCAGTTCCATCGAAGACGGGACATGCAGCGGAGACTTTGATTATCCCTGCAGTCGACATAGCTAAAACTCCAGGTGGTTAAACCGAATCACACAGAACAAGGGAGTACCTTGCTCTGATACCAATTGAAAGTGCATTATATCGACTAGAGGGGGGGTGAATAGGCGATTTTTATGGAAGTCTTCACAACATGGAAGTTTCGAAGACAAACGATAGAAATAGACCTATTACCATGCAGCGGAAGGTAGACTACACTAGGTAAACCATAGTCAAGTATTCACTGAAGTGAAAGCACAATGACCTATAGCAGCTAGGTAGTAAGGATCAGGTAGGAAGATATTATGAAGTCAATCAGAACAAGCAGTCACTTAGTGAAGAGAAAAGATAGTGCAATCATACAATGACTTCACAAGGACCAACAGTAAGTAAAGGGAAGGGAAGGATGAAACCAGTGACTTGTTGAAGACAATGATTTGTTAGACCAGTTCCAGTTCCTGTGAAAACTGTACGTCTGGTTAGGGCGGCTAGGTATTTAAACCTGAGGACACATAGTCCCGGACACCCAGTCCTGAACACGCAGCTCAGGACACCCAGTCCTCACCGTATTCCCCTTGAGCTAAGGTCACACAGACCTCGCCCAATCACTCTAGTAAGTCTTCAAGGTAGACTCCCAAACCTTCACAGACTTCGTTCACCGGTGATCCACAATGACTCTTGGATGCTCAGAACGCGACGCCTAACCGGCTGGAGGATTCACAGTCCTCAAGTGTAATAAGTCTTCAGATCACACAGACAGGAAGACTTAAGTGATGCCTAACACTCTTTGGCTCTGGGTGGTTAGGGCTTTATCCTCGCAAGGAATTCTCTCTCAAAGGCTTCAAGGTGGGTTGCTCTCGAACGACAAAAGCCGTATACTAACTCTAAGCAGCCAACCGTTTATGGTTGTAGGGGGTGGGCTATTTATAGCCACTAGGCAACCCGACCTGATTTGTCCGAAATGACCCTGGGTCAGTAAGGAACTGACACGTGTTCCAACGGTCAGATTTCAAACACACGCGGCAACTTTACTTGGGCTACAAGCAAAGCTGACTTGTCCGACTCTGGACAAGATTCGCTCTCATAGTCTTCACTCGAAGACATAGGTTTTGGTTAAGCATCACTTCAGTCATTCTGACTGGTTCCCTTGGACCCCACTTAACAGCACAGTGGTTCCTATGACTCAACAAAGAAGAAAAAGAACTATGAAAGATCTAAGTCTTCGAGCTCCATAGGCTTCATGCGATGTCTTCTCTTGTCATAGTCTTCAATGTGAATATCTTCACATACCACCTTTGACATCAATGTCTTCATAAATTTTTAGGGATCATCTCTGGTAGGAAAACCAAATCAATGAGGGACTTCTACCTGGGTTATCCTGCAATTCTCACAAACACATTAGTCCCTCAACTAGGTTTGTCATCAATACTCCAAAACCAACTAGGGGTGGGACTAGATGCACTTACACTTGGTATCAGAGCAGGTCTGGCTGTAGGATTCCCTAGCCCACATGAATGTCAGAATGCGGTTGTATAGAGCCCCGTTGGTTTGGTGCACTTGATTGTTGTATTTGTTTGTTGCATAGCGTGCATATAGTGTATCATTTAGTCGCTAATAGTCATCTTGTGAGTGTAGGTGGCATCTGTTTCGATCCACTAACTGCACCCTCTTTCTTAGCATACCTGCCCCTTGGTGTTAAGCAACCACATCATCATCCAGGCCCTCCATCTCGTCCCCTTGGCAACCCTTGCTGATCTTTTTTATCAGAAAAGGGCAATGCCATTAAACCCAGTCTTCCACTGTTATCTTGCCCTGTCATTTCATTCTTTGGAAGGGTACGATTCCCTTCGTATGATTGATGATGAGGTACTCATGACCTCCGTGTCTCGCTGCATGATCGCCAAGTCCGTCCTCGTCTCCGTATCTATCCAGATCCAACCAGTGTTCAGCCAGCGCTTGGTGTAGCCTTGGTTACGCCAACTCTTTCCACACACAGACTCACTTTCGTGCACATCGCCACAGCATATTAGACCATAGTACCAGAGCTTCAGTGACTACTGTGTTCTTAGGTATGCATGAATATTATTGCGTGAGTAGTAGTAATATGTGCTAATTGCTTTATTTTATTAGTGTGCCTGTGTGCTTTTGTTTTCATCGTTTCTTTTGTTTATTTCTTTGGGCCTTCAGTGTTACAAATTTTCCCCTTATTAAATTTGCTCATCAACTGACACTGGACCTGAAGAATCAGCAAGGAATGCATATATTTGGAAACTCAGCTATACAGAATGGAATTATCAGCAGACTGAAGTGAAATTGGAATATCTTGTATGAATGCAAAAGAAATCATGAATGGACTGTCAGTATCAAGTTTGCATCAGTATGGAATTCTCAGCCGACTGCATTGAGATCTAGGGATATCTGATCATGATACGGATAATCAGGTTTGCCTCAGTGTGCACACTTCATAGCAGAAATGATCAAGAAGATAAGCTATGTGCAAGATTGACAGTATATGGCAGTACATCTCAAGAATCAGATCTGCAACAGTTCAGCCAGAAAGCAAGTCTGCCTCGGGAATCAGATTTTCACATATAAGCAGTCAGCATACCACCAAGGTCTTGCAAGTCACTCGAAAGCAGATTTGACAGGCACATGAGGTTTGTTAAAAGAAGGAAGCCAGCTATACACCACAGTGTGACAAAGGAATGAGCTCAGTACAAGTACATGTGAACCTGGAAGATGATCCTGATGAGACCTTGTCTTCCTTCTCCAGTAACGGCACCACGCCTGTGATCTGAGCCATTTTTAGCTATCCGGGGTGGATGTTGACTTTTATTTCTCTCTTTAATGAATGTCATGAGTTTTGAGCTGCTTTACGGCCATCTCATACAGCTGTTGAGTTTCTTTTTGTGACAGTAGCCCTATAGCTGCTTTTGGCTATTTTAGGGAGCTGCCACTTTCTTCTTATCGACTCGGTCTCCTTCTATGAGCTGCTTTTCAGCCGTCCTGAGCCGTGGTTTAGTTATCTCAGTAATGTCCCAGATCTGAGTTGTAAATACCGTTCTGGTGGCTATTGATTTATTTGCTGATTTTTTGCAAGGGTTCGGATGATCATTTTCCTACGGTCAGAACTTGAGAGGTGATGAACCAGCAATTGCAATAATTCTACCATGTCAAGAAATGAGGATAAGAGTACGCATGTCAGAATATTGCACCCGACAGAATCCATGGTCACATGAAGAAGCAATATGACCGAGCTTTTTCAGCCAAGGATCCAGACAAGAAAAACAGTAATTGAGTAGCAAGACCGGTGATGAAGTTATGAAAATGGTTGCAAGACCCACATGGTGCAGATACCCGGACAGTTTGAGTCAGTATGGATCACCATGGATATTCACCTAAGGTGGGTCTGCTCGATTTTGGTAAGGGCTTCATATCCAGACGACCCGTTCAGTTAACAATATCTGCTCAGATTTTTCAGCATCAGGTATCTGAATCTGTGAAGTCAGACCAAAGGTCAAATCAATAGTGTGACTCCAGCAACTGTGGTAAAGCATCGCACAACCTACTATCCCCATGGATATGCCGACATAATGAATAATAAGGATGTCAAGAAACAGTTTTGAGGCATGTGCCTTCACTTATGAGGATTATCAAAGGATAGCCTGTTGTGAGCCAAATTCTTCTGCCAGAACCACCGTTAGTCGAGTATGCGGATATTATCATGTTAGATCGTACCCCTTCATGCTGGCCCCGGCAAGCGAAAGTCGAATATTTGGAACGGATCTGATACTCCAGAAGGTGAATCCAGTTAAGACACTACAAAAAAAAGACACATCCGTGACATTTTGGTCCGAACGAAAAAAAATTATGTCGTACTTATGACACTTCTATGACGATAATTGTGACAAAACCCGGTATCATCATAGATGTGGTGGGGTCCTACTTCTATGACAAAAAATCATGACAGAAAATGATCTTTTCGTCCTGAGCGGGCCGGAGACGCAGCTGCATAACATTCTTTGGGCTGTCCATGACGGAAAAACCATGGTAGAAGCGAGGGCGTGGAAAATATCGGGGAGTCCTCAGTTACGGTGGGTGGTCGGGGGCCGAGCGATGTGCGTTTCTCTCGTACGTACGCGCGTGTGTGTGAGGCGTTGGGCTCTAACTGAACTTGAGCGACTCGTTGCGCTCTAACTGAGCCCGAGCGATAGCACTACAGGCTACACGTTACTGAACCCGAGCGATGGATCGATGGCTGTTAACTGAACCCGATTGAGCGACTCCTTCGCTACTGCTGCTAACTAAAGCCGATCAATGCTGCCTCTGGATAAACAGTGAGCGTTGCGGGGGGGGGGGGGTTGCATGAACAGTTCCCAGTGGGGGTGGATGAACAGGACCTCGTGGTGTTGCCTCTAGATGAACGGTACCCCGATCGATCGAGTCGGTTGGGGCTGGATGAACAGGACCCCGTGGAGGGCAAGATGAACAGGACCACCCCCTGGAGGGCAGGATGAACAGTAGATGGTGGAGGGCAGGATGAACAATAACCCGTGGAGGGGTGGTTGAATAGGAGCCCGTGGAGAGGGCTGGTTGAAAAGTAGCCGATGGAGTAGCGCGCGGTGGAGGCTGGATGAACAGGAGCCCGTGGATGAATAGTCCCAGGTAGAGGCTGGAGGAGGTTGACGGTCGATGAACAGTAGCCCGTGGAGGCTGGAGGGGGTCGACAGTGGAGATGAATAGTATCCCTTGGAGTCCCGTTTTGCGGTACGCCACACCCCTCCCGATGGACAGGACCCCCGTTTCGACCGTAGCGCTCCAACACAAGTCTGTTTCCTCCGTTTTACAGTACGCCACACCCCTCCCGATCAACAGGGCCCCCGTTTCCACCGTAGGAGGTCCGGTTCCTTCGTTTTGCGGTACGCCAGACCCCTCCTGATGAATATGATCCCGTTTCGAGTGTGGCCGGTTGAACACAAGGCCGTTTGCTCCATTCTGTGGTACGCCAGGCCTCGTTTCCATTTGCTGTTCCGTCTAAGCCCTCCCGATGAACACGACGACGCATTCTATTCCGACCCAGCCAGTTGGCTCCCCATGGACACGACAACGATGTTGTTTTTCCGTTCTGACCCAGCCATGTACACGAGCCCTGGCCGTACGTATGCGCGAGTAGGCATTTGATACCCTGCCCGTATGTACGTACGTGGCCATATTTTCTTTGTTGCACACTGACCTCTACTATGACACGTGCACACCTCTACATCGACCAGTATGTACGTACACGTTCGCGACCAGAATGACAGCACTACATACGCTTCGACCAGGTGGGTCCCAACTGTCAGGCACTTCCTTGCATGCGAAGATGTAGCTGGTGGGTCCTAGTAGTCAGGGGGCGAATTGTTTTTTTTTGTTTTTGCTCGGACGCACTTCCTTCCATGAGAAGATGTAGCTGGTGGGTCCCAGCAGTCAGGGGGAATTTTTTTTCGCGAAATACGGTGGTCCGTCCGGTGGGTCCCTGCTGTTAGGTGGAGGAATAATTATTTTGCGCTTAATAAGGAGGCACTTCCTTGCTGCGGCCGTGGACCTAGCTGTCAGCCTCTCGACGTACAGTCCACGTCCGATGGAATCCGTTCCTTGACCACGTTGACCACGCCGCGCCGAGAGCACCAGGGCGGTGGACAACGGCGAGGCCTAGGAAGGGGACGACATGGAGCCGGGGAAGACGCGACAGTGTCTGCCCATGCATAGAGGAGTACGAGGGTTCACTGGTTCGCTGCGGCGTGAGGCTGCCGTCGCGGCAGAATAACAGGGGGTGTGGGTGAGTACAGGGATGGCCTGGTGTAACTCCCCGGACACAACCGCCGGTGGTCGTTACTCCTGGCGGGATCTAGACTGGCCCCACAGATCAATACTAGTCTTTTCTGCGCACTTTGTAATTAGTCGTGCGCACCCGGGAGCAACTTCCCAGTCGGTCACCCATCCTGAAATTACACCAAGCTGAGCACGCTTAACTTTGGAGTTCTATCCGAATGGGCTTCCGGAAAAGAAGGAATTCCTTATTGATATTAGTAGTCTATCATCCCTATTAAGCCAGGCTATCACATACACCCCTACTCAGTGGAACCGACGTCCTCGTCGGGCCACAGGAACATTCCCTCTTGGTACATACGTCTGTGCATCCTGCCCGGTACATGTGCCACATCGGGTGCCACGACGGGTCACAAACGTCATGAACAACATGACCGCACACCTGTCCACAAACATCCATGTAACCGCGAGTGTCGGCTCTGATACCAACTTGTAACGCCCCGGACACACCCGCCGGTGGTCGTTACTCCTGGCGGGATCTAGACTGGCCCCACAGATCAATACTAGTCTTTTCTGCGCACTTTGTCCTCACTCATGCGCACCCGGGAGCATCTTCTCGGTCGGTCACCCATCCTGAAATTACTCCAAGCTGAGCACGCTTAACTTTGGAGTTCTGTTCGAATGGGCTTTCGGAAAATAAGGAATTCCTTATTGATATGAGTAGTCTATCATCCCTATTAAGCCAGGCTATCACACCTAGCCAGCATGGGAATAGTAGGGGGAGGTGAGGCCTCCGGGGCAGCACAGCCGGCCACGGGAGGCAGGAGCATGCAGCACGACCGACGCAACTTTGGGCAGCTGGAGCAACAAGACCAAAGGTCGAAGAAGCACTACGGCTGTTGGATGGACATCGTACGGTCACTTGAGCTACAATCGTTCATATTGACTAAGTTGACAAAGCACTGCGTCCCCGTCAACTTAGTAGGTCCACAAGTCATCCTCCCACCAAGGTGGGTCCCAAGTAGCAGGGGGAGTATTCATTTTTTGTGCGTAATAAGGACGCACCTCCGGTGGGTCCGAGCTGATAGCGGGGGAACGTTTTTTTCACCAAATACGGTGGTCCGTCCGGTGGGTCCCCGCTGTCAGGTGGAGGAATAATTATTTTCCGCCTAATAAGGATGCACTTCCTTGACCACGTTCACCACGCCGCGCCGAGAGCACCAGGGCGGTGGACGACGGCGAGGCCTAGGAAGGGGATGACGCGGAGCCGGGGAAGACGTGGCAGTGGATGCCCACGCGGAGAGGAGTATGAGGGTTCACTGGTTCGGCTGCGGTGTGAGGCTGCCATCGCTGCAGAATAACAGGGGGTGTGGGTGAGTGGAGGGATGCCCTGGCCAGCGGTGGGAGTAGTAGGGGCGGTGAGGCCTGCGGGGCAGTACAGACGGCCACGGGAGGTAGGAGGAGGCGGCACGACCGGCACTGCTTTGGGCGGCTGGAGCCAGAAGACTAGAGGTTGAAGAAGCACGACGGCCGTTGGATGGACATCGTACGGTCACTTCAACTAGAATTGTTTATATTGACTAAGTTGACAAAGCCCTTGGTACGCGTCAACTTAGCAGGCCCACAGGTCAGCTTCCGAAATGGTCAGCCCTAGATGTCAGGAGGAGGAATCATTTTTTAGCCGGGTGAAGCTAGAACATCCGAGATTGAAGAAGAAGCACGGCATCCATTGGATGGACATCCAACGGCCACTGCTGCTAGAAGCGTGTGTTGACTATAAGTTGACAATGCCTTGCATACGCGTCAACTCTTATTTTTGAGGGGATGCGTCAACTTAGTAAGGCCACAAGTGTGTCGTAGAGAACTTATAGCGCATTTGAGATTTGTAAGAATGTGCAGCCAATTTTTGAATTCTAATGCAATTTACTACAACCCATTTACAGTTTTTTAAAAGTACAGCCCATTTCAACCAACCGTTCAAAATAGAATTCAATAAAATTTCCCACATTTTGATGGCCGAAATATTTTTATCCCGAAATTTCTAGTCATATTAAATACAATTTCAATATAAATGTAAAAATCCAATGAAACATTGCGCTCGCAACAATTAATGAAATTAATATTTTCAATATCCAAAAATAATATTTTATAAAGTAATTACGTGTTTGGTGCATTTTTCATAGTTACTGTCTAGTTTTTATAATTTCATCCCATTTATTATTTCTTAAAGCCCATTTTGTAGTTAAGCCTAATGCATCCCTCCTAGGAAAGATTTGCAGCCCAGGGGGGCGGAGAATAACAACTTGACCTTGCCTGGGTATTCCTAAAAAAAGTATAACTGAGCTAGCCATTTTGAGCTTGAAAAAAAATAATATCTGGGCTGGATATCTGGCATGGGCTAGACGGGCCATAGCCCGCCCAGTTAATAGCTGCGGCGATGTTTTCGTTGTTGTTCAGAGGAGAAAATTTAATATCTGGGATAAACATTGCTCAAGAAAAACTCTGCAGTGCTCACACCTCAAAAACACAAATACTGCTCGAGTTGTTTGGTCCCAGCTGTCGGCCGCTTTCTGTGCAATTCCCTCGTTTATTGACTACATAGGTTGACAATGGTGTGGGACCCTGATGTCAGGAAACCAGGAGGAAGAAAAAAAATTATTGTTTTATATACTAATAAGGAGGCACTTGTGTATGTGCGACTATGGCCCTGGTGGGTCCCCACTGTCATCCTCTCCAATTAAAGTCATCTCGTCATCCCTATGTCCGTTGACCATGTTCACAACGCGAGATGGTGGCGCCACGACGAGCGCAACAACTCGAAGGACGACGGAGAGGGCCTCGCGGGCCCTATGGATGGTCTGATACAGCGCCCGCTGCTCATTCGGGAAGCCAGGATCATTGGGCCACATGTCCGCGACGGCATTGTCGTTCACTTGTTCACCGGTGCTCGTTGAGGAGACGGAAGTTGCAGCACAGGTCCTCCTGCGCTGGTAGCTCTTCCGCCATTAGGGCGTCGAAGTGCGGCCGCACCTGCTCTATGGTGAAAACAACATGAACCGGCTTGGACAGTGGGGCCGGCTCCTGGTCGGAAGCTACGTCCATCGCCTGATTGTCGTCGCTCAGCTCAGTGAGGTAGCTGGTGAGCCACCATGTCCGGCTGCTGGACCGACCCGCTGCCAAGCACGAGTCTGACTACCCTGGACCACCCAGACCGCCTCCCTCGCCCGCGCGTGCTTTCCGCCCGAAATGGTCGGCGCCGCCCGCCCCGCTTCCCGGTGCATGTGATTGCTCCACCTTCAAACGACACAAGTGACGTCCGTCCGTCCGTCCTTCTGCGGTTACCGAGGCAGCTACTCCGGCGCCACATGTCCGTCCCTCCGTCGCCCACCATTGCTATATAAACTGCTGCGCCGACCATACTCGCAGTCATCTGCATTCGTTCCTATTCTCCTGTGCACGCCACTACTGCCCACCATGGCTTCCTCGCGCTCTAGCGCTCTTCGGGACGGGCGGACGACGAACCACAAAGGAGATGGCAGCCATTGCTGCCCACTGGCTGGTTGGCAGGCAACCGGAGGACGACAATGTCCCAATGGAGAACATGGTAGTCGATGATCCGGCGCCAACCCCTCCTCCGTGCCATCCTCGCCGGAGCATTGCACCATGACCATCGGCGAGGCCCGTGCCCAATATATGGACACGGTGAGGCAGAAGCGTGAGGAGCAGCTCCGGGAGGTGCAGGACGACACCGCCTACAACCACCATCTCCTCCAGGAGCACTTGCAGGCGGAGGAGCAGATCGCCGCGCAGCGGGCGGAGTAGGAGGTGTTGCTCGACTCATACCGCTCGGCCCGCGAGGGCCGCCTCGAGCGCTGGCGGTACCGCATGCGGGTGGCAGAGGCTGCGACCGCCTACAAAGAGGGCGATGAAGCGGGCGAGGTGCTGTTTGACGAGACCGAGGACGAGGCAGAGGACAACACTGGCTCCGATGAGTCCCCGCTCCACTGGCGTCGATGAGCCCCTGCTCCGCCGAGGTCCCGCAGCGCCAACAACGAGGCAGAGGACACCACTGGCTCCGCCGAGGCCCCACCCTGCTGGCAACGAGGGGGAGGATTTCCCCCGCTCCACCGATGTGCCGCCCGCCGACAACGAGACAGAGGACATCACCGGCTCCGCCGAGGCCCCGCCCCGCTGCCAGCGAGGCCGCGCCACACAGAAAACGAGGAAGAGTAGAACACGGTAGGTCGCCGCCGCTCGGGTCCAAGTAAGGCCACTGCTGCTACCCTCGGTTGAAGCCAAGCTAGGAAGGTTGACCATTGATGGCCGGTTAGCTTCTTGGCGGCGACGTGGAGTCGGAGAGCTATGTTGGAGAAGGACACTACTTCTACTTAACTGCTGGTGCAGTTGGCTGACTGACACGTGGGCCCAATAGGCATCTGGGCCATATGTCAGTTACGCAACTTCACCTGCAGTTAAGTCACTGAAGCTTCTGTTCGGCTCAGCAGGACACAGGTGGGTAGCTTCGGTTAATTAATTATACCTCCAACGCACCCCTTTTTAGTTGAAGAATGTATGAAATGTTATGAAATCTGGCATGTTTATATGAAATCCGACCGTGTATGAATGAATTTATTTCGATTAGTTCGAATTCTTGTATCACTGGCATTGGATGAACATGCAAAACAATACGTACTAGCATTATTCCTAGCGTGATCACCTCGTTTGCAGCAGTTTCACATGTACTCCCTCCGATCCTTTCTAGTTTGCATACAAGTTTACTCTGCAGTCAAAGTATCTCTACTTTGACCAATCTTATAGAAAGAAGTATGCACTTTCACAATGTGCGAAGTAAAAAGGAACAGAAGGAGTACAAATAGTTTGAGCAGCTTTTTCGGGTTGTTGTACCTTGATATCAAACATAGGCCTGGCAATTCATAGAGAACATTCAAAACAATCGATGATGATGCATCTCAGCAATTCACATGTCAGAGCCAACATTTACTTAACAACTAAAGAATAAAGAAAAAATGGATCGACGCTGCTGACAGCAAAGGCCGTCCCATTCGAAAATATCAAACGCATGTCTTCTTGCTAAAATCAATGAGCAAAATTTGACAAGGTTTTCCCATTGCAAAATATCAAATGCGTACGATTGTGGAATGCGCAGGGTTTGCCATCGGTTCAGACATTGACATGGCACCTCGTGCTAAATAAACCAGCTCTTCTTTTTGTGCAGTTCCACCAAAATCAACCAAATTCGCATGTAGCTTGTATGATTTCGCCCTTATATGTTGCAACACCTTGAACTTATCGGGACCTCCTTTCTTGTGGTGGAAATGAATGATTCGATGTATTCATGAACATTTTGTGCAGTTCCCATTGAAATCAAGCTGAGTACCCTGTTTGCACAAATACAAAAAAGTGATTAGTATAAAGCAAACTGTACTATGAATTGACAGTTTAAACAGGCACTGACATGGTCCATGTAGAGCACACTTTTCAAAAAATGGAACTCACTGGAAAGAATCCTAGAACAACATTGTACTCGCGCATCACAGCAAGAAAATGGAGACTTGTCAGTCCTTTTGAGATGAAGTTAGTTTGGTCTTGTGTGGGGTAATGTAACCATCCTTCAAATACTCCTGATGAGAATATATACAGGGCTTCTTCATCCTGGCATAATCGGAACTAGTCACTTCACGTACTCCATATTCTTCTTCAGAGGAGGATGATCCTGTTGTGCAAACACAAGAGGATAACTAAATTCTAGCATCCCTATTTGCTCGAAAAAAGGAAAGGAAGTATTTAAAACACCACAGATGAAGCACTTCTCAAGGACAATACCACTTTTTGATGACAATATCTAAACAGTAGCACAACACCAATAGAGATGACAAAGCTCAATCATATGGATGATATTAGTGGGCGAGTACCAACCTTTGTCAGGAGGCTTATTGTGTAGAGCATACAGATGAAGCACTTCTCCAACCATCTGTCGCTATCTACTGTGGTGTCCATGCTTACTATATACTCCTCGATTAGATTAATGTTTCCAACATCTTCTTGTGCAGTTCCACTAAAATATACGGTATCTTCAAATAAGATCCCTTCTTGCACAAGTAGAGATAGTTACGTATTACATTAAGAGTGGCATCAAATCAGTGGTAAAACAATTGATCGTTCCAGCCATAGCAATAAATTAAGATGCAAAACTATATCGTTACTTGTGTCATCATAGTTCCAGTGCTTCATTACAGCACCAGGAGTTGATTTTTATTTTTCTTCCACTTGTTCTTCCCCATCATCACTTGCTTCAATAACAGACAAGATTCGCCTTCAATGTAAGATTTGGCATGTCAATTAGGTTGCACAAGTATAGCACTAAACAATTACATTAATTTTCTGATTAAAGTGGCAAAATACATGCCAACAGTTGTGAAATATAATTATCTTACCTCAATGGGATATTGCGGTGCACATACGGATTGGATGTCTTGTCTCCATTTGTGCAGTTCACTAAAATCAAGCAACATTAGCAAACAAGTAGCACAACATATGAAAGCACACTGCAGAATCATGTGAAAGAAGGCTAGTATTGACCTCTGATGACGCGGAATTCAAACGACTCACAAGAATAAGATCTGAACCAAATTTGCCAACACGGATAGGAAGTAAGATCTCCTCTTGTGCAGTTCCACTAAGATCAAGCAATAAACCAACGTTGTCTGTGTGGCATTTTGGTTGAACTTAACAAAACACTCTTAAAACAATAGTGTTTTGTGCAGTGCAACAAAAGGTCACAATGGCAACAAGGTGAACTAGATAACCCTGTTTACACAGAGGTGCAAAGGAAACAACTAGTGGTCAATAATGGTGGATGACACAGAAGCCAACAAAAAGAAGCATCTACTTTACCTAAATGGGAACGAGAGCAAGACAGTAGCATTTCTCAAACTGTGGCATTGATTAATATTAACGGAGAGGTTATATTAACAATAAAATTCGTTAAACATGTAATTTGATGTTAACAGTGGCATTTCATCAATTTTCCAGCAGCATTATTAGAGGGTGCTTGTTTACAGGGACATTTTGGTGGAGGGACTAAAAAAACTTTGTGTCAGTCCCATCTAAACCAAATAGGAGGGACTTTTAGGGACTAAAAGTGGGCATTTGGGACTAAAGAAAGAAGACCCCGAGGGAGAGTCTTTTTGGGACTTTTTCCAACAGTTGCCCCTACCACGCATCGCACCTTGTGTCTATTAGTTCATTACTAGGGGTAACATGGTCTTTTAGCATGTCATTTAATAACCTCTAGTCCATGTTTAGTCCCTGGAACCAAGCAGGTAGGGACTAGGGAGTTTTTAACCAAATAGGGCCTTAGATTAACAATAGCTAAAGAGTTGCACGGGATAGTGGACGCACCAGCACCATATGCATCCACCGATGTACTGGGGTGATGCACAGTTTGTTGCAACAAAGACCAAACAACCAAGGAGCATATTTGTGTTGGTCCCAGTTTTGTTATCTTTGGACACCTTTCCCTATGTGAGCACAACAAATCTAGTCCTGCTCAAACTCTACAGCCTTGTCCCCTAAAACAAAAGATCAGTTTGTTACAGATGTTTGTACTACATTTGTCATTGTTTTCCCTTTTCGACCAACGTAGGTGCTGGATAGCCAGTCTATACTAGTACTTTCCCAACTTCCTTTCCTCTGTGAACCACGTCCTAGATATATGCTATACAACTTTCCCCACAACTTTCCCCCATTCTTGTCCTCTTTGAACCACACCTTAGATTCATGCGATACAACTTTACCCACTACTTTCCCCCTTCCTTTCCTTTTTGAACCACGTCCTTGATTCATGCTATACAACTTTTCCCACTACTTTCTCCCATTTCTTTCCTCTTTTAACCACGTCCTAGATTCATGGTATACAGCTTTCCCCACTACTTTCCTGTTTGATCAACACCTAGATTCGAGTGCAGAAGCGGAAAAATCCCACATGCAGTGGTACGTCTCCAACGTATCTATAATTTTTGATTGCTCCATGCTATATTATCTACTGTTTTGGACATTATTGGGCTTTATTATCCACTTTTATATTATTTTTAGGACTAACCTATTAACTGGAGGCCCAACCTAGAATTGCTGTTTTTTGCATGTTTTAGGGTTTCGAAGAAAAGGAATATCAAACAAAGTCCAAACAGAATTAAACCTTCGGGAACGTGATTTTCTCAAAGAACAAGACCCAGGAGACTTGGACCCTACGTCAAGACACAAAAGAGGAGGCCACGAGGTAGGGAGCGTGCCTACCCTCCCCCCCAGGCGCGCCCTCCACCCTCGTGGGCCCCCTGTTACTCCACCGACGTACTCCTTCTTCCTATATATACCTACGTACCCCAAACGATCAGATACGGAGCCAAAACCCTAATTCCACCGGCACAACTTTCTGTATCCACAAGATCCCATCTTAGGGCCTGTTCCGGAGCTCCGCCGAAGGGGGCATCGATCACGGAGGGCTTCTACATTAACACCATAGCCCCTCCGATGAAGTGTGAGTAGTTCACCTCAGACCTACAGGTCCATAGTTAGTAGCTAGATGGCTTCTTCTCTCTTTTTGGATCTCAATAGAATGTTCTCCCCCTCTCTTGTGGAGATCTATTCGATGTAATCTTCTTTTTGCGGTGTGTTTGTTGAGACCGATGAATTGTGGGTTTATGATCAAGTCTATCTATGAACAGTATTTGAATCTTCTCTGAATTCTTTTATTTATGATTGGTTATCTTTGCAAGTCTCTTCAAATTATCAGTTTGGTTTGGCCTACTAGAATTATCTTTCTTGCAATGGGAGAAGTGCTTAGCTTTGGGTTCAATCTTGCGGTGTCCTTTCCCAGTGACAGTAGGGGCAACAAGGCACGTATTGTATTGTTTCCATCGAGGATAACAAGATGGGTTTTCATCATATTGCATGAGTTTATCCCTCTAGATCATGTCATCTTGCTTAAGGCGTTACCCTGTTTTTATTAACTTAATACTCTAGATGCATGCTGGATAGTGGTCGATGAGTGGAGTAATAGTAGTAGATGCAGGCAGGAGTTGGTCTACTTGTCTCGGATGTGATACCTATATACATGATCATACCTAGATATTCTCATAACTATGCTTAATTATGTCAATTGCTCAATAGTAATTTCTTCACCCACCCTAGAATACTTATGCTCTCGAGAGAAGCCACTAGTGAAACCTATGGCCCCCGGGTCTATCTTCATCATATTAATCTCCCAATACTTAGTTAGTTCCTTTGCTTTTTACTTGGCTGGGATTAGCAACCCCTTATCGTGTTGGTTGCGAGGATTTATTTGCTTTGTGCAGGTGCGAGGGACTCGCGCGTAGCCTCCTGCTGGATTGATACCTTGGTTCTCAAAAACTGAGGGAAATACTTACGCTACTTTGCTGCATCATCCCTTCCTCTTCGAGGAAAACCAACGAAGTGCTGAAGAGGTAGCAAGAAGGATTTCTGGCGCCGTTGCCGGGGAGGTCTACGCAAAAGTCAATATACCAAGTACCCATCACATACTCTTATGTCCCGCATTACATTATTTGCCATTTGCCTCTCGTTTTCCTCTCCCCCACTTCACCCTTGCCGTTTTATTCGCCCTCTCTCTCTATCCTCCCTCTCTTTCTCTATTTGCCTCTTTTTGCCTGCTTGCTTTTTGTTTGCTTGTGTGTTAGTTTGCTTGCTTGTCACGATGGCTCAAGATAACACTAAATTGTGTGACTTCACCAATACCAACAATAATGATTTTATTAGCACTCCAATTGCTCCTCTTACCGATGCTGAATCTTGTGAAATTAATACTGATTTGTTGAATCTTGTCATGAAAGATCCGTTTTCTGGCCTTCCTAGTGAAGATGCCGGTACCCATATAAATAGCTTCATTGATTTGTGTGATATGCAAAATAAAAAAGATGTGGATAATGATATTGTTAAATTGAAGCTATTTCATTTTTCTCTTAGAGATCGTGCTAAAGCTTGGTTTTCGTCTTTGCCTAAAAATAGTATTGATTCATGGAACAAGTGCAAAGTTGCTTTTATCTCTAAGTATTTTCCTCCCTCTAAGATCATCTCTCTTAGAAACAATATTCTGAATTTTAAGCAACTTGATCATGAACATGTTGCACAAGCTTGGGAGAGAATGAAACTAATGATACGTAATTGCCCTACTCATTGTTTAAATTTGTGGACGATTATACAAAAAATTTATGCCGGATTGAATTTTGCTTCTAGAAATCTTTTAGATTTGGCCGCGGGAGGAACTTTTATGGAAATCACTTTAGGAGAAGCTACTAAACTCCTAGATAATATTATGGTTTATTATTCTCAATGGCATACTGAAAGATCTACTAATAAAAAGGTGCATGCGATAGAAGAAATTAATGTTTTGAGTGGAAAGATGGAAGAACTTATGAAATTATTTGCTAGTAAGAGTGTTTATTCTAATCCTAATGATATTCCCTTGTCTACTTTGATTGAGAATAATAATGAATCTATGGATGTGAATTTTGTTGGTAGGAACAATTTTGGTAACAACGCATATAGAGGAAATTTCAATCCTAGGCCTTATCCTAGTAATCCCTCTAATAATTATGGTAATTCCTACAACAATTCTTATGGAAATTATAATAAGATGCCCTCTGATTTTGAATCCAATATTACAGAATTTATTACTTTGCAAAAGAGTTTCAATGCTATGATTGAAGAAAAATTGCTTAAGATTGATGAGTTGGATAGGGACGTTGATAGGATTTCTCTTGATGTTGATTCTTTGAAAATTAGATCTATTCCACCTAAGCATGATATCAATGAGTCTCTTAAAGCCATGAGAATTTCCATTGATGAGTGCAAAGAAAGAACCGCTAGGATGCGTGCTAAGAAAGAAGCCTTTATAAGAGCGTGTTCTTCTAGTTCTATGAAAATAAAGCTGAAGATCTAAAATTTATTGATGTGTCCCCTATTAAATCTTTGTTTTGCAATATGAATCTTGATAATGATGGGACGAAATATGATCCACCTTTACCTAGAAGGCGTTCCAAGAATTCAGAATTTTTTGATCTTGATGCTAAAATTGATAAAAGTGGGATTGAAGAAATTAAAACCCTAGATGTTGCTACACCCACTATTATGGATTTCAAGGAACTTAACTATGAAAATTGCTCTTTGATTGATGGTATTTCCTTGTTGCAATCCGTGCTAAATTCTCCTCACACTTATAGTCAAAATAAAGCGTTTACTAAACATGTCGTTGATGCCTTGATGCAATCTTATGAAGAAAAACTTGAATTGGAAGTTTCTATCCCTAGAAAACTCTATGATGAGTGGGAACCAACTATTCAAATTAAAATTAAATATCATGAATGCTATGCTTTATGTGATTTGGGTGCTAGTGTTTCCACGATTCCAAAGACTTTGTGTGATTTGTTAGGTTTCCGTGATTTTGATGATTGCTCTCTAAATTTGCACCTTGCAGATTCCACTATTAAGAAACCTATGGGAAGAATTAATGATGTTCTTATTGTTGCAAATAGGAATTATGTGCCCATAGATTTTATTGTTCTTGACATAGATTGCAATCCTTCATGTCCTATTATTCTTGGTAGACCTTTCCTTAGAACGATTGGTGCAATTATTGATATGAAGGAAGGAAATATTAGATTCCAATTTCCATTAAGGAAAGCCATGGAACACTTTCCTAGAAGGAAAATTAAATTACCTTATGAATCTATTATGATATCCACTTATGGATTGCCTACCAAAGATGGCAATACCTAGATCTATCCTTGCTTGTTATGCCTAGCTTGGGTCGTTAAACAATAGCGCTTGTTGGGAGGCAACCCAATTTTATTTTTTATTACTTGATTTTTTTCTCCTGTTTATTAATAAATAATTTATCTAGCCTCTGTTTAGGTTGTGTTTTTTGTGTGTTTAATTAGTGTTTGTGCCAAGTAGAACCGTTGGGAAGACTTGGGGAAAGTCTTGTTACACTTGCTGTAAAAAACAGAAACTTTAGCGCTCACGAGACTTGCTACCATTTTTATTTGGAAAGTGCTATTTAGTTAATTCTTTTTGAAGATGATTAATAGATAAATTCCTCAAGTCCAGAAACGTATTTTAGAATTTTTGGGGTTCCAGATATTGCGCTAGCTACAGATTACTACAGACTGTTCTGTTTTTGACAGACTCTGTTTTTCGTGTGTTGTTTGCTTATTTTGATGAATCTATGACTAGTAAAATAGTTTATAAACCATAGAGAAGTTGGAATACAGTAGGTTTAACACCCATATAAATAAATAATGAGTTCATTACAGTACCTTGAAGTGGTCTTTTGTGTTCTTTCGCTAACGGAGCTCACGAGATTTTCTACTTTGAGTTTTGTGTTGTGAAGTTTTCAAGTTTTGGGTAAAGATTTGATGGATTATTGGACAAGGAGTGGCAAGAGCCTAAGATTGGGGATGCCCATGGAACCCCCAAGATAATATAAGGACACCTAAAAGACAAAGCTTGGGGATGCCCTGGAAGGCATCCCCTCTTTCGTCTACTTCTATCGGTAACTTTACTTGGAGCTATATTTTTATTCACCACATGATATGTGTTTTGCTTGGAGCGTCTTGTATGATTTGAGTCTTTACTTTTTAGCTTACCACAATCATCCTTGCTGCACACACCTTTTGAGAGAGCCATACATGATTTGGAATTTGTTAGAATACTCTATGTGCTTCGCTTATATCTTTTGAGTTATATAGTTTTGCTCTAGTACTTCACTTATATCTTTTAGAGCACGGTGGTGGATTTGTTTTATAGAAACTATTGATCTCTCATCCTTCATTTAGATTATTTCGAGAGTCTTAAATAGCATGGTAATTTTCTTAAAATCCTAATATGATAGGTATTCAAGATTAGTAAAATTTTCTTATGAGTTCTTTGAATACTAAGAGAAGTTTGATGCTTGATGAGTGTTTTGAGATATGGAGGTAATAATATCAAAGTCGTGCTAGTTGAGTAGTTGTGAAATTGAGAAATGCTTGTGTTGAACTTTGCAAGTCCCATAGCATGCACGTATGGTAAACGTTATGCAACAAATTTGAAACATGAGGACTTATTTGATTGTCCTCCTTATGAGTGGCGGTCGGGTATGAGCGATTGTCTTTTCCTATCAATCTATCCCCCCTGGGAGCATGCGCGTAGTGCCGAGGTTTTTGATGACTTGTAGATTTTTGCAATAAGTATGTGAGTTCTTTATGACTAATACCATGCATTGCCCTTTCTCACATTGAGAGTTGGCGCAAAATTCGCTGGTGCATCCAAACCCCATGATATGATATGCCCTTTCACACATAAACCTCCTTATATCTTCCTCAAAACAGCCACCATACCTACCTATTATGGCATTTCCATAGCCATTCCGAGATAGGTTGCCATGCAACTTTCCACCATTCCGTTTATCATGACACATTCATTATTGTCATATTGCTTAGCATGATCATGTAGTTGACATAGTATTTGTGGCAAAGCCACCGTTCATAATTCTTTCATACATGTCACTCTTGGATTTGTGGCAAACTACACCACCGGAGGCATTCATATAGAGTCATCTTTTGTTCTAGTATCGAGCTGTAATCATTGAGTTGTAAATAAATAGAAGTGTGATGATCATCATTTTCTAGAGCGTTGTCCCAAGTGAGGAATTATAAAAAAGAGATAAAGGCCATATATATAAAAAAAGAAAGGCCAAATAAAAAAACGAGAGAAAAAGAGAGAAGGGACAATGTTACTATCCTTTGCCACACTTGTGCTTCAAAGTAGCACCGTAATCTTCATGATAGAGAGTCTCTTGCTTTGTCACTTTCATATACTAGTGGGAATTTTCATTATAGAACTTGGTTTGTATATTCCAACAATGGGCCTCCTCAAGTGCCCTAGGTATTCGTGAGTAAGCAAGTTGGATGCACACCCACTTAGTTTCTTTTGTTTAGCTTTCATACATTTATAGCTCTAGTGCATCCGTTGCATGGCAATCCCTACTCCTTGCATTAACATCAATCGGTGGGCATCTCCATAGCCCATTGATTAGCCTCGTTGATGTAAGACTTTCTCCTTTTTTGTCTTCTCCACATAACCCCCCTCATTATATTCTATTCCACCCATAGTGCTACGTCCATGGCTCACGCTCATATATTGCGTGAAAGTTTATAGGTTTGAGATTACTAAAGTATGAAACAATTTCTTGGCTTGTCATCGGGGTTGTGCATGATGAGAGCATTCCTGTGTGATGAAAATGGAGCATGACTAAACTATATGATTTTGTAGGGATGAACTTTCTTTGGCCATGTTATTTTGAGAAGACATAATAGCTTTGTTAGTATGCTTGAAGTATTATTATTTTTTTGTCAATATGAACTTTTGTCATGAATCTTTCGGATCTGAATATTCATACCACAATTAATAAGAATTACATTAAAATTATGCCAAGTAGCACTCCGCATCAAAAATTCTGTTTTTATCATTTACCCACTCAACGACGAGCACGAATTAAGCATGGGGATGCTTGATATGTCTCCAACATATCTATAATTTTTGATTGCTCCATGTTATATTATCTACTATTTTGGACATTATTGGGCTTTATTATCCACTTTTATATTATGTTTGGGACTAATCTATTAACAGGAGGCCCAACCCAGAATTGTTGTTTTTTGCCTATTTTAGGGTTTCGAAGAAAAGGAATATGTAACGGAGTCCAAACGGAATGAAACCTTTGGGAACGTGATTTTCTCAACGAACAAGTCCCAGGAGACTTGGACCCTACGTCAAGACACAAAATAGGAGGCCACGAGGTAGGGGGGCACGCCTACCCCCCGCCAAGAGCGTCCTACACCCTCGTGGGCCCCCTGTTGCTCCACCGACATACTCGTTCCTCCTATATATACCTATGTACCCCCAAACAATCAGATACGGAGCCAAACCCTAATTCCACCGCCGCAACTTTCTGTATCCACGAGATACCATCTTGGGGCCTGTTCCGGAGCTCCGCCGGAGGGCGCATCGATCACGGAGGTCTTCTACATCAACACCATAGCCCCTCCGATGAAGGGTGAGTAGTTCACCTGAGACCTACGGGTCCATAGTTAGTAGCTAGATGGCTTCTTCTCTCTTTTTGGATATCAATACAATGTTCTCCTCCTCTCTTATGGAGATCTATTCGATGTAATCTTCTTTTTGCGGTGTGTTTGTTGAGACCGATGAATTGTGGGTTTATGATCAAGTCTATCTATGAACAATATTTGAATCTTCTCTAAATTCTTTTATGTATGATTGGTTATCTTTGCAAGTCTCTTCGAATTATCAGTTTGGTTTGGCCTAGTATATTGATCTTTCTTGCAATGGGAGAAGTGCTTAGCTTTGGGTTCAATCTTGCGGTGTCCTTTCCCAGTGACAGTAGGGGCAGCAAGGCCCGTATTGTATTGTTGCCATCGAGGATAACAAGATGGGGTCTTCATCATATTGCATGAGTTTATCCCTCTACATCATGTCATCTTGCTTAAGGTGTTACTCTGTTTTCATTAACTTAATACTCTAGATGCATGCTGGATAGCGGTTGATGAGTGGAGTAATAGTAGTAGATGCAGGCAGGAGTCGGTCTACTTGTCTCGGACGTGATGCCTGTATACATGATCATACCTAGATATTCTCATAACTATGCTCAATTTTGTCAATTGCTCAACAGTAATTTGTTCACCCACCATAGAATACTTATGCTCTCGAGAGAAGCCACTAGTGAAACCTATGGCCCCCAGGTCTATCTTCATCATATTAATCTCCCAATACTTAGTTATTTCCTTTGCCTTTGACTTTGCTTTTATTTTACTTTGCATCTTTATCACAAGAATACCAAAAATATTATCTTATCATATCTATCAGATCTCACTCTCGTAAGTGGCCGTGTAGGGATTGACAACTCCTTATCACGTTGGTTGCGAGGATTTATTTGTTTTGTGCAGGTGCGAGGGACTCGCGCGTAGCCTCCTACTGGATTGATACCTTGGTTCTCAAAAACTGAGCGAAATACTTACGCTACTTTGCTACATCATCCCTTCCTCTTTGGGGAAAACCAACGCAGTGCTTAAGAGGTAGCATGCAGCTAGAGCAATGCATGTGGAATAAGTAAATTATACCTTAAGGTTCTTGGGGTGTGTTCGATGGGCGACCGGAGGCCGTTCGACCCACACTTTGTACGGCGGCGAAGAAGAAGGGGTCGGAGGCCCTCCTGCTCCGCCGCTGGGTGAAAGCGAACAGCTGCGTCGGTAGTGGATTCCCTCCTCCCTCGCCGACAGCGACAACGTTAAGCCTCCTTCCCTTCCCAGCGGGCGGATCATGTCGGCTCCTTGACCAGTAGTGAGGGGAGCGAGAGAGGCCAATGAAGTCTTGTTTAGATCTGGAGAGGGTGAGAGAGTGTGAAGAGAGCCACTACAAGCAGACCAGCAGTGAGGGGAGAGAGAGAGGCCAACGAAGTCTTGTTTAGATCTGGAGAGGGTGAGAGAGTGTGAAGAGAGAAACTACAAGCGCTGAGTCTCCAGTGTGTGTATATATATATACTAGAGAGAGTGTGAAGAGTGCAAACCCTAGAAAACAAGTGCCGAGGCTGCAACTTATACGTGATGAGGTGATTATACGGTCACTACGAGATCGTATAGCTCCGTATCCATCCATTTTGACCAGTAGTACGTTACCTCTCTCCACGTAGTATGTTGGGTCCCACCAGTCAGAGGGTGAAACAAACAAATCAATAAGAAAAACTAAAAGCGCCAGCGGTATATCCTACCTCACACATCTCGCTACTGCTCGGGAACACTATCCAATTGATGCCTCTGTTCGCTCACATACTATTTTAAGTGAAGCCTTATTATAACATGCACACAATTTCGGGCACTTGTATTCGACCTAAGTCAGTGTGCGACCGTATCTCGTACGACTCCCTCCGTCTAGGTGTAATAAGTCACCTTAGAAGGTGCAGCAGGACCAAGGTGCAAGCAGATTGGAGGAGGAGAAACTTGACCGATCATTCCTCCAATAAAAGCCCTAATTTCTCTCTCTAAACGCAACAATTAATCCAAACAACTAAGAGATGTTGTTTTAGCTACCATGCAGGGCCACGTATTAACTCGCATGCAAACCGACTTTGATTTCTTGACTGATCAAAGCGTATTTGTGCTCCATGCATTGGGTTTCCGGGGGAGATAATAAGGCAGAGTAAGGAGCATTTTGTTACATTGCTTAGGCTGGTCATAGTGGTGAGTAACTTGCACTAGTACAACATGCATATGTTACTAGTCTATGTTACTACCATGCGAAGTTTGATGTCGGAAGCGAGTCGATCGGGCTCTCCTGAGCTAGCAAGGTTTTTCTAGCCCACCCAAGCTAGCTGGCCCACAAAAGCTAACATATTTTAACAGTTACAAACGCCTAACCATGCCCGGTATGCTATAAGCTGCTCTTGCTAAGGATCCAAATGCTCCCTATGTAACAACGCTCGCTAGCAACGAGGCCAGGAGCGGATTGAGATGCGAAGTTAATGGACGACACCTAAACATTTTGGGAATATCTGATTTCCATAGGATGACTTAACACCTAGATGGAGGGAGTACTACTCCTCAGTCCAGGTTTGATGGAATATTCGTCACCTCTTCTCTTCTTTTATGTACTCCATTAGTATCTCACTTCCCATGGGTTCGCACTCGCACGATTTTCCTATTCTATGAACCTGTGTGTATGTGTGCGTGTGCGTGTGTGTGTTAGAGAGAGCGACAAATCGACCTACTCCTACAGAGAGATGGTGTGCAGTGTACGATTTTAGCCGCCAAAGTCGGTGCATCGATCCTCTCATTTCCGGGCATCCGGTAGGGACAGGCGGGTAGCTGCCACGCCCGCTCCTGACCAGCCTGGCCAACCCAAAGCCCCTCCATCGCCCGCACGCGCTTCCCGCCTGAAACGGTCAGTGCCACATTCATGCCCCGGCAGAGCAGACACGGCCTCCCACTGGCGCCTGCGTTGAAGGGAAAAGCGGATTCAAGAGTGATGGTTGCTTCGTCCGTCCAACTTACTACTGGGTCTATGTGATTTGAAGGCTCATTGGTTATTATTACTGAGGTGGTAGGACTGCTGGATGTCCCACGCTTTCGGCGAAAGGAGATACTACTAGAATACAGTTTTCTCCATTCTTACGGCGGAGGAGTGCAAGAGCAGTGAAAACACGCAGGCTCAGTGATTACATGCCCCACCTCACACTATCACCATATTTTCTGGACACCGTGCGACACCTAACTCTTTAGATAGTACTCCCTTCGTTCCTAAATATAAGTCTTTGTAGAGATTCTACTAGGTGGACTACATACGGAACAAAAAGAATGAATCTACACTTAAAATGCATCTATATACATCCGTATGTGGTTCATGGTGAAATCTCTACAAAGACTTATATTTAGGAATGGAGGAAGTACTTGTATAGTACGTACTGTAATTTATCAGCGAGATAGTACAATGCGGTATGTGCGATTCAAGATTACTGGGACTAGTTGATGAGACATAAACTCATCACAAATACAGTACGTAGAGGCTAGTACAGGTATGTGCGGGGCAAAGAAGTAGAGAAATATCCACATGGAGTAATGTGGGTAGCTGGAGCAGTGGTGCAAGCCGGCTGTAAAGGGCGTTGCACCTGAGGGATGTCGGGACGTAGCTCAACCTAGAGGAGGGAGGTGGGATGAGGCAAGTACCCACGTCGCGGCAGCGAGCAATGGACGAAGGCAACCTCACCGGCTTTGTGAGAGAGAATGGCGGGGACCCCTGATTGGGACGTGTCGGATGTGGGGTTTCGGCAAACCCTTAAGGTTCGAACACTTGGGTGCGCGCGAAGTCTTTTCCTCCCACCGATCTACGCCCTAGCTCACTAAGATCTCGCGGATGAACTCGATGAACTCGCAACATAGAAAGACACAAGATTTATACTTGTTCGTGCCACCGTTGTGGTGTAATACCCTACTCCAGTGTGGTGGTAGTGGATTGCCTCTTGGGCTAATGACGAACAATACAAGGGGAAGAACATCCTCCTCGTGTTGAGGTGTTCTTGTGCTTGGCTAACTTGTGTGGGTGAGTGCTGGATGAACTGCTCGATGCCCTACTGCGGTGGATAGCTCTACTTCTATAGGCCCTGGTCCTCTCCCCAAATATTGAGTGGGAAGTGAGCCAACAACGGCATGCAAATTTGAAGGAGGACAGCTAGTACAAGCCATCCTGACAAAGGTGGTCTCCGCCTGCGAAAGGCTCTAGCGGTGACGCCGTTTTGGGCTCCACGATGTCCTCTGTCTTGCCGTCCTTCTGGTCTTGGTCTTGTTGCACCGATATGGCAACCTTTGCCTGATGCCTCGGTACTCCTCGCCTGCGCTGGCCTCCTTAGCACCAAAGAGGAAACAAGGACGATGCGCGCGCTGGCGCCCGCCTGGTGTCGATCGTCATGGCTAACATCATGAGAGCCTCGTGATGTTCGCCTCGCCTTGATATCTCCGCTCCTCATGAGCCTGCCCGACTAGGCCACTCCAGAGGAGATCTTTTGTCTTCCACCTCGCGAGGCTTGGCTCCTCGCGAGGGTCTTGAATGCCTTGTTGATGAAGATGGCCCGTACGGCCTGCTGGCTTAGCTACGCCGCGGGCCGCAGGCAGGCAAGTCTGGAGACCCCCGTTCCCAGAACGCCGACAGTAGCCCCGGGCCCAAGGTGCGCTCGGGCTTGGCTTCGCGGCGAAGCCACGGGTCAAGTATGGAGCACCGCGGGCCCTAAAAGCCTGCGGCCTTGGTTGACACGTGGCAGTTGATTGGACATGGGCGTCTCCGTTTCCCCATGCTGCCTCGGCAACTGCACGACTTCACAAGTCCCTGCGACATGCAAGGAAAACCATCATTACCTGCATTCGTGGGAGGTGCCGGTTGGCATTCTCTTGCTAAAAATGGGGAGGGGGCAGAGCCCCCGTCGCCCATCTCTTCCTCACTTGCTTGCTTCTTCTTTCCTCCATTGCTTGCAGTGCCACCAATGGCGCCACGAAGGAAGTTCTCCGCCGCCAAGAATTGAAAGGCCCCTCGCGAGGGACCCGGCTCCCCGGCGGGCGGACACCGCGTCCCCTACCGCGGCCCACTGTCAGAGCGGCGCCGCGGCACGCAGAGGGGGTCGTCCCAGCCATGGCGATCTAGTTGACGAGGGGAGGTGTGCTTTGGTAGCGCGTCCCCCCTGTCCGCGCTTCCACACGGTGGAAGTGGCGCTGGAGTTTGTCATCTGGTCGGAGAATCTGGCTGGCAACTGGCTCCAACTTCCGTGCTTCTTCGCCGACGAGCTGCCAGCCTCCGGTCCAGGTGGACTCTGGCTGCAGGTAGATGGTTGCTGTAGCAAGGCCTCTTGGGTTGCAGTCGCGACTTCCGCCATGGGCAACATAGCCCTGGCCCGCGGCTGGCAGACGTTCGGCCGTGCGCGCGGCTTGGGCAGGCGTTGCGCCTTCCACTTCAATTACGATGGTGGATCGACCCTCTATGTGAGGGTGTTTGGGGAAGATGGTCACCGCGCCAGGTGCTGCCCCGAGGCAGATGATGGTGAGGAGGTGCTCGGTCTCGGGGGCGGTCGTGTCTTGTCCAGCTATGGCAGCTCTTCCTCCAGCGACAGCTCTAGCAGCAGTGGCTACGACCAACCACCTCACCACTGCGCCCGCTTTGAAGGCGGCTGTGGGTCATCTCATCGCCGTGCCTCCGTGAAGCGCGAAGAAGGATCCGGCTAGGCTCGGGTGCCACTAGGGGTCTGCCTCCACGGATTGCTGCAATGCTACTTTTGTTTTACTCTTTCTCCTGCATCAAGAATGGAACAGGTATGGGCCCAGGGGGGCGTGTATCGAACTATAGTTCCTCGGTTGTTGCACTATGCGTGTTGTTCCCGTGTTGTGTCGTTATTTCGTGCAAAGATAACTTAACCTGGTATATTCGGGACACCCTCTTCCTCACGAGGCGCTCATTTCCTCGTGTCCATCTTGCCTTGGTGGCCTGCATTCGATCAGGAACTGCAAAAACTCATCAACAAGTGCGTTAAAAGATCTGTCGTTCACCCTGGCCCTGACCTGGCGCTTTGTATCCCGGCACCCGAGGGGCACGGACTAGGAGAAGCACGCTAGCTTTTGGGCTCGAACGAGGGTGGCTCGCGAGAAGGCGGAGAAGGGAGAAAAATGCCCGTGAGGGCACCTGCCTAGCCCCCTCGCTAGGCATGTGAGAGAGAGAACACGAGCAAATCCAAGCCGGAAAAATGCAGTGAGAGGAGAGGGGGTCAGATCAGCAAGGAATGCCAAAGGCAAACTTCGATTAAGGAAAAGCGAGCCAACTGCGGAAAGCAAATGAAAAGCCGCGTCCGGCACCTAATCTAGTCTACAAGTCTTCTCACCAGCGCGAAGCTAAGTGCTGCCACTAGGCGTGGGCGGGAGCCCCGGGGCCTGAGGCCAGCACTCCTGAGACTCCGGGGTGTGTACGGCCCCAACTCATTATTATGTGAGAGTGTCACGGGCGGTGATTCTTCATAGGCACCGGGCCTTCTTCACAGGCTCTGGGCCTTGCTTCACAGGCTCCGGGCCTTGCTTCACAGGCTCTGGGCCTTGCTTCAAGGGTAGAACTTCCTGAGGTGCTGGATGTTCCAGGCGTTTTGGATTGGTACCCCGTCTTGTGTCTCCAGGTGCACGGCGCCAGGCCTGGAGATGTGGACGACCTTAAATGGGCCCTCCCACCTTGGTGAAAGCTTATGCAGCCCTTCCCTGGAGAGGACCCGCCTCAGTACTAGGTCGCCCGTCTCGAGTGTCCTGGAGCGGATGTCGCGGCAGTGGTATCACCGTAGTGCTTGCTGGTACCTTGCCGCCCGTAGCGCAGCTTCGCAGCGACGTTCCTCCGCCAACACGAGGCCCATCCCCCGCGTGGCATCCTGCTGCATTTCGTCGAAAGCCTGGACCCATGTGGAGCGATGCTTGACCTCGTGAGGAAGGACCACTTCAGCTCCATAGACTAGGAAGAATGGAGTCTCACCCGTTCGCTTGGTGGCGGTGGTTCGGATGGACCACAGTACGGACTGGAGCTCGTCGTGCCAGCCCCTGCCGCAGGCCTCCAGCTTCTTCTTGAAGGTCCTAGTCTTGAGGCCCCTTAGGACTTCCACGTTAGCATGTTCGTCCTGACCATTACACCTGGGGTGGGCCACCGAAGCGTAGCAGATCTACGTTCCAAGATTAGCACAGTAGGTTTTGAAGAGGTTGCTAGTAAACTGTGAACCGTTATCTGTGATGATGCGGTTGGGGACCCCAAAGAGGCTTACGAGGCCCTTGATGAACTTGACAGTGTCGGATGTGGGGTTCCGGCAAACCCTTAAGATTCGAACACTAGGGTGCGCGTGAAGTCTTTTCCTCCCACCGATCTACGCCCTAGCTCGCTAAGATCTCGCGGACGAACTCGCAACACAGAAAGACACAAGATCTATACTGGTTCGGGCCACCATTGTGGTGTAATACCCTACTCCAGTGTGGTGGTGGTGGATTGCCTCTAGGGCTGATGATGAACAATACAAGGGGAAGAACAGCCTCCTGAGGTTGAGGTGTTCTTGTGCCTGGCTAACTTGTGTGGTTCTGGATGGTCTAAAATGGTCCTCTCTGCCTATGGTGGTGGCTAGTCCTATTTATAGAGGCCCTGGTCCTCTTCCCAAATATTGAGCGGGAAGGGAGCCAACAACGGCGGGCAATTTTTAAGGGGGACAGCCGGTACAAGCTATCCTGACAAAGGTGGTCTCCGCCTGCAAAAGGCTCTGGTGGTGACGCCGTCTTGGGCTCCACAATGACCTCCGTCTTGCCGTCCTTCTAGTCTTGGTCTTGTTGCACCGATATGGCAACCTTTGCCTGATGCCTCGGTACTCCTCGCCTGCGCAGGCCCCCTTAGCACCAATGAGGAAACAAGGACGCTACGCGCGCTGGCGCCAGCCTGGCGCCCGCCTGGTGTCGATCGTCATGTCTCGCGTTACGAGAGCCTCATGAGGTTTGCCTCGCCTTGATATCTCCGCTCCTCATGAGCCTGCCCGACTAGGCCACTCCAGAGGAGGGCTTGTATTGTCTGCCTCGCGAGGCTTGGCCCCTCGCGAGGGTCTTGGATGCCTTGTTGATGAAGATGCGCCATACGGCCTACTGGCTTAGCCACGCAGCGGGCCGCAAGCAGGAAACTCTGGGGACCCCCATTCCTAGAACGCCGACAGACAGCAGAGTCGGCCAGGATGGTATGGACGGCTTCCACTTCCCCCCACTTGGTGAACTTGTCGATGGCGACGTAGAGGTAGCGGTAGCCCCCTGGTGCCTGAGGGAACGGGCCTAGGATATCCAGCCCCCAGACCGTGAATGGCCATATGAGTGGGATAGTTTGAAGGCCCTGAGCTGGCTGATGGATTTGCTTGGCTTGGAATTGTCAAGCTTCGCATGATTTCGCCAGCTCGGCCGCGTTGTTTAGTGCTGTAGGCCAGTAGAATCCACTGCAGAACACCTTGCCGACGAGGGTCTGTGACGACGAGTGGTGTCCGCAGTCCCCGTCATGTATGTCAATCAGCAACTCCCTTCCTTGATCGCTGGATATGCAGTGCAGCGTGACATCGTTTGGTCGTTTCTTGTATAACTCTCCGTCTTGGATACACTATGTCGTGGCTTGCCGGGCCACGCGCTCCGCCTCCACTTCCTTCTCCGGCAGCGTCCCGTGCGTTAAGTCCTCCTTGAATTCCTTGGTCCAACATTCCTCCTGGGGCTCGAGCGCCAAGAGCAGCCGAGCTCCTGAGGTCGGACCACAGGCTGGGGCTCCCATGGCCGAAGGCTAGGGGAACTCCTCCCGAGGTTGAGTCATTCTTGAAAGAGGTGACGCAGCTGATGGCTTGAAGAGCCGCTCCTCAAAGACGCCTGGCTCCTGTGGTTGCCGCATGGATGCTCTCCTGGCGATGTCGTTGGCTTCCTTGTTGGATCCCCGGGGCACGTCCTGCAGCTCCAGGCCCGAGAACTGCTTCTCCATCTTGCGTACCTCCGCGAGGTAGGCCTCCATATGCTCATCCTTCGACTCATACACCTTGTTGGAGAAGTTGACGAGGAGTTGTGAGTCACCTCTGACGGTGAGGCGCTTCACCCCTAGAGCCGCCGCAGCCTTTAGGCCAGCTATGAGGCCTTCGTATTCTATGATATTGTTGGAGACCTTCTCGCTGTGCTGAAAGCAGAGTTGCACAGTGTAGTAGACCTTGTCCTGGGTGGGCGTGATGAGCACTGCTCCAGCCCCCGCGCCCTGGTGTGCGAAGGCGCCATCAAAATACATGACCCAGCCATCCGGAGCCTCACTTCCTAGGGAGGTGGACCGGTCTTCTCCCTCCTCAAGTGTCGGGGCATCCGTCCATTCTGCCCCAAAGTCAGCGAGTGCGGCCCCCTTGATGAACCTGGTAGTGATGAACTCCAACTGGAATGCTTGCAACTCGAGGTTCCACTAAGCGACCCTTCCGGCTGAGTTAGGTCTCCTAAGTACCCTCTCCAATCGGTAGGCTGAGACGACCTTGATGGGGTGGCCCTGGAAGTAGTGTCGCAACTTGCGCGAGGCCACCAGGAGTGCGAGCAGGAGCTTCTGGGGCATGGGGTAGTGTGATCTTGCGTCCCGTAGTACGGTGCTGACAAAGTACACTGGGTGCTCAACGAGGGCTGGCACACTGTCGAGGCTCGGGTCCTGCGGAGATCGAGCATATCCTGTGGTGGAAGGATTCCTCAGACCCAATTGTCCTCAGGGGATTCTACGATGCTGCCCTGCTGAGCTTGGCCTTCCACCGCTGATGCCTTTGCTGTGCCTTCCTGACCCCGCGCCAATTCAGCCCTGGCTTGGCGCGGCGCGCCCTTGGCTTGGCGCTCCTCCCGAACCGCCACCAACGCCATGCTGGCAGAGTACGGGGTGGCAGCAAGGTAGAGTACCAGAGGCTCGAGGGGCCGTGGTGCCACCATCACTGGGGGGGCTAGTAAGGTATTTCCTGATGTCTTGGAAGGCCCGGTCGGCCTCCGGGTTCCACTCGAACAGGCCCTTCTTCTTCATGAGCTTGAAGAAAGGTAAGGCGCGCTCTCCCAGTTTGGAGATGAAACGCCCTAACACGGTCACACGCCCCGCTAGCTTCTGCATCTCTTTGAGGGTCTGTGGTGGGCTCATGTCCTTGATGGCCTTGATCTTCTCTGGGTTAGCCTCGATCCCTCTGTGGGATATGAGGAATCCCAGCAGCTTGCCGGAGGGTACACCGAACACGAACTTCTCCGGGTTGAGCCTCAAGTTCACCTGGCGCAGGCTCTCGAAGGTCTCCTCCAAGTCTTGAATCAATGTCCTCGGCTCGCGAGACTTGACCACTATGTCATTGACGTAGGCCTCTGCATTTCTCCCAAGCTGCCGCCCAGAGCGATGTGCATCAACCGCTGAAAGGTCGCGCCCGCGTTGCGCAACACGACGGGCATGCAGGTGTAGCAGTACACCACACATGGTGTCAGGAAGGTCATCTTCTCCACATCTTCAACCGCCATCTTGATTTCATGATACCCTGAGAATGCATCCAGGAAGCACAGCAGGTCACACTCGGCGGTGGAGTCGACATTCTGGTCGATGTGCGGGAGTGGGAATGGATCTTGGGGGCAAGCTTTGTTAAGATTGGTGAAGTCGACGTACATCCATTCCTTCCGCCTTTTTCGGCACTACAACAGGGTTCACCAGCCATTCGTGGTATCGTACCTCTCGGATGGCACCTGCCGCTTCCAGCTTGCGTGTCTCTTAGACGATGAAGGTCTGCTTCTCAGTGGACTGCCGTCTTGCTCGCTGCTTCACGGGACGGATGTTGGGGCATACCCTTAGATGATGCTAGATCACCTCCCTCGGGACCCCTACCAGCTGATTGGGCTCCCACGCGAATATCTCCTTGTTCGTGCGCAAGAACCTCACCATGGCTTCTTCTTGTTCCGGGTCAAGGCCGGCTCCTATGGTAATGTTGGCTCCTGAAGACCCGTCCTCGCTGACCGGCACCTGCTTGGTTTCCGCCTTGTGTTGGGTGAATAGTTGCTTCTTCTTGGTGGGCGCGGCCTTCCTGGCCGCGGGGGTACTGGCGACGGCGGGTTGTGCTGCTGCTGTGGTCTTGAAGGCGAGCCTGAGCGCCGTCACGGCCTCCTTAGTGTCCCCCTTGATGGTGAGGACGCCCTTGCTCCCTGGCATCTTCATGAGGTTATAAGTCGGGTGAGTCGCCGCCATGAACTGAGCGAGAGTCGGATACCCGAGGATGGCGTTGTACGGGAGAATGATGTGAGCGATGTCGAAGTCCACCAGCTCGGTGCGGTAGTTGTCACGTGTGCCGAAGGTGACAGGGAGGTGGATCTGCCCAGAGAGTGGGCAGCTCCACCACCCACTCCCGAGAAGGGCTTGTTGAGGCCGAGCCGCTTGAGTGGCACCCTGAGGAGGCTGAAGGCGTCTACGGAGAGCAAGTTGAGGCCAGCACTGTCATCGATGAGGGTCTTGGTGACGGACACGTTGCAGATGGTGGGCGTGCAGAGCATTGGGAGCATTCTGGAGCCGGCGGTGGAGTCGGGGTGGTCTTCTGAGCTGAAGGTGAGGTCGACCTCCGGCGCACCCAACCCGGCGGAGCCCCCGGGCGCCTGGAGGTGGCCCCGATCTGACGGAGGAATGGATTGGCGTGGCGGTCTGATGGTGGTGCTTGAGAGCCGCCCAGCAGGACCGCGACTGCGTGGTGCGCCGGCACCGCGTAGCGAGCGGCGAAGAGGTCGCGGAGTTCCCCCCAGGGGGCCACCGTGGATCCAGGGAGGAGATACGTCTCCAACGTATCTATAATTTTTGATTGCTCCATGCTATATTATCTACTGTTTTAGACAATATTGGGCTTTATTATCCACTTTTATATTATTTTTGGGACTAACCTATTAACCGGATGCCCAGCCCAAATTTGCTGTTTTTTTGCCTATTTCTGTGTTTCGAAGAAAACGAATATCAAACGGAGTCGAAACGGAACGAAATCAACTAGAGAAGTTATTTTTGGAAGGAAAGCTACCGGAAAAGCTTGGAGTGCACGTCAGGAAAGAAGGGAGGTGCCCACGAGGGTGGGGGGCGCGCCCCCTGCCTCGTGCCACCCCCTTCGGTCCACCGACGTGCTTCTTTCACCCATATATACCTACGTATCCTAAAACTTCCAAAACACATAATAGATCGGGAGTTCCGCCGCCAGAAGCCTCCGTATCCACCGAAAACCAATCTAGTCCTGTTCCGGCACCCTGCCGGAGGGGGCAATCCTTGCTCGGTGCCATCTTCATCATCCCGGTGCTCTCCATGACGAGGAGGGAGTAGCTCTCCCTCGGGGCTGAGGGTATGTACCAGTAGTTATGTGTTTGATCTCTCTCTCTCTCTCGTGTTCTTGTGGTGATACGATCTTGATGTATCGCGAGCTTTGCTATTATATTTGGATCCTATGATGCTTCTTCCCCCCTCTACTCTCTTGTAATGAATTGAGTTTCCCCTTTGGAGTCATCTTATCGGATTGTGTCTTTAAAGATTTGAGAACACTTGATGTATGTCTTGCCGTGCGTATCTGTGGTGACAATGGGATACCACGTGATTCACTTGATGTATGTTTTGGTGACCAACTTGCGGGTTCCACCCATGAACCTATGCATAGGGTTTGGCACACGTTTTCATCGTGATTCTCCGGTAGAAACTTTGGGGCACTCTTTGATGCTCTATGTGTTGGTTGAATAGATGAATCTGAGATTGTGTGATGCATATCGTATAATCATACCCACGGATACTTGAGCTGACATTGGAGTATCTAGGTGACATTAGGGTTTTGGTTGATTTGTGTCTTAAGGTGTTATTCTAGTACAAACTCATGGGTTGTTTGTGACACTTATAGGAATAGCCCAACGGATTGATTGGAAAGAAATAACTTTGAGGTGGTTTCGTACCCTACCATAATCTCTTTGTTTGTTCTCCACTATTAGTCACTTTCGAGTGACTCTTTGTGGCATGTTGAGGGATAGTTATGTGATCCAATTATGTTAGTATTGTTGAGGGAACTTACACTAGTGAAAGTATGAACCCTATGCCTTGTTTCCTAGCATTGCAATACCGTTTACGCTCACTTTTATCATTTGTTACCTTGCTGTTTTTATAATTTCAGATTACAAATACCTTTATCTACCATCCATATACCACTTGTATCACCATCTCTTCGCCGAACTAGTGCACCTATACAATTTACCATTGTATTGGGTGTGTTGGGGACACAAGAGACTCTTTGTTATTTGGTTGCAGGGTTGCTTGAGAGAGACCATCTTCATCCTACGCCTCCTATGGATTGATAAACCTTAGGTCATCCACTTGAGGGAAATTTGCTACTGTCCTACAAAACTCTGCACTTGGAGGCCCAACAACGTCTATAAGAAGAAGGTTGTGTAGTAGACATCAGGAGGCCGAGCAGCCAGGCGTGCGGCTTGCCGGCGAGGGCCATGGGGAACCAGCTGGCCATGGAGACGATGGAGCGACGGAGCGACGAATTGATGGAAGGGAATCTACGACGCACCCTTACCTGGTGCGCCAAATATCGGATGTGGGGTTCCGGCAAACCCTTAAGGTTCGAACATTGGGGTGCGCACGAAGTCTTTTCCTCCCACCGATCTACGCCCTAGCTCGCTAAGATCTCGTCGACGAACTCGACAAACTCGCAACACAGAAAGACACAAGATTTATACTGGTTCGGGCCACCGTTATAGTGTAATACCCTACTCCAGTGTGGTGGTAGTGGATTGCCTCTTGGGCTGATGACAAATAATACAAGGGGAAGAACAGCCTCCTAGTGTTCAGGTGTTCTTTTGCTTGGCTAACTTGTGTGGGTGAGTGTTGGATGAACTGCTCAATGCCCTACTGCGGTGGCTAGCTCTACTTATATAGGCCCTGGTCCTCTCCCCGAATATTGAGTGGGAAGGGAGCCAACAACGGCGGGCAAATTTGAAGGGGGACAGCTATGACAAGCCATCCTAACAAAGGTGGTCTCCTCCTGTGAAAGGCTCTGGCAGTGACGCAGTTTTGGGCTCCACGATGACCTCCATCTTGCCATCCTTCTGGTCATGGTCTTGTTGCACCGATTTGGCAACCTTTGCCTGATGCCTTGGTACTCCTCACCTGCGCTGGCCTCCTTAGCACCAAAGAGGAAACAAGGATGCTGCGCGCGCTGGCGCCCGCCTAGTATCGATCGTCATGGCTCATGTCACGAGACCCTCGTGAGGTTCGCCTCGCCTTGATATCTCTGGTCCTCGTGAGCCTGCCCGACTAGGCCACTCCAGAGGAGGTCTCATGTCGTCCGCCTCGTCAGGCTTGGCTCCTCGCGAGGGTCTTGGATGCCTTGTTGATGAAGATGGGCCGTACGGCCTGCTGGCTTAGCTACGTCGCAGGACGCAGGCAGGCAAGTCTGGGGACCCCCGTTCCCAGAATGCCGATAGGACGTGCCGACAGTGGGTTTTCTCCGTCAGCGACGGCGACTGCATCTACACTAAGCGTCGACCCCTACCCCCGGCGGACGTGATCCGACGGGATGTTAGAGATGTGGCCACAGTGGTTTTGTGCGAGAGAGTGTGAAAATTGAAGAGAGCAACCCCAGCAAGCAACCGTGTAGGCTCATCTTGCCTACGGCCCTGTTTGGATACTCTAACTCGGTTAGATGTTAGAGTTAGATTCTAACCCTAAACTAACCCTGAACTAACTCTAACCAAAGAGGTGTTTGGATGACAGGGTTAGATGGAGCGCGGATATGGCGAGACGCTTTCACGGGCGGTGCGAGAGGGAGCGAGGGAGAGGATGAGAAGCTTCGTCATAGTGGGGAGGGTCTGCTGCGGGAAGAGCAAGAGAAAAATGTGTTTTTTAGTGGTCGCGAGAAGAACTAACTCAAATAAGCACCTCTTGGATGGGTTAGTTTTTTGGATGGGTTAGATGCATCTAACCGAAACTAACCCTTCTGTTTCGATATTTTTTAGTTAGTTGAGTCTAAAATAACCAAAACTAACTCTAACCCATGTATCCAAACAGGGCATATGTATATACTGGAGCGGTTTCCTTTTCTCTCCATATGAACCTATTTATATTGCATACGTGCCACTGAAGAAAAAAAACTTTATTTATAAATGACGCGGCACCTACTACTCATTCTCCTATAAACCTTGCGCTTGGCATCTCCAAACTATTAACCTTGCGATTGGCTCTTCGCCTCTTCGGGAAGTCGAGCAATAATGGTACTGCAGTATATATCGTTCTGGCTATATGAGACCGAATGAATTGCTGCACATCCACCACGTGGCGAGGGTCAAGGAGCGAGGGCGAGTGCGTACTATTACGTCTATTTCAATATGGACTACATACGGAGAAAAATGAGTAAATCTACGCTCTAAAATACATCTATATACATCAGTGTTTGCAGTATGTACTAGTAGTTCATATTGAAATCTAGTAAAGGACATATATTCCAAACAATATGATAGTCTCTCTAACCAAGGTAGGGACGAGGAGTAAACGGAGGGAGTACAAGTAAAATTTTCTCCTCGTCCTGCGAGCCACCGCGCACGTGGGCGAGGGAGCGGGCGTACTAAGCAAGCTTCTCCTCGTTCCGCGAGTTGACGGGACACATCAAAAGTACTCCAGTGTATAGAGCCTTGCCTCCAAGGTAGGCCCCACATGGTTTGCCTCTTTTTTAACATAACGCGTCAAGTCGCAATTTGTTTGTTCACCCATGGTAGAGGATCCTCCCTCCATCTAGTGGACAGCGAGTACATGTGTCAAGTTACCATGTGGGCTGCCTTTTCGTACAGAAATGAGCTCCACCGTGTATCCGCGCGGGTGTGGTTGGGAAAGAGACGGGGTACGTGCGCCGTGCGTGCACCTCTTCTCTTCGTGCACGTCCCCCGCCTACGTGGGTGTGTGTGAGAGATACAATCCTAAACAAATGGCTTGTGTGTTCATGAATGTATTTGTGGGAATATGTGTCGATGACATCTCAAAAAAAATTGCATGCAATGTGTGTGAAATGGAGGCCTATCCATATCATATATAGAGGGCTGGGCGATCCACGAGAAGAGAGGGCGGAGTCATAGATATCGATAGAGTCGAATAGAGGATCAAGTGGGTGGGGGTGAGATCGATGAAGAGAGCCATCGAAATTGTGTGTGTGTGCCAGTCAAATATATAGGGCGACTGACCTAGCTACTGGAACGTCAGAGGGCATAGGTCAAGTTTGTGTGTGGCAGGGAGACATGACAGAGCGCTCGATGTATCGGTGTGTGTGTGCGAGGGAGTGGGGGAGGGGTAGGTAGAGGCCTAACTATAGAGGTAGAACGACTCGCATATGTGTTGAAAAGGAGAGACCCAGCTATGTCTTGAGGGAGATTGGTCGACGTCCATATATAACTGAAGGACGGGAAATAGGATGGGACAGAGAGAGAGAGGGAGGGAGAGGGGTAGAGTGCTGGATGGGAGATGGAGTTGCTTCTCGAAGATGGAGGGAGAGGCCTACTAGACAAACTGAGGGTGGAACTGCAATATTATCAATAAGAGTGGGGATGTGTTTCTGTGTGTGCCTGTGCATGATAGGTCTGTCGAGACACATCCATGGATGATGAAGGGGAACCATGTGTTTGGTAAGCAAACCTAACTAGATCGGTAGATCAATTGTTGTTTGTCGGAGGAAGGGAGAGACACAACTAATGAGGTAGATCGATCGACGCGTGGGGAAAACGAGTTATAAGGACCTAGCTAGCTATATGTATAGCAGGAGATCGGTCGGTGTACGTCCATTTGTTAGAGGCAAATAAGGCCCAGCAAGACGGATAGATAGAGAGTATGGAGCTAGGAGGTGGTGCGAGAGGCCCAGCTACTAGCTAGATTGGGGGAGGAGTGTGCGGTTGTGAGATCAAGGAAAAGATGGGCGAGAGTTTACACACGTGTGGGACCGTATGAGAGACACGAGGCAAGGCCACATAAAGGAGGAGATTGAAGGTGCGTGTGTATGTTGTAGGCAGACATCGCTGGAGAGGTTTATCGATCGGTGTGTGTCGGAAAGGAGTTGTGGAGACTGTGGGAGAACGACCTAAAGAAAAAAAATGAATGTGCGTGATGGATAGAATGCTGAGGGAGGGGGAGAGCGAGGAGGGCGTGTGCATGCACGAGAGAAAGTTAGTGGTTGCTACAAAGGTTAGAGGATTGTGTGGTTGTAAGAGACTAACAAAGATCATAATTTGATATGAAAGTGGATTCATATATTTGAACAAGAGATCATAGTGTTTTAAACATATGCATGCATGAATATAGCGGTGATACGCGTGTTGTGGTTTTGCACATGTTATACCATAATGTGATATTGCATGGCATTTGCAACTCACAGCTAAATGTCGAACAATCTAAACCATACTATACATCGAACAATCTCACATTTTATTTGAATTTCTGATAATGTGTGGCGTTTGCATCTTACAACTAAATATCGAACAATCTAAACAATAATATATATCGAACATTCTCACATTTTATTTGAATTTGTGGTAATGTGCGGTGTTTACAACTCACATCTAAATACTTGTAGGCGTAGGGGGCGGGTCACCATACATAATGTGATAAACACATTATACATATGAGACATGGTTTAGTTTGTGAAGATCTAGCTAAAGCTTGAAATGTACTATGATTTGAAATCAACATAAAGTGGATCCAAAAAATCGAGTTCGAGTTCATATAGTACACATAGTTCATATGTAACTCGAGACTAATCATGTCGTGTGCTGTGAAGATAATACACAAACAATGGTTTAACTTGATAATAATGATGATTGTAGGTCTTATTGAAATATGGAAACGAATTCAAATGCTTTGACTTCACAACAATCATTAATGTAGGTCTTATTCAAATAGAGAAACAAATTCAAATTTAGTTCATATTGAAGCGGTGGTATATACGTTTGGAATGCACTAAAACGTTCATTTGAGTACTAGGTTGCATGCATTATACACGTAGCGAAATATTTTAATTGAACATAACATGAATTCAAAGTTTTGAATGACATTTGTAGTGCGAATTGATTTGGTACAATACACGTTAGACTTGTCCAGAAATTTCAACCCGCACCTTGTTAGCCCGAAATATTTAAGATATATCTTTGTCTCGTTGTGCTCCGACAACTCCCTCCATCTCAACCCGCGCCTTGCTATTCCAAAATTACAATGCGCGCAAAAACTCCCACCTCCTATGAAATCCCAACACGTGAAATGCCCGTGATACTCCTGAACCGAAAGGACCGCCTCAAATCGGTGGCGGTACTTTCGTAACTTACCCCACATTTCGGACAAGCGCGTCCCTAAGCCATGGTTCCCCACTCCCATCCCATCCTCCCACCCATTCGTACACCGAGGTTGGGAAAACCCGCGAAGCCCCACACCCTCCTCCGTCCGCCACCCAGCCAGAGCCTCTTCCCCGACGACGTCGTCCACAGCAACACCTCGACGTACCTCATCCACCATACCGGATGAAGATCCATCGTCGATCTGGTCGTCCCACCGGTTCAGCCACCCTGTCCTCCACCTCCAAGGAGCTGCCCCGATGTTCCCCTCATCTTTTGCGCCACCTCCATTCCCACACCACCGTCTTCACCTGCACCATTGGAAGAGCATCATCATCACCATTTCCTCGGATGAAGCCGCGGCCTAATCGGCGCCACCAAAGAGGTTGTACACTAATCGCCGCATTTTCTTCTTGATTTGATCTCACGGTTCTGCCGGCGCTCGGTCCCGAGCCGACACGGTGCGGCTCCATCCACGGCGGCATAGCCGGCCACTTCCTCCACGGCGTCGCTCCCTCGGCGGCGGCGGCCACATCAGTAGGAGCTGTTGCTGCTTTAGCTCTCGCTCGCGCTGCTGCTCTGCTCTTGCTCTCGGTCCCCTGCCTGGTCTGCTCTCGCTCTTGCTCTTGCTCGCGCTGTTGCTCTCGCTCTTGCTCTTGCTTGCGATGCTGCTCTGATTTAGCTACACTTCAGTCGACTGAATCGACTTTTGGTTCAGTCGATTTTCAGGGGGTGGGGGGGCTCGCCGGAGGTAATGAAGAACCAGCCGCAGTGGGGAGGGGGGCTCGCCGGAGAGGTACCCCACTATCTATCTTAGGGTTCAGGGTGGGGGTGGTGGTCGCCGGTGGTGGTTGGGCGGTGGAATGGGGATCGCCGGAGAAAAAGCTCGACACAGGGGGCCCTACAGGGATGGCCGGGGCGGCGGCGGACCGGTGGTGGGGAGTGTTTTCGGGGCGGGCGGGGCGGCGCACTGCCGGCAGCGGGCGACGGGGGCGGCTGTTTGGCCGTTGGTGGCTGGTGGCTTAGGGTGCGTTCAGTTTCGACAGTAAAATTCAGTTTTGGCAGTTAAGTTCAGTTTCGATAGTTAAATTCAGTTTCGACAGTTAAGTTCAGAGATGAGAGGCTGATGTATACATCTAGCACTTTGTGGTTATGTATTTTACGTCATCTATTGAAGATGCTATTAGAATTCCAGTCAGGTTAACGCTGTCTCTCCTGTCCTGCTTCAGCCTCGGCGTCGTACAACTCACCGGAGCTGCTCCAATGAGAAAACCCTCCATCACAGCGGAGCAGTACCTCGGGCTCCATCTCCAAACACCTAAGATCTTCTTCCCCTCCTTCGATTGCCAAGTCAGCCGGAGCATCCTCACCGGCCAACCCAATCACGCTGAGATAGACATGGGTTCACCAAAGAGGTTGTACACTTGTTGCATATCGTTTTTACTCTACATGTTATATATATTGTCCACTAAGAACATGGAGTAACGGGAATCATTTTATCCTACTATATGACAAGCAGTGAGGTACCAGGCAACTTAGCTATCCGTGATGGACTCTCTTGAACGCCATCATTATTTATCTCTGTGCGTTTGAGCTATGCATTTGTCGATGGCCCTGGGAGTTGAGCTAGTAGGGCAGTGGCCTGGGTCCAAAGTAATAGAAGTAGCACAAAAACATTTGTTTTAGTGTAGGCTTTTCCTTGCTCAAGCCTGCCTACTAGAATCGCGAGTGCTTGAAAGGAAAAGTGAATGAAAAACATAGGAATTGCAAAGTTTCGTATGGTACAACTTTTCATGAATTTGGTGCAAAGGAATGGAGCAAAGGAAAACTCTAGGATTTGCTCCTTTAGTGTCTCCTTGAAAGAAAAACCGTAGGAATTTTAATTTCCACTTGTCGTCCTTTTCAAATTCCTATTCATGAAGCACAAGACAAAGAGATAGTAGCATAATAGCATTATAGCCGCACATTTTCTTGTGGTTTGACTTAATCTCACCATGTTTCTTTGCATCCTGTGATCTGCCAATTCTTGTGAACCAAACACCCAGATTGGCAGAAATCCTCTGTTTTCAAATTCTTTGTTTTGCATGTGCATTCCTATCCTATTCCTGTCTATTTCCTATCCCTGCATTGTTAGAATCCTCAAATTCAAACAAGCCCTTACACAATTACTTCTATTACAGATATGTGTCAAAGAAAACCTTGTGTGGTTTGTCCTGCTCCTGCGGTGCTGTGTTCCACCCCAGCTTAGCTTCTCCAACGACGGAAGGGTTCACCACAGCAGGGATCCGCTCTCCAGACTGTGTTTCGCCGGCTCAGATCTTCTTCCCCGCTGCCGGCAGCCACGACAACTGCATTACCATCATCAACTGCGCAGATGACCCTAAGGACTACACGGGTCCGCAAGAGTGGTCGCACTCTTCTGTGTCTGCTTATGTTATGCATCGCTTAATATGATGACATGCTACTGTATCATCGTGTTCACCTATTAGACTCCGAGTCAGGTCCAAACTTATGGTGAAACTTGAGTTTTTACATGGTTGTGGGGTACATATTGGGGCATCAATCAGTACTATCTGTCTACTATCTGGTTAAAGGAACCATTATCTGTATTTTTTAACTAAAGCTATTATCTGCCTGCTATCATTGGTTTTGGGTCTATCCACAGTTTGCTACCATCACTCTGGATTTGTGCATGCACTCCTTACATAATCTCACTATGTTTTATTCCTATGCATGTCAGATATTGTACACAATGGAACTAAACATGTAGAGCGAAAGAGACAAGCCTTGTGTGGCAATAAAATTTCATGCAGACGTCGCTCCATGGTGGGCGCAAAGGCAGCCCCCCCTCCACCCATTTCAGATCGTAATCAAGAGGAAGATAACTGTTCTGAGGGGGATTCAAAAGAAGGAGACCACTCCTATTTACCCCATGAGGTCTTCGCTCTAACTTGGCATGCTGATGTTGGTTATATGATGCATATGGTTCCTTGCGTTGCTTACTCTATACATCAAATATGTCAACTGCTTAGTTTAGACATGCTTTGTGTGAAGGCCATCTGTTAAGTCTATTCATCGTTTATGTGAATTATGCAATGCCATCTTGTTTAGCCAGGCATCACATATGTGAATTTTGCAATGCCATCCTGCTTAGCCAGTCATCTTATATGTGAATTATATCAGGCCATCCTTTTTTTCATTACGTATTACATTTGTCAACAATGTCAGTACATTCAACTACTCTTCGTGTGCATGAGCCATTTGACACGATGATGGAAAATTCTGGAGTGAAAACAAGGTCTTCAGAGTAGACTATGCTATCTGATGAAGCGCATATCTCGCTGGTTACAGATAGTTCCTCGGAGGAGGATTCAGAGACAGATGACCAGTCCTATTCCCCCCCCCCCCCCCCCGCCCTCCCCTGAGGTGTATGCTCTAATTAACTTGGCAGGGTTATATTTCTCATATCGTGCGTATGGTGTCTTGCATTGCAATGTCATTTGATTAGTTTAGACATGCTTCGTGTTAATGCCACCTTTTAGTGTCTAATTACCATATATGTGAATTATGCATTGCCATCTTGTTGCAAGACATTATATATGTGAATTATGCAAGGCTATCTTGTTGAAAATGCATTATATGTGTGAATTATGCAATGACATGTTGTTGAGCCAATCATCATGTATGTGAACTATATCATGCTATCATTTTTTTGTATTACGTGTTCCATTTGTCGACAAAGTTTGTATATTCAACTACTCTTCCTGTGCATCAGCCATTCGAAGCGGTGATGGAAGTATCCGGAGTGAAAACAAGGTATTCAGAGCAGACAATGCTACCTGCTGAAGCAGACATCTTGCTGCATATAGAGAGCTCCTCAGAGGAGGATTCAGAGACTGATGACCAATCCTATTTCCCCCCTGAGGTCATGCATGTTTTCTTGCATTGCTTAGTTTTTACATCATATATGGATTGCCATTTGCTTACTTGCTTACTATATAAATAATATATTTGAATTATATCATGCCATCATGTTTACATACACAACATCTATCTGAATTATGAAATGGCAACCCATTTAATAAAGACATCATATAGTTATATCATCTTATCCTGTTTAGTGTTTACAGTCATCATATTTTGAATTATGTCATTCTATCCGGGAATTATATCATGCTATCATGTTTCCATAGGCGGCATGTATGTGAATTATGGCATGCCAACCTATTTAATAAACACATTATATAGTTATATCATGTCATCCTATTTACATAGTCATCATATTTTGAACTATGTCTTCCATCTTTTTTAGTTAGCCATCATACTGTGAAATTGTATCATGCTATCCTGTTTAGTTAGCCATCATATATGTGAAATTGTGTCATACTATCCTGTTTGGTTAGAAAACATAAATGTGAATTATTTCATGCCCTCTTTTATTCCCCACTATCCATTGCACCTGTCTATCATACAATGTCTGTACATTCAATTACTTTTCTTGTTTATCAGCCATTTGAATTGGAGAGGGTGATGGCAGTATCTAAGGGAGTAACAACACGGTCTTCAGATAAGATAGTGCTACCGGTTGATGCAGATAGAACCACGGTTGTACTTGCCCAAGAACCAGCCCCACCACACATAACCCAGACTCTCGCAGATTGTACCCCCACCCAGTTGGACAGAGAACTAGCTACACCCCTTCTAAACCCAACCCCAGCAGATAGTAACCCAGTTCCAGTTGACACAGCACCATCTCCACCACAGAGCACCCAAACACGAGCAGTTAGTAAGTGAACTGCAGTGCCCAAAGCACGAGGACCACCACTCCGAATCCCAACTCAACACTTAAAGCAGAAGAAGAATTGTTCTCAGGTCAGGTTCTGTAGCTACGGTTCATACTCCTTTGATCTTGCATCACTGTATTTACTCTGACCAACTATTTTCAAATTTGAAGGATGGAATTGAAACTCCAATGGCGCAACAGGTATGTTTTAAACTTGTTTCTTTAACTGGTTTGTTGTTGTAACTTGGTCTATATTGATTTCAGTTTAAATTGAATAAATAGTTATGTTCTCATGTCATGCACATTACAAGTGTCTCTATAATTTCCCACACTTATATTCTGTCTATTCTGCTTTGCCTTGAAAAAATATTATTTGAACCGTGTCTCTATCTTGATTTGGCAACAAAACCTAGAATGATATAGACCATAAAGTGACCATGATACATAGATATATGTTTGTTTCATGCTATTATCCAGTGCACTTCACTACTGAACTGATTTACGAAAATGAGTTTCATATACAACATGGTAAACCTGTGATGTGTCTGCTTGTTTCTCTTTTAGAATGCAGACAAAATATTAGAGAACATTACCCCGTTATGCAATGGTGAAGGAAGTAATGCAGATAAGATTCAAGATAGTGAGACATCCCTGTTGGTCCCCAAGAAAGCTGATAAAAACTACCTTGACGACAGTGAGAGAACCCAGAAGTCATGTCTTGATGTAGTGTTCGAGTTACTCGCCACTACTGCTAGCACAAGCTCTTCGAACTCGCTGCCTGAATCAGTTCATCTTCTTGAGTCTCAGCTTCAAGTTGAAAGACATCGATCAGATTTGTTGCAATAGGAAGCTAAAGGACTGAGGAAGTCCCTGCAGAATTCAGATGCATACTTTCTGGTGCAACAGCAAGCACTGGAGGATTTAAGCGCCAAACAAGAGAAAGTTAATAAGCTTGATAAGCATCTTTCCACCATTATGGGTACCCAGGATATTGTTTCTTGAGATCTTCTGAAGTGGTTTCAGTTCTGGACTTGTTTTGCTACGGCGTTTATTTGCACTGGTCGCCAACTTTGACAACCAGTGTATATGATATGCTGCTTTGTTCCCTATATTTGCACTGGTGGCGAACTTTGATGCCTAGTGGATGTAATATGTGTAATAGTCTTGATAGCCTAGCGTAAGTTGCTTGCTTATTTATTTCCTTGTTGTCTTGTTTATTTGTTTGCTTGTAGTCAGTGTTGTTATTTTTCCACGGTTTGCTAGTGGCCGCAATAACCTATTTTTTAAAACTAGGCCACAATAACCATGGGCTACATATTTACTGTAGTGAAACTGGGCCTTATACGGGCCGTAGGAACAATGGGCCTTCTACGGGGCGTAGAAACAATGGGCCTTCTACAGGTCATATCATCAATGGGCCTTCTATGGGCAGTATCATCAATGGGCCTTATACGGGCGGTATGATCGATTGCCCATACATGGGCCACTAACATACCGCTTTATGGCCGTAAACAGGCTAGAGTTGGAATCGTCCATTCATGGGTCGACCATAATGGGTCGTCGTTAATCGGCTGTATTTGATGACACTATGAAAACGGCCCAACGTATTAACGGGCCACAAACGGGCCGACTGTAAGCACGGGCTGAATTTGGCCCACAAGCAGAAAATGACAACAATGGGCCGTAAGTAACCGAATGCTGGAAATGAGCCCAAGAATAAATGGACCCTGAGAAGGCCGAAAGATAACATGGGATGGAAACGGCCCAACGGAATAATTGGCCGTTAATGGGTATAAAGTGATACATTGTTCATTACGGGGCAGATTTACCACGGGCCATTAATGGGCCGAGGGTTACTAAGGGCCTTGATACGTCTCCAACATATCTATAATTTTTGATTGCTCCATGCTATATTATCTACTATTTTGGGCAATATTGGGCTTTATTTTCCACTTTTATATTATTTTTGGGACTAACCTATTAACCGGAGGCCCAGCCTAGATTTGATGTTTTATGCCTAAATCAGTGTTTCGAAGAAAAGGAATATCAGACGGAGTCGAAACGGAACGAAATCAATTAGAGAAGTTATTTTTGGAACGAAAGCCACCCGATGGACTTGGACCCTACGTCAAGGAAGGAAGGAGGAGCTCACGAGGGTAGGGGCGCGCCCACCACCCTAGGGCGCGCCCCCCTGCCTTGTGGGGCCCTCATGGCTCCCCTGACGTGCTTCTTCCGCCTATATAACTCTATATACCCTAAAACTTCCAGAACGAAAAAATAGATCGGGAGTTCCACTGCCAGAAGCCTCCATAGCCACCGAAAACCAATCTAGACCCGTTCCGGCACCCTGCCGGAGGGGTCAATCCCTCTCTGGTGGCCATCTTCATCATTCCGGTGCTCTCCATGATGAGGAGGGAGTAGTTCTCCCTCGGGGATGAGGGTATGTACCAGTAGCTATGTGTTTGATCTCTCTCTCTCTCGTGTTCTTGAGATGATACGATCTTGATGTATCGCGAGCTTTGCTATTATAGTTGGATTGTATGTTTCTCCTCCCCCTCTTCTCTCTTGTAATGAATTGAGTTTCCCCTTTGGAGTTATCTTATCGGATTGAGTCTCTAAAGAATTGAGAACACTTGATGTATGTTTTGGTTACCAACTTGCGGGTTCCGCCCATGAACCTATGCATAGGGGTTGGCACACGTTTTCGTCGTGATTCTCCGGTAGAAACTTTGGGGCACTCTTTGAGGTCGTTTGTGGTTGTTGAATAGATGAATCTAAGATTGTGTGATGCATATCGTATAATCATGCTCACGGATACTTGAGGTGACATTGGAGTATCTAGGTGACATTAGGGTTTTGGTTGATTTGTGTCTTAAGGTGTTATTCTAGTACGAACTCTAGGTATGTTTGTGACACTTACAGGAATAGCCCAACGGATTGATTGGAAAGAATAACTTTGAGGTGGTTTCGTACCCTACCATAATATCTTCGTTCGTTCTCCGCTATTAGTGACTTTGGAGTGACTCTTTGTTGCATGTTGAGGGATAGTTATGTGATCCAATTATGTTAGTATTGTTGAGAGGACTTGCACTAGCGAAAGTATGAACCCTAGGCCTTGTTTCAACGCATTTCAATACCGTTTACGCTCACTTTTATCATTCGTTACCTTGCTGTTTTTATAATTTCAGATTACAAAAACTATTATCTACTATCCATATTGCACTTGTATCACCATCTCTTCGCCAAACTAGTGCACCTATACAATTTACCATTGTATTGGGTGTGTTGGGGACACAACAGACTCTTTGTTATTTTGTTGCAGGGTTGCTTGAGGGAGACCATCTTCATCGTACGCCTCCTACGTATTGATAAACCTTAGGTCATCCACTTGAGGGAAATTTGCTACTGTCCTACAAACCTCTGCACTTGGAGACCCAACAACGTCTACAAGAAGAAGGTTGTGTAGTAGACATCAAGCTCTTTTCTGGCGCCGTTGCCGGGGAGGTTAGTGCTTGAAGGTATATCTTTAGATCTTGCAATCGAGTCTTTTAGTTTCTTGTTTTATCACTAGTTTAGTTTATAAAAAAACTATAAAATAAATGGAATTAAGTTTGTCTCATACGCTTCACCTTTTTAATATCTTTCGTGAGTATGATTTAAAGGATAATTGTGCTCAAGTGCTAGAAGAAGAAGTCTATAAAATGTTTGGCACTAAATATTTGAATGATGAGCATGATTGCAATGTTGTTAGTATGAATTCCTTGAATATCCATGATGCTAATGATATGCAAAGCCACAAGCTTGGGGAAGCTATGTTTGATGAAGATGATATTTTTTGTCCCCCAAGCTTTGATGAGAAAATTTACTATGATGAAAGCATGACTGCTATCTATGATGATTATTGTGATGACACGTATTCTTTAAAGAATAATGATAACCATGAAACTTGTCATCTTGATCTTAATTTTCAATCACATGATAGTTATTTTGTTGAGTTTGCTCCCACTATTATCCATGAGAAGAATTTTGCTTATGTGGAAAGTAGTAAATTTTCTATGCAAGTAGATCATGAAAATAATTATTTAGGTGCTGGTTATATTGCTGAATTCATTCATGATGTTACTTAAAATTATTATGAGGGAGGAATATATGCTTGTAGGAATTGCAATAATATCAAATTTCCTCTCTATGTGCTTAAAATTTTGAAGTTATGCTTGTTTTGTCTTCCTATGCTAGTTGATTATTGTTCCCATAAGTTGTTCGCTCACAAAATCCCTATGCATAGGAAGTATCTTACACTTAAATGTGCTAGTCATATTCTTCATGATTCTCTCCTTATATTACAATTCTTATCTTTTATGTGAGCATCGTTGAAATCATCATGCCTAGCTAGGGGCGTCAAACGATAGCTCTTGTTGGGAGGCAACCCAATCCTATTCTTGTTCTTTACTTTTTGTTCCTGTTTAGTAATAAATAATTCATCTAGCCACTGTTTAGATGTGTTTTTATGTGTTTAATTAGTGTTTGTGCCAAGTAGAACCTTTGGGAAGACTTGGGGAAGGTCTTGTTGATCATGCTGTCAAAACACAGAAACTTTAGCGCTCACGAGTTGCTGCCATTTTTATTTGGAGAGTGCTATTTAGTTAATTCTTTTTGGAGATGATTAATAGATAAATTACTCAGGTCCATAAATTTATTTGAGAATTTTATGAGTTCCATAAGTATACGTTTGATTCAGATTACTACAGACTGTTCTGTTTTTGACAGATTCTATTTTTCATGTGTTGTTTACTTATTTTGATGTATCTATGGCTAGTAAAATAGTTTATAAACCATAGAGAAGTTGGAATACAGTAGGTTTAACACAAATATAAATAAAGAATGAGTTCATTACAGTACCTTGAAGTGGTGATTTATTTTCTTATACTAACGGAGCTTACGAGTTTTGTGTTAAGTTTTGTGTTGTGAAGTTTTCAAGTTTTGGGTAAAGATTCAATGGACTATGGAACAAGTAGTGGTAAGAGCCTAAGCTTGGTGATGCCCAAGGCACCCCAAGGAAATATTCAAGGACAACCAAGAGCCTAAGCTTGGGGATGCCCCGGAAGGCATCCCCTCTTTCGTCTTCGTTCATCGGTAACTTTACTTGGAGCTATATTTTTATTCGCCACATGATATGTGTTTTTCTTGGAGCATCAATTTATTTTGTTAGGATTTGCTTGCTGTTGTTTAGAACAATGTTTTGCATCTTTTATTTAAATAAAAGTGGCATTGATAGCCTTTACTATGCCTATGTTACAAGTATACATGTCGCTGTTGGAAAACAGAAATTTTACCGCTGTTGCAATAATTCCGTAGAAAAGTCAGGATGTGATAAAATGTTGAAACATTTTTCGTATTAAGCTATGATAAATTTACTACAGTGGGAATTTTCTTTCATAATTTTTGGATCTAGGGAAGTATTGATGTTGCTGCATTCTTTACAGACTATCCTGTTTAGGCAGATGGCTGTTATGTTTGCATTGTTTGCATATGTTTGCTTCTTTAATGTTTCTATTTGAGGATAGGACTATTAAATATGGAGAGGCATTTAGTATGAAATGTTTAATAATAATTTTAGTGATTTGTTACAGTAGATTGTGATAAGGTTTCGGCAATGGTTTATACTAACTTATCTCACGAGTCCTTGTTGAGTTTTGTGTGGATGAAGCTTTTGAGATTTAGGGAGACCGTGATATGAGAGGAATTAAGGAGACACAAAAGCTCAAGCTTGGGGATGCCCAAGGCACCACAAGATAATATTTGAAGAAGTCTCAAGCATCTAAGCTTGGGGATGCCCCGGTTGGCATCCCACCTTTCTTCTTCAACAACTATCGGTTAGTATCGGTTGATCCTAAGTTTTTTACTTCTTCACATAATGTTTGCTATTCTTAGATGTAATTTTATTTTTCTTTGCTTGCTGTTTGAATAGAGTACAAAGATCTGAAATTATTAAATGTTAGAGAGTCTTCACATAGTTGCATAATTATTCGACTACTCATTGATCTTCACTTATATCTTTCGGAGTAGTTTGTCATTTGCTCTAGTGCTTCATGTATATATTTTAGAGCATGGTGGTAGTTTTATTTTGAAGAAATAAATGAACTCTCATTCTTCACTTAGATTATTTTGAGAGTCTTAAATAGATTGGTAATTTGCTTAAAATCCTAATATGCTAGGTATTCAAGAATAATAAAATTCTCTTATGAGTGTGTTGAATACTATGAGAAGTTTGATACTTGATAATTGTTTTGAGATATGGAGATGGTGATATTAGAGTCATGCTAGTTGAGTGGTTATGAATTTGAGAAATACTTGTGTCTAAGTTTGTGATTCCCGTAGCATGCACGTATGGTGAACCGTTATGTGATGAAGTCGGAGCATGATTTATTTATTGATTGTCTTCCTTATGAGTGGCGGTCGGGGACGAGCGATGGTCTTTTCCTACCAATCTATCACCCTAGGAGCATGCGCGTAATACTTTGCTTTGATAACTTGTAGATTTTTGCAATAAGTATATGAGTTCTTTATGACTAATGTTGAGTCCATGGATTATACGCACTCTCACCCTTCCACCTTTGCTAGCCTCTCTAATACCGCACACCTTTTGCCGGTATCATACACCCGCCATATAACTTCCTCAAAACAGCCACCATACCTACCTATTATGGCATTTCCATAGCCATTCCGAGATATATTGCCATGCAACTTTCCACCATTCCGAGATATATTATCATGACACATTCATCATTGTCATATTGCTTAGCATGATCATGTAGTTGACATAGTATTTGTGGCAAAGCCACTCTTCATGATTCTTTCATACTTGTCACTCTTGATACATTGCATATCCAAGTACACCGCTAGAGGCATTCATAGAGTCATACTTTGTTCTAGTATCGAGTTGTATCATTGAGTTGTAAATAAATAAAAGTGTGATGATCATCATTCAATAGAGCATTGTTCCAAAAAAAGAAAAAAAAAAGAGAAAGGCCATAAAAAAATAAAGGCCAAATAAGTAAAAAAATAAAGGCAAAATAAATAAAAAAAGAAAGGCAAAAAAGGGGGAAAATGCTACTATCCTTTTACCACACTTGTGCTTCAAAGTAGCACCATGATCTTCATGATAGAGAGTCTCCTATGTTGTCACTTTCATATACTAGTGGGAATCTTTCATTATAAAACTTGGCTTGTATATTCCAATGATGGGTTCCTCAAAATGTCCTAGGTCTTCGTGAGCAAGCGAGTTGGATGCACACCCACTAGTTTCTTTTGTTGAGCTTTCATATACTTATAGCACTAGTGCATCCGTTGCATGGCAATCCCTACTCACTCACATTGATATCTATTGATGGGCATCTCCATAGCCTGTTGATACGCCTAATTGATGTGAGACTATCTTCTCCCTTTTTTCCTCTCCACAACCACCATTCTATTCCACCTATAGTGCTATGTCCATGGCTCACGCTCATGTATTGCGTGAAGATTGAAAAAGTTTGAGAACATCAAAAGTATGAAACAATTGCTTGGCTTGTCATCGGGGTTGTGCATGATTTAAATATTTTGTGTGGTGAAGATGGAGCATAGCCAGACTATATGATTTTGTAGGGATAGCTCTCTTTGGCCATGTTATTTTGAGAAGACATAATTGCTTAGTTAGTATGCTTGAAGTATTATTATTTTTATGTCAATATGAACTTTTGTCTTCAATCTTTTGGATCTGAATATTCATATCACAAGTAAGAAGAATTACATTGAAATTATGCCAACTAGCATTCCACATCAAAAATTATCTTTTTATCATTTACCTACTCGAGGACGAGCAGGAATTAAGCTTGGGGATGCTTGATACGTCTCCAATGTATCTATAATTTTTGATTGCTCCATGCTATATTATCTACTGTTTTGGGCAATATTGGGCTTTATTTTCCACTTTTATATTATTTTTGGGACTAACCTATTAACCGAAGGCCCAGCCCAGATTTGCTGTTTTATGCCTATTTCAGTGTTTCGAAGAAAAGGAATATCAGACGGAGTCGAAACAGAACGAAATCAACTAGAGAAGTTATTTTTGGAACGAAAGCCACCCGATGGACTTGGACCCTACGTCAAGGAAGGAAGGAGGATCTCACGAGGGTAGTGGGCGCGCCCCCTGCCTCGTGGGGCCCTCGTGGCTCCCCTGATGTGCTTCTTCTGCCTATATAACTCCATATACCCTAAAACTTCCAGAACGAAAAAAATAGATCGAGAGTTCTGCCACCAGAAGCCTCCGTTGCCACCGAAAACCAATCTAGACCCGTTCCGATAACCTGCCGGAGGGGGAAATCCCTCTCCGGTGGCCATCTTCATCATTCCGGTGCTCTCCATGACGAGGAGGGAGTAGTTCTCCGTCGGGGCTGAGGGTATGTACCAGTAGCTATGTGTTTGATCTCTCTCTCTCTCGTGTTCTTGAGATGATACGATCTTGATGTATCGTGAGCTTTGCTATTATAGTTGGATCTTATGTTTCTCCTCCCCCTCTTCTCTCTTGTAATGAATTGAGTTTCCCCTTTGGAGTTATCTTATCGGATTGAGTCTTTAAATACTTGAGAACACTTGATGTATGTTTTGGTGACCAACTTGCGGGTTCCGCCCATGAACCTATGCATAGGGGTTGGCACATGTTTTCGTCATGATTCTCCGGTAGAAACTTTGGGGCACTCTTTGAGGTCCTTTGTGTTGGTTGAATAGATGAATCTAAGATTGTGTGATACATGTCGTATAATCATACCCATGGATACTTGAGGTGACATTGGAGTATCTAGGTGACATTAGGGTTTTGGTTGATTTGTGTCTTAAGGTGTTATTCTAGTACGAACTCTAGGGCTGTTTGTGACACTTATAGGAATAGCCCAACGGATTGATTGGAAAGAATAACTTTGAGGTGGTTTCGTACCCTACCATAATCTCTTCGTTCGTTCTCCACTATTAGTGACTTTGGAGTGACTCTTTGTTGCATGTTGAGGGATAGTTATGTAATCCAATTATGTTAGTATTGTTGAGAGGACTTGCACTAGCGAAAGTATGAACCCTAGGCCTTATTTCAACGCATTGCAATACCGTTTACGCTCACTTTTATCATTCGTTACCTTGCTGTTTTTATAATTTCAGATTACAAAAACTATTATCTACCTTCCATATTGCACTTATATCACCATCTCTTCACCGAATTAGTGCACCTATACAATTTACCATTGTATTGGGTGTGTTGGGGACACAAGAGACTCTTTTTTATTTGGTTGAAGGGTTGCTTGAGAGAGACCATCTTCGTCCTACGCCTCCTATGGATTGATAAACCTTGGGTCATCCACTTGAGGGAAATTTGCTACTGTCCTACAAACCTCTGCACTTCGAGGCCCAACAACGTCTACAAGAAGAAGGTTGTGTAGTAGACATCAGGCCTCATATGGGCCAAAAGACGTCATGGGCCATAAATGGGCCGGAAGTTAAAACGGGCTGGAATTATATTGGATGGCCTAGATGACGCTACTGGGCCTAATTTGGATAAGCCGTAAACAGGCTTGCTGTGGGCCAGCCCGCCACCTTTTGACCAAGTGAAACGGGCCGGCCTTTTCATAGGAATGGGCCTCTGTTGGGCCATGCCATGTGTCGACGTATCATAGGCGCTTTGGGTCCAATGAGTGGATGACATCTGTTCCAACGGTGAGCCGACACGTGTTTCCTCGAGCCAATGATGTTTTTACACGTGGAATATCCCAATTGTTCGGGGCTATTAACAGGTTAACGGATCCAAAAACCGTTCCCGATAGCTTAGCGGTGTTCCGTTACGGTGGATGCCCTGTGTCGGTCACCCTTGACGAAAGCACTTCTGTGACGCACGATTTATCGTCATGGAAGTGGACACTTCCGTGATGATAATTTTGGTAATGTCATGGAACACTTCTACGACAGCACAGGTATGACTATCTTGATTCTGTCATAAATTTGTCATGAATGTACATGCATGACAGAAAACGTGACCTACTGTGACAAACATGTATCATCACGGAAGTGTATTTTTTTGTAGTGAGATGATTCAGAAACTTCTGAGATGGGTCATAATCTGTTAGGAAACGGTTATGCCCCAACTCACAATTGGGAACCCAAAGGACCTGCATTCAGTGCAGACACCCAATGCAAGGAGTCAGAGCTTGGGTGTTCACCAGGAAAATGTGGCCACAACTTCATGAAAGGTTGTCAGTGCTGGATGACGCACCCATCAGTCTCGGATTTGTGAGACAGACACATAGTTCAATCTTGGAATCTCAGCTAAGTCAGCGGATATGAAAATAATTGGAGCGAGTATAAGCATGAACAAGCTAGGTAAGATCTGTCAGAATATGGATACAGTGAACCAGACCACCCAGAGCCAGTCAGGTAAAAATTTAGTGGGAACAACAATAAAGGAAAAAGGAGACCCAAGTTGGAAACGGTTTCCTTAAGTCAGTACATTCATACTTGTTCCCTGAGCAACCAAATCTCGAGGACTAGATTTCTTTAAGGGGGTAAGGTTTGTAATAGCCTGATTTTTGGCCCTTTCTTTTTTCTTTTGATTTTTGCCCGAGATTTCTTTTTCCGTGGCTATGTGGTCTGGAAACTTAAGAAGAAGATCTCTTCTTTGCTTCCAGAGTGGCTTGTCATACCCAAATCCTTCCCTAGACTTTTCCATTTTCATCCTAGCCCAAATCCCAATATTCTTTCTATTGGGATATTCCTTTTCTATTAAAGGAATAACTCAATTTGCCCTAGGTTGTGAAGAAACCTATATTTCCATCACTCCTAAAAGTCCCAAATAATTCTCATAAATTGTTTCGGTAATATCTTCCTCAAATATGGCAAAATATTTCTTGTCCCATGTTCCTCATCATGCTCAAATAATTATTTCCTATTCTGTCCTGGCGAGGAGGAGGAGAGTGCACCGTGGCCGCAGCTTCCCCGGTCCTCCCAGCGCCAGCATGTGGTGGTTCGGTGGAGCGCCGACCCGAGGGCCCCACTGGTCGCGACTCGTCTTTGTTCGCGACGGCGAGGAGGCTCCGGATGGTGGCCCTCCACTCATCGAGCTTCTCCATAGCAGGAGTGAAGGCGAGGAGCAGCTGCGCGCGCCAAGGCTTCCACTGGCGTGGGTGGCGGCAACAGCTGAGTAGATCGTGGCATGCTTCGACTTCTAACTATGTTAGAAGGAGCTCTATCACAACCCAGCGGCTGCGTGCCATTTTCACCAGTGCTTCGGCGAGCGTGGTGACGCACAGGGCTCTTCCCACGGTGGTGCCCAGGGTCACCAACGTGGTGACGCTGTTCGGCGCGCACACCATGGGAAGAACGCGTGGTGGTCGCTGGTGTATGCGTCCTGGAGGTCGCCGCACCGGCCAAAGACGGCGCAACGACACCCCCGGAGGGCCCCGCTCCGCCGGCAGGGGGTCCAACTCCGTCTTTGGATCCGGCGGCGTGGGGCCGACCGTCTGGTGCACGAACGACGCCGCTCGCCAGGCTCCGACTGCCTAGGTGGTGCTGGTGTTCGCGGGCCGGGGCCCGAGTCCTGTCCGCGACCGGTCCGCTGCTCGTCAGTGCCGGCACGGGCCGTTCAGCCCCCAACGAGCCGATCGCCGTGGCCGTCTTCTTCTTAGGGGCCATGGCAATGAAGAACCGCTAGGCTAACTACTAGACCAGATTCTCACAAACGCGCCCCCTACCTGGCGCGCCAAAGATCTCGGTGGGAAACGACACCTATGGGATCACAAGAACCCCTACTACGGTTGCGGGGCGTGGGGTTGAGAGAAGAGCGGGTCTACCAGAGATCACGCGGTTCGTTTATCCAGGTTCGGGCCGCGAGGATGCGTAAAACCCTAGTCCTGCTTTGGTGGATGTATTCTGAGTTCTTGAACAAGCTACGGGGTGTAACAAGCTCCAAAAAGCCGAATCCCTCTCCTCGTCGCCTTGGGCCTCCTTTTATAGAAAAAGGGGTTGCATAGTGGCACACAGGAGGTGGAAAGGCAAAGTGCTGCGAGGTTATCCTAGTATTACAGGACAAAGCGCATTAAATGCGAGGCTTAGGTGTCCCTCCACTTTATCGGGGGCAGGGGCGAGGCCCGTCCCGTCCGTCACCGCTCCTCCAAGCTTCGACACACGCCCTGGCCAGTGATGCATGCTGTGCCATATAGGTAGGCAGGCAGCTGAGGTGGCGTGGTGGTGGAGTCTCCACAAAGGGCTGCATGTCGCCACGCAGGTGCCTGCCCAGCTGGTTGGGTCGGCAGCTGCATGCGAATGGTGGCGGAGACTTGGCTGGTGTGGGCCTGGCGGTGGCCCTGCTGGTGCGCTTGGCGAGGGCCTTGCTGGGTGGCCCGCCAAGGGTCTTGCCGTGGCGTGCAGGCGTCCCCGGCAAGGATCTTGCCAGGGGTCTTGTGGGTTTCTTCGATGAGGATGACTGCCTTCCTATCGTCATTTGACCTTGACTATTCTTTGTCTTCACGAAGATCTGCATGCCACCACACAGGTGCCTCCCGAGCCCTGTCCAACGCATTTGTTGAGTGTTGGTGGGCTAGAGGGTGGCTCGCTCGGCTGGCGTGGGCGAGCTGCCCCGGCAAGGGTCCTTGCCGGGGAAACCTGCTTTGCTCATCTGATCTTTGTGGCCTTGGTCCTTGTCGTTTCTTTGCTTCGTCTTGGGCTTCGATCTTACCTTGGCTTACCTCCCTTGCTCTGATCGGTGTAGTCACGGGCGCGGCTCTGACTACCCGTGCACAGGTAAAGGGGTACAAAAATGTGCCCCTAGTTTTGTACACCGACAGTTTGTGTTTAATCTATCGATAGCCGCGCCTGCGGATACGGGCCTAGTTCGTGTCGGTCACACTATGGGTCAACAGTAATAATAATAATGATGTGCTTAATAACAACCCTGGCTCGATGATCAAAGAAGTTGGTTGATATTTATGTGATCGAGAGAGGATCATTGTGGTATCGTGATTACCAACTTGTTTGATATTTGGGATGTTATGCGAAAGTCAAGGGTAAGGGTCAAGCTCCTTGTGGTCATAAACGATTACTATGGTATTGTTAATACCAAGCTTAATTGGATCCTGAGATGATCGTGTGATGTCCGTGATGGTAAGTGATGCATGTGATGGTTACGATGTAACCCGAGCAGAGTAAGTTGGTGCATGATAGTTTCAACATGTTGCATGCTAGTCTCATCATGTTCATATGTTTATGCCATGCTCGTATCGTTCTAGTTGTATTATGTTATACATGCCATGTTGTTCTGCTAGTATCGTGTTCATCATTGCTTAATAATCTGTAATTTCCATGCTATTGCTTGTCTTGATTGCTTTGGTTGCTGTGAGCTTGCAAGTACATTCAATGTACTGACCTAGCATGTCATGACAGTTTGCAGGTCATGCCAGATTTGATTGCTTGTTTGCCGTGGATTCCTTGTTTGCGAGCTAGGATAAGCGTTCCAGCTAGAGTCCCTGTGGAGTGGAGTTCACCACCGCTGACGTTGTTCCACTGCCAGGAGATATTGCGCTGCATCTTGTTGTTCTGCTGCTTGCATGGAGCAACCGTGGTAGGCGTAGTGTCGCCATGCCGATGTTATCCCCTTGTACCCATATAGATTGTAATAAAGAGCTGAGTTGTTCTATGCTAAGCAGTGTCGTATTCCAGAAGAGTTCTCCTCGATCTCTGGGCTGGAATACGGGGCATTCTGGTTTCTCTGAGCCGGGGTGCCACAATTTCTAGGGCCGCCTATGGGACCGGGTGGCACCTTGTTGGTTCGGCAGGGGGACGGCATGTTGCACAAAGAGCAGACCAGTGTACGACCGTGCGGCAGAGAGAACACAATCAATTTACCTAGGTTCGGGCCGCCGCGAGGCGTAAGACCCTAATCCTGCTTTAGTGGATTGATGGGAGAATGGATGTGGTGGTGCGTAGTACACTTGCCCGGCAAGGTTTGCCCGAGGCGACTACGTGTATGTGGTGGCTTGGGGTTGTCAACTTTCCAACCTCCTAACCCCTCCTATGAGTGCCATGGGCCTCCTTTTATAGATTAAGGGGTCACCACAGTGGCAAAGTGGTCATTATCCACCGATATGATAGCAAACAGTGCTATCATACCTAACTCTACGGGCTGACAGGGTGCATTAAATGCACTGCTTAGTGTCAGATCACCGGGCCCCCGGCAAGGCCTGCCAGGCTATCTCGCCAGCTCCGCATCTGCTCTTGACACGTCGCAAGATGGGTGTCATCTGTAAGCTTCTCTATAGGAAATGGCTCTGGTGAAGGCTGCCACTTAATCATCTTGCGGCTTGACACCGCACTAATTGACGATGTGAGTCGTGCTTGAGTGGTTGGTGAGGCGGTTCGGCCCCCGCGAGCTCCGGCAGGCTTTGCCGAGGAGCCTTAGTTACTTTGCTTCCAATGGTGGCCTCGCCCCATTCCGGGCTCGCCTGCTTAGCAAGGGAGGCCCTTCGCTTGCCGATATCCTGCTCCCTAGGCTCGGTCTTTGTTCATCTGAGTTGCATGTTGGTTCATCAAATCTCTTGATCTTCCAATCTCTATCTTGTTCTTGGCTTGTCCGTGCATGAGTCAGGGGAAAATATCAGCCCCCATATATTTTCCCCGACATAAGCCCCCAGGCCTGAGCCATACATCTCCAGTGGCACATTGGGTTAGGCCCCAAACAGTGCGCGGACACGTGGCGGGAGAGGGTTGTGATAGTTTGCCACAGAGACTAGTTAATCGAACGTTCACCTTGCGCAATTACTGTGCGTCGTGGGGTTGTGGGGTGGTTGCAATTATGGTAAAACGGTAACTTTCTGAAGGACCGCGCCTCTATCCCACTTTCCCCCCTTCTTAAGAGCAGGGAAAACTGGAGCGGCACGATTCATCTGTCTGTCGCCCCGCTCCCCTACCTTCTTCCTCCACAAGCCAAGTGATAGTTCCCCATCTCGTTTGTCCTTCCACTGTCATCTACCCCAATGAATTTGTCTCACATCACCGCATCGATGGGGAAGAAGCCCGTGGATAAGAAGAAGTCGACGACCATGGGGAAGGAGCCAGCCGCTGATACGTCTCCAACGTATCTATAATTTTTTATTGTTCCATGCTATTATATTATCTATTTTGGATGTTAATGGTCTTATTTTTACACTTTTATATTATTTTGGGACTAACCTATTAACCGGAGGCCCAGCACAAATTGCAGTTCTTTTGCCTATTTTAGAGTTTCGCCGAAAAGGAATATCAAACGGAGTCCAAATGGAATGAAACCTTCGGGAGCGTTATTTTTGGAACCAGCGTGATCTAGGAGACTTGGAGTGGACGTCAAGAAATAGGGGTTTTTGATTTTTTGCCACTAATTACTTTGCACTTTGACAATTAGCCACTCTTTACATTGTAATTGATCTGGTGCCACTCTTTACATTGGACTTTGATTTTTTGCCCATTGTCACATGGGTCCCGCGTATAATGACCTGAAAGTGCTAGTGATCAACTAGAGGGGCAGTGAATAGGCGATTTTTATGAAAGTCTTCAAAACATGGAAGTTTTGAAGACAAATGATAGAAGTAAACCTATTACCATGCAGCGGAAGGTAGACTACACTAGGCAAACCATAGTCAAGTATTCAATGAAGTGAAAGCACAATGACTAATAGCAGCTAGGCAGTAAAGATCCGGTAGGAAGATATTGTGAAGCCAATCAGAACAAGCAGTCACTCAGTGAAGACAAGAGATAATGCAATCATACAATGACTTCACAGGGACCAACAGTAAGTAAAGGGAAGGGAAGGATGAAACCAGTGACTCTTTGAAGACAATGATTTGTTGGACCAGTTCCAGTTGCTGTGACAACTGTACGTCTGGTTAGGGCGGCTTGGTATTTAAACCTGAGGACACACAGTCCCGGACACCCAGTCCTGAACACGCAGCTCAGGACACTCAGTCCTGACCGTATTCCCCTTGAGCTAAGGTCACATAGACCTCGCCCAATCACTCTGGTAAGTCTTCAAGGTAGACTTCCAAACCTTCACAGACTTCGTTCACCGGTGATCCACAATGACTCTTGGATGCTCAGAACGTGACGCCTAACCGGCTGGAGGATTCACAGTCCTCAAGTGTAATAAGTCTTCAAATCACACAGACAGGAAGACTTAAGTGATGCCTAACACTCTTTCGCTCTGGGTGGTTAGGGCTTTATCCTCGCAAGGAATTTTCTCTCAAAGGCTTCAAGGTGGGTTGCTATCAAACGACAAAAGCCATACTCTAACTCTGAGCAGCCAACCGTTTATGGTTGTAGGGGGTGGGCTATTTATAGCCCCTTGGCAACCCGACCTGATTTGTCCGAAATGACCCTTGGTCACTAAGGAACTGACACGTGTTCCAACGGTCAGATTTCAAACACACACGGCTACTTTACTTGGGCTACAAGTAAAGCTGGCTTATCCAACTCTAGACAAGATTTGCTCTCATAATATTCACTCGAAGACATAGGATTTTGGTTAAGCATCACTTCAGTCATTCTGACTGGTTCTCTTGGACCCCACTTAACAGTACGGTGGTTCCTATGACTCAACAAAGAAAAACACAGAACGACAAAACTGCTAAGTCTTCGCGCTCCATAGTCTTCACGCGATGTCTTCTCTTATCATAGTCTTCAATGTGAATGTCTTCACATACCACCTCTGACTTCAATGTCTTCATACATTTTTAGGGGTCATCTCTGGTAGGAAAACCGAATCAATGAGGGACTTCTACCTATGTTATCCTGCAATTCTCACAAACACATTAGTCCCTCAACTAGGTTTGTCATCAATACTCCAAAACCAACTAGGGGTGGCACTAGATGCACTTACAATCTCCCCCTTTTTGGTGATTGATGACAAACTAGTTGAAGTTTTCAACGGGGAATATAAGATGTGAAATTGTAAAGGATAGGGGATTGTCTTCATAAATTGCAAGGGCCCCCCCAGAAGATGTGCATATAAGTAATTTGCTTTCGGAATGCAAATGCACATGGCAGGTTGTACTTGTGGAGATCCTCTTCAACTTATGATCACAATTCATCATGCATGAAAAGTATGTGAAGATAATGACATGCATAATGAAAAATGGACGTCTGCAAAATGATCTAAGTGCGGAATTTATTGTCACATCACAAAAAAGCAATTAAGTAGCAGACGACCATCGAGTTTGAGTGTTACAACTCAAAGAACCAAATGTATGAAAACGCGAGAGTTGTAAACACTAGGCAAAATATAAAACTACCGCCCATATGAACCCGCTTGAAGACTATCAAACTAATATGCTTCTCCCACTTTTGTCAGTAAGGACCAAAAAGGTTTGAAGACATAGAGCACCTACTCGTCCCCGTGAGGAGTTGGTGAAGCAGCAGGGTCTTCGGTGTTGCTTGGCGGTGCAGACGAACTCAGGGCAGTGTCGATGCATGCAGAAGTAGGAGGAGAACTCAGAGTCTTCAAGAGACCGAGTACGCCGCAGCACAGTCCTTCTAGGAGGTGTTGAGTCAAACTTGAAGCGTTCAGAGAAGCCATCCTCTTGAAGATCATCTTCAGAACACATAAGCGTCAGCCCTTTCCATGTACGTCGACAAGTTTCATGGGCAACAAAGGCATTCTTGGTGGCGAGGTCCTGTTTACATCCACCAAGAGGCTTTGCATTTGGCGCTTCAGCCAGTCATGATGCTTATCCTGTTTCTGATGAAGGGCAACCAGAAGCTCTTGGTCATTGAGAACACGGGATCGCTTCTTGGGCCGTTGGGTAATGGTGCTTTTAGTGGCTTCAGTGAGGGCACGATGAGGTGCACGTGTAGTACCAGCCAGAGGATAAACACGAGTGACTTCTTGAACTCCTTCAATGTTTTGAGAGAAGCTTTGATTCTCAGCATTTTGAAGACTAAGGGGCTCCTTGCCAGGCTCTGGATATATGGCTTCAATAGACAGATCGACGTCAGGCATAAAGATCCGATGATTGTGAGCAGAGGGCTGATAGGTGACAGCTGAGTGTAGTTTGATCAGCCGCATAATCCAGGGAGCATAGAACTTCAGACCAAAAGCGTCAGATCCTGATGCAGCAAGTTGGCGAATAAAGAAGTCTTGTGCATTGAAGCTTTTGCCATGAAGAATATGAAAGACCAACGTCTTCATTGCGCCTTCTAGCTTGGCATGTGGAGAATGTCCTTTGATGGGCCAGAGAGTTCGCCTTATGATGTGATAGATAGTACGTGGAAGATACTCAAGGTCTTCAACAAAGAACTCCTTAGGATATTCAACATCTGGAGGCAAAGGCTTCATCATGCTAAGCATCTGACTCATATTGGGCTTAGGCTTGTGGAAGAGGCTTTCCATAGCAGCACTGTGAAGCTGACAACCAGGTTCATACAGATCTCCTGGAGTGGGCAGGCCAGTAAGCTCAATGATATCAAAGGCTTTGGCTTCATGATGAACATTGTCTGTCTTCCACTCAAGGACCCAAGTCTTCGGATCCCTGTTGTAGCCACGGATATGAAGAGTGGCATAGAATTGGAGCAGCAATTCTTCATTCCAGTGCTCCTTATCAGTGACGAACGGCAACAATCCAGACTCTTTGAAGCAATCTAGAGCTTCTTCCAAACAAGGCAAACCAGTTATGGCTTCAGTGTCAAGACGCATATGTGGGAAAATGCGACCTTGATTGTACAGAATGCATGAGTAATAACTGCGCTGCTGATAGCTCCCGAACCGATCAGAAGATATTCTTGCCTTGGTGTAAGGGTTCTTGGCGCTATCAAAGAAGGTGTTGTGTGCCTTGAAGCCATTGATATTAAAATATCCGGGTGCAGATGCAGTACCTGGAAACCTGGGCAACCTTGGCATTGGCTTCTGAACCCGAGGCATGTGCTCAACGTGATAGTCAAACTGAGGACCAGCAGCAGGCGGAGGAGTCAGAAAAGGCCATTTGACAGTGATAAGTTGGCCATAGTTGAATGCTTGCTCGATAGTGTGTGGCCTTGGTGGCGGAACAGGAGCAGTGGCACCAACAGAGGCGTCAGGCTGCACATCTGTTGCAGGTGCATCAGTGGCTTCATTGGCCTCTGGCATAGTGTTAGGTGCAGGCTCCACAGTGTCTTCAGCCATGACCACGTCATTGGCTTCAGTGGTGTTAGTGGTGGCAGCCTCAGGATTCTCAACCTCCAGTTCAGAAGCTGGAGGGTCGGTCACGTTCTCCTCGAGAACAAGATCTTGGTGATACGGGGGTGTAGCAATTCTCGGGGCTTCTTCTTCATCGGCTGATGCAGCCGGCACATCTTCAGCAACTTTAGCTTCAGACTCGGAAACGTTCACAGTAGGAGTGGCTTCGGGGAACACCTGACGTGCAACAGATTGGTGGTGCACTTCTCCTTCTGAAACGCTCGAAAGAGGGACTTGGGGCCTTGGTCCTATGCGAAGCCTGCGTAACGCTGGCGACGCCTGTGAAGATGGAGTTGGCTGGGCCTCAAAGTCATCCTCTTCTTGCACTGATGGTGTGACTTGTTTTTGGGGAGTACTAGGGGTGTCTTGTTGTTGTGGGTGATCAGCCCATGATGCACCCTGAGCAATTGGCGTCAGAGGACGACCAATGCTGATGAGTTCGCTGTTCGTGAGAACAGGCGATGATACCAGTTGGTGCTCAATCTGAGGAAGGACTTCATCATCTTCAACATTGTCATGGTGACCAATGTCTTCAGCAGCGGTGGGGTCAACTGCTGGAATGTGTTCAGCTTCAGGAGCCTCTATGGAAGCAGTCTCATGAACTACTATCCGTCGTTCTTGATGCGAGGAATCAGGGCGAGCAACAAAGATGGGTTCTACAACAAGGGGCTTTGTGGGAGCAGCCCGATCTTTCTTGGCTCTGCGCTTCTACTTGGAGGGAGCGACATCTGAAGCATCAGGATTTTTTCTCTTTCTGGCTTCAGCCTCGGCAGTCCTTGTCTTCTTCAGTTCTAAAGCGGTTGACCGGACCTTTGGCTTCGAGCCAGTCATGCTCCTTGGAAAGACTATGCGTGGCTCTTCCTGCCTTGAAGGTGCAGATTGGTCAGTTGAGGGCTTCTTCTTCTTTGCAGCCATTCTCGGGTCGATGCCAGGACGACCAAGAGCCTTGCGCTTCTCAGCCTCATTGTAGGCTTGCACACACTTGTCAGCCAGGCTCTTCATGCGCTCACGAGAACCTTTAGCTTCTTCATGCTTCATGAGAAAGGCTTCCTTGAGCTCGTGCAGCATAATCTTGAAGTTTTTCACATCTTGCACGCTGAGCTTGGCCATGTGCTTCTTGAACTGAGCTTTCTCATAGTCAATCTTTTGCTTCAGTTCAACGATGCGCAGAGCTAGAGCTAGCTCAGAAGCAATGGAGCCATTGAAGGCGACACTGAGGCCAAGTGGAAGTTCCAGATCTTCAAAGCTCAGGTTGGGCATGTCAAACCACTCATCAATGAAGTTATGGATGATTTCCACATCAAAGAGAGGCAAATCATTGAAGATCTCTACTTCTTCCTTGCTCTTGATCAGTTGCTCAAGAGCGTCATCTGCAAGATCTTCATCGCTGGACAGATCAATGGAGTCATTGCGCAGAATAGCAGCAGCAGTCAGTGCCTAATCAGTATTCTTTCTCATCTCAGTCTTCCTGGAGATACGTGATAGATCTTCAGACTGCACACTGTCTTCAGGAGGTGCAGTAGCCAGTGGCTTCGCCCGTAAGATTTTTGGTGCTGAGGCAGACTTTGAAGCTTTAGGCTTCTTCAGCTTCGTTTGCTTCGGTGGTGCAGGTGCTTCGTCAGATTCAGCATCATCTGCAGGTCGATCCACGACTGCCCCTTGAACCATAATATGAGTTATGAGACCTTCTAGGTTGTAGAAGGGCCCAACCAGATTGGGTTCAGCTTCTCGTGTGCCATCAGCACGTGGCCCAGAGGGGCCTGGCTTGAAGTCTAATCCCAATGACTTCTTGTTTTCCTTGGCAGAGTTCTGCGCAAACTGATAGTTGCGCTTGAAGAGAATGTCTTCGCGACATCATAACACAGAGGATGTGTCGGCATTAGCAGGCTGAGGTCCACGAAGCATGCAGGGGTAAAAGCCTTGAGCAATAGCTTCGGACTGTGATTTGGGCTGAAGACCTTTGTATATGATATCTCCCCATGGGCCCTTGATGGCACTCTTCTCAGCATATTCGTTGGTTACGAATCTGTACTTGAACCATTCCTCTGCCCAATGTCTTCGAATCCATTCGATTCGGTTCTTGCATTCTACATAGCTTTCTTCTGGATCTAACTTGTATAGCTCATAGAGATCTGATGACAGGTCCTTAGCAGTGTTTCCACGGCGCTGTCTGCCTCCCTTCCTTGTAGATTTCTTTGTAGCCATGAACTTCAAACTGAATGGCTTCAACACGTTCAAAGGTTTCAAAGGCTTCTGCCTGCGGGTCAAACAGGAACTGGCTTCGGGAGAATTTATATGATGCTGTAAGAATTCTGCAAATGAATGCAGACTATGAGAACCAAGGGATTCTCCCACGGACATGTACCTGTAACAGCATTAAGGTGCGAGGGAAGGGGAAGAGGTCATATGCATTCTCAGAAGATTTTGAAGATAAATCAGTTTAGAAGACATTGACCTCATAGTGCGAAGACATTCACTCATATATAGATAGTTGGTTCCAGATTTGTACGAATCCAAGAATAAGTACAAGTGAGGAATCTAACTACTTTGTGAAGCATAAGTGAACATACTAGGCATATTATGAGATGCAGTATGAAATAGATCCAACTTGTGTGAACAGAAACTGCTTGTGGTAGAAAATGATGAATCTATAGGATCAGAGGGGCCGTAAAAAGGAAGTTTTATTTACCACACGAAGAACTGCTAGACGATGTGGGAGAGGAGGCCGAGCAGTTCGATCGTCCGTGCCCTAACTTGGCGGCGGAGGACACCTACAGCGACGGCGGAGAAGACAATGTCCGCGGCCGGCGTGAAGACGGCGTTGGTGAGGTCGCGACAGCTAAGCGCTTCGTTGCCGACGTCGTCGAGGGCTAGCAGTGGCGCTAGGGTTTGTGCGAGAGTGGAAGAAAGGATAATGACTGTGGTGAGGCATGTATTTATAGGGACAGGGACGGCACAGTGTTATTACACAGGTGCCCCTGGCGATTCACATCTGAAGGGCGTGTGGCTATCATGCAACATATCGGAGGTTGTTCCACGTTCCCACGCACACCTAGATTGTTGGGTGGTCGTTCCCACTTCTTCGGGTTTCAGGTGAATGGATTTAGCATTGAAAACAGACTTAATGTTTGTCTCTGTATCTTCTGCTGACAAGGACGCAGAGAAGATATTCGACAGTTTCAATAGAATGCATATGCTTTGGAGAGATAGAGTTTGAGATAGAAAGCATAGAGAGGTTAGGGTCCGATCACATTCACTTAGTTCAAAAGATTCAACAAGAAGACATAGCTATAAGTGAATGCTGTAGAGGATAGAACACTAGTATATATATATGAGAAAGACAATCAAATCAACATAGTGAAGATAATCATGAAGACAAGGTGAGATTGAAGCCAAACCAAATGTGAAGACATACCAAACGTAACACCATGAGTGAAACACTTCAAACAGAAAAATTTGGTGGTGGCGTTACCCACCGTATAGGAAGTATTAGACCCAGACACGGCGCACAATTATTGTGGCACTCCGAAGTCAAATTCCTCATTAATGTATTCACACTTAGAATGTAAGTCTTCATTGATTGAAGATATACTTTACTTCGTGTGTTGCACATATAAGTCATCAATATGCATAAGTGTTAGGATGTGTGCCTGATCACATGACATTTGAGGATTCCATGATATTTAGCTCACACCGTAACTTGCAAAACCTTTTCTCATCCAAGGGCCTGGTGCAGATATCTGCCAATTGCTATTCAGTGTTGACATGTATGATATCAATATCTTCCTTCACAACATGATCTCTGAGAAAGTGATGACGAATTTCAATGTGCTTTGTCTTCGAGTGCTGAACTGGGTTGTTGGCAATCTTGATGGCGCTTTCATTTTCGCAGTAGAGTGGCACTTGCTTCAGATGAATTCCATAGTCTTTGAGTGTTTGCTTCATCCATAGAAGCTGACCGCAGCAAGATCCAGCAGCAATGTATTCAGATTCAGCAATGGAGAGAGATACACAGTTCTGCTTCTTTGAAGACCAACATACAAGTGATCGTCCCAGAAAATGACATGTGCCTGATGAAGACTTGCGATCCACCTTGTCACCAGCATAATCAGCATCCGAGAATCCAACTAGGCCAAACTCTGAGCCCTTTGGATACCATAATCCTAGTGTTGGGGTGTGAGCCAAATATCTGAGAATTCGCTTCACAGCTAAGTGATGCGATTCCTTTGGTGCCGCTTGGAACCGGGCACACATGCAAACACTAAGCATGATATCTGGCCTAGATGCACATAAATAAAGCAAGGAACCAATCATGGAGCGATATACCTTTTGATCGAACTCTTTACCATTGTCGTCGGGACCCAGATGATGTTTGGCTGGCATTGGCGTCGTGAAGCCTTTGCAGTCTTGCATCCCAAATTTCTTCAGGCAATCTTTGAGGTACTTCTCTTGAGATATGAAGATGCCGTTGTGTTGCTGACGTATTTGAAGACCAAGGAAGAAGTTCAGCTCACCCACCATGGACATCTGATATTGCTCTTTGTCGGAGTAACGGGCCACGGGTAGGCCAACCCGAGCCCCATAACCTTTCAAGACATCGGGGCAGGCTGCGCCCCTCAAGACCACAGGGCGAAGAGCCGCCTACTAGGGAGTCTACGGCAAGGCGGACGATTGCCCGCTCACGGCCGAGTCCCAAGGGCGACTTCCAGAGAAGCCGGCTTTGGGGAGTCGGCTGGCGACTCCAACAAACCGTGACCTCATCGAACGGGACAGGGCAGGGGCGTGGCCATAATGAAGCCCACTCCCCGCCCCTTACCAAGGGCAGGCATGGCTACAGCGCGCCTTACTTGGGAAGATCTTCCCACGGCGTGGCACTGTTGCCCGGCCGGCCCTGACATCAGCACCACTGTACCGGGCCCTGCGCCCACGACGGCTTGTCTGTACGGCCTGGAGGCGGCAGGGCCCCCCAGTCAGCGAGACCTCGGGAGACGGCGGGAGAACCGCCAGTCGGACCCGTTGGGAGTCGGCCCGGGGGAGTCGGCCGAGCCCTCCCCCGGGGCCCACGCGCCATTAATCAAGAAGAGATGGGGAGTGGTCACAGTGATTGCCCTCCAGGTGGCGGGGCTGTTGCCATGACCCCATGACCAAGCTCGCATCATCAGGAGCACGGCTACAGTAATCAGCAGCCGGCAAGACCCGCCCGCGGCGGACACGGCCTGTCGGCTCCGTACCAGACCAGTCGGCGGGCCCCAGCAGTCGGCGGAGAAGTCGGAGGTCGGAGGCACTGATGGCTGGGCCCGCGCCTAGTCGAGTTACCATTGTACCCCTGGGGGTAGGCCTATATAAACCCCCCAGGGCACCCATGCAAAGGGTTGGATCCCAGTAGTTCTATGCCATACTAGATAGAAGGAGAGAGCTAGCCTTGCCCTCTCCTGCCACCAGACATAGCTCAAGGATCAATCGTGTAAACACTTGACCATAGTGATCACGCGGAGACCCCGCAGAGCAGTAGTAGGGGTATTATCTCCCCGGAGAGCCCCGAAGCTGGGTAAGATTCGACGGCGTGCATGTCTTCGCCTCATCCTGTTTCCAGGCACCGGCGACGTTCTACTCGCCCCCACCATGATAAGCCATCCGTTGGCATATGTCGCACCAAACCCCCGACATCTAGCGCCCACCGTGAGGCCTGGTGCACCGCCGTCCGGAGATCTGTTCTGGATGGGAACCCTTTTCCTCCCTGGCAAGCGCAGACAGCCAGGCACGCCAGACGAAGTTTGTGTCGACGCGCTGCGCGGCGTAGAGATCGCCTGTGCCGCCAGCTCCTTGGCCGAACTTGTCGGCGAGGTCCGCCTCTCCGACGAACCTGCGTCCGACGCAGGCGCAGGCGGCCCCGAAAACCTCCTCGCGGGCCTCCTCGATCAGCTCCACGTTTCCGGCGAGCCTGCCTTAGACTTGGAGTCCGTAGGCTCCACCGACCCGATGCTGGTCGACTCCGACACCGCCTCGGTCAACGCGTTCCCCACCAATGTGGTGGTCTACAACGAACCCCTTCCCCACGCGGAGAGCGACGAAAGCACCGTCACTGAGGTGCTGGTCATCAGTCATGACGAGTTCCCTGGCGGGGGGGGGGGGGGGGGGCGCCCGACTCACTCGGCGCGGCGCTGCAAGACCTAGCTGCGCCCATTCTGGAAGATGCTGACGCAGAGACGTTAGAAGCGCGCTACCTTCATCTTGTTGAAGGTGCGAAGAAGCTGGCCAGCATGAGACGCTTGTCAGAAGCTTACCAGCGGGCGATGGATCGCGCTGTTGGCGGCTCGCCGGCCCCGGCAGGGCCCGGCCGCCTTGGTACGGTCCAGCAGCGCGACGTAGCCATTGCCAGCCTGTTTGGGGCTAGCCGCCCCGTGTACGCTACACCGGCAGAGAACATCCGAGCCGCCCAGGGAGCGGCGGATGAGCTAGAAAATTTCGAGGGCGAAGAGCGCCGCCTCATGATGGAGCGAGTTCAGCGGCTTCTCGACGCGGCCGCCGCACAAAACGAGGCTGACTGCCGCACGGAGGCACCGCAGTGGCCAAACGACGACCCGCGCCGAGATCAAGGCGCGGCATCTCGGACGCTGACTGGCGGTGCCCGAGGAAGAAAGGACAAGGAGCCAGCTGTCAGCCACAGTCGGACTCGGATTACCATAGAGCGCGATCGAGATGGCCGCCCGAGAGCAGGGGAACGACAGGACGACTGTCTGCCTCCCCCTCCCCGCAAGGAGAGGCGAGTCTCCCCACCGCCTGTTGACCATCTAACTCTCGGTGACCGCCTTGGCCGCCGAGAGGGAGTTGGAGAGAATGACGCCCGCCACCGGATCGACTAACTTCACCGGTCCCTGGCGCTGGAAGAAGAAGATGAGCTGGGTCCGCCTTGTTTCGGGCCCCGCATTCGGGACGAGCCCTTTCCCAGAGGGTTCACGCTCCCAAGAGACACGCCCAAGTATACCGGCTCCGTGAAGCCGGAAGACTGGCTAGTCGACTACTCCATGGCTGTCAGCATAGCAAACGGCAACAAGCATGTCGCCGTAAAGTACGTTCCGCTCATGCTCCAGGGCACAACCCGGACATGGCTGAACAGCTTGAAGCCCTGCAGCATCAATAGCTGGATCGACTTCACTAAAGCATTCGCCCGCAACTTCACCAGCACGTACAAGCGTCCTCCCAAGCCTCGTCAGCTCTGCTTGTGCGTGCAAGGTCCTGACGAGTCGACTCGCGACTACCTCACGCGTTGGGCTGAGCTCCGGAACTCCTGCGAGGGCATGCACGAGGTGCATGCCATCGAGTACTTCAGAGCTGGGTGCCGAGAAGGCACCCTCCTCAAGCACAAGCTCCTATACAATGAGCCGGAAACCCTCGACGAGCTGCTGATCATAGCGGAAAAGTACGCTACGGCCGACTCCTCCATGAAGACGGAAATTCAAATCAGCATGACTGGCAAAGTAGCTCCTCCGGCTCCAAGAACTCCGGCGGCAGACGCCGGCCGGCGACAACAGCAGGGCGACAACAAGTGCAAGGCCCCGCAGCCGGCTTCCAGCAGCCGGCAGGTCGCGACCGTTGAAGCCCAGCAGCCAGAAGAGCAGCCTCCGCCCAAGCGACAGAAAGGCGGCAAGCCAAACTGGTTGCCGGCCTTCTCCTACGAGCAGACCTTGCATGGACATTGCAAGTTCCACAGCGGCGCGAAGCCGTCGAATCACACCGCCCGGAAGTGCCACTGGCTCACCAGGATCACCAAGGGAGACGGCCTCCGCCCCAGCAGCCGGCAGTCAGGCTAGTCGGCGCAGTACAAGACGAATACCCTGAAGAGCACGGAGCCTACGTGGTGTTCACCAGTATGGCTGACAATCGACGCAGCAGGCGGCTGCAGCGACAAGAGGTGAACGCAGTAGCCTCAGAGACGCCAGAATTCATGCACTGGTCCGAGAGGCCAATCAGCTGCAGCAGGGCTGACCACCCAGAAGTGATGCCGAGTCCGGGCTCCTACGCCTTGGTCCTGGACGCCACCTTTGCAATGGACAAACGGGTCGCGCATTTCTTGCGAGTTTTGATAGATGGAGACAGCTTCAGAACAGCCGGACTAAGTTCCAAAACATTGTTCCTGGGCTCTCCTGCTCACCAATCGGCAAGATCCTGATTGACGTCCTCTTTGGGGACAAAGAGCACTTCCGAAGAGAGTCTGTTTGGTTTGAGGTAGTGGACCTTGAGAGCCCATTCCATGCGCTACTTGGCAGGCCCGCCTTGGCCAAGTTCATGGTGGTCCCCCACTATGCCTACCTCAAGATGAAGATGCCCAGTTCCAGGGGAATTCTGACTGTGGCCGGCGACTACCGGAAGTCGTCCCTTGCGCAGCCGAGAGCAGTCGGCTGGCCGATTCCCTGGTGATTGCAGCCGAGAAGCGACTCCTTGAGCGAGTTGTGGCGATGGCCGGCAAGCAGCCGGAGATATCGCCCGACCCGAAGGAGTCGGAAGGCGAAGGTTCGTTCAAGCCGGCCAAAGAGACAAAGAAGATACCCTTGGACCCGGAGCGCCCAGAGAGGTACGCCGTCGTAGGTGCAAACCTCGACAGCAAACAGGAAGGCGAGCTCGTCGATTTCCTCCGTGAGAATCGGGACATCTTCGCATGGTCTCCCAAGGACATGCCAGGTGTACCGACGGATTTCGCCGAGCACAAGTTACACGTCCGATCTGATGCAAAGCCGGTCAGGCAGCCCCTGCGCCGCTTATCAGAAGAGAAGAGAAGAGTTGTCGGAGAAGAGATAGCCCGACTCCTAGCAGTCGGCTTCATTATGGAAGTTTTCTTCCCGGACTGGCTGGCAAATCCGGTCCTGGTGCTAAAGAAGAACAAGAAATGGCGAATGTGTATTGACTACACGAGCCTCAACAAGGCCTGCCCCAAGGACCCATTTGCTCTACCAAGAATTGACAAGGTGATAGACTCCACAGCCGGATGCGAGTTGTTGAGCTTCTAGGATGCATACTCAGGATATCACCAGATCAAGCTGAATCCGGCTGACAAATTGAAGACCGCCTTCATCACGCCGTTTGGAGCATTCTGCTACCTCACCATGACGTTCGGCTTAAGGAATGCCGGCGCCACCTTTCAGCGTTGCATGCAGAAGTGCCTCCTCAAGCAGCTCGGCAGGAATGCCCACGTTTACGTGGACGACGTGGTGGTGAAGATGGAAAAGAGAGGAACACTGCTGGAAGACCTCAAGGAGACCTTTGAAACCTGCACCGGGTCCAGATCAAGCTCAACCCCGAGAAGTGTGTCTTCGGAGTACGAGCCGGCCAGCTGCTAGGTTTCCTGGTCTCTGAACGCGGCATAGAATGCAACCCAGTAAAAATCAAGGCCATTGAGAGAATGGAGGTACCCAGCCGACTGCTGGATGTGCAGAAGTTCACCGGCTGCTTGGCGTCCATCAGCCGATTCATCAGCCGGCTGGGCGAGAAAGCTCTCCCCTTATACCAACTCATGAAGAAGACCACTTTTTAAGAGAGGAACCATAAGGCGAACGAAGCCTTCCATCACTTGAAGAAAATGCTGACTACTCCACCCGTCCTGGCGGCTCCGACTCCCAAGGAACCTATGCTCCTGTACATCGCCGCCACTAGCCGAGTAGTCAGCACAGTCATTGTAGTAGAGCGCAAGGAGGAAGGCAAGGCGCTACCTTTCCAGAGACCAGTATATTACCTGAGCGAGGTACTGTCGACCTCCAAGCAGAACTACCCCCACTACCAGAGGATGTGCTATGGCTTGCACTTTGCTACCAAGAAATTGAAGCCTTACTTTCAAGAGCATCCAGTCACAGTGGTCTACACGGCTCCACTTGCCGAGATCATCGGTAGCCGAGATGCCTCTGGTCGAGTGGCCAAGTGGGCCATAGAGCTGGCTCCTTACACCATCTACTACCAGCCCCGCACCGCTATCAAATCACAAGCACTGGCCGACTTCCTCGTCAACTGGGCCGAGACCCAGTACCTGCCTCCAACGCCTGACTCCACCCATTGGCGCATGCACTTCGACGGCTCCAAGATGCGCACCGGCTTGGGAGCCGGCGTCGTCCTCACCTCTCCCAAAGGCGACAAGCTCAAATATGCACTGCAAATCCATTTTGCCGCCTCCAACAACGTGGCCGGGTACGAGGCGCTCATTCACGGGCTCCGGCTTGCCAAAGAACTTGGCATCCCCCGGATCTTGTGTTATGGCGACTCGGACTTAGTGGTCCAGCCATCATCTGGCGACTGGGACGCGAAAGATGCAAACATGGTGAGCTACCGTTTCCTTGTGCAGCAACTCGGCGGGTATTTCGAAGGGTGCGAGTTCCTCCATGTGCCAAGAAACGACAACGACCAAGCAGACGCCTTGGCACGAATCAGCTCTACCCGCCAAGCAATACCATCTGGCGTCGCCCTTCAACGCCTCCTCAAGCCGTCTGTCAAGCCTTCACCAGAATCAGACTCCATTTTTGTGCCGGCTCCTCCCGAAGACGGCGGATCCGACTCCAGAGCTCCGGCAGTCGGAACGGGGACTTTGGCGGGCGAATCCAAACTGCCACAGTCGAGCCCGGCCCGGGGACTGCGGTGACGGACTCGAAGATTCCAGAACTTGGCCCAAGGACCGCTCCAGCCGGCCTGGGGACTTCATCAGCCCAGCAAGTGGCTGTTGACTCCAGCCCGCCGCCTCCCAGCCCAGCCGCCCTCGTCCAAGTTGCAGTTCTGGCAGTCGAAGAAATAGAAGCACCCTCATGGGCCCAGCCCATCCTCAAATTCCTGGTGAACAAAGAGCTACCAACTGATGAGACCTCAGCTCGGCAAGTACAATGCCGGGCGGCAGCCTATACCATAATCAACAGAGAGCTGGTCAGGCGCAGCGTCACTGGTGTCTACCAGCGCTTCGTAGAGCCAGAGCAAGGCCAGGCGATCCTCAAAGACATCCATCAAGGCGAATGCGGCCACCATGCGGCTTCAAGAGCACTCTTCGCCAAAGCTTTTCGGCACGGTTTCTTTTGGCCGACTGCCTTGGAAGAGGCCAAGGAGTTGGTGCAAAAATGCAAAGGGTGCCAGAAGTTCAGCTCCAAGCCGCACCAGCCGGCTTCCGCACTCAAGACCATCCCCATTACTTGGCCTTTCGCAGTTTGGGGTCTAGACATGGTGGGACCATTTAAGACAGCACGATGTGGTCTAACTCACCTACTTGTCGCAGTGGACAAGTTCACCAAGTGGGTGGAAGTGAAGCGAATTAAGAAACTGAACGGTCCGACTGCCGTGACCTTCATCACCGATATCACAATTCGGTACGGCATACCACACAACATCATCACCGACAACGGCACAAATTTTGCCAAAGGCGCCTTGGCCCGTTTCTGCGCAACACAGGGCATCCGACTGGACCTAGCGTCCGTCACCCACCCGCAGTCAAACGGCCAAGTGGAGCGAGCAAACGGCCTCATCCTGTCCGGCATCAAGCCTCGGTTGATCGAGCCTCTGGAGCGCTCGGCTGGCTGCTGGCTCGACGAGCTGCCAACCGTCCTCTAGAGTCTGCGCACGACTCCAAACAAGTCAACCGGCTTCACGCCCTTCTTCCTCGTCTACGGTGCCGAAGCCGTCATCCCAACGGACATAGAGTTCGACTCCCCACGAGTCACCATGTACACCGAGGAGGAAGCAGAAGAAGCACGACAAGACGGCGTCGATTTGCTGGAAGAGGGCCGGCTGTTGGCACTCAGCCGGTCCAGTATCTACCAGCAGAGCCTGCGCCGATACCACAACAGGAAGGTCAGGCCAAGATCTTTCCAAGAAGGCGACCTTGTGCTCCGGCTGATCCAGCGAACAGCCGGCCAGCACAAGCTGTCGCCGCCTTGGGAGGGCCCTTTCATCATCAACAAAGTACTAGGCAATGATTCCTACTATGTGATCGACGCTCAGAAGCCCCGAGCACGCAAGAGGGATGACTCCGGCAAGGAGACAGAGCGGCCATGGAATGCAAATCTTCTCCGAAGATTTTACAGTTGATGTAGTATGTACCACGCTACCTTTTGTATTAAAGTACCAAGACTTCGGGCCCCCCGAGATGAGCTCGGGGACTGCCCTCTTTTGTTTGTATGATAAAAATTATGCCTACAAGTATGTTACTCTTTGTCATGCCGCTTGGCACCGGGCTCGACAATTCGGCCCGGGGACTTGCCGCCTTGCACTATGACATGCTTCCTGCAGCCGGACAAGTAGTGTGTAACACCTAAGCCATCTTCTGTCAGAAGCTGCAGCTCGCAGAGCGACTGTACGGTGGGCAGAGGTAAGGTAGAATGGGTGCTCGCACGAAAAATGGCTAAGGACTCAAAGCATAAAACATAGCTCAAGACGGCTTCCAGCCTTTCTCGCAAACCGACTCTCGGATAGTCGGATTGTCGCTTTCTATCCAACTTGCTCAAACAATCTTGAAATCGGCTAAGTACTTGCTTTTCCAAAGTAGCCTAGAACTTGATCCAGCAACAGTACGCAGAAGCGGCTGTCCGATTGGCAAGACAGGCAACTAAGAGAAAGCGGCAAAGGAAAACAGCCAAAAGAACAATGAGTAAGAAAAAAAATATATATATATATAACATAGGCCCTTGGCCGAATTGTCAAGTAGAGGTTCAAAATACACCCCGCGGGTGGAATTGTGCGAATTAACAAGTTCTTCAAAAGACTACTGAAGCAGATAAAACAAAAGACACAGCGGCAGCTTAGGAGGCGGCAGACAGATTCAGGGGGTCGGAGGAGGCGCTAGCGTCAGGCGTCGGGCGGTCGGCCGGCTAGTCTCAGCTTGATCGCCTCCGGCAGCAGTCTAGTCGGTCGCACGCGGCTCGTTGCTGGAGGCGCGGTCGGGCTGAGGCTGGCCGTCTGCTCTGTCTTCTGGTGCCTCCACCTCGCCCTCATCCTCCGCCTCGTCCTCCTCCTCGACGCTGGAGTCAATCACCTCCGCCGAGTCTTCGCCGTAGTCTGGGTTCATCCCAAACCACTCAGGCGGTACCTCCTCGCCGTCTTCAGACCGCTCGGGGACGAAGATGCTCGTGTCGGTGTACTGAGCGATCGCTGCAACACGCTTGACGAGGGCATCTTCTGCAGCCGCCAGCTCCGGCTGGGCCTCCGACCGAAGCATGGCCAACCGGTCTAGATCCAGCCCCGGGTACCACGCATTGACGAACTCCAAGGCCCGGCGCGCTCTAGCCCGAGCCGAAGAGCCCTTCCAGGCCTCCAGGCGACCAGCCGCGACCTCCAACCAGTTGGCCGTCAGGCTGGGGGTGCACGGAGCCAGCATATCCGGCCAAAGGGCGGAAATCGCCTGGGCACCGATGCACTGAAGCCGTCGTAGCATCCGGAGACCGGCTGAAGGCGAGCCTCAATGCTCAAGATGTGCTCATCAAGAGTTCGGGGGGCATCGGCGGTGATCTCCGCGCCCTCCGCCCTCCGACTTTCGCGATCGGCCTCGATGGCTTGGATAGCGGCCTGCGACTGCCCAGGGAAGAAGTCTGCAAAAGACACGAAGAAACGAAGAAGCAAGTCAAAAACTAGGAGTCGGCATGATCTAAGTCGGTAGCTCGAAGAAAGAAAATAAAGAGACTCACCATCAACGATGTCTTCAATCTCGTGGAAGCCAGAGGACAGCAACGCCTCCTTGTCAGACCAGGAGGAGCGCTCGCTCACGAACTCGGCCAAGAGGGCGGTTTCCGTCTCCTCCGCCTCCCTCTGCGACTTCGCAAGCAGCTCCTTCTGCTCCGCCAACTGAGTGGCCAGCAGATCGCGCTCTGTGGCGAGCCTGCTGCACTCCTCCCCTTTGGCGAGCAGGGCGGAGTTGGCTTCGCTCAACTGCTATTCAAGTGCAGCATTGGCTCCTGAAGGAAAGGAAGAAAGACAACAGTCGTCAATAAAGTAGGTCGCCGGGGAGATCCGGCCCGACTGCTTAGCAGTTGGCCTGAATCTCGGGGACTACAGCCCGCGGGTGCGCTAGCGCGCCCCGCAGAGAAGAAAAAAGAGGGAAGGACTTACTCTGGCTCTCCGCCAAGTAGGCAGTCCGCTTGCCCAGCTCTTCAACATTACGGTTGAAGGTAGTGACGCGGAGGTTGTGGTAATCCTGCAACAAGCATTTCAGACAAAGTTAGTACCTAGAAGTTCATCAATTGGAGTTCCGGGCCGCCTGCTCAGCAGCCGGGCCGAAACTCAGGGACTACACCTAGTGGGTGCGCTGGCGCGCCCCCATAGAGAGGAACTAGAAAAACAAGGCTCAAAGAAAAAACATACCCGGGCGGCTGCCCGCGACGCTAGGAATGCCTTGGTGCAACTCTGGAGGGCGTCGCCCTCAGCGCGGAGCTTCGCCTGGACGTCCAGGAGCGCCCAGTTCAGCGGCCTTGTGCCGCCTCCTCGCACCCACCCAACAGGTGCGGCGTTCGTCGCTTCGACGTCTAGAGCCGCCGAGCTGGCGGTGCCGGCTTCCAGGGGGCGGGGTGCCGAAGTCGCCTTCTCTAGACGACGGTGCGCTGGCGAGCCGACCTAGAGGAGTAGCCTCGCCACGGCCTCGTCTTCGGTCGGCAGCACCGGAGGGTCCACTGGCTGCCTGCCTTGCACGCCTTCAGACAGCGGCGGAGGCGGCGGCGGAACGTTCACGCCCGGAGTAGAGGGCTCGCCGCCTTCCCTCTCCTCGACGAGGTTCTCCCCGCCGGCTTCTCCAGTCTGCCCGGTGAACTCCGGGGGCGGCTTCGCAGAGTTCAGCGGGGTAACAAGCAAGGCCGACTGGCAGCGTGCGGCTTCCTCAGCCTTCTGCTTCGCCACGGCGGCGGCTTCGGCCTCCGCTAGTTTTTTCTTAGCGGAGGCCTCCGCCCTGTCGGCCTGCCTTCTCCAGGAGGAGGGCTTCTTTGTTGAGCTTCTCCTGCGCATTCCACTCCGTCGCCTCCCGGAGGTCGGCAGCAGGGTCTATCCGCCGAGTGGTGGCGGGCGTCTCCACTGACCCCATGACGGAGGCGGCGGCGACCCGCTCAAGAGAGAGGGGAGCCCTGAAGAAAGAGGGGCGAGCAGAGACTCAGACAAAACACAAGGAAAGAATAAACTTTGAAGACAGAATACTTACGTAGAGACCAACGGCGGCTTCTTCACTTCCTTACGGAAGCGGATGGCCTTCGCGGCCGCCTCGTCCCGCCGGGTCGCCGCAGCCGAGCCCTTGGGCTTCTTCGGCCGGCTGCCAAACAAAGTCGGTGCAGCCCGACGCTTCTTCCCGCCGCCTGGAGCGCCCGACGCGGCAGAAGAGCCCGCGCCCGGCTGGCTGGCTCCTGGCCAATGGCGAGGGGCGACTCCTCCCTCGGCGTCGTCTTCAGGCCAGTCGGCGAAAGTAGCCGAGGGCCTGATGTCGCGTGTTGTCCCTGCTCCTCCCTCGGCGTCGTCTTCTAGGGCCGCCGCCCCCAGATCGGGGTCGTCGACGTCGCTCTCCGCCCGGACGGCGACGAACTCACGGGCCGGCCCCGAGGTGCCGGCTGGTGGGTGAAGAAGTGGATTCTAACCAAGGCCGACTGATCAGAACAAAACTCGGCAAGAAGAAAACCATCCAAAGAAAGAAAAGAAAGGCGAATCACCACGGGCGGGGGGTTGGCGCGGGAGTATGGCTCCTTGCTGAATCGCCAGTCCCCCGGGAGCCTACTGTCCGAGAGGTAGTTCACCATAAGGGCCACCTCTCCCTGAGGCATGTCCTTGGTGCACATCCAACTCGGGTCGCGGCTCCCGCTCATCTGGCATATCAGGTGAGGGCTGCCCTGGAGTGGGAGAACTCGGCGCGAGACGAAGGCGGCCAGCAGGTCCGGACCAGTCAGACCCTCCGACTGCATCAGCACTCGGAGTCGCATGATGGCGCCGGCTCCCGCAGGCGTCAGCGACCTGGCCCGGTATGACCAGTTGGGCAGTGTGCCAGCCGGCGGGCCGGCTTCGAAAGCCGGCAGATTGACCCAGTCGCCCCTCGTGGTGACGTTCCTAACGTAGAAGTAGGACCTCTGCCACATCTTCACCAACTTCAACAGCGAGATGGAGGGGAAGTGGTTGTCGGCTCCTGTCCTTCGCACGGCGATGAAGGCGCCGCACTGAGCCGGCACGCCCGCGGCCTGGGTGCCAAGCTTGGAGAAGAAGAACTCCCCCTAGAGCTCGAGGGCGGGGAGGACTCTGAGGAAGCCTTCGCACATAGCCACGAAGGCGGACAGTAGCACCACTGTGTTGGGGGTGAGGTGGTGCGGCTGGAGGCCGTAGAACTCCATGAACAACCGGAAAAAGCTGCCTGCCGGCAGCCCCACCCCGCGCAGGCAGTGCGAGCGGAAGATGACCCGCCCGACCTCCTGCGGGGTGGGGGAAATCTTCCCCGCCGGCACAAGGCGCACCCGCACGCGATCTTTGTCAGGAAGCCGACGGGTCCGGCGGAGGAACTCGATATGGTCTTCATGGACTTCAGAGCCGTCCCAGGTGCCGGAGCGCACTGGGGGAGGCGCGGCAGTGGAGGAAGAACTCATCGCGAAGCTGTCACCGCAGCGTTCGCCGGAGCCTGGGTGTGCGGTGGAGCGAAGAAGCAAAGAGGAAGCAGGAGAGCGAGGAGCCGCGAGGAGGAAGAAAGCAAGGGGTAGTGGGAAGGAGGGGCGCGCGTGCCCCCCTCTTCCACCTACTTATAGCCCCGTGGGCTGCGAGGGGGATTTACTGCATCCGCAAACCCACGACCCCCACGATCCACGTAAAGTTATTGCGCGCAGTAACTTCACGGGAATCCCAACTGTCCACCGGGGCCGCAGCGGATCCGCTCGGGCGCCGAGGCGCGGTAGTGGCGAGCCCCGCCTACGGGCCTATCCCGTCGCGCGCGTGGGCTGGCAGGGCGGCCCGGCGACGTGCCCTCGCGTGACAGGCCAAGAATGGGCAGCGGCCTGGAAGCTTAGCTAGCACGCCACTTGAAATCTCGCCGCAACATTCGAACTACTGAGAAAGTCGGAATTGAGTGAGTCCGAGTTGGGTGAGTCCGACTCCTTCTAGTCAGCCCGACAGAAGTCAATCAAGACCATGTGTAGAGCACCCGGAAAGGGAAATTGCTGAGGCTTCTCGGCCGATCGTCCGCGGCGCCTCACCAGCTTCGGGGACTACTGTCGGAGTAATGGGCCACGGGTAGGCCAACCCGAGCCCCATAACCTTTCAAGACATCGGGGCAGGCTGCGCCCCTCAAGACCACAGGGCGAAGAGCCGCCTCCTGGGGAGTCTACGGCAAGGCGGCCGACTGCCCGCTCACGGCCGAGTCCCAAGGGCGACTTCCAGAGAAGCCGGCTTTGGGAGTCGGCCGGCGACTCCAACAAACCGTGACCTCATCGAAGGGGATAGGGCAGGGGCGCGGCCACAATGAAGCCCACTCCCCGCCCCTTACCAAGGGCAGGCATGGCTACAACGCGCCGTACTTGGGAAGATCTTCCTGCGGCGTGGCACTGCTGCCCGGCCGGCCCTGACATCAGCACCACTGTACCGGGCCCTGCGCCCACGACGGCTTGTCTGTACGGCCTGGAGGCGGCAGGGCCCACCAGTCAGCGAGACCTCGGGAGACGGCGGGAGAACCGCCAGTCGGACCCGTCGGGAGTCGGCCCGGGGGAGTCGGCTGAGCCCTCCCCCGGGGCCCATGCGCCATTAATTAAGAAGAGACGGGGAGTGGCCACAGTGATCGCCCGCCAGGCGGCAGGGCTGTTGCCACGACCCCATGACCAAGCTCGCGTCATCAGGAGCACGGCTACAGTAATCAGTAGCCGGCAAGACCCGCCCGCGGCGGACGCGGCCTGTCGGCTCCATACCAGACCAGTCGGCGGGGCCCACCAGTCGGCAGGCCCCAGCAGTCGGCGGAGAAGTCGGAGGTCGGAGGCACTGACGGCTGTGCCCGCGCCTAGTCGAGTTAGCATTGTACCCCTGGGGGTAGGCCTATATAAACCCCCAGGGCACCCATGCAAAGGGTTGGATCCCAGTAGTTCTATGCCATACTAGATAGAAGGGGAGAGCTAGCCTTGCCCTCTCCTGCCACCAGAAACAGCTCAAGGAGCAATCGTGTAAACACTTGACCATAGTGATCATGCGGAGACCCCGTAGAGCAGCAGTAGGGGTATTATCTCCTCGGAGAGCCCCGAAGTTGGGTAAGATTCGCCGGCGTGCATGTCTTCTCCTCATCCCGTTTCCAGGCACCGGCGACGTTCTACTAGCCCCCACCATGATAAGCCATCCATTGGCATATGTCGCACCAAACCCCCGACACTCTTGCATCATATATCCAAACTCGTCAGTGTATTTCTGATTGGTGCAGCCGAAGATAATGTCATCCACATATATTTGGCACACAAACAGTTCACCATCATATGTCTTCGTGAAGAGAGTGGGGTCGAGGGAACCAGGTTTGAAGCCTTTGCTCTTCAGGAAGTCTTTGAGTGTGATATACCAAGCCCGAGGGGCTTGTTTGAGGCCATACAGTGCCTTGTTGAGCTTGTACACCATGTTAGGATGTTTTGGATCTTCAAAGCCAGGCGGTTGTGCAACATACACTTCTTCAATCTTTCCATTGAGAAAAGCGCTCTTCACATCCATTTGATACAGAAGAATGTTATGATGATTTGCATAGGCCAGCAGTATGTGTATGGCTTCAAGTCTAGCCACAGGAGCAAATGTTTCATCGAAGTCAATCCCTTCAACTTGAGTGTACCCTTGAGCCACGAGACGAACTTTGTTTCTGACAACTTGACCATGCTCATCTTTCTTGTTGCGATATATCCATTTGGTGCATATTATATTGTGCTTGCGAGGATCAGGAGGCTTAACCAGTTCCCATACATTATTCAGCTCAAACTGTTGAAGCTCTTCTTGCATAGCTTGAATCCATTCAGGTTCCATGAAGGCTTCTTCAACTTTCTTGGGTTCAGATATTGAGACGAATGCGAAGTTGCCACAGAAATTTGCTAGCTGTGTTGCCCTCGAACGAGCGAGTGGACCTGGTGCATCGATGCTATCAATTATTCTCTCAATCTGTACTTCATTTGCAACACGAGGATGTACAGGACGAAGATTTTGCTCTTGCTGATCATTGTCATCGTTAGAAGGATTGTCTTCAGGCTGAGCATTGTCTTCAGTTTGGTCAGGTGCGGAGATGATAAGTTCCTCTTCAGGCTGAGATTCAGATGGTATGATTTCTCCAGTTCCCATAAGTTTGATTGATTCACTGGATGGAACTTCATCTAGCACGTTTGGCAGGTGCTTTGTTTGTGAGCCGTTAGTCTCATCGAACCGCACATCCACTGTTTCAACCACTTTATAGTGAAAAAGGTTGAAGACTCTATAGGAGTGCGAATCCTTTCCATATCCAAGCATAAAACCTTCATGTGCTTTTGGTGCAAATTTTGAAGTGTGATGTGGATCCTTGATCCAGCACCTGGCACCAAATACTCTAAAGTAACTGAAATTTGGCTTCTTGCCAGTAAGGAGATCATAGGATGTCTTGTTGAGAAGCTTGTGAAGATAAACACGGTTGATGATATGGCATGCAGTACCAATGGCTTCAGGCCAGAACTTTCTTGGAGTCTTGTATTCATCAAGCATCGTCCGGGCCATCTCAATAAGTGTTCTGTTCTTCCGTTCCACGACGCCATTCTGCTGCGGTGTGTACGGAGCTGAGAATTCATGTGTAATGCCCAAAGTATCAAGATAAGTGTCTTAACCAGTGTTCTTGAATTCAGTGCCATTGTCACTTCTGATGTGCTTGATCTTGACGCCATAGTTGTTCATGGCTCGATTGGCGAAGCGTCTGAAGACATCCTGCACTTCAGTCTTGTAGAGGATTATATGCACCCAAGTATATCTTGAATAATCATCAACAATGACAAAGCCATAGAGACAAGCAGTAGTAGTAATAGTTGAGTAATGAGTGGGACCAAAAAGGTCCATGTGGAGCAGTTCGAAGGGTTGAGTAGTTGTCATGATTGTCTTCGAGGGATGCTTGGCCCTCATCATCTTTCCTGCTTCATAGGCACCGCATAAGTGATCCTTCTTGAACTTGACGCCCTCGATGCCTATGACATGCTTCTTCCTTCCAAGGGTGTGGAGGTTCCTCATGCCAGCATGCCCTAGCCTCCGATGCCAGAGCCAGCATTCAGAAGCTTTTGCTAGAAGACATACGGCAAGTCGTGGTCCTGCTGAGAAATCTACCACGTACAAATCATCTTTCCGATACCCTTCAAACACTACAGACTTGTCAGATTCCATTAGAACAAGGAAATGATATTTTCCAAACATCACAATCATGTTTAAATCGCAAAGCATTGAGACAGACATTAAGTTGAAACCAAGGGATTCAACAAGCATGACTTTATCCATGTGTTGATCCTTTGAGATTGCAACTCTACCTAGACCCAATACCTTGCTTTTACTAGTGTCAGCAAATGTGATGTGACTTTTGTCAGATGGGCGTAAGGTTGAGTCCATGAGAAGGCTTCGCTTGCCAGTCATGTGATTGGTACACCCACTATCAATAATCCATTCTGAAGCAGCTGGTGTCGCACCCTACAGTGGAGTTATGGGGATAGGCTTCACGAAGAGAATTGTGAAGCATAAACATTTGACGAGCAAGTGGATTATAAAAGCTTAGATCGAGGTTAGGACTGATAGGGCAAGTGGCAAGCGACTCAGGAACAAAATACATAATAAGACCATTTGAGCATTTGATCTTGCGCCCTATAAGATGTTTAAGGTCCCCAGCAATGGCTTCAGATGATTTTGGTTTTCGGCTGGAGACCTTTCCCTGCAAAAGAGAGTTAAGCTTTCTTAGCCACCCACATCTTCAAGGGTGGCTTCGAAGCAATGAGTCTAAGTGCAGCATCCGAGAACTTTGGCTTTGGAGCCCTAGCAAAAAGTGTTGCAGGTGGACAATAGTACTCATAAGGATAAGCAGAATAGTTTTTGGTCTTATGAACATGGCGGTTTGATGAAACGCGCTCATATTCATAGGCCTGAGTAAGGTTTCCCTGCAAAACATTTGCGTTAGTGCGACTCAGGTGAGTCCTCTGTCTGTATGAAGCCTTTGGACCATATGAAGCCTGTGGTCTGGGGTTTGTCTTCTTCACTTGTGGTGTCATGACGACATTCACAGGAAGATTCTCCAAACACCTTTTCGGCACCCAGAATTTCTTCATAGGCAGCCCATTCCTGCAGTTACTACCAATATACCTGGCAAACACTTCACCATTCTGATTCTTAAATAGTATATAGTTTGCATCAAAGGATTCATCAATAACAATGGGATTAGCACAAGTGAAGCCAGATAGGGTGGATGGATCTGCTGAAGGTTCCTTTGCAGCAACCCATGTGGTTTTGTTGTACTGCTCAGGTTTCCAGTAAGAGCCATCAGCATTCATTTTCCTTTCGAACCCAACACCCTCTTTCCTAGGGTTTCGGTTCAGGATCTGCCTTTTGTGGACATCACATAGTGTCTGATGCCCTTTGAGACTTTTGTACATCCCTGTTTCAAGCAATGTCTTCAACCTAGCATTCTCATCAGCAATAGCAGTGGTATCCTCAGCAGAGGGGTTAGTTACCACATCAACAGTTGAAGATATTGCAATAGTAGCAGTAGAACATTCAGCAACAGAAGTAGCGTTGTCACGCTCGATGCATTTAAGACATGGTGGTTCAAATCCTTCCTGAGCTGAACTGATCTGTTCGGTGCGAAGTGACTCGTTTTCCTTTTGAAGATCTTCATGAGCCGCTCTCAATTTCTCAAGATCTTGCTTCCTTTGAATATAATCATAGGAAAGCGTTTCATGAGTTGTTGAGAGCGTTTCATGACGACTTTCAAGTGCCTCATACTTAACGTGAAGATTTTTTATGTCTTTAATTAAGGACTGAGATCGAGTCATTTCAGCGTCTAACAGATCATCACTTTTGTCTAACAGTTTTTGAATATGTTCCATAGCTTTCTGTTGTTCAGTTGCAATTTTAGCAAGTGTTTTGTAGCTGGGTTTGGAACCACAATCAGAGTCATCTTCACTAGATGTTTGATAGTGAGTAGTGCGTGTGTTTACCTTGGCACCGCGTGCCATGAAGAAGTAGGTAGGAGCGGAGTAGTCCTTATCATTTGCATCAGTGTCGGTGATGAAGTCATTGTCTTCAATGTTGAAGATGGACTTGGCAACGTATGCTGTAGCCAGACTCGCAACGCCAGAATTGGACTCCTCCTCAGACTCCACCTCCGCCTCGTCAGAAGCTGACTCCTCCTCTGAATCCATTTCCTTGCCAACAAACGCACGTGCCTTGCCAGTTGAGCTCTTCTTGTGTGATGAAGACTTTGAGGAAGACTTGGAAGAAGACTTTGAGTATTTATTCTTCTTCTTGTCGTCAGAGTCATACTCCTTGATCTTCTTCTTCTTCTTGTTCTCATTGTCCCACTGCGGAAACTCAGAGATGTAGTTGCCAGGTTTCTTGCACTTGTGGCATGTTCTCTTCTTGTAGTCATGAGCAGAAGCTTCATCATTCCTTGAGCTTGATCGTGAAGACTTTCTGAAGCCTTTCTTCTTGGTGAATTTTTGGAACTTCTTCACAAGCATAGCAAGCTCCTTTCCAATGTCTTCAGGATCATCAGAACTGTTGTCAGATTCTTCTTCAGATGAGGAGAAAACTTTTGCCTTCAAGGCACGAGTTTGCCCATAGTTGGGACTGTACATGTGTCTTTTCTTAGAAAGCTGAAACTCGTGTGTGTTGAGCCTCTCAGGTATGTCAGACGGATCGAGTGTCTTGAAGTCAGGACGTTCTTGAATCATCAGGGCTAGGGTGTCAAACGAGCTGTCAAGTGATCTCAGGAGTGTCTTGACGACTTCATGCTTGGTGATCTCAGTGGCGCCGAGAGTTTGAAGCTCATTTGTGATGTCAGTGAGTCGATCAAACATGAGCTGGACATTCTCATTGTCATTTCTCTTGAAGCGGTTGAAGAGGTTGCGAAGGACACTGATTCTCTGATCTCTCTGGGTTGAGACGCCTTCATTGACCTTGGAGAGCCAGTGCCAGACTAGCTTAGATGTTTCCAAAGCACTCACGCGGCCATACTGTCCTTTGGTCAGATGACCACAGATGATGTTCTTGGCAGTGGAGTTCAGTTGAACGAACTTCTTGACATCAGCAGCAGTGACACCTTCACCAGCCATGGGAACGCCATTCTTGACGACATACCATAGGTCGAAATCAATGGCTTCAAGATGCATGCGCATCTTATTCTTCCAGTAGGGATATTCAGTTCCATCAAAGACGGGGCATGCAGCGAAGACTTTAATTATCCCTGCAGTCGACATAGCTAAAACTCCAGGTGGTTAAACCGAATCACACAGAACAAGGGAGTACCTTGCTCTGATACCAATTGAAAGTGCTAGTGATCGACTAGAGGGGGGGTGAATAGGCGATTTTTCTGAAAGTCTTCAAAACATGGAAGTTTCGAAGACAAATGATAGAAATAAACCTATTACCATGTAGCAGAAGGTAGACTACACTAGGCAAACCATAGTCAAGTATTCAATGAAGTGAAAGCACAATGACTAATAGCAGCTAGGCAGTAAAGATTAGGTAGGAAGATATTCTGAAGCTAATTAGAACAAGTAGTCACTCAGTGAAGACAAAAGATAATGCAATCATACAATGACTTCACAAGGACCAACAGTAAGTAAAGGGAAGGGAAGGATGAAACCAGTGACTCTTTGAAGAAAATGATTTGTTGGACCAGTTCCAGTTGCTGTGACAACTTTACGTCTGGTTAGGGCGGCTAGGTATTTAAACTTGAGGACACACAGTCCCGGACACACAGTCCCGGACGCCCAGTCCTGAACAAGCAGCTCAGGACACTCAGTCCTCACCGTATTCCCAATGAGCTAAGGTCACACAGACCTCGCCCAATCACTCTGGTAAGTCTTCAAGGTAGACTTCCAAACCTTCACAGACTTCGTTCACCGGCAATCCACAATGACTCTTGGATGCTCAGAACGCGACGCCTAACTGGCTGGAGGATTCACAGTCCTCAAGTGTAATAAGTCTTCAGATCACACAGACAGGAAGACTTAAGTGGTTCCTAACACTCTTTGGCGCTGGGTGGTTAGGGCTTTATCCTCGCAAGGAATTCTCTCTCAAAGGCTTCGAGGTGGGTTGCTCTCAAACGACAAAAGCCGTACTCTAACTCTGAGCAGCCAACCGTTTATGGTTGTAGGGGGTGGGCTATTTATATCCCCTTGGCAACCCGACATGATTTGTCCGAAATGACCCTTGGTCACTAAGGAACTGACACGTGTTCCAACGGTCAGATTTCAAACACACACGACAACTTTACTTGGTCTACAAGCAAAGCTGACTTATCTAACTCTGGACAAGATTTTCTCTCATAATCTTCACTCGAAGACATAGGATTTTGGGTAAGCATCACTTCAGTCATTCTGACTGGTTCTCTTGGACCCCACTTAACAGTACGGTGGTTCCTATGACTCAACAAAGAAAAACACAGAATGACGAAACTGCTTAATCTTCGCGCTCCATAGTCTTCACGCGTGTCTTCTCTTATCATAGTCTTGAATGTGAATGTCTTCACATACCACCTATGACTTCAATGACTTCATACATTTTTAGGGGTCATCTCTGGTAGGAAAACCGAATCAATGAGGGACTTCTACCTGTGTTATCCTGCAATTCTCACAAACACATTAGTCCCTCAACTAGGTTTGTCGTCAATACTCCAAAACCAACTAGGGGTGGCACTAGATGCACTTACATGACCAAAATACCCATGCTCTCAGATTGAGAGGACAGGAGCTCTCGGTCGCTCGTCTCATCCCCTTCTCTCGCTAGCAGGAACGCCACGAGACCGGGGCGGCTACTCGACGGCAAATCGCGCTCGGTGGTCCTCGACGGCTGACTGCCCTTGTCGTCCGCGGCGGCTACATCCCGGCGAGGTGGTTCCTCTCTGTCCCGCTTCCCCTCCTGCAGCGGCTACATCTTGGCGTGTGCTCTGCCGTCGTTCACCGTGTTGCTCTGATGTACGCTGCCACTGCTGCTTCTAATCTGCAGCCGGCCACTGCGTTGCGGTGATGCGCGCTGCCGCTATGGCTCCGCGTCGTACACCATGGCACGGACAGGTTGGCCCTTCCCTTCACCACCTCGGACACTGACAGCAGCAACTCATCGATGGTGTGGAAGCCGACAACATGCTCTACTCCGTTCACCAGCTTGTGTAGGTCGTCCCACGCGGTCTTCGAGCCGTACGGCCGCCGCGCCGCCCCAGTGCAGGTCATCCCGCGCTGTCCCCGAGCCGCATTGCCGCCACCTCTATGCAGGTCTTCAATAGCAAGGAACGCCGGCCTCGTAGCTGCTCCGTGATGCGTTGTCTAGCTGCACCATGGATTAAGAGCACCATGTCCAGAGCCTGTAAGTTCCTTTTCGTTTTCTTTTTTTGACGTTCTCACAGCTTGCATCTTGATCCATCTCTTGTTTGCATGGATGGATGCATTAGTGAACGACATCGAGCTCTTCTACCACCTGGAGACGCGCCGGCCTCCACCATCACCGGGGAGGGGGAGCAGCACGGCTGCGCCACCAGCGGCATCTGTTACTCTGGTGGCAGCCATTAGCAAATAACAACGGTGGCGGTGAACTGGTTCAACCCATCCTAATTTGTTTTGAATCAATGAATTGGCTGGATGCACTGGTCAAATTAGCACAAGGGTAGTTTTGTCCACTGTTTTTTGTATATATTATGTTAATCATTTGTAAGTATTTTTTTGTGTGAAAAAGTGGCAAAAGATCAAAGTGCAAAGTAAAGAGTGGCAATAAGTCAATTACAATGTAAGGAGTGGCAAATTATCAAAGTGCAAAGTAAGTGGTGGCAAAAAATCAAAAAACCCCAAGAAACAATCGAGGAGGCCACAAGGTAGGGGGGCGCACCCACCCCCCCTGGGCACACCCTCCACCCTCATGGGCCCCTCGTTGCTCCACCGACCAACTTCTTCCTCCTATATATATTCATATACCCTGCAAACATCCAGGAACAACACAAAAACCTAATTCCACTACCGCAGCCTTCTGTACCCAAGAGATCCCATCTTGGGGCCTTTTCCGTAGCTCCGACGGAGGGCGCATTGATCACGGAGGGCCTCTACATCAACTCCATGGCCCCTCCGATGATGTGTGAGTAGTTTACTTTAGACCTTCGGGTCCATAGCTAGTAGCTAGATGGCTTCTTCTCTCTCTTTGGATCTCAATACAAAGTTCTCCTCGATTCTCTTGGAGATATATTCGATGTAACTCTTCTTTTTGCGGTGTGTTTGTCAAGATCCGATGAATTGTGGGTTTATTATCCAGATTATCTATGAACAATATTTCAATCTACTCTAAATTCTTTTATGTATGATTGGTTTATCTTTGCAAGTCTCTTCCAATTATCAGTTTGGTTTGGCCTACTAGATTGATCTTTCTTGCAATTGGAGAAGTGCTTAGCTTTGGGTTCAATCTTTCGGTGCTCGATCCCAGTGACAGAAAGGGAAACGACACGTATTGTATTGTTGCCGTCGAGGATTAAAAGATGGGGTTTACATCATATTGCATGAGTTTATCCCTCTACATCATGTCATCTTTCTTAAGGCGTTACTCCGTTCTTATGAACTTAATACTCTAGATGCATGTTGGGTAGCGGTCAATGTGTGGAGTAATAGTAGTAGATGCAGAATCATTTTGGTCTACTTGTCACGGACGTGATGCCTATATACATGATAATACCTAGATATTCTCATAATTATTTGCTTTTCTATCAATTTCTCGACAGTAATTTGTTCACCCACCGTAATACTTATGCTATCTTGAGAGAAGCCACTAGTGAAACCTATGGCCCTCGGGTGTATTTTCCATAATACAAGTTTCCAATCTACTTTATGTTGCTTTCAATCTATATCATAAAAATACCAAAAATATTTATCTTATTATTATCATCTCTATCAGATCTCACTCTTGCAAGTGGCCGTAAAGGGATTGACAACCCCTTTATCACATTGGTTGCGAGGTTCTTATTTGTGTGTGTAGGTACGAGGTGACTCGCGCGTGGTCTCCTACTGGATTGATACCTTGGTTCTCAAAAACTAAGGGAAATACTTACGCTGCTTTACTGCACCACCCTTTCCTCTTCAATGGAAAACCAACGCAGTGCTCAAGAGGTAGCAAGAAGGATTCCTGGCGCCGTTGCTGGGGAGATCTATGCCAAGTCAAGACATACCAAGTACCCATCACAACTCTTATCCTTCGCATCACATTATTTGCCATTTGCCTCTTGTTTTCCTCACCCCCACTTCACCCTTGCCATTTTATTCGCCCTCTATTTCCGTTCCCCTTCTCTTTTTCAATTTACCCCTTTTGCCTGTTTCTTGTTTGCTTTTGTGGGATTGCTTGCTTGTCACGATGGCTCAAGATAATACTAAATTGTGTGACTTTGCCAACACCAACAATAATGATTTTATTATCCCTCTGATTGCTCCTCTTACTGATGCTGAATATTGTGAAATTAATACTGCTTTGCTCAATCTTGTCATGAAAGATCCGTTTTCTGGCCTTCCTAGTGAAGATGCCGCTTCCCATCTAAATAACTTTGTTGATTTGTGTGATATGCAAAAGAAGAAAGATGTGGATAATGATATTGTTAAACTTAAGTTGTTTCTGTTTTCACTTAGAGATCGTTCTAAACCTTGGTTTTTGTCTTTGCCTAAAAATAGTATTGATTCATGGAATAAGTGCAAAGATGCTTTTATCTCTAAGTATTTTCCTCCCGCTAAGATCATCTCTCTTAGAAAGGATATTATGAATTTTAAGCAACTTGATCATGAACATGTTGCATAAGCTTGGGAGAGGATGAAATTAATGATACGTAATTGCCCTACACATGGATTGAATTTATGGATGATTATACCAAATTTTTTTGCCGAATTGAATTTTGCTTCTAGAAATCATTTAGATTCGGCCACATGAGGCACTTTTATGGAATCTATGGATGTGAATTTTGTCGGTAGGAACAATTTTGGTAATAACGTGTATAGAGGTAATTTTAATTCTAGGCCGTTTCCTAGTAATTCCTCTATAATTATGGTAATTACTACAACAATTCTTATGGAAATTATAGTAAGATGCCCTCTGATTTTGAATCTAGTATTAAAGAATTTACTACTTCGCAAAAGAGTTTCAATGCTTTGATTGAAGAAAAATTGCTTAAGATTGATGAGTTGGCTAGAAACGTGGATAGAATTTCTCTTGATGTTGATTATTTGAAACTTAGATCTATTCCACCTAAGCATGATATCAATGAGTCTCTCAAAGCCATGAGTATTTCCATTGATGAGTGCAAAGACAGAACCGCTAGGATGCGTGCTAAGAAAGATTGTTTTGTAAAAGCATGTTCTTCTAGTTTTCATGATAATAAGGATGAAGATCTAAAATTGATTGATGTGTCCCCTATTAAATCTTTGTTTTTCAATATAAATCTTGATAATTATGGGACTGGATATGAGTCAACTTTAGTTAGAAGGCGTCCCAAAAATTCGGAGTTTTTAGATCTTGATGCAAAAATTGTTAAAAGTGGGATTGAAGAGGTTAAAACTTTAAATAGAAATGAACTCACTATCTTGGATTTTAAGGAATTTAATTATGATAATTTCTCTTTGATAGATTGTATTTCCTTGTTGCAATCCATGCTAAATTCTCCTCATGCTTATAGTCAAAATAAAGCTTTTACTAAACATATCGTTGATGCTTTGACTCAATCTTATGAAGAAAAACTTGAGTTGGAAGTTTCTATCCCTAGAAAACTTTATGATGAGTGGGAACCTACAATTAAAATTAAAGATCATGAATGCTATGCTTTGTGTGATTTGGGTGCTAGTGTTTCCACGATTGCAAAAACTTTGTGTGATTTGCTAGTTTTCTGTGAATTTGATGATTGTTCTTTAAACTTGCACCTTGCGGATTCCACTATTAAGAAACGTATGGGAAAGATTAATGCTATTATTATTCTTGAAAATAGGAATTATGTGCTCGTAGATTTCATTGTTCTTGATATAGATTGCAATCCTTCATGTCGTATTATTCTTGGTAGACCTTTCCTTAGAATGATTGGTGCAATTATTGATATGAAGGAAGGGAATATTAAATTCCAATTTCCATTAAGGAAAGGCAGGGAACACTTCCCTAGAAATAATTTTAAATTAGCACATGAATCTATTATGAGAGACACTTATGGACTGCGTACCAAAGATGGCAATACCTAGATCTATGCTTGCTTTTATGCCTAGCTAGGGGCGTTAAACGATGGCGCTTGTTGGGAGGCAACCCAATTTTATTTTTATTCCTTGATTTTTGCTCCTGTTTAGTAATAAATAATTTATCTAGCCTCTGTTTTGGTTGTGTTTTTTTTCAATTAGTGTTTGTGCCAAGTAGAACCGTTGGGAAGACTTGGGGAAAGTCTTTTTCATCCTGCTGTAAAAAACAGAAATTTTAGCGCTCACGGGCATTGCTGCCATTTTTTATTGGAGAGTGCTATTTAGTTAATACTTTTTGAACATGATTAATAGATAAATTCCTAACGTCCAGCAATTTCTTTTAGAATTTTTGGGGTTCCAGAATTTTGTTTTAGTTACAGATTACTACAGACTGTTCTGTTTTTGACAGATTCTGTTTTTCGTGTGTTGTTTGCTTATTTTAATGAATCTATGGCTAGTAAAAGAGTTTATAAACCATAGAGAAGTTGGAATACATTAGGTTTAACACAAATATAAATAAATAATGAGTTCATTACAGTACCTTGAAGTGGTGTTTTGTTTTGTTTCGCTAACGGAGCTCACGAGATTCTCTTGTTAAGTTTTGTGTTGAGAAGTTTTCATGTTTTGGGTAAAGATTTGATGGATTATGGAACAAGGAGTGACAAGAGCCTAAGCTTGGGGATGCCCATGGCACCCCATGGTAAAATACAAGGACACCAAAAAGCCTAAGATTGCGGATGCCCGGAAGGCATCCCCTCTTTTGTCTTCGTTTATCGGTAACTTTACTTGGAGCTATATTTTTATTCGCCACATGATATATGTTTTTCTTGGAGCATCTTGTATGATTTGAGTCTTTGCTTTTGAGTTTACCACAATCATACTTGCTGTACACACCTTTTTAGAGAGACACACATGAATTGGAATTTATTAGAATACTCTATGTACTTCATTTATATATTTTGAGCTATATAGATTTTGCTCTAGTGCTTCACTTATATCTTTTAGAGCACGATGGTGGTTCTATTTTATAGAAGCAATTGATCTCTCATGCTTCACTTATATTATTTTGAGAGTCCTTTAGAACAACATGGAAATTTTCTTTTAGGAGTAATAAAAACTTTACTTTAAGTGCATTGAATACTAAGAGAAATTTGATACTTGATGATTGTTTTGAGATATGGAGATGGTGATATTAGAGTCATGCTAGTTGAGTAGTTGTGAATTTGAGAAATACTTGTGTTGAAGTTTGTGACTCCCGTAGCATGCACGTATGGTGAACCGTTATGTGATGCAGTCAGAGCATGATTTATTTATTGATTGCCTTCCTTATGAGTGGTGGTCGGGGACGAGCGATGGTCTTTTCCTACCAATCTATCCCCCTAGGAGCATGCGCGTAGTACTTTATTTCGATAACTAATAGATTTTTGCAATAAGTATGTGAGTTCTTTATGACTAATGTTGAGTCCATGGATTATACGCACCCTCACCCTTCCACAATTGCAAGCCTCTCTAGTACCGCGCAACTTCCGTCGGAACCATAAAACCACCATATACCTTCTTCAAAACATCCACCATATGTACCTATTATGGCATTTCATAGCCATCCCGAGATATATTGCCATGCAACTTTCCACCGTTCTGTTTGCTATGACACGCTTCATCATTGTCATATTGCTTTGCATGATCATGTAGTTGACATCGTATTTGTGGCAAAGCCACCATTCATAATTTTTTCATACATGTCACTCTTGATTCATTGCATATTCCGGTACACTGCCGGAGGCATTCACATAGAGTCATATTTTGTTCTAAGTATTGAGTTGTAAGTAAAAATAAGTGTGATGATCATCATTATTAGAGCATTGTCCTAGTGAGGAAAGGATGATGGAGACTATGATTCCCCCACAAGTCGGGATGAGACTCCGGACGAAAAAAAGAGGCCAAAAAGAAGAAAAAAATAAGAAGAAGGCCCAAAAAATGAAATGTGAGAAAAAGAGAGAAGGGACAATGTTATTATCCTTTTTCCACACTTATGCTTCAAAGTAGCACCATGATCTTCATGATAGAGAGTCTCTTATGTTGTCACTTTCATATACTAGTGGGAATTTTTCATTATAGAACTTGGCTTGTATATTCCAATGATGGGCTTCCTCAAATTGCCCTAGGTCTTCGTGAGCAAGCAAGTTGCATGCACACCCACTTAGTTTCTTTTGTTGAGCTTTCATACACTTATAGCTCTAGCGCATCCGTTGCAAGGCAATCCCTACTCACTCACATTGATATCTATTAATGGGCATCTCCATAGCCCGTTGATACGCCTACTTGATGTGAGACTATCTTTTCCTTTTTTTGTCTTCTCCACAACCACCATTCTATTCCACCATAGTGCTATATCCATGGCTCATGCTCATATATTGCGTGAAGATTGAAAGAGTTTGAGAACATCAAAAGTATGAAACAATTGCTTGGCTTTACATAGGGGTTGTGCATGATTTAATATTTTGTGTGATGAAGACAGAGCTTAGCCAGACTATATGATTTTGTAGGGATAACTTTCTTTGGCCATGTTATTTTGAGAAGACATGATTGCTTAGTTAGTATGCTTGAAGTATTATTATTTCTATATCAATATTAAACTTTTATCTTGAATCTTTCGGATCTGAACATTCATGCCACAATAAAGAAAAATTACATTGAGAAATACGTTAGGAAGCATTCCACATCAAAAATTATGTTTTTATCATTTACCTACTCGAGGACGAGCAGGAATTAAGCTTGGGGATGCTTGATACGTCTCCAACGAATCTATAATTTTTGATTGTTCCATGCTATTATATTATCTATTTTGGATGTTAATGGGCTTATTTTTAAACTTTATATTATTTTTGGGCCTAACCTATTAACCGGAGGCCCAGCCCAAATCTATTTTTTTGCCTATTTCAGAGTTTCACCGAAAAGGAAGATCAAATGGAGTCCAAACGGGTTGAAAGCTTCAGGAGCGTTATTTTTGGAACAAACGTGATCCAGGAGACTTGGAGTGGGCGTCAAGAAACAATCGAGGAGGCCACGAGGCAGGGGGGCGCGCCCACCCCCTGGGCGCGCCCTCCACCCTCATGGGCCCCTCGTTGCTCCACCGAACTACTTCTTCTACATATATCCATATAGCCCGCAAACATCCAGGAGCACCACGAAAACCTAATTCCACCACCGCAACCTTCTGTACCCAAGAGATCCCATCTTGGGGCCTTTTCCGGAGCTCCGCCGTAGGGGGCATTGATCACGGAGGGCCTCTACATCAATTCCGTGGCCCCTCCGATGATGTGTAAGTAGTTTACTTCAGACCTTCGGGTCCATAGCTAGTAGCTAGATGGCTTCTTCTCTCTCTTTGGATATCAATACAAAGTTCTCCTCGATTCTCTTGGAGATCTATTCGATGTAACTCTTCTTTTTGCGGTGTGTTTCTCGAGATCCAATGAATTGTGGGTTTATGATCCAGATTATCTTTGAACAATATTTGAATCTTCTCTGAATTGTTTTATGTATGATTGGTTTATCTTTGCAAGTCTCTTCAAATTATCAGTTCAGTTTGGCCTACTAGATTGATCTTTCTTGCAATGGTAGAAGTGCTTAGCTTTGGGATCAATCTTGCGGTGCTCGATCCCAGTCACAGAAAGGGAAACGACACGTAATGTATTGTTGCCATCGAGGATAAAAAGATGGGATTTACATCATATTGCATGAGTTTATCCCTCTACATCATGTCATCTTGCTTAAGGCGTTACTCTGTTCTTATGAACTTAATACTCTAGATGCATGCTGGATAGCGGTCGATGTGTGGAGTAATAGTAGTAGATGTAGAATCGTTTTGGTCTACTTGTCATGGACGTGATGCCTATATACATGATCATACCTAGATATTCTCATAATTATTCGCTTTTCTATCAATTGCTCGACAGTAATTTGTTCACCCACTGTAACACTTATGCTATCTTGAGAGAAGCCACTAGTGAAACCTATGGCCCTTGGGTCTATTTTCCATAATACAAGTTTCCAATCTACTTTATGTTGCTTTCAATCTATATCATAAAAATACCAAAAATATTTATCTTATTATTATCATCTCTATCAGATCTCACTATTGTAAGTGGCCGCAAAGGGATTGACAACCCCTTTATCGCGTTGGTTGCGAGGTTCTAATTTGTGTATGTACGTATGAGGTGACTCGCGCGTGGTCTCCTACTGGATTGATACCTTGGTTCTCAAAAACTGAGGGAAATACTTACGCTACTTTACTGCACCACCTGTTCCTCTTCAATGGAAAACCAACGCAGTGCTCAAGAGGTAGCAACCGCCGAGGGGAGCAAAAGATCGGCAGAGCTGAACAAGAAGCGAAGCGCGGACGTCATCTTCGTTCCGTCCACCCTGAGTGGCCCCATCCTTCAGGCGAAGTACGGATACCTATGGGGGAGGCCCGTCGAGAAAGGGCACGGAGCACCCGTGGTCTTCGAGGAGGGCGAAGTGAATCCCCCAATTCTTATCGGTTCTTTGCCGCTTATTTCATCTCTGGTCTTTGTCCTCCTTTTTCTGTGTTCTTTGAGGCGATCATGAATATCTATGGATTCCACCTCCTCGACTTCAGGTTGAATGCAATGGCGACGATGGCCATCTTCGCGCATTTGTGTGAGAATTTTGTCGGGGGTGAAGCCCAATGTGGATTTATTCCGGCATTACTTCATCCCATGGGTGGAGAGCAAAGTAAACCATTCTGGAATCATTAGTTGGATTCCTCGGTTGAATAAGGATTGCCTCCCCGGGTACCAACGCGAGAGATGGGACGAATGGAGAGGGGATTGGTGCTGGATTTAGGACAAAGAAGCCCCGAGTTTTGTGAAGTGCGGCAAGAGTGCGTTCACCGCGACAAGGATTGGAGCGCTAAGGGCCTTTCAGAGGACATGTTGCACCCGACAATTAATAGGATCATCCGCCTGGCGGCTGCCAGGCTAACCATCGAGCATGTGGGGTTGAAGAAAGGGATAGGCCTGCGTGGCTGTATGGCAACGCGGCAGACAGGATGAGACTATTGTCGGGGCTGGCCAATAACTTGTCGGTTTATGGCCTACTTGGTTGTGCGGCCAGCTATTTTGTCGTTTTGAGATGTTCAAGCACCCGGAAACCATCTTCCACCTGAACATCAACTCTGCCCATGATCACATACTGAAGTGGATGCTGGAGTGCAACGCAGAGGGAGTATCGGGCACTTGGCAGCTCCCTTCCCTAGATGAATAGCTCTAGTGGTCGAGCAACTTGGTGGAGAAGGACACCAGAGACGAAGGAGAGATGTACAAACGCACCTCTACTGCAGAGGTAGCGTATATTTTGAAGAGGGTTGTGGAGGACAAAGATGCCCGCCACGCCGAGATGAAGAAGGCCGCAAAGACCGGAAAAGGCAAAGGGAAGGTTGGGAATGGGACCTCTTCCCAGGGAGGTAGCGAGACACAAACCACGGAAGATATTGCCAGGGGAGAGCTTGCCGGGGATAACTTTGCCGGGCTAGACGCCCTAGCCATAGAAGCAACAGAGCTCCAAGAAGGAGAGGGGGGCGAGTAGGAGAAGGGCATGGCAGTGGCCCCTGAAGAGGAATGGCTCATGGCAGGGCCGCAAGCCCCCGCACCAGACCCAGACCAACGCACCCATAGGCGCACCGCCTGCCGAGGAGCGGCGTCCTCCAACCCAGCTCCTCCCACCAAGAAGGTGAAGAAGATCTCCACCAAGTCTTCCAAGGCCGAGGTGGCATGTCGCCAATCCCCCGGCCTTGCCCAGGCCAAGGCACCTTCTGCCAAACGGCCGATGGTCATGGAGGCAGAGTCCAGCTCCCGTTCTGACTCGGGCTCCTTGCAGAGCTCATCTCCCCAGGAGCCCTTGGTGCCATGATAGGCGCTGAAGCTATCGAGAAGCTCCACCATTCCATCTCCAAAGAGGAGACGAGAGTCCCCTCCTCCCAGAGACTTCAATTTGAACTCCATGCTCATTGCGGAAGAGTAAGGAAGATTCCTCTTTCTGATAAATATCTTCTTAGGTGGATGTGAATGTTTTTGCTTACTGACCTCTTGTTCTTGTTGTCGTCGGCAGGGAAATAGAAGAGGAGACAGAGACCCTCGTCCATCACTCTCGGAGGAAACTCCGTCCTCTCGGGTTGCTAGAGGGTAACAAGGGCTCGGCTTCGGCGTGGAAGGATGCGGAAGACCCCGTGTCGAGCCCCCAGCATAGGCCCCGGCACGAGAGCGAATACTTGGCCCTGCCCGCCGGAGGAGACAGTCCTTCCGCCCCTTCACGCGGAGGAGGGGGCGAGGTAACGCAGGACGAGCCCCTTCTGGAGGAGCGCGCATCCCCTGCCGCTCAAGCCGAAGATGTTGTCGTGGAATCCTCCACGGCAAAGACAGCACCGAAGGCTACCAGGTCTTCCCCGACAGAGGGCGAGGTCCGTGAAACGGCAATGACTATTGCCGAGGAAACAGAGACGCCCGCCAGGCAGACCTCTCCAGGTATCTAGCCTAACTCTTATTCCCTTTCATATTGTAGTTGCCTCCATTGGTTTCTCTATTTTCATCAAGACTTCCATTCCTTTGTTTTTTCACTGGCCTCTTTCCATCTGCAGCTCCCCAGGCCTAAGAACCAGACTTATTGGAGGTGGTGGCAGAAATAGGGAGGTCTGCTGCAGATGAAGCTGTGAAAGTCGCGGCTAATGAGGGGCAGGATCTGGCTACTGGTGGAGCACAAGGTTCATTGGCGGTGGTGGAGCATCCCCTAGACAGCACCATAGCAGAGGAAGTGGTCGTCGAGGCGAAGATTCCTCTTCAAACCATGGGTCCACTTCCTACTGCTGCTAATGCCCTACTGTTTCCTTCGAACACACTGGCCGTGGGGCCATTGCTGCCCGACATCGGAGCCCCCGGCCCGTCCTTGACAGATGTAGAGCTTGATGAAGAGCTTCAGCGCCGTCTGGCCCTGTTACATCTGGGAGGCATGGAAGCCGATGACTCAGCTTCCATCACCGCGGATTTGTCCTTCATGGAGTCCATGGCGGCTGGGGTGAAGGAAATGCAGGCCCGGCACTACCAGAAGTGGCAGGAGCTCAAGGAACGACGTGAATCTGCCGGCATAGTGGACCAGAGACTGGAGGACAAGTGCCGAGAGCTGCGCGAATGGTATGACAAGCAGTTCAAGGCACTCATGAAGCTGCAATAGACCCTTCAGATGGCGATGGAGGATATCATAGCTCGGGAGGGGCACCTGGTGGACCACAAAGCATCTTTGAATGACAGGGAGTGAGAAATCTCCCTTCGAGAGGAAAATCTTGGAGCTACCCTCCACGCCAAGGATGAAAGTTTGGAGGCCTTGGTGTAGCAACACACCAAGGAACTGAGGGACGAGCATGGGGCTACTCTGGATACCCTTCTACTGAACATGCCGCCCAGCTGAAGAAGCTTGTTGAAAATTTGGACGCCACGTCTTCCGCCAAGGCCGAGCTTGAACGGCAGGTGGCCAAAATGAATGAAGACCTTGCCGGAAGTGCCAAGGAGGTGGAGGCACTCAAAGAAGGGGCGCGGCAAGCAGAGCTTCACTTGGCTGACGTGCAGTTGCAGCTCTCCTCCAACACCCAAAGCCTAGAGGCCACTAACAACAATATCTCCGACATGAAGGCAAGGATCGGCTCGCTGGAGCACTCGATGGACTCCCTCGAATCCCGGCAACAGTTGTTGTCCAAGGACTTGGAGACCACCAAGCGCCTCCGGCAAGATGCAGAGGATAGACTGACAAACCGGGTCGATATGAACAACCACTGGATCAAGAGCCTGGTTGACGTGACAGAGCATCTTGGCACCCAAGCTACGACGATGGGAATGGACGGCCCAGTCTATTCAGCTAGCGTGCAGGAGGCCCCGAGTGTCAAGCAGGGAATCTTCTTTGACGAGCTGGCTGATAAGTTGAAGGTGCATGAAGAGGGGAGGGCCGAGCACTTCGCTACCGAGTCGCGGAGGCTCGCTGGAAATGCCCTCTTCATGGTCCTGAGCAACATCGTCTGTCGCCACCCAGAGCTTGACCTTAGCGATGGCTTCAAGAGGCCGCCAGCTGGTGCTGACGTTGCCGCCGCTGAGAAGAATGTTGCCCCCCTCGCCGACAGGCACTAAAAAAAATACACTTCTGTGATTGTACGTGTTTGTCACAGTAGGTCGCTTTTTTTGTCATGCATGTACATCCATGACAAATTTATGATAGAATCAAGATAGTCATACCTGTGCTGTCATAGAAGTGTTCCATGACATTACCAAAATTATCATCATTTAAGTGTCCACTTCCATGACGATAAATCGCGCGTCACAGAAGTGCTTTCGTCAAGGGTGACCGACACGTGGCATCCACCGTAACGGAACACCGTTAAGCTATCGGGTCGGGTTTTGGATCCGATAACCCGTTAACAGCCCCGACCAATGGGGATTTTCCACGTGTAAAATCATCATTGGCTAGAGGAAACACGTATCGGCTCATCGTCGGGATAGATGTCTGTGGGGACACCGACTCATAAGTTGTGATCACCGAATGCACGTGTATAGTGATCCCAGAGATCAATGCTCACTGAACACACAGAAGCTGAATAACAAGTCTTACATCCATACATACCGTATTACAGAAGTAGGACCATTATGGTCAAGTCTTGAGTATAACATCGCAGCGGAAATCTTCGTCGATAACTTGGACCCATGCCATCTGCCTTAACCCTACATGCATTTTGACTGGGAAGCATCCTAGTTCGCATGTTCGTCTCCAAAGAACTCTTCTTCGAACTCCGGTTCTTCCATGCCTGGCCAATTAAATAACCAGTGGCAAGCCAATGAGTACTTTGTATGTAATCGAAAGCAACCCATGTTTTGGTTCAAGATACAACAATGGATGATACAGGTAAATTTTTGCAGAAAACTAGTTTTGAGTGCAATGATATGTTCAACATCTTGTAAGACATGCATCAGGAGAATTGAAGTAACCATGAGGACATGTTATAGATATCAACATAAATAGAGTGGGCATCAACCCAACTCAATCATGTCAAGTCCTTTGACTTGACCCAAGTAGATCTTCCCACTTATCCAAACACACACTGGTTTGTAAACATGTGGACGTAGCCCAAGAGCGGTTACCCAACTGTCCTTTACCGTTGACACGGCTATTCGAATAGTTTTACACTCTGCAGAGGTTGCACACTTTACCCACAAGATCCGGGGAACTTCCGTGTCATCCACGACCCGCGGTACCTCAAGTACCTGGGGTAAGCACCCGGTCACTATCTTTCCCTAGACGACACTAACATGGAGTCCACTCGGTTGGTAGTAACCCCCGTGCCCAACCTTTCACAACTTAAAATTGTGGAGCCTCGCGCCCATATTCATCACATACCACTGGCACGGGGTACCAACGGTGTGTCCGGTGCCCCATAAAAATGTTCTTGGCCGCCCTACCTGGCATGACCCCGTCCCGAGAGAGAGCACAAACTCTTCCCCATCACTAGTAATGCGGGCTCCAAGCTAGTATCGGCCTAGGTAATCAATAATGCCCTTTCCCATATAAGGGTAGAGTGGTTGCGCATGTAAGGTTGGAATAACGGTCGCAACTTAAACCAATCCGTTTTGAAAACAACACACACTTGCTTCGGTACACCACTTCGTCATCAAGTGGCTACCCAACTCATCATCTCCCCCGGGCATAAGTGTCACCCGATGGAGTTTTCGAAAAGTCATTTGAAAATACTATGCCTCCATCACCATGCATATTCCCGTCCCTTTTTGCGTAGCACTACTCTGGCATCCTATCTACTCCCACCGGCATAACCCTCATAAGGAGGTAGGGTCATGCACAATGCAAGTATCAACGAGGAAGTAATAGAGGCAACCCATCAAAGTGGTTACCATCTCATCATGATTTCGATGCAACACTAATAAAGTGCTATATGACATGCATAAAAAGGGTTTCATAGATATGGTCAAAGGGCTGCTTCCCTGTTTTAACAAAGTCTTCGAGGTCTTCAAATATCTCTTGGTCCAACTCTAAGCATTTCGTCTACTTCATCAACAATCGTCGAAAGCAACCATATTAAAGAACACAACAAGGTAGAAAATAAAAGTGCTCTAAAAATATTGATTTGACTTTTCTAGGACATCTCTGGTTATATGAAAATTAAACTGAGTGGTTTCATTGGAATTTGGTCAGTGGATATTTCTAAACATTTTGATACGATGGAATCAAGGGATTTATGGATTTGCAAGAAGTGTAGAGAAACATATTTTTGAAAAATGAGCAAAGGCACCCATTTAAAAAACCATGATTTTAGAAGCATCTAGGAGTTGGTTTCACTAGATTTGGAGTTCAAATGATTTTCCTATGAATTTACAAAGTTGACAAATATGAAGAATGGCTCATTATTTTGTGTGGTATAGAAACTATTAATAAAAATGCTCATAAACTAAGTTATGAACTTAGAAGCATCTAGGAATTTGAACCATGGCATTTGGATCAATTTTGAGCTCTCTGTGATTTTCTAAAGTTCATCACAGAAATAGGAAAATACGGTTTTACGAAATATGTGTGAAGAAAAGTTTCCTGGAAAAATGTGCAAACAGCGCCATGTGATAGATCATGAATTTATGAGCTACTAGAAATTTGAATCATCAAATTTGGAGTTAATTTGAACTATTTATGGATTTTACAAATTGTACAGAAAAGAAAAGGGAAAAGGTTTTTACCCAAACGGGCTGGATTTGGGCAGCAACAGCGTGCACTGGGCGAGGCTAAATGGCAGGGCGCCACTGGGCCGGCCCAGCAACTCAGCCACACGGGCGATAGGGCGATGTCGAAGGCGCCCACACGGAGTGCGCCTTCGCTGCGGGGATGCGGGAGACGTCGAACCCGCCTCCACTTGCCAGTGTGGCCCGGTGGTTGGGCCACTAACGAGCAGGCCCCGCCTGCAGGTTCGTCCTCAACCTCCCACGTGGGCGCGAAGGGCGACAGAGGAGGCGTTCGACGCCGGCCGCCGATGCTACAGGGCGTCTCCGGTGATGATTCCCCCACCGGCGTGCTCAGCGGAGAGAGACGAACTAGGGAGACCCCACCACGGGTGCCTGCGTCACCGGATGGGAGCAGGGCTTCGCCCGTGGCGGACGGTGGCGTCGGGCGAGAGTGGCCATGGCCTAGCGGCTCGCCGGAGGAGAAAGAAGGGTGCGGTCGAGCTCCTCAGGTTCTGGGGGGTCCTGTGATGCGGTTATAGGGAGAGGAGGCAGTCGGGACGGAGTGAATTTTGGCGATGGACGGCGGCTCGGCTTCAGCCTTGGAGGCGGATGTGGGGCGCGAGAGGAAGAATGGCGCGGTCTGGGGGTCCAAGGGAGGGAGAGAGGGCAGTTGGAGACGAGATAGTGCTCGGGGGTGGCCTCTAAATAGGCGAGCGACGGTCCACCGAGGACTCTTGCGCCGGCGAGCTCGTTGCCGTCGCCACGGGTCACGGGAGCTTGTCGCGGTGTGTCTGGGGTGTTCCTGGATTTGGTCGAGAGCTAGGGGAGAGAAGAGTGAGAGAGAAGGGGGGCCAGGGGCACCGCGCGTGTGAGCGTGCTCACTGGTGCACTCGAGCGACCGGCGCGCGTGCGAGTAGGGGCAGGAGGAGGGAGAAGGAGGAGGGGGCCGACCAACTGCCGTACTGTGGACGCCGAGGCGCATCATCGGGCGTGCTGGGGAGGCCCGAGGTGGCCGGAGGTGGTTGGAAGGGGGCGGCTACAGTGCTAGAGCGCATTGTAGCGCGCTCCAGAGCGTGCAAATGGCATGCCATGGCATTTTATATGCCTTGTGGGCACGGCCACTAATGTCTGGTAGCTCTAGGAGGGAGTAAAGTAGAGGGGAGGGACATTGGATGCCCTGGTGGCCACTTGAGTGAGGAGGGAGGTGAGAAAGGGAGAGAAATGGGCTTGTCCAGAGAGGAAAAATGGGTCTCTGCCCCCCCTTAATCATTGCTCCTCGGGCAGCTAAGCATGCAGGAGGTAGAGGAGGAGCAGATGAAGCTGTGGGAAAAAGTTGAGCTGATGAAGATTAGTGGAAGTGTACAAAACAGGCATTTTAAATTTCTGCCAGAAGGTGTTTGATGTAGGTTTGGGCAAGCAAATGGACTTCCCTTGTCATGAGGCTTGACAGGGTCAAATGGCCTGAGAAAATAAGAGGTTCCACCAAGATTGGGTTCATTTGGGAAAAGTTTCCAATGCAACTTTTGCAAACCCTAGAAATCAGCAGAAATGGACTTTCCAAGATTTAGTCACGCAAATCTATTCTCCTTGATGCACCACTTAGTGTAGTGTCATCATTTGAGGTTATGAACATGTCCACAAAAGTTGAGATCAAAAGGAGAATGTTGCCAATGTAGAGTTGTTCAAATTTGGTTCTGGACAGGAAGGGTTTTGGGGCACTTTGAGCAAGATAACATTCTCTCCAACTTGTGCCATTTTGTCTAGATGAATAATTAGAACATTTGAGCATGTTAATAAGGTTTGAGAACATTTGGACATGTTTGTCAATGTAAAGTTGCTCAACCTTCAAAATGGACAGAAATGGTTTTGAGGAGATTTCATGGGGTTATACTATTCTCCATGACATGATACGTGTCAAGATCATCAAACATGTCATATGTGACATGCTAGAATTTTCTTGGAATTTTTGGAGAATATTTCCTTTGTTAATATTTCAAAAGCTTGAAATATCCAGAAAGGGTTTTTGAGGGATTTAACCAATATTTTGATCATGACCATGTGTTGAAACTCTTATATATGGACAATATATGTCCACTGAGTTTCCCTGATTTTTGTTAAATATTTTTGAAATAATAAAACAAATTTTCCCTATTAAAGACCATTTCTGGCCTTAAGAAAAGGCTTTTAAATAAAATAGGGAAATAACTCTTAAAATTATATTTTTGTGTTTTATGGGAATCCTATATCTAATAGGTTTCAAATATACCTTTTGAAAGATTTTTCACAACTTAAATTAAGTACTTGCAGTGCAAATCTCAATTCAGGGGTATTTGGAAAACTATTTTTTGAAAATACTATTTGGCCAAATTATTTGTGTAAGAAAATACTATACTGTTCTATACACATGGTATGGTCATTGGGAAGAAGTTTGGAGAAAGGGGATGAAGTATAAGAGTTGGAGGATTTATTTGATTTTTAGAGCACTTGCAAACAGCAGACAAAAATCAAATCAAGCAAAGTCCAAAACACTCAAAAGTTTTTGTTAAACCATATTTTATCATGATTATTAGCTTAAGTGTAGTGGCATGAAAATCAGGGTGTGACAGACCTACCCCCCTTACAAGAATCTCGTCCCTGAGATTCCCAAACTAGGCGTGGAAAAGAATACGAAAACTTGGATCTAGGGGTAGTCTTCACTTCTTCATATTCCTTCTGCTTCTGAGTAGTGCTCCATTGAGCTTGAAGTACTTGATGGTGTGGCTTCATGTATGATGCTCCTCTTGATCCAGGTTGCTAATGGGTAGCTCACGGTAGGTTAGATTGGGCTAGGGGTCGATGGCTCGGTGGTTAATGCCCTCGTAGAGATCGGGCAAGTTAGGAAGTTGGAAGCACTTCCGAAGCTGTGACTCGTGGAAAATGTTGTGCACAGTGGGTGGCTCAGGTGGTAATTCTAGCTTGTAGCCATCTATTCTTCATCTTGCAGAGATCTTGGAGAAGGTCGATCAATCTTGGTGTGAGTTTCTCTTGACATGAAAATGCTTGGTTCTCTTGAGAGAAGTGGCTTGTAGATACACCTGGTCTTCGACGAGAAAGTTCACTTCCTGATGATGGTGGCTGGTGTAGTTCTTCCTCCTTGGCATGGCGGTCTTCAAATGTTCCTTGACTGGTTGAACGGCTCTTCTTCCGTCTTCGGGTAGACAAGTAGGTTACCAAATAATGATGACAACTATCTTGTCTAAGTACTCCATGGAGACTTGTTCACGGGGTACATAAAGTAGGCTGGGGGTATTGGTGGTGGTAACGGTTGAGTATGGCCCAAGGTGTTCTCGATCTAGAGTCAAGACCTATGGTAATGACCCAACCATTTTGTGGCTTACTAGGGCTTAAGGGTTTCAAGGATTCTAGTGTGCGAGTGAACATTTTATTATCTTAACCTTAAGCACGGTTTCTGAGATGCCAATAGTCTATCTAGTCCTTCGAACAAATAACCTTATACCACCGAAAGCATCATCTCATATAGGCCAAATCCAATTATCACTCATGTGATCTATATACTCGTGACTCCTGAGAGGAGGTCTAACAAAATCATATATGTCTACAATCCCCAAACTCATATGTATGGCTACCCCTAAAAATCCATGGGTAGAGCATACAAGCTTCCAAGCAGGAATAAAACATGACAATCCCAAGTGCCCATCCTGTTCTTCCAAGGTCCATGTTAGTGTATCTCTATTCTAAGGAAACACATCATATGCCACTCCAAACTCTTGTTTCCTTCCAATGAATCAACTCCAACAACCCGTTAACTTCCATTAATCACTACATAATCCTTTAATTCTACAAATCCAGTGTTCCACACAATCTTCTAAAGTCCATATAATCCCCAAATACTTGAAAGGGTTGTCTCTACTATAGTAAGTCCACCAACTTCCAAGGTCAAGCTTATATCAACTCCAACAATTAATCCATTCTCCTAGTTTATCGTCCACCGAGAAACATGCTATCATGATCGAGATCATCAGTCTAGATCCAATTTACTCCGAACCATGTAGACTTACTCACCACCTATACTCAACTAGGATCACATATTTAAATCCAAATCTCATGTCCAACGAGAATTCCTACATGTTTCCCCAAAGTCATTATCGTAATGTCTACAATCTCCTTATCATCTGATCAAGTCAAATTCTTATCCCCCCAAGAATCTCAGCTTGCGATCGTAATTGTCCCACTAAATCCAATTTATCCAGGGGTAATGAAAGCTATGCTACTCTATAATAATGATCCCACCAAGTTCATCTGCCAACATGAAAGCCTCATAATCCACCAAATAGTCTCATATAATTCCTCAAAGTCATTGATATAAACTCATCAAGTCATTTTTCCTCTATTCCTATATCCTCAAATTGGTCTTCCCTATGGCATCGTAGTTCTGGTGCTATATTAGGATGATAATGTGCTTGTTCACTATGTCCGCTAGTTCCATGATGAACCCAGTGATGTGCAAGGTTTACAGAGGCTTAACTGGTCCTCTTGCGATTATGTGGGTTAAGCACATGGTTAAGGACTCGATCTGGGGTATCTCATGAAGTCTCGAAGGGTCTAGGGATGGGATTTCCAGTCATGAGGGGTAATACTACGGGTTCGCACCTGGTCGAGGAGGCTGTAGCAAAAGTCTTCAGTGTAAGTTGCTTGCTGAGGTGGAATCCTTAGTGCATTTTGTCATGCTGGTCTTCAGAGATGAGAGGGAAAATAGCATAGAGGAGGGGAATGCCCAAAGATGGTTTTAAGGTGCAAGTGCAAACAAATAGGTGCAAAAAGGGCCAAACAAAAGAAACAAGGTAAGGAAGGTGATATAGTCACGTACTTGTTGCCTAGGGCAAAAGTGTGACCTATATCAAAACACAACCAAATAAAAACAAGCAACACACAATCATGGTTCTATTTGAACCATCATACGGACTCGACTGCGCATAAGGGGGTACACGACTCATCCTACCCTAGTGGTTCTCAGACTCAATAGTCGTGCTTTGCTTCGTGCCTCGTGCAGTCTTCTCGGTTTTCCTCAGGTGTTGCTATGTCTCTTGTAGTTGTTTGATGAAACGATCCAGGTTAGGCCTGAAGATTCTTCAAAAACTTCTCGCATGTTGAGGTGATGGGGTGAAGGTGGCTCCTCATAGCAGGCATTGACTCGGTCTTCTGTTGTCTTCCTAATCATGATGGTCCCTTTTTGTCTTCTAAGGCGTCGATGGTACCGAGTAGGTAATCCTTTATGCAATGACATTAACAAGGCATAGTAGAGGTCCAACATGTCGGTTACGTTGATGACAACATCGAAACCAAGAGCGGGGGATGAGGAGAACCGTTTCCTGGTCACTATAGTGAGACAGACTAAATGGCTAGGTTCTCATCCACCGGTGGTTGCCGATGCAACAACAGTAACGACATGGTTACTCTATTAGGGAGGTATATCATGATCTTGCACATCCTATGCCCTGATCATCGTAGGCTAAGGTTGCATCATCTTGGGGCAGTGTTAAGGGTGTCACCATCTCCTAGGTCTTCAGGTCCTCATCCCTCGAGGATGTATCTTCTGTTGGTATCGTCTTGTTGTGATGTCGCCAATGTTGTGTTTAGGAGATGTGGGTGAATGTCTGGCAAGGCATCTTCCTTCTAGATTATCCACGAGGATTACAAGGAATCCAGTGGTCAGGGGTATAAGGTTTCTAGCGACCAAAGGTTTTGAAGGGGAAGAGATCAATAAGGAAAGTATACCTTGAAGAAAAACTATGAAGGGGAAGAGAAGTATTGATAGTTTTGAAAACTAGTAGTAGTTTTGGAAATAGTTTAACCCTAACTAACGACCATGCTAACTAAGGCTTCCTATCGTCAAGATGGCTCTGATATCAGCTCTATGGGGACCCCGACTCATAAGTCATGATCACCGAATGCACGTGTACAGTGATCCCAGATATCAATGCTCACTGAACACACAGAAGCTGAATAACAAGAGTCTTACATCCATACATACCGTATTACACAAGTAGGACCATTATGGTCAAGTCTTGAGTATAACATCGCAGCGGAAATCTTCGTCGATAACTTGGACCCATGCCTCTACCTTAACCCTACAGGCATTCTGACTAGGAAGTGTCCTAGTTCGCATGTTCGTCTCCAAAGAACTCTTCTTCGAACTCCGGTTCTTCCATGTCTGGCCAATTAAATAACCAGTGGCAAGCCAATGAGTACTTTGAATGTACTCGCAAGCAACCCATCTTTTGGTTCAAGATACAACAATGCATGATACAGGTAAATTTTTGCAGAAAGCTAGTTTTGAGTGCAATGACATCTTCAACAACTTGTAAGACATGCATCAGATGAATTCAAGTAACCATGAGGACATGTTACAGATATCCACATAAATAGAGTGGGCATCAACCCAACTCAATCATGTCAAGTCCTTTGACTTGACCCAAGTAGATCTTCCCACTTATCCAAACACACACACTGGTTTGTAAACATGTGGACATAGCCCAAGAGCGTTTACCCAACTGTCCTTGGCCGTGGACACGGCTATTCGAATAGTTTTACACTCTGCAGAGGTTGCACACTTCACCCACAAGATCCGGGGAACTTCCGTGTCATCCATGACCCACGGTTCCTCAAGTACCCAGGGTAAGCACCTGATCACTATCTTTCCCTAGATGACACTAACATGGAGTCCACTCGATTGGTAGTAACCCCCGTGCCCAACCTTTCACAACTTAAAATTGTGGAGCCTCGCTCCCATATTCATCACATACCACTGGCACGGGGTACCAACGGTGTGTCCGGTGCCCCATAAAAATGTTCTTGGACGCCCTACCTGGCATGACCCCGTCCCGAGAGAGAGCACCAACTCTCCCCGTCACTAGTAATGCAGGCTCCAAGCTAGTATCGGCCTAGGTAATCAATAATGCCCTTTCCCATATAAGGGTAGAGTGGTTGCGCATGTAAGGTTGGAATAACGGTCGCAACTTAAACCAATCCATTTTGAAAACAACACACACTTGCCTCGATACACCACTTCATCATCAAGTGGCTACCCAACTCATCATCTCCCCCGGGAATAAGTGTCACCCGATGGGGTTTTCGAAAAGTCTTTTGAAAATACTATGCCTCCATCACCATGCATATTCCCGTCCCTTTTTGCGTAGCACTACTCTAGCATCCTATCTACTCCCACCGGCATAACCCTCATAAGGAGGTAGGGTCATGCACAATGCAAGTATCAACAAGGAAGTAATAGAGGCAACCCATCAAAGTGGTTACCATCTCATCATGATTCCGATGCAACACTAATAAAGTGCTATATGACATGCATAAAAAGGGTTTCATAGACATGGTCAAAAGGCTGCTTGCCTATTTTAACAAAGTCTTCGAGGTCTTCAAATATCTCTTGGTCCAACTCCAAGCATTTCGTCAACTTCGTCAACTATCGTCGAAAGCAACCATATTAAGCAACACAACAAGGCAGAAAATAAAAGTGCTCTAAAAAATTGATTTGACTTTTCTAGGACATCTCTGGTTATATGAAAATTAACCAGAGTAGTTTCATTGGAATTTGGTCAGTGGATATTTCTAAACATTTTGATACGATGGAATCAAGGGGTTTATGGATTTGCAAGAAGTGTAGAGAAACATATTTTTGAAAAATGAGCAAAGGCACCCATTTAACAAACCATGATTTTAGAAGCATCTACGAGTTGGTTTCACTGGATTTGGAGTTGAAATGATTTTCCTATGAATTTACAAAGTTGTCAAATATGAAGAATGGCTCATTATTTTTTCTGGTATAGAAAGTATTAATAAAAATGTTCATAAACTAAGTTATGAACTTAGAAGCATCTAGGAATTTGAACCATGGCATTTGGATCAATTTTGAGCTCTCTGTGATTTTCTAAAGTTCATTACAGAAATAGGAAAATAGGGTTTTACGAAATATGTGTGAAGAAAAGTTTCCTGGAAAAATGTGCAAACAGCACCATGTGATAGATCAAGAATTTATGAGCTACTAGAAATTTATGAGCTACTAGAAATTTGGAGTTAATTTGAACTATTTATGGATTTTACAAATTGTACAGAAAAGAAAAGGGAAAAGGTTTTTACCCAAACGGGCTGGATTTGGGCAGCAACAGCGTGCACTAGGCGAGGCTAAACGGCAGGGCACCACTAGGCCGGCCCAGCAACTCAGCCACGCGGGCGATAGGGCGACGTCGAAGGCGCCCACGCGGAGTGCGCGCACGCGGAGTGTAACGCCCTCGATGCGGCTATAGCTCCCACGTGTCGAGGCACGACTTAGAGACATAACCGCATTGAAAGCAATGTCGCAAGTCAGGCAATCATTACAACATCCCATGTAATACATAATAAAACGGGGGAGATAACATAGTTGGCTTACACTCGCCACGTCACATCAAAGTACATAAATAACGTCCATCATACAAATCACTCATGGCCCGACTACGGTGCCAAAATAGAAAAGACCCCCAACATGCGACAAGGCCCTGAATCGATAACCCCAACTAGGCACCACTACTGATCGTCGGGAAAGGAAACATAATAACGCTGAGAGTCCTCGTCGAACTCCCACTTGAGCTCGTACTCGACACCTGGAGCGGAATCACCTGGACCTGCATCTAGAGTTGTAGTATCTGTGAGCCATGGGGACTCAGCAATCTCACACCCACGCTATCAAGACTATTTAAGCTTATAGGACAGGATAGGGCAAGTATATGTGGAGCTGCAGCAAGCGACTAGCATATATGGTGGCTAACTTATTCGCAAAGGAGAGCGAGAAGAGGGGGCAAAGCACGAGCGAGAAACTAGAAGCATAACCTGCGCAAGCATAACTCCAACACCGTGTCCACTTCCCGGACTCCGCCGAGAAGAGGCCATCACGGCAACACACGCAGTTGATTCATTTAATTAATTAAGATTCAAGTTATCTACAACCGGGCATTAACAAATTCCCATCTGCCCATAACCACGGGCATGGATTTCGAAAGTTCAATCCCTGCAGGGGAGTCCCAACTTAGCCCATGACAAGCTCTCACGGTCAACGAAGGAAAAGACCTCCTCCCAAGACGTTCCGATCAGACTCGGTATCTCGGTAACTCAAGACACTTCGACAGGTTAAAACAAGACCAGCAACACCGCCCGAATGTGCCGACAAATCCCGATAGGAGCTGCACATATCTCTTTCTCAGGGCACACTCAGATTGTCCTAGGTACGGGTAGGCCAGCCCAGAGTTGCCCCTGGTGGCCACCGGTAGCTGACAGGTGGACCAACACTCAGAGGAGCACTGGCCCGGGGGGGTTAAAATAAGATGACCCTTGAGTCTACAGAACCCAAGGGAAGGAAAAGGCTAGGTGGCAAATGGTAAAACCAATGTTGGGCATTGCTGGAAAAGCTTTAATCAAGGCGAAATATCAAGGGGTTCCCATTATAACCCAACCGTGTAAGGAACGCAAAATCCGGGAACATAACACCGATATGACGGAAACTAGGGCGGCAAGAGTGGAACAAAACACTAGGCGAGAGGCCGAGCCTTCCACCCTTTACCAAGTATATAGATGCATTAAGATAACATAGCAATATAGTGATATCCCGACAAGCAAAATAAAAGATGTTCCAATAGGAACGGCTCCAATCTTCACCTGCAACTAGCAACGCTATAAGAGGGGCTGAGCAAAGCGGTAACATAGCCAATCAACGGTTTGCTAGGACAAGGGTAGGTTAGAGGTTCAATCATGCAATTGGGAGGCTAACAAGAAAGTAGTAGGCATCGTAGCAGTGGCAAAGCAAAAGAGCGAGCAAATTAGCATAGCAAAGATAATAGTGATTTCGAGGGTATGATCATCTTGCCTGCACAGTTGTCAGAGTTGACTGGATCCTCACAAGCAAACTCAACGGGCTCCTCGGTAGCGAACTCGTCTCCCGGCTCTACCCAACAAGACAAACAAGCAACAAGGATACAATCAACCACGTGCAAGACCAAGCAATGAGATGAAATGATGATATGCTATGCGGGATGCGATGCGGGATACAAAATGCAAGATATGACAGGAAATGCATGAACCTGGCCTCAACTTGGAATTCCAAGGGTGCCACTGGATAGAGGGGATGAAATCGCTTGAAAACGATATAAAGATCATTGGAATCGGAGTTACGGTTTGGAAATGGCAAGCGTTTTAAGATATGACACCGGTCTGCGATTTACAACAAGTAGGCATTTAAACGCAACGCAATGAACATGCTACAGCCACCAAACATGAAAACAAAATGCATGGCAGTGATTTACGCAAGATGGTTAACAAAACACTAGCACTGAGACATAGGCAAATTCATCCATTAAGAGGTTCAAACAAGCATGGCAAAAATGAATATGCAAAACAGATTCCAGACTTAGCGAAATTAACACTAGCCTGAAATTTCAGATCACGAAGCCCTCTTCGGAGCAGCAAAACAACATGATAGATAACCTGAACATGACAAGTAAGAACATGACATGGAGCTACTCAACAAGCTTAACAAAACACCCAAAGTGACCTGGGGCCAAAAGGGTTCACAAAATACTCTACCGAGCTCACGAACATAGCTCGAACACAATCAGTTTTCAGACTCACGAAGGCATGTAAACGAGCTCGATGCACTCACTACGGTGCAAGTCATGGCAAGGCAAGCATATAACCAACAATAAGGCACAATATGCTAGCTACACATGGCAAGAACAAAGACATAGCATGCATGGAACACTAACGGTAGCATCGGCAAAATCGCAAACAAGTGGACGATCTGCCCAGATTAACAACGAAGCAAAAGTTGAGCTCGATTGAGTCAACCTAGAGCACTCCACATATGCAAACAAAGACATGGATGGATAGAGCATAACCTAAATATGAAAACTCCCTTACTGATCATCCTCAAAAGAGGCACGGATCACTAGGAAATAAGCTGGACATATAGCATCACGAACTAAAATATCCCAGACTTTGTGAAAATCACAAAGTCCCTGAAATCAGCAATCTCAGGTATCTCTCTTTGCAAGCTTGCACAAGACAACACACACATCCTAAAAATGCATGGGTGGCACCTATGGAAAGAAGACAAAATTCTTAACAAATCATCCCAAAGGGGCACAGGCATATCATGCACGGATTAAACATGGCAAAAATGACAAAAGTGCATGATGAACTAACGGATCTGCAATTTAACTCACGAAGCCTCCTTCTAACAGCATTTTGGGCATCAAGATGAACTCAAATGCAAATGATGCAATGGAATGAAATGATGTACATGTCGAGAAAAAGATTTTGATATATCATACGCCCAAAACGGAGCTAAGTTTGCGGAGATACGGGTCCTCGAACAGGAGCATATGGAGTAGAAATTCTAGGAACTTAGCAAAAAAAACAACCTCCCAGATTAGATCTAGGGTTTACTGTAGCACTTCGCGACACTGTAGCAGATCGGCGTCGGAGCTCGCGCTCGCCGGAGAAGGACGCCGGAGGAGAGGAGGGGCTCGCCGGCCGGTGGAGGGGCGGCCAGATCCGGCCCGGTCGCCGGCGGTGGAGGCGGCGGGCGGCTCGGCGGGGGAGTCCCCAGGCGGGGCCGGGCGAGGCGGCGGGCGGCGATGGCGGCGGAGGTGGCTCCGGCCACCGGAGCTACGGGCGGCGGCGGAGGCCGGTGGCCTCGGGCGGCGGCGGTCGGGCGATGGCCACCTCTGGCCCGGGAGGAGGAGGAAGGGGGCCGGCGCGCGGGCCAGGCGGGCCCGGCGGCGGCGATGTGGGCGCGGCCCACGTGGCGCGCGCGGACTGGACGGGAGGCGGCGACGGCGGACGTTGTCTGGCCGGGGCGGACACGTCCGTCGGCGCGGTGGAGCTGTTTTTTTTTTAAAAAACGAGGAGGACGGGGAGGAAGACGAGATCTGAAATGGGGGGTGTATATATAGGCATAGAGGGAGCTAGGAGAGTCCGAATGAGGTGCGGTTTTCGCCCACGCGATCGTGATCGAACGCTCTAGGACATGGAGAAGAGCTTGGTGGGTTTTGGGCCAAATTTGGGGGGTGTTGGGATGCAAGACAAACGAGGCCTTTTGGGTCCCTCCGTTAACCGTTGGAGTATCAAACGAAGTCCAAATGATACGAAACTTGACAGGCAGTCTACCGGTAGTAAACCAAGGCCGCATGACAAGTCTCGGTCCAATCCGTAAATGTTTAATCCCCACACACGAAAGAAAGCTAGAAATGGCCACCGGAGGAGAACGAAGCGCTGGAATGCAAAACGGACAACGGGGAAAATGCTCGAATGCATGAGATGAACATGTATGCAAATGCAATGCACGTGATGGCATGATATGAGATGCAAGAAAAACGAAAACAACACACGGAGGCAAAGACCCGAACCCGAGAAATAAATATAACTTAACACCGGAAACGGCAAGAGTTGGATACAAATATGGAAAGTCGCATCCGGGGTGTTACAACACTCCACCACTACGAAAAGATCTCGTCCCGAGATCTAGGACTGAAAGAACTCCGGGTACTCAGAACGGAGGTGATCCTCGCGTTCCCAGGTAGCTTCACGGTCGGAATGGTGAGACCACTTGACTTTGAGAAATTTGATTGACTTGTTGCGAGTCTTGCGTTCAGTCTCTTCAAGAATAGCAACTGGGTGCTCACGATAGGAGAGATCTTCTTGGAGCTCAATGTCCTCGAAGTTGACGGTGCGGTCAGGAGTCTTGAAGCACTTTTGGAGTTGGGAGACATGGAACACATCATGAACATTGGCAAAGTTTGAAGGTAGCTCGAGCTGATAGGCGAGGTCGCCTCTCTTGCTAGCAATCTTGAAAGGTCCCACGTATCTAGGGGCAAGCTTCCCTTTGATACCGAAGCGACAAGTACCTTTCATAGGAGAGACGCGGAGGTAAACATGATCTCCGATCTCGAAAGACAAATCACGGTGCTTACTATCATAGTAGCTCTTCTGGCGGGATTGGGCTGCTTTGAGGTTATCACGAATGACTTTGCACATTTCTTCTGCTTCTGTGATTAAGTCATTACCCAGCAGCTGACGTTCACCGGTTTCAGCCCAGTTGAGAGGGGTACGGCACTTCCTGCCATACAGAATTTCAAAAGGGGCCTTGCCCGAACTTGCTTGAAAACTGTTGTTATAGGAGAATTCAGCATAAGGAAGACAATCCTCCCACTTCATGCCGAAGGAGATCACACAAGCCCTGAGCATATCTTCAAGAATCTGATTGACACGCTCGACTTGACCGCTCGTTTGAGGATGGAAAGCTGTGCTGAAGCGGATGTTGGTGCCCATGGCCTTCTGAAAAGAATCCCAAAACTTCGAGGTAAAGATACTGCCACGGTCTGAAGAGATCACTTGAGGAATACCGTGCAGAGAGACAATGTGAGAGGTATAGAGTTCCGCCAATTGAGCTGCAATGATCGACTCTTTGATAGGCAGAAAATGAGCCACTTTGGTGAGCTTGTCGATGACAACAAATATAGCATCGTTGCCACGCTTGGACTTTGGAAACCCAGTCACGAAGTCCATTTCAATATGGTCAAACTTCCATTCTGGAATGGCAAGAGGTTGGAGGAGACCAGCTGGCCTTTGGTGTTCTGCCTTCACTCTTCTGCAGACATCACATTCATTCACGAATTGAGCTATCTCACGCTTCATTCGAGTCCACCAATAAGCTTGCTTGAGATCCTGATACATCTTCGTACTACCAGGGTGGATGGAGAGGAGAGAGTTGTGAGCCTCGTTCATGAGCACTTTACGAAGTTCACCTTTGGGCACAACAATACGATCCTCGAAGAAGAGAGTGTCCTTGTCATCAAGTCGGTAGCACTTGTACTTGGACTGACTCTTGGCAATCCCAATCTTCACCTTTTTCACCATAGTGTCAAGAAGCTGTGCTTGGCGAATCTGGTCTTCTAAGGTAGGAGAGACTTGAAGGTTGGCGAGGAAACCTTGAGGAACAACTTGCAGATTCAGTTTGCGGAAAGCTTCACAAAGCTCGGGTTGATAACGCTTGAGAATCAGACTGTTGCAATAGGCCTTTCTGCTCAAAGCGTCAGCAATCACATTGGCCTTGCCTGGAGTATACTCAATACTCGGATTATACTCTTGAATCATTTCGACCCATCGAGTTTGCCTTAGGTTGAGATTAGGCTGAGTGAAGATGTACTTGAGACTCTTGTGATCAGTGAAAATGTCCACTTTTCTTCCCAATAGAAGATGTCTCCAAGTCAACAAAGCGTGTACAACTGCCGCCAACTCGAGATCATGAGTGGGGTAGTTCTTCTCATTAGGCTTCAACTGGCGAGAGGTATAAGCAACAACTTTCTTCTCTTGCATCAATACTGCGCCAAGACCTTGGAGAGAGGCATCACAAAAGACCTCGTACGGCTTGGATTCATCAGGTGGAGTCAGAATTGGAGCAGTGATCAACTTCTCTTTCAAAGTGTTGAAATCCATATCACACTCCGGAGACCAAACGTACTTGACGTGCTTCTGAAGAAGATTTGAGAGAGGCTTCGCGGTTTTGGAAAAGTTTTCGACGAATCTTCTGCAATAGCTTGCGAGATCGAGGAAACTGCGGAGTTGCTTCACGTTCTGAGGAGGTTCCCAATTCACAATTGCGGAAACCTTCTCGGGATTCACGGAAATGCCCTTGGCAGAGATGATATGACCAAGATAAAGAACCTCATCGAGCCAAAATTCACACTTGGAGAACTTGGCATAGAACTGATATTCCCTGAGCTTATCGAGAACCAAACGCAAATGCTTGGCATGATCTTCCTTGTTCTTCGAGAAAACCAGAATGTCATCGAGATAGACCAAAACGAAGTCATTGGTGTAGGCGTTGAAGATGAAGTTCATCATGCGAGAGAACGTCGGAGGAGCGTTGGCGAGGCCAAAAGACATGACAGTGTATTCATATGAACCAAAGCTTGTTCTGAATGCTGTCTTGGGAATATCTTCTTCACGAATGCGAATCTGGTGATAACCCATACGGAGATCAAGCTTGGAGAATACTTGAGCACCCTTGAGTTGTTCGAACAGCTCATTGATGTTGGGAAGTGGGTATTTGTTCTTGATGGTCTTCTTATTCACTGGACGGTAATCAACACAAAGTCGGCTCGAACCATCCTTCTTCTTCACAAAAAGAACACCACAACCCCACGGAGAAGTACTAGGCCGGATGAGACCCAATCTTTCTTGCTCATCGAGTTGTTTCTTCAACTCCTTCAACTCTTCGGGGCCGAGCTTGTAGGGACGTTTGCACACCGGTTCCATACCGGGCTCAAGTTCAATAACAAATTCAACCGGCCGGTTTGGAGGCATCCCTGGGAGTTCTTCTGGAAAAACGTCTTGATACTCACAAACAACCGGAATCTGCGAAATAGCATCCAATTCACCCTTCTCATTGAGAGAAAACAACCGGATGGTATTATCCCGAGCGGCAAAGACAATGACATCCTCAGACGAATGAGTCAATTGGATCTGCCTGGCCGCACAATCAAGCTGAGCTTTATGCTTAGAGAGCCAGTCCATCCCGAGAATAAGATCAATATCCGAGTCACCGAGAACCGTAGGAGAAGCAAGAAACTTGAACTCGCCCATCGTGATAGAAACATCCGGAACGATGGAGTTAGCCTGCATGCGCTTGCCGGGAGAGACAACTGCTAAAGGACTAGGCAAAACTTGTGAAACCAATTCATGCCTATTTGTAAACGGTCTCGAGATGAAGCAATGCGATGCACCAGTGTCAAAAAGAACTTTTGCAGGAATATCATTAACAGGAAGGTTACCCATGATCACATCTGACGAGTCCTCTGCCTGAGCTGCATTCATCAAATTGACCTTGGCGTGCTTAGGGTTATGCTTGACCACAGCTGTACTTGCCGATCTCACAGGAGGAGGAGGAGGAAGACGCCTCTGGTTGAAACACTTGTTGGCATAGTGACCCTTCTGTTGGCACTTGTTGCACGTGACCTCTGAAAGCGGACGGTGATACGGAGCACTCGGTTTTGGAGCTTGAGACGAAGTCTTGTTCTGAAAGCCTGGGTTGGGTGGGTGGGAAGAACCACTGCCACCTTTGCTCTTCTGCTGATACGGCTGACGGAACGGAGGAGGAGGAAGCCAAAACTTCTGCTGCTTGGCCACTTGAGTAGAGGAAGACGGAGTAACATCTCTGGCACGCTTCCTGGAAGCATCACACCTCAACTGAGCAGCCTCTTGCTTCAGTGCCATGTTGTAGAACTCATCGTATCTCAACGGCTCAAAGAGGACAAGAGCGAGCTGAATTTCCTCACGAAGACCACCCCTGAACTGATAGATCATGCTCTTCTCATCAGGCACGTCCTGCTTGGCAAAACGGGTAAGTTTCTAGAACAATTTGTTGTAGTCATAGACAGACAAAGAGCCTTGCTTCAGATTGCGGAATTCCTCACGCTTGCTTTCAACCACGCTCTGCGGAATGTGATGAGCGCGGAAATCTTGACGGAAATCATCCCAAGTGATCAAACGTCCACCTCTGGAATCCTTGTACTGCTGGAACCACTCTGCAGCCTGATCTTTGAGTTGGAAGGAAGCGAATTTCACAAAGTCCTCAGGCCTGACGTTGCTGCACTCAAAATGCTTACACAGATCCACAAGCCAATCGTCAGCATCGGTTGCCTCAACACAATTACTGAAAGTCTTTGGCCCGTTAGCAAGGAACTGGTTGAGTGTAGCAAAGTGACCCTGGTTGCTGCCTTGATTCCCTTGACTGCCTTGATTGCGCTCTTGGAGAATTTGCATGATCAGCTGAGTGTTTGCATTGGTTGCGGCCATCACAGCTTGCCATGCCTCTGGAGGAGGTGGAGGTGGTGGCGGATCAGGATTCGGAGTCGTGCGCGTTGGAGGAGCCATCCTGAATAGGTTAACCACCATTAGCACATGACCGATAAATATTGAAGCTGAGTCCAATGGAATGAAAATTGCAACATATAATCTTCACATCCGAACAAAATGAACGAATGCATTTCTCTTGAAGTGGTCACATATTCCTAAATTGCGAAGCCACGAAGAATCAGGTAGAAGGGGTACAACAACGAGGACTGGAATCAACATATGACGTCGAAGCAAAACGAATGCCACAACTCGAAATAAAACCAAGGGTTGGCTTGCGGAATAAGCCGGAACAAATACATGATAGAAATTTCGTCCGAAGTTTTCGTGGTGGGACCTACACAGGCTCGATCGTACAGCACCGTAATGTACAAGGCAGTGCACATGACATACGAAGCATCCCCGAGTCAGCATAGCCAAGGACTCTTTAAGACACAACGAGACCACTGTAAAATCGACCGTGAATAGGCGAACCACTAGACGTCGAACCCCAATTTCATATCATACATCTGTCGGAAAGATATCCTAAGGCTACTTGAATTCCCACCTATGAAATTCCCGAAATTTTCCCGGTTATGCAATCAGGTGTTGGGGATATAGGGGAAGCATAACATCTCACCCAAGCTAGCAAATCCTACATCCAGCTGTATCCATCCTTCAACACATAACCAAGAAATCTTCGGAAACCATCTATCTCAACCTTCGAAAAGCATCCGTTATACAAGTTATGGCGATACTCCCGAACTCCCGCCCCAGTACTGGGTGGCGTCGAGGTTATCTCACCAACGAACTGCATAAAGGAGTTTTTCGATGTCGCGCACATATCTCAAGTATACCAGAATTGCAACGATAAAATTGTGACGACAACACCTCGGAGCTCAACTCCCAGGGACACTGCCACAACCCCTAAAGACAGGAGGCACCAAGAACAATGTTCTCGTCACAAAACCATCGGAACAAAACCAAGATACTCGCGTGATCCTAAAAAAAAATTTTAGTGAAATTTGAGAAGAGAAGAGTCAAAACTCTACGTCAGGATGCCTTACCAGAGCGATGAAGAGACTGGGAACTAAAAGAATTCCTAACTCTCCGATATATAATTCCTAAGTGACTCAAAACATTTTTCTAGACACAACTCGGCTGCTAAAAATGATCAAGCAATGGGGCTCCTAAGGTCGGGGAAGGCTCTGATTACCAACTTGTAACGCCCTCGATGCGGCTATAGCTCCCACGTGTCGAGGCACGACTTAGAGACATAACCGCATTGAAAGCAATGTCGCAAGTCAGGCAATCATTACAACATCCCATGTAATACATAATAAAACAGGGGAGATAACATAGTTGGCTTACACTCGCCACGTCACATCAAAGTACATAAATAACATCCATCATACAAATCACTCATGGCCCGACTACGGTGCCAAAATAGAAAAGACCCCCAACATGCGACAAGGCCCTGAATCGATAACCCCAACTAGGCACCACTACTGATCGTCGGGAAAGGAAACATAATAACGCTGAGAGTCCTCGTCGAACTCCCACTTGAGCTCGTACTCGACACCTGGAGCGGAATCACCTGGACCTGCATCTGGAGTTGTAGTATCTGTGAGCCATGGGGACTCAGCAATCTCACACCCACGCTATCAAGACTATTTAAGCTTATAGGACAGGATAAGGCAAGTATATGTGGAGCTGCAGCAAGCGACTAGCATATATGGTGGCTAACTTATTCGCAAAGGAGAGCGAGAAGAGGGGGCAAAGCACGAGCGAGAAACTAGAAGCATAACCTGCGCAAGCATAACTCCAACACCGTGTCCACTTCCCGGACTCCGCCGAGAAGAAGCCATCACGGCAACACACGCAGTTGATTCATTTAATTAATTAAGATTCAAGTTATCTACAACCGGACATTAACAAATTCCCATCTGCCCATAACCGCGGGCACGGCTTTCGAAAGTTCAATCCCTGCAGGGGAGTCCCAACTTAGCCCATGACAAGCTCTCACGGTCAACGAAGGAAAAGACCTCCTCCCAAGACGTTCCGATCAGACTCGGTATCTCGGTAACTCAAGACACTTCGACAGGTTAAAACAAGACCAGCAACACCGCCCGAATGTGCCGACAAATCCCGATAGGAGCTGCACATATCTCTTTCTCAGGTCACACTCAGATTGTCCTAGGTACGGGTAGGCCAGCCCAGAGTTGCCCCTGGTGGCCACCGGTAGCTGACAGGTGGACCAACACTCAGAGGAGCACTGGCCCGGGGGGGGTTAAAATAAGATGACCCTTGAGTCTTCAGAACCCAAGGGAAGGAAAAGGCTTGGTGGCAAATGGTAAAACCAATGTTGGGCATTGCTGGAAAATCTTTAATCAAGGCGAAATATCAAGGGGTTCCCATTATAACCCAACCGTGTAAGGAACGCAAAATCCGGGAACATAACACCGATATGACGGAAACTAGGGCGGCAAGAGTGGAACAAAACACTAGGCGAGAGGCCGAGCCTTCCACCCTTTACCAAGTATATAGATGCATTAAGACAACATAGCAATATAGTGATATCCTGACAAGCAAAATAAAAGATGTTCCAATAGGAACGGCTCCAATCTTCACCTGCAACTAGCAACGCTATAAGAGGGGCTGAGCAAAGCGGTAACATAGCCAATCAACGGTTTGCTAGGACAAGGGTAGGTTAGAGGTTCAATCATGCAATTGGGAGGCTAACAAGCAAGTGGTAGGCATCGTAGCAGTGGCAAAGCAAAAGAGCGAGCAAATTAGCATAGCAAAGATAGTAGTGATTTCGAGGGTATGATCATCTTGCCTGCACAGTTGTCAGAGTTGACTGGATCCTCACAAGCAAACTCAATGGGCTCCTCGGTAGCGAACTCGTCTCCCGGCTCTACCCAACAAGACAAACAAGCAACAAGGATACAATCAACCACGTGCAAGACCAAGCAATGAGATGAAATGATGATATGCTATGCGGGATGCGATGCGGGATGCAAAATGCAAGATATGACAGGAAATGCATGAACCTGGCCTCAACTTGGAATTCCAAGGGTGCCACTGGATAGAGGGGATGAAATCGCTTGAAAACGATATAAAGATCATTGGAATCGGAGTTACGGTTTGGAAATGGCAAGCGTTTTAAGATATGACACCGGTCTGCAATTTACAGCAAGTAGGCATCTAAACGCAACGAAATGAACATGCTACAGCCACCAAACATGAAAACAAAATGCATGGCAGTGATGTACACAAGATGGTTAACAAAACACTAGCACTGAGACATAGGTAAATTCATCCATTAAGAGGTTCAAACAAGCATGGCAAAAATGAATATGGAAAACAGATTCCAGACTTAGCGAAATTAACACTAGCCTGAAATTTCAGATCACGAAGCCCTCTTCGGAGCAGCAAAACAACATGATAGATAACCTGAACATGACAAGTAAGAACATGGCATGGAGCTACTAAACAAGCTTAACAAAACACCCAAAGTGACCTGGGGCCAAAAGGGTTCACAAAATACACTACCGAGCTCACGAACATAGATCGAACACAATCAGTTTTCAGACTTAGTGAAAACTGAGACATGCTGAAATTATAACTCACGAAGGCATGTAAACGAGCTCGATGCACTCACTACGGTGCAAGTCATGGCAAGGCAAGCATATAACCAACAATAAGGCACAATATGCTAGCTACACATGGCAAGAACAAAGACATAGCATGCATGGAACACTAACGGTAGCATCGGCAAAATCGCAAACAAGTTGACGATCTGCCCAGATTAACAACGAAGCAAAAGTTGAGCTCGATTGAGTCAACCTAGAGCACTCCACATATGCAAACAAAGAGATGGATGGATATAGCATAACATAAATATGAAAACTCCCTTACTGATCATCCTCAAAAGAGGCACGGATCACTAGGAAATAAGCTGGACATATAGCATCACGAACTAAAATATCCCAGACTTTGTGAAAATCACAAAGTCCCTGAAATCAGCAATCTCAGGTACCTCTCTTCGCAAGCTTGCACAAGACAACACACACATCCTAAAAATGCATGGGTGGCACCTATGGAAAGAAGACAAAATGCTTAACAAATCATCCCAAAGGGGCACAGGCATATCATGCACGGTTTAAACATGGCAAAAATGACAAAAGTGCATGATGAACTAACGGATCTGCAATTTAACTCACGAAGCCTCCTAACAGCATTTTGGGCATCAAGGTTTTGATATATCATATCGAGGCGAAGATTTTGATATATCATACGCCCAAAACGGAGCTAAGGTTGCGGAGATACGGGTCCTCGAACAGGAGCATATGGAGTAGGAATTCTAGGAACTTAGCAAAAAAAAAAACAACCTCCCAGATTAGATCTAGGGTTTACTGTAGCACTTCGCGACACTGTAGCAGATCGGCGCCGGAGCTCGCGCTCGCCGGAGAAGGACGCCGGAGGAGAGGAGGGGCTCGCCGGCCGGTGGAGGGGCGGCCAGATCCGGCCCGGTCGCCGGCGGTGGAGGCGGCGGGCGGCTCGGCGGCGGAGTCCCTAGGCGGGGCCGGGCGAGGCGGCGGGCGGCGATGGCGGCGGTGGTGGCTCCGGCCACCGGAGCTACGGGCGGCGGCGGAGGCCGGTGGCCTCGGGCGGCGGCAGTCGGGCGATGGCCACCTCTGGCCCGGGAGGAGGAGGAAGGGGGCCGGCGCGCGGGCCAGGCGGGCCCGGCGGCGGCGATGTGGGCGCGGCCCACGTGGCGCGTGCGGACTGGACGGGAGGCGGCAGCGGCGGACGTTGTCCGGCCGGGGCGGACACGTCCGTCGGCGCGGTGGAGCTGTTTTTTTTTAAAAAAAACGAGGAGGACGGGGAGGAAGACGAGATCTGAAATGGGGGGTGTATATATAGGCATAGAGGGAGCTAGGAGAGTCCGAATGAGGTGCGGTTTTCGCCCACGCGATCGTGATCGAACACTCTAGGACATGGAGAAGAGTTTGGTGGGTTTTGGGCCAAATTTGGGGGGTGTTGGGCTGCAACACAAACGAGGCCTTTTCGGTCCCTCGGTTAACCGTTGGAGTATCAAACGAAGTCCAAATGATACGAAACTTGACAGGCGGTCTACCGGTAGTAAACCAAGGCCGCATGACAAGTCTCGGTCCAATCCGGAAATGTTTAATCCCCACACACGAAAGAAAGCTAGAAATGGCCACCGGAGGAGAACGAAGCGCTGGAATGCAAAACGGACAACGGGGAAAATGCTCGAATGCATGAGATGAACATGTATGCAAATGCAATGCACGTGATGGCATGATATGAGATGCAAGAAAAACGAAAACAACACACGGAGGCAAAGACCCGAACCCGAGAAATAAATATTACTTAACACCGGAAACGGCAAGAGTTGGATACAAATATGGAAAGTCGCATCCGGGGTGTTACACGGAGTGCGCCTTCGCTGCGGGGAACCCGCCTCCACTTGCCAGTGTGGCCCGATGGTTGGGCCACTTACGAGCGGGCCCCGCCTGCAGGTTCGTCCTCAACATCCCGCGCGGGCGCGAAGGGCGACAGAGGAGGCGTTCAACGCCGGCCGCCGGTGCTACAGGGCGTCTCCGGCTATGATCCGCCCACCGCCGTGCTCAGCGGAGAGAGACGAACCAAGGAGACCCCACCACGGGTGCCTGCGTCACCGGATGGGAGCAGGGCTTCGCCTGCGGCAGACGGTGGCGTTGGGCGAGAGTGGCCATGGCCTAGCGGCTCACCGGAGGAGAAAGAAGGGTGCGATCGAGCTCCTCAGGTTTCGGGGGGTCCTGTGATGCGGTTATAGGGAGAGGGGGGAGTTGGGACGGCGTGAATTTTGGTGATGGACGGCGGCTCGGCTTCGGCCTTGGAGGTGGATGGGGGCACGGGAGGAAGAATGGCGCGGTCTGGGGGGTCCAGGGGAGGGAGAGAGGGCAGTTGGAGACGAGATAGTGCTCGGGGTGGCCTCTAAATAGGCGGGCGATGGTCCACCAAGGACTCGTGCGCCGGCGAGCTCGTTGCCGTTGCACACGGGTCACGGGAGCTTGTCGCGGTGTGTCTGGGGTGTTCCTGGATTCAGTCCAGAGCTAGGGGAGAGAAGAGTGAGAGAGAAGGGTGGCCAGGGGCACCGCGCGTGTGAGCTTGCTCACTGGTGCACTCGGGCAACCGGCGCGCGTGCGAGCAGGGGCAGGAGGAGGGAGAAGGAGGAGGGGGCCGACCAACTGTCGTACTGTGGACACCGAGGCGCATCGTCGGGCGTGCTGGGGAGGCCCGAGGTGGCCGGAGGTGGTTGGAAGGGGGCGGCTACAGTGCTAGAGTGCACTGTAGCGCACTCCAGAGCTGGCAAATGGCATGCCATGGCATTTTATATGCCTTGTGGGCGCGGGCACTAATGTCTGGTAGCTCTAGGAGGGAGTAAAGAAGAGGGGAGGGACATTGGATGCCCTGGTGGCCACTGGAGTGAGGAGGGAGGTGAGAAAGGGAGAGAAATGGGCTTGTCCAGAGAGGAAAAATGGGTCTCTGCCCCCCCTTAATCATTGCTCCTCGGGCAGCTAAGCATGCAGGAGGTAGAGGAGGAGTAGATGAGGCTGTGGGAAAAAGTTGAGCTCATGGAGTTTAGTGGAAGTGTACAAAACAGGCATTTTAAATTTCTGCCAGAAGGTGTTTGATGTAGGTTTGGGCAAGCAAATGGACTTCCCTTGTCATGAGTCTTGACAGGGTCAAATGGCCTGAGAAAACAAGAGGTTCCACCAAGATTGGGTTCATTTGGGAAAAGTTTCCAATGCAACTTTTGTAAACCCTAGAAATCAGCAGAAATGGACATTCCAAGATTTAGTCACGCAAATCTATTCTCCTTGATGCACCACTTAGTGTAGTGTCATCATTTGAGGTTATGAACATGTCCAGAAAAGTTGAGATCAAAAGTAGAAAGTTGCCAATGTAGAGTTGTTCAAATTTGGTTCTGGACAGGAAGGGTTTTGGGGCACTTTGAGCAAGATAACATTCTCTCCAACTTGTGCCATTTGCTCTAGATGAATAATTAGACCATTTGAGCATGTTAACAAGGTTTGAGAACATTTGGACTTGTTTGTCAATGTAAAGTTGCTCAACCTTCAAAATGGACAGAAATGGTTTTGAGGAGATTTCATGGGGTTATACTATTCTCCATGACATGATACTTGTCAAGATCATCAAACATGTCATATGTGACATGCTAGAATTTTCTTGGAATTTTTGGAGAATATTTCCTTTGTAAATATTTCAAAAGCTTGAAATATCCAGAAAGGGTTTTTGAGGGATTTAACCAATATTTTGATCATGACCATGTGTTGAAACTCTTATATATGGACAATATATGTCCATTGAGTTTCCCTGATTTTTGTCAAATATTTTTGAAATAATAAAATAATTTTCCCTATTAAAGACCATTTCTGGCCTTAAGAAAAAGCTTTTAAATAAAATAGGAAAATAACTCTTAAAATTATATTTTTGTGGTTTATAGGAATCCTATATCTAACATGTTTCAAATATACCTTTTGAAATATTTTTCACACCTTAAATTAAGTACTTGCAGTACAAATCTCAATTCAGGGGTTTTTGGAAAACTAATTTTTTAAAATACTATTTGGCCAAATTATTTTTGTTAGAAAATACTATACTGTTCTATACACATGGTATGGTCATTGGGCAGAAGTTTGGAGAAAGGGGATGAAGTATAAGAGTTGGAGGATTTATTTTATTTTTAGAGCACTTGCAAACAGCAGACAAAAATCAAATCAAGCAAAGTCCAAAACACTCAAAAGTTTTTGTTAAACCATATTTTATCATGATTATTAGCTTAAGTGTAGTGGCATGAAAATCATGGTGTGACAATGTCATCCACTCACTGGACAGAAGGCGCCTATGATACGTTGACACGTGGCACGACCCAACAAGTTTAAATGGGCCAGCCCAACTACAGGCCCACAAGATTTTGCGGACCATAATGGCCGGCCCAGCTAAAGGCCCACGAAATTTTGCGGACCAAAATGGGCTGGCCCAGCTAAAGGCCCACAAGATTTTGCGGGCCATAATGGGCCGGCCCAGGTAAAGGCCCACGAGATTTTTTTTGTGCCATAATGGGCCGGCCTAGGTAAAGGCCCACGAGATTCTTGCGGGTCATAATGGGTCGGCCCAGCTAAAGGCCCACAAGATTTCGCCAACATTAATGGGCCGGCCCAGCTGTAGGCCCACAAGATTTTGAGGACCCTGGTAGGCCGGCCCATTAACTAGCTGCCATGTTTTGGGCCAAATGCCGGCCCATATTTGATCCGGTCCATTAATGGCCTGCCACGCTCCAGGCCTAATAGTGGCCCATATGAGATCCGGCCCGTTAAAAGCCTACCATGTTCTGGGCCAAATTATGGCCCAGATCAGGTCCGGCCCTTTAAGAGGCTTTGGGCTCAATTATGGCCCATATCAGATTCGGCCCGTTAACTCGACACTATGCTTTTGGGCCCACTTGCTAAAGGCCCACTTAGTAATTCGGCCTGATATTAGTTTTGGCCTGTTAAGGGCCCGTTTAACATTTCGACCCTACATTAAATTCGGCCTGTTAAAATCCCGTCATATAGTTGGGCCTAACTACGGCCCGGTTTGCATCCGGCCTGCTCGCAGCCGATATCTGATTGGGCCAAACAAGGACCCAGACAATTTTGGCCTGTTAAAAGCCCGTGATTTGATTCGCACAATCATGGGTCGGGGTTCATTTCGGGCTTCTGCGTAACTAGTAGGAATTAAGAACAAACCTACTCTATACAATAAATAAATTACGTCATAATACTAAGAATAAAGGATTTAAGGTATATTACATCCACTGGGCATCAAAGTTTGCCACCAGTGATCATAAAGTGCAATGAAGAAGCAGATTACAAAAACTGGGCACCATTGCAGCGTAACAAAATAATACTGAACCGGGACCACTTCCAAGACAGTTCAAGAAAGGTTAGCCTTGCGGGGGAACTGCTGCGCAAGCTGCTGAGCAAGGCTGTGAGACCGGCCTAGCATGTCGGTCATAGCTTCCAGGTGTAGTTGTTTAGCGATGAGGTTCTCATTGGTGTTCTCCGCAATCTTTCTTAGAGATAGGACTTCAAGTCGAAGTTGAGTTGCAGAATGCCTTTCTGCTAGAACTTGGGACTGAAGAAGTCGAACTGATTCAAACAACGAATTCTGTGAGCTTGTCCGACTGTTAGTCTCAAGTAACTTGAACACTGCATCATGACAAGACTTTGGGGTTGTCTCGCTATCTTCAAGATGTTTTGCCTTCTTTGCTGCAATATATGTTGGCTTTGTCTCACAGCCTTCCGCAGACTTGTGCATGCCATCAGGCATATCACCCTGAAACAAAGCTGAGAGATGACAGGTTTTGCACGTGTATAAACAAAGATGATAACTGTTCTATCAATTATATCCAATTTCAAATTAGAAAATAAATAGTATGTTCAAAATATCAATAGCATAATTTGGCATTGTTCATAATGCGGGGATCTTCATCACACTACTGGATTACCATGTCAACATAACAAGCATAGATGAAGGGCAAAGAAAATCATTGTATCTATTTTGGATAATGTGCATGGCATGTTGTTCATATCATCAGCCACATCAGTAAGATAAAACAGGGGATGACAAGGTGCGAACGTGGGCTGCTTCACAACACACTGGATTATAAATCCACAAAACAAGCATACATATAGGGAGTATTAAGTAATGTGCATGGTATGAATAAGGAATTTGGTTTTACAAGTAAAACTTAGAACTTACGGTTCTTACGAACATGCATTTTGGTAGAAACAACAAACTAAACAGCAGTAAACGATAGGGAGTATGAGCAAATTAAACAACATTTGAGGATAAAGGATTTAGAAGGACTGACTTACATTAACAGTTAACACCAACTTTATAATGCCCTTCTCCATGCCAAGGGAAGGATAACTCAAGAATTTCAGCACAGAATCTTCTTCATAAGCATTGCCTGTACTCTACATTTTGTAGAGAGTAATTATAGATATGATAATACTGGAAGGGATAGAGGATAATGAAGATAAGATGCAGATTGATGCTACATAATCAACTTCCAATCCCTGGAAGTACAAGCGTTACAGGACAAAATGTACTGACAAGAGCAATGGGCTACACTTCTGCACTGGCATTGTCTGTGTATTCTACTTGTTGGTAAGATTAAATATAGATCTGATCTTTTTTAGTAAATGGTGGGCGAGGGAGATAAGATGTAGAATGCTAAAAAATGAACCAATCCCTCTTCCCATAATACAAGAGTGTTTTGAACACTGGTGTACTGTACAAAACGTTCTTATATTATGGGACAGAGGGAGTAGCTGTTAATGTAAGTACAGTGATAGACCACGTTCAGTCCTTACAAGAGGACTGCAGAGCTAAACCTCTTCAAAAGCTTTGGGTTGATTCTAAATTTATGTAAGAGTCCATACGGATCATATAATTTCCACCAAATGGACGATTACGAGGCTAACATGTGCAGTGATGCTACATAATCAAACAACTATGAAAGTAAGTATGGTCATACAGGGCAAGAGGTACTCACAAGAGCAATGCAGTGTGCAGTATAGTTGCGAGATTCGGTGATCCCTTGAGAACGAATGTTCTTCTGCTAACAGTTTTCATACAAGTGAGACATTAAGGAAAATGCAGAAATGTAGTTCAATTTGTGATGTGATATCATAGACAGTACCTTACGCTGCAGCCGAGACCAATGTGTAACAAGATTATTCCAGTCACCGTCGGATAAATGTAGCACCGGAGACTTTACAGAAATTTCGTTCAGAGGCTTGCCATTGAAGTGTGCTTGCCTCAGGTAGGAACGATACTTCATCAACGAGTGCTTGAAAAGCGCAACCAACCCTTGCTCGTCATCACAATCCAGTTTGCGCCTCGCCTATTTAAAAGAATGAAATCTTGTGTCTTCTGTCAGCAGAAACATATGCAGTAATGAACATGAATAACATTAGTACATTACTTACGCGTAAGTTGTAGAGGAAGACTGGAAATTGTTCTGTGTCTGCGGTATAATCTTTCCATGAAGGAAAGATGCGCACAAAGTTCCTGACAACAACATAAGCTTCGTCTTCTAAACTAGGAAGAAATGGAACAGGGGTCCTATTTGCTGCAATTGGGGCTCTCTCTGGCTCGAATAGGGATTTGGCAACTGGATTTGGTTTACTCTTTGCTGGAATGGGGGTTTTGCGTCGTACAGCTGGTGCTATGTCAACTGGCATACTCATACTGTTTGCTGCAGTTGGGGTCTGCTGAGTTGGGGCATCAGAAATGACCAGTGTAGTAGGGCTAGAGTCTGCTAGAGTTGGGGTATTTTGTGGGTCAGGTGATATTGCAACTACACCTAATGGGCTATTTGATTTATCAGGTGCCACTACCTTTTCCAAATACTTTGCTTGTGCTCCTCCATGATCAGCAATCGCACTCTTCCTTTTGAATGTCTGATACACAAGAACAACATTTAAATGGATAAATATGGTATGATGACAGATGGAATATGTACTAAAAATGGATAGGCAGGGCGTATTCACATACACGTTGTGTAAACTAAGCTAATGGCAGTTCAACAAAGTAGAAGCAATGCAAAGCATCAGTTGCAAGATATATGCGAGCAATGTAACCTTGGAAAGTTAGAGCAAGTACCTTGATGGGTGAATAAGATAGGGCATCTTCTTCTGACTCCTCCACTAGGGAGCTACATTGACTTAGGTCTCCTTCTAGCTCAGAAACACTGTTAGGATCATATTATGAGCATGAATCTGTAGGTGGAGACTGTTTGCATAGCATTGCATCCAGACTTGATTTCAGTCCCTTAATGCCAAGTTTGACAGCCATGGCATTCTTCTACTTTATTCTTTTCATGCGCGCAAGCTCATAATCATTATGATGCTGTTCAGAATCTGAGATTCATGAAAACATAAAAAGTAGTCAGATTATCTATGGAATGCATTGCGGTTTCAACTCGGAGAGTGTCTCCCTATAAACCCCTACATATGCAAAGTTCACCTCCCCAACCGTGCTGACCAGACCACACACAGAGATACACACCCGAGCGGCGAACATGCATTTTCGAAACTAATTTAGGAACATTTAGCTGACCAATTAAACAACTCTATTTTAATAATATCAGATTCGTATTTGAACAACTAAGCTTGTTTAGCTTGATGGGTGGAGCTGTGTTATTATGACATGAAGCATGTATTCTGATCGTATAATGATCATAAAAGGGGGAAACTCTAAGCATATTTTTTTGCAAAAGAGGGTTTCCCCTCTGATTTCTATTAAATAAACCACCACGGAACCAACATGATCAGTTAAACACTAAGCATGATCAATTAAACCGTATTATGGCTGTGCCTTGGCAGATTTGAAGCTGCAAACCGGAGAAATGATATTTAGCATCCATTGTTTGCTTCAAACTAAGTTAAGAGCTATTTTCTGGTTGAGATCAAAAAGTTGAGGAGATATGAAGTACCACCTCTCTTGTGGCACCATGTAGGCATTGGGGGTGCGATGGCTGTCGGTGGCGTTCAAGCAGATTCGTGACGGTAAATGGGTGCATTGGGGGATAAGTCCCGTTGTGGTGGAAGAGAAGGTCGTGTGAGCGGCCTCGACAAAGAGGACGACGGTGCCGATGAAGCGAGAGGACGCGATGCAAGGCTATTGGTCCATCGCCGTGGATGAGAAACGTCCATCTGTAGCAGTGGACGACGCGGTCTTGATAGGCTCTCCGGCATGGTGGAGGATGGTGGCGATGGATGTGGTGGAGGACGGCGGCGATGGATGGGGCGGCGGAGGAGGCTGGTGTGGGAATGGGGTGTTCTAGCGCGGACGGTGTATGAATGGGAAAATGGAGGGAGAGGTACGGGGAACCATGTTTTTGGGACGCGCCTGTCTGAAGTATGGGAATGTTACGAACTTATCCCCTGTTTCAAATTTGGATGTCTCGTCGGTTGGGGATAGGACGGTAATCTCGCATCTCCCAAATATTTGCCGGTAACAATTTCGGGCGAGGAGAGGGTGTTTTGAAGCCCACGGTTGGCGCCCACAGTGTATGAACGGGGCTGACAGGTAGGGTGGTTGTGTCACGTCTGATGGAAGTTACACATCTGCCCCAATTTAAAATATTAGCCTACATCTATTTTGGACGAGGAGAGGGTGTTTTGCCGCCCACCGTGTATGAATGGGGAATGGAGGGAGAAACAGAGGTCTGCCGCCCATGTTTGACGCCCACCATGTCGGAATGGGCTCAGAGGCGGTCATGTCACGTCTAATTGAAGTTACTAACCTACCCCTATTTAGAACAGTGGAAATCGGGCCGATGGATTGTCCGTGTAATGGGTAGACAGTAATTTCCATCTCCCAAACAATTGGCTTCGGGCAGCCGATGTGGGAGTGGACATTTTGTTGTTTCTTTCAAATTTTGGGACAATAAGCATCCATGTTTACCCTCGCAACTAAATTCGAATCCATTTTGTATTCCTATATGAATCTTTATAAATTATTCTATCTGTTTTTATATATCTTCAAAAGGACGACAAAGATGTATTCCACTGTCATATATGAATATAGTTTACAAATCCTGATACTCAAATTCAGAAACTAGAATCCAGTTTAAGGTGAATTCGAATATTTGGAACACTTCATGTCAAACTCAAATGTCACACGCAGCATAATGTGTACTCCCATTTAGATATGTACACAAGCGATGTATCAAGATTCAAATACCGAGTCAATCAACGAAGAATGTACGGAACTAACAGACATATAGACACTTATAGAGTATATCGATCAATAATATCAACTAACATACATAAGCCAGGCCGTTGTACTTTTTTTTGGCTACAACAACATCCTTTTTTTAGCCAGCATCTTGGCCCTTTCCGATGCGTGCCACTTATGGTCCATCTATACTACTATTGCTGAATGCACATTCAACCCGATTGGCATATTTGTAGGTCTGGCACAACAATCCAAATGAAATGTCTCCGAGTCTTATCAATTAATACAGATTTGTGCTCAAATAAAATTACAAACAAAAAAACAATTATTACATGATCTCTAAGACAAATGGTTTGATTGATTACTTGAACAGACAACACAAAGGTTATTCAACTATGGAAAGAACATTTCACCTATGATTTACCGAGTAGGAATTTAATTTCCTTTTTTCCTTCAGGACCTTAACAATCTGGTCAGTCTCAGGTTGCTTCGTTTTGAAATCCACGAAATATTTAATGGTTGTCTTGAGTACTGCTTGTGATTGTGCTGTTTGCTTCCTCAACATGTCAACTTCATCTCTAAGTCCAGAAGTAGAATCTACTTCTACCACTAGTTTAGCCTCTAGAGCATCAGCAGTTGGCAATTCATAATGCACGATTGGGCCGGTGCCACTGCTGTGGGATGATGCAACGTCCATGGGGACCTCGCTCTTTGATCTTGGGCTAACCTGTTTTGCCATTAAAGTTCTGATTGGATTCAGAAAAGTTGAAGTTAGCAAAACATCTCAATGGGAGTTATAATAGCAAACCAGTTAAACAAACAAGGAATTAAAGAGTTTCAATTGGATGCTGAAAAGTAGTTATTAACATCATTGTAACCCGCTGTTGCAGCAGCAAAGCAGTTAAACAAACAAGTAGATAAGGCAAACAGGTAATTCTTAACAGTAAGTATCAAACACATAGATAGGCGCAGTCTACAATATGATTAACAGGCTGTGCCATTATGTAATCAGTAGCAAACTAAATTAAGCCAAGCAACGTAATTGAAATTTTTTGCAATACGTGGCTAACTAAAATTCCGAGAAGCAGGTAACTGAACTTACGCTAGTTCTTTTTACAGGCACACTGCAACTTCTTTTTCGCTTACAAGGTTGTACGAAGGAGTCCATGGCATCAATTGCTTGGATATGCAGTCCCAATACTTCTTTCCTCCCACACTACATGGGTAACATGGGTAAGTCGAATGGTTAATCTGGTAAGATGGTGCGTCCTTGATATGTTACATGAGGACGTGTAGTCAGACTAGTTGTAGCCAAACACATCACACTGGCTTTTACTGTATATTTCATGCGATTACTTTTGGCATATCGAGATCTAAGCAATCTACAATAGGATGAAAAGACTGGCATCCTTCACATTATTGGCGAACTCAGTTCATAGAAACAAGCAATTCAACCATTCTGTGGGTAAATCAAAAGCGCCATTGGAATATTTTTCACTATCCAATCATACACGCAAAAAGGGGCGACGCCACCATAGGGGCTGGTATGGGCGGCCGCCTCAGGTGGCTGGAAAGTGTGCACCTAGTTTGAGTCATCTAGGTTGGCCCATGCTAGTTTTGTTCGTCCCAACGCACGAGCAGGCAATGTAAAAAATGAAGAAAAATGTTTCAATTTGGATGGGCCAATAACATAAGTGCAAGGCAGGCCCTATAGCAGGCTCGCTACCCAAACGAGCGCCTCCCATATCAATCGATAGCAGGAAAAATCCCAATTCATTCGCTCCAGCCTCCAGTCTGGTTCGCTCCTAACCTAGCCGCCGCTGGACAGACCAACACAGCACTTCCTCGCGCCCTCATTGGAGGGCCGTCGCCGGGCTTCAAGCGAACGGAAGGACAAGAAGATGAAGATCCAACCCTGGGTGTAGCCTGCATGGGAGGCAGCGGCGGCAGCACGGGCATGGCATCGAGCTTGCGCAAGTGGACAGTCGCAGCTTGCAAGAGTAGCATGCGCAACGAGCAGGTACATCACATCCCTGATTATATCTAATTCAACTCTTCAATTTCTGGCCAATAGTTAAACCTGACGGTGTTGTAAAACTGCTTGTATGTAGGGAATCTATGAGAAAATGAAACCAATTTCTACTTATTTTATAACTCCCCCAATCAATACTAAACTGATTGAATCTGATGTATCTAATCAAGTTTCCGGTGCAAACATACAAGCTCATGTTGTTCTTGAGCCTGGAGTGTCTAATGAACAGACTGCTAATGAAGGATTTCCGGAGTGCATGTAGCTTCAAAGTGCATGTAGCTTCACATTTCTCAAGTTATGTTGATTTCCGAAGTGCAAGTTCCTTTGTATTTTTGAAGTTAAATGTTCGCCCCTGGTAACTTGAATTTGTGGATCAGCCACTGCACACAAATCATACACGGATGCCAGTACAAATTAAGTGAAATATAGGGACTTGCGCTAGCTCGTTGTATAGGCTCACTGCAGCTCTGCTTGCGCTTGGGATGTTCCTTGTACAAGTCCATGTTACCACTTGCTTGGATGTGCAGGCCTTGTGCTTCTTGCATCCCCCTCTGCATTTTTGACACGGCGAATGGTTGATCAAATAAGAGGAATCGACCTTGATGTTGTACCGGAGGACAGATACTTACAAGGTTATACGTGTGTGTAGGATGTGTACCAGATCCCGTAGCGTAGTCATGCTTCGCTAAAATATGGATTTGCTTGTTTCAGATGATATCTCTAGAAGAAATAAGAGTTAAGGTCAGAGTTGCATAGGCGGGTAAGCTAAGAGAGCAGTGAAAGGATATCCAAACATCGTTGGAACAGTGCACAAGGGAGTGATGTGTGGATACCTAGTTCGGGCCGGCGTTTGGGCATGCTCGCCTAGCTAGACTGCGGGTCACTTCAGAGCCGTTGAGGGTGATGCGCTGGCGTTGGCTGGCCGCGCACGGATGCAGATCTTGAGTGGCCGTGGAGCGCTACGATGCGGTGGACGAGACCGTTGGTGAAGCCCCAATGGCCTCGAGGGGCGGAGGTGCGACGATGTGCTCGGTGAAGTAGCCCCCGTGAGATGGTAGACGGCATCGATGAAGCGCACCTGATGCGGTGGAACTCGGTGTCTGTGAGGCACGTCGGTTGCGGCGGCCGACGTTGTCGGTGGACCACCCAGTGCGGTGGACGAGGGCAGAGATGAGGTAGCTCCGGTGCGGTGGTGAAGCGCGACCATCGTCTTCATCGTCGTTGTCCGGCACAGAGGTGGGGAATGGTGGGGAAAGAGACGAGACGAGGGGCGATTCGAGGGTTGGCGGCGAATTAGGGATTTGAGCAATCTGGGCACGGAAGGGGACGGTGGAGAAGAGAGATTTCGCAGGGCTGGAATTGGGACCGCCAGATTTTTCAATCCGAAACGTGGAAGCGTGAACTTATATTGTCGTCGTCCTTTTTTTGGGGGGAGGGTGGGTGGGTGGTTGGATGCTAGGCGTCCGTCCGACACACACGACCACCACGACAGGACTATGCTTCGGTGCCTTAAGGCACCTGCCTTTGTGTCCATGACATATGGGCCCAACAGCTGGCTGGCCCACATGTCAGTGACCCAAAGGCAGTTGCCTTTAAGGCACCGAAGCAGCGTCCACCCCGACATGACCCTAGTTTGCCTGGTGCGCCTACATTTGAGAATGCAAACGAATCTTCTTTCATTTGCAAACGAATCTGTATGTATTACCATGCCCATGTTTTCCTTGCAATAATTAGTCATTCGAAACGAGATACTACATCCGTTCACTTTTGTAAGTCGTTTCAGACAACTTAAAATGAACCGTTTTGCACATTGTCTGAAATGTCTTCAAGGTCTTATAAAACTGAACAGAGGGAGTACTATAAATTAATTAATGAGGAGTTATTTGAAAAAAAATCGAAATGGTACCCACGCTAACGTGGATTAGAGTGTGTGTCACATAATTAGTTATTTGAATTAGAGTGTGTGTCACGTAGTTAGTTATTTTAATTAGAGTGTGTGTCACGTAGAGATCTCCAATTCTAACGTGGATTTCGCATTTCACTATATCCACACTACTTTTTTTATACAAATTCATATGTATATGATGAACACCATGGTAGTGAGAAAACTTTTGGATGGATTCAAACATATGACCTACAAAATAGCACAACAAACTGAGTCAATGTCAACTTTTCGAAACTTACTATGGCACGAATTCGAAATAATTACCCGTATGCCTGGTCCTCGGTTCAAATCTTACAATGTACACCGAATTGAAACATCGATATTAAGTCTCGTACTATGTACATTCATATGTTGTTTTTAGCCACCCCCCCCCCCGCACAAACCCTACATACTTCCTCTATCGGTCAATCTTCCTCTCCTAACCACCTTAGGAAGCTATCGGTTTCCAACACACGTTCATTCTTTCTCTCCATGTTTCGATCTCTTAGTCTCTCAACTACACAACCCCTTTTTCCACTCTGTTACCAAATGTATTTACCTCACAAACCCGCCATTGCACCTCATGCCGAGCTCTCTCTCTCTCCGCCCTCTCCCTCTCACCCTCTCGCGCTAAATACATGCATTGCCTATCTAGCCCCCCAACCTCCCGTGCATGCGCACGCACGCACGTTGTATATCTAGATCACTCCCTCGAGACTGTCTCACTCTTTCTTCCACACGGCGGGCCACACTCGCTCAATCTCGCTCTCTTTATCTGAGTCTCGTTTAACCTCGTTTTCTTTCACACACAAATGATATATCTCCCTGTCCGGGCCTCGATCGACATACTCTATACTCTCTCACGCAGATTGTCTATCTAGGTCAGTCCATCCAAGCCGCCACCACTCTTTCGACCTCATGGTGAGCCACTCTCACTCAATCTCTCTCTCTCTCTCTCTCTCCGTATGTCTCGATTGACCTTGCTCTTTTTCAGAAAAAAACGATATATCACCATGTTGAGCCCAATTCGACCTATTCACATTGTATACTCTCTCATGCACATCGTCTATCTAGGTCACTCTCTCCAACCCGTCTCACTTTTTTGATCGCACGGCGACCCTATGTGATCGGTTGACCTTGCTTCCTCTCACGCACAAAATATATCTATACGTCTGTGACTGGATCATCTCTCAAGCTCTATCTTACAGCCCTCACCCTTGCCAAAAAGCTCAATCGGAAAATATCTCTCCAGAGCATATATATTTGTTCAATGAATGGTGGACCACACTCACTTTGTCTCTCTATCTATATGTCTCTCGATTGACCTCGCTTTCTCACACCGTATCTTCCACGTGTCGAAGCTACTACCTCTCCATCCCTCGCAAAGCCGGAGCAATTTACATTGCGAGGGGCAGTACAACCTTGGATTAATTTTTGTAGGCATTTATTCCGGTCGGTTTAGATTATATTTTCGTAGCATTCGGCCCACAACTACTCCAATCACTGTAGGGGGTAATTAAGCTATGGGGAGCACCTAATATGAGCACCGGGGAGCCGTTGGATCGAAGATGCAGCGGCACACTAGGCCTGAATGTTTTATTTGCAAAAAAACCTTTGGAGAGTCAGGAAATTGCGCATAATTACAAAGACTACTCCCAAGCCATTGGATCTCACTTCCAACGGTGTAAAAACTCGTATCACCATAGTATCTAAGCTGCGGGGTGGATGTGATATTCTATGCCGCTGTCATTTTTGTCCGTGAACTTGCAAAAAAAAACGTGTAACTCGTGCCGTTACTTGTTTAACTGTGCAAAGTGTTTGTTCAAAAAAACCATCCTACACTGAAATATCGGAACAACACACGGGGGTCCCACTTGTCATTAATCAAATTAGGACCTAAAACTAACAAATCTGAAAGGCAAGATTCGAACTGGCAACCTGGACTACAAAGCGTAAGTCGATAGCCTGAAAAAATGAATGGTTGTTGGCTTTGTCCCATAACTTGATTTTATAAAGTACTAGCATTGAGTAGAGTAGAGGGAGTGCCTCGTCAACACGTGCATGACCGTTATCTCACTTACTGGTGGGTCCCTGGTCTGCGATCTCAATCTCTCTTCTCTCCATCGTCTAACCTTTGCACGGGCACACACAAAGAGCCGCACTAGCTCGCCGTGGTGTTATTACCACTAAAAAAACTTGGAAAATAGAAGAATCGCCTAGAATAAGAGACGTTGTGGCTGGTTGAGACGGAGCTAACCACATCTATCCTCCGTGCCACGTTTGCATGATGAAGCTGTGTGGCTAGTGGGGTGTTTTCAACCGACTGGCTGGGTCCCGAGGTCGAACCATAGGTACTCTACTACGTCTGATATAGTATATTTTTACCCGCACATTTTTCTCCGTGCCGAGACGTGGCACACCCTACCGCGCGGTTTCGGGGTCCTCCCGGGTGGTGCACGCATATATTCTTCCTAACGTGGGACGCCCTACCACGCGTTTTCTAGGTCCTCCTCGGTCGTAGCGCCGAAGCAAGTAAATGAGTCATCACATCATGAAAGACCACCTTTCCCGCTGAGTACATCAGTGAAGCACGGTGTCTAGCTAGTTGGGCTAGTTCGACCGATTAGCTAGGCTGCTGCCACATTTGTTTTTTCACCCCTTTTTTTAGCTACTTGCCGGCAGGTAAATTTAAATATCCACCGCAGCGTTGCTCTAGTATTTGGGTGCGGCAGGATTTTTAATTTTTTGATTGACGGGGGGAGGCGCGGCAGGATTTTTAATTTTTCGATTGACGGGAGCAGGCGTGGCAGCAATTAGTCACGATGACTCCGCCTGTACCCACTGCTCCCTGATGTGAGAAGTCGTTGACTGGCGTTTTACTGTGGTGAAATCCAAAAGATTCCCCGCTCCCTCCGCCTTCCCGTAGATTGCATTGCCTTTCAGCCGTTTCACCCCATTTGCTTCCTCTCGCCATTGCTTCTACCTGGTGCCATGGCGGCGCAGCAGATCACGAAGTCCGAGGTGAGGCTCCTGACACAGGAGCTCCATGCCAAGGATGCGGAGCTCAGGGCCAAGGACGTGGAGCTCCGTGAGCTCAAGGAGGAGAGGATTGCCATGTTCCTCCGTTATGTGCGGGAGTTCACGGAGCTTCAAAAGCGGCAGGCGTCCACCACAAAGATGCTCGAGGCATCGGCGACGTTGCTGCAGAAAGCGGGAAATACGATAGGCCGTTAGGGGAGCCGGTTGGAGCGCGAGCGAGCTGATCGTGACGAGGTCCAGGATCGCCTCAGCCACTTGGTGAACCAAGTTGCCACACACATGTTGCAGCTACGCGATGCCTACCGTCGTGCCAGCGCGATGATGTCTGCCGTCTGGCTAAATCCTCTGCATGGGCATGTCCATGTCTCGGCACAACATGACCGTTGGATTAAACTTAGACGGTGCAGATCAGTCACTGTAGCACAAAGCATGTGGGTGTGTTTGGTTGCATTCTCGTCTCAATATAGTTGTTTCCTCTTCGTGTATTTTTGTCAACCTACTACTGTGGACTCCTACACCCTTCATGCACTCTGCCAAACACCCAAAAGTGGGTCGAGAAGTGTCAGGACCCCGATTCCAAGTCACATCGATCTAGCCGGTAACACCTCATATCACTTTGTGGCCTCACGCACGGTATTCCACGGATGTCGCCTTACCATGGCCGGGACCATTTGCGCCTTTTGGCTCATGTATATGATAGTGTCGCTAGCATCCATATGACAGAGAACCCGGGCCGACATGGCTAGTCGTGAACCCAAAGCGGCACCAACCTATGGGGACAGGCATACATGAATCACATCGAGCATGTCGGTCAGCAGCGTGTGAATCCGGGCTGTAGCACTGGGCTAACAGGACTCTGGGAACCCGGGCTATAGCAGGCTAGGCAGGACTCCGGATGTCACCGCGTGACATTTCCCCGAAGGGACAGACACAGGAACGAAGTGAAACACATGCCGGCTAGTCAAGTGTCCTGAGCAATAGTGCTGGGCTAGCAGGACTCCGGTGAACCGGGCTGTAGCGGACTACTATGGCTCATGGAAGCACTAGACTACATTTCCCCATAAGAGAGGCTGCCAAGGATAAACAACTAGGTTGTCGGATCCCACAAATACCAAGCATTTCAATCATACACACAATATGCTCGATATCTGTAAATACAACATGGCATCGCAACATAACTCTATGCCTCAAGTATTATTCATTAGGCTCCGAGGATCGAGATATACAAACATGGGTCTCATGACCCAACAATCATAGCATACAAATCAAAGTACATGCGGAAACTTAACATGTCTGAGTACAGACATCTACAAATGAAAAAGGCTAAGAAGCCTGACTATCTACCAGATCTTGCCGAGGGCACAAGATCGTAGCTGAGGTATCAAGCTAAACGTTGAAGTCCACGCGAAACTACTAGCGAGACTGAAGTCTCTCTGCAAAACATAAATTAAGCAAACGTGAGTACAAAAGTACTCAGCAAGACTTACATCAGAACTAGCTACATATGCATCGGTATCAACAGGGGGGTGGTGGAGTTTAACTGCAGCAAGCTAGCTTTGACTCAGTGGCTAACCTGAACTACGACTGCGAGCAACTCTTTTGAGGTGGCACACACGATTCCACATATTCACCAATCAATACACCACTATGGATCTGCTCCCGTCTACCTACAAGAACACCATCCATAGCACTCACGCTTATCTTGCGCATTTTAGAGTATCCACTTTCACTTGTCTATGAACTGTTATAGGCAACCTAGAAGTCCTTTACCGCGGACGCGGCTATTCGAATAGTTTTATACCCTGTAGGGGTGTACTTCGTCACACATGTTTCACCACTTAGCGTCTGCACACGACATGTGCTCGGCAGACTTCAAGCGAGAGCCGACGTGGGTGTAGACCACGGCCTGACTAACTGCACAAGTCTCTAGTCCAGGTTTATCGCCTATTCGGGTTCCATCTGCAAGGAAATCCGGCTGGGATGTCCTCAATGGCCCCAAATGATGTGTACAGGGTCCCGAGACGCCAAACGGGCGCCCGACATACCCGGCCATAGTGTATCTACCGCATCATAGCCCACCCCTAGGGTCAGCGCTACACACGGCCGCCAACACATAACCTACAAACACCAGAAACTAGTTGCAACTCCTGGATAGAGGATGAGAGGGGTCAATAACTCGAGCGGGGTCATATTTCAGGGCCCAATGTGTGGTAGTAGCTGTTTCATGGATCACAAACATAGAACTTAGTTCGTGAGGATGGTTTCAGTGAGACAACCCACCATGTACTCCTACATGGCCTCTCACCGCTACCTTTACCAAATCATGTTCACACACTTAGCTCACACACAGTAGGACATGTTCACACACCACCGATTCATCCCCGATGAACCAGACCTGACATGACTCTATGCAATAGCAGGCATGACAAACAAGCATGAATGAGTAGGCACATCAGGGCTCAAACAACTCCTACTCATGCTAGTGGGTTTCATCTTTTTACAATGGCAATGACAGGTCATGCAGAGGATAAGGGGTTCAACTACCGCAGCAAGTAACAGATGAATCGTTGTTGTCCTAATGAAGTAAAAGAGAGCAGGAGCGAGAGAGTGGGATTGTATCGGCATGAGCAAGGGGGTTTTGCTTGCCTGGCACTTCTGAAGATATCATTGGGTCTTCATCAGTGTCAACGATCACAGCGTCGGTACGACGTCTATCGAGAGGGGACAACCGTTGGCAAGAGAGAAGGAACACAATCAATGCGATGCACAGCATGATGCATGACAATGACATGGCAATATGTTGTTTATTGAGCTAATGCAACTAGCAAAACAATTTAATGAAGTTGGTTTGAACCCAAAGTTCAAATTCAAACTCCACATGTGGTTATTTAAATACCATTCATTTGATTTGTCCTAAACAGTGGCCTTAAGTTGTTTTAACATGCATGAAAATGGTACAGATGGATAGATTGGATTTTTTTTGATAATTTACATATATAATTTATTTCATTCTGAGCTACGGTTGAATTTCTATGATTTTTTGAAGTTTTGGATATTTTCTGCAATTTTCTGAATTATTTTAAATCCAGAAAATGTTAACTGCCTCAGCATTGCGTCACTGTGACGTCAGCTAGTCAACTGGGCGCCTCCAGGTCAAACCTGACCAGTAGGGCCCACTAGTCAGTGACACATAGTCAGCTATAGAGGCTGACATGTGGGACCCGGTCAAAGCTAATGTGGCCAAGTCAAAGTTGTCAAGCGGGGCCCACTGAAATTAGTGCTAATCTAACAAAGAGTTAAACTAATTAGTTTAGGCCCTGGGCCCACGTGTAAGTGGGTCAGGAGGTCAATTAGTGAGTGATTAGTGCTAACTAAGTGGCCACGTCGACAGTCGCCAGAGTCTCGCCGGCGGTGACCTCGAACCGTGGAGGAGTTCGCTCGGAACTCGCCAGAGGCGACGGATCGACGCGCCAGGGGCACCAGAGGATAGCCCACGCCCATGCGCATCTAGGGAGATCAAAGGGAGGTGCGGGGGTGGACGGAGCTCGCCAGAAGTGAGCTTGTGGCGGCGCCGGAGTTCGGGTGTGCACGGGTTTGCGGCTACGGTGCAGGGCAGGCCTAACGGGCAGTTGATTCGAGCTCCTGGAGACTCCCTAAGTGTGTTGACGTGCTCGGCGCGAGCTTGCACGGCCGTAGCCGCGGTGGCGGCATGGCCGGCAGTGAGGAGCTATCGGCTCCGGTGAAACTAGGGCTACGCGGTGCAAAAGAGGCGGGGAAGAGAGGTGTTCAGAGCGGGAGCTCACAGCGATGCCGAAGAGGAGGTCAGCGAGCCCGGGGAGGTCCTGGCGGCGCCGAATCGACCAAAGGCGAGCTCGGGTGCCCGAGGTTGAAGACGAGGCAAAACATCGCTGCGGTGCTCCCACGGTCGAACGGACTTGTCTAGACGATGAAGGAGACGACGCTGGTCCTTCTGGATGCTTCGGCAAGGCAAGGGGTGGACGGTGGCCACGGGGGTGCTCGTCGACGTTCTCGGGCGGTCACGGCGATCGCGGGAGAGAGAGACAGAGGAGGAGAGGAGGACGAGGGAGAGGCTGAGAGGGTTCCACGGGTTGCGTGGCGTGCGTAGCGCGTCGGGGAGCTAGCAGAGAGGCAGGACGTGGCCGAGCGCGTGCTCGCGCGCTGCGGGCACACGCCTCTCATCCTTCTGGCGAGAGGAGGGAGATGACTGGCAAGAGGGCCTGGTGGGCTGGGCTGCTTCGGCTGGGCCAAGTGGCTACACAGGTATGGCCAGGTAATTATCTCTCTTTTTTTCTTCTGTTTTGCATTTTCTGTAATTTGTTTTGATTTATTTTTAGACACGAAATCATTTTTGTTGCTTCTGATAATTCTTGTAGGGACTAGTTGGATTATTCCAAAGCCCTTCACCAAAGATCAGAATTATTGGACATATATTAATTAATTAATAAATATATATCCAATGCAAATAGTTATTGATTTAATTCAAAGGCCCAAAATAAATATCTCTGAGATTCCAAAAATATTGTTATAAGTTTTACCTCTTGCCAATATTTTCAGAGACTAAGAGGAACATTTTCTTGGACTTCTTTGAAAAGATTTTAATGTTGACTATTTCTGAAGTGATTTATGAGGGTTTCAACTAACCTCAATTCAACTTTCAGAATTTAGACATGATGCATGATGCTCACTCAGGTAATTAGCTACAAGCAAAATCTAGGGCCGTGACAACTCAGCACCACTAAACAAGAATCTCGTCCCAAGATTCAAGACGTGAGGTAAGAAGACAGAGGGAACACCAATAAAGAATCTTCACGATCCGATTGCCCTTCTCGAAGATGTTGATTCGTTGCATCATGTCGATCTTGAAATCCTCGCTTCTGAGATCTTCATCCACGCGATGACGACAGAAAGAAACTATACTAGGATTGATCTTCTCGAAGATCGAGCTATACAAGATCCACTCGCGGAATGAGATGTTGAAACATCTTGAGTTGAGACACAGAACACATCGAGAGGGATGGAAGAACAAAGGATGGGGTTTGATTTGGTGGGCAACAATTCCACGCTTAGAAAGATGGTGGATGGTGTCAAGCTGGCGAGGAAATAATTGCCATGATTCCATAACGGGGCACCTTGGAAAAAGTGACTCGTTGAACGGTTCCCTTAAGTGGCAAAAAGAATTACTTTGATCCATACATCATTGGAACTCTTCATACCAACTTAAGGCAATTTGCAAACGATCGTCTGGAAGAGTTCGAAGAAGTGTCATACTCGGACTAGAATGGATGATGTGGACTACCTTGTTGAAGACAACGCAAAGGATGATTTGCTTATCATCGGAAATGGATGGGACTCATGGTAAGTCCACCTTTGAAGATGAACCTGGACAACAATTGCTGAGAAGGGCAGTCCAAGGGAGATTGGCACAAGGCGGTGCAAGCTGGGAACAAAATGCAACTATTGGGAATGTGCCAACCATCATATCTGCCTGAGATTCAGATCTGATTGGTGATAGGGTACTTCAGACTCAGCATGTCTGAAAAGACAGTTTTCAACACAATCAACGAGATGATGTTGCGAGATTATCGGGAAATGAACTACTATAGTAAGCTCCAAAACATGAGCTGGTTCTGCTACACACATGTGAACACGTTGTCCAAGACAAGCATGACCACGTAGTAGTCTGATAATAAAACACTACTGAGTTCTGGTAGGGAACCAACATTGAGGATATCGAAGTCCTTCTATAAGCCCGAGTTAGCTCTTAAGAAGGAGCTTCTTCTCCTTGAACAAATCAATCAGTGGCTTGGTGTGCTAGGGATGCATATAGAATGAAGATGATCAGTCTATCATACCATGGAATACTTTGCACATGCATGGTTGACTTGGAATGATTCCGGAGGAACAGAAACAAGCTTTATCGAACTCACGATGACAACTTACATCAACACACATGAATTAGAGGAAGTCACTTCTTACACCATACATGTATTTCATGAACGAGACATGAAGATAATGCTTACAAAAGTTTCCAACACTAGCTGGATGTTCAACATGAATCATGGGGAAGACAAAATGCCGCTGATGGGCTCGACAACAACTCATCGGAATTTCCATATCACTAGACCTCCACCATTATGTGAACAACATGATAGTATTGGTCAGACCAAAAGATGTAATGGTGTATGCTCGAGGAACAACCATGAGTAAGACAACATTACGAACATCGTTGGTTCTAATTTGACTTGACGATAGCCCATACTCAACTCAAAGTTTTGACACGGCAATAGATCCAACAACTAATCACGAGGACCCATCGATGGAGATATCATCTTTCTTCAACACACACACACACACAAGCACACACAAAAAGATATCCCTTAACATGAGCTAAGTCAGACAAGTTTTTATCTTCCAACTCTCCAAGTTGTTGTTTGGCTTAACCAACTAGTTCAGGGGTATCCAACAAAGATTCTTGGAGAAAAGTAGTTTATTGAAAAACCAACTTGATCACGAGCTCAACATAACAGTCAGGGGAAAACCTGGTGATACTTCCGAGAAGATATTTGGAAAATCACGAACCACCGATATGTTACTAAGCTCGAGAACAATCTTGCTTTTCAGGCAAGATGATATGATCAAATGAGCAAGGGATTCAATCCTAACTCAAAGATTGAAGAGTGCACCAGAAATAAGGACAAGTTAGCACGATCAATCCTAGAATAGTTTTTCGATAACCAACACGCTAAGAATGATATTAATGTCCATTAACTACCAAGCAGCGGAGTTGCTAGGAGTATTTATTTCACACATCATAGTTCACTTGCCGACATTCCGGGTGCGAAAACACGGGACCGAGGAATGAAAAATGATCGCAAGAAGTGTCACTGCATTAAGAATTCATGAGAGGTGGTGTTATTCTCATGACAATCCTAACATAAAGGGGGTAATACTCCAGGGTAGAACAAAGCAAAAGCTGGATTGGCATTTGATCTGCAGAACACAACTACTTTGACCCAATCCTGGATATGGATGAGGTTCTAGAGTTTGTTTCTCCTAGTCATTCTGAAATAGAACGGCTTAACGGACCACAAGAATAATAACATCGATAACACGGATGCACAATTACTCCTAACTATCAATTGATAGACGATGGTCGGAATACAAATGAAGAGGGACAACTCAAGAGGATCTTTCTGAGTTGTGGATGCATAGATTAATATGTCGAACCAAGTTCAACAAGTTTCTTCCAGGTAACCCATGCAGAAAGGTCAAACTGGAAGAATCATAATTATGAATGGAGAACTCCTCAAGAGTACTCTAATTGTGATATTTTGGTTCAAAGAACTTCTGCCTTAATGGTTCATGGTATTGGAAGAAAGAAATACCACGGACCTCGAGGACTATCGCAAGGTTACTAATATCCTAAAGGAACGAGCAAACACTATCAATAGGAGGTAAGTAGGGTGAATCTCGGGTTCAAGAACCCAGGAATAGAATACCTACTACTAAATGTCATCATGGGATGCTTTCGAGAATGGTGGCCAGAATCATCACACTAGGAACACAAGGCATGGCTAGATTACTAGGCGATCCTCTAAAACACCTAGGGTCATAATACTAGCTCCAACCAATATGTCGAGGCAACAGAGTGCCTCAACTCACCGATTAGTGTGGTTAATCTGGCCCAAAAGGATAGCAGAAACGGGAAGGAAGGATTTGCAAATGCATCAGACTATTTAGAGACCTGGGATGACTCGGGCAGCATAGCGGCTGTAAATGCTCAAAATGATTTGAGACATCCTACAAAATGGTGGCATAACCACTCAACATCACAATATCAAGGTTCCGAGACCAACTATGAACACACGGAAGTAGTAGAAACTGAACTGAGGCTTGAGACCAACAATCCTGCGAGTCTACGGATTAGTAACACCTCATCCTAATAGATAGATGAGAAGGCCTAGTTCTTAATCCCCATAGCAGAGAAGAGGTTAACTTAGATCAGAAGGTCATGAGGTATAAGGAGTAAAAGAGCCTTACGTTCCCTTCCACAATAAATTCCCCTACATAACTAAAGCATTTCTAGACACAACTTCGACCAGTTTGGCTTGGTAATCCTACAGGCAGTCACGCTCTGATACCAACGCTGTCAGGACCCTGATTCGAAGTCACATCGATCTAGCCGGTAACACCTCATATCACTTTGCGGCCTCACGCATGATATTCCATGGATGTCGCCTTACCATGGCTGGGACCGTTTGTGCCTTTTGGCTCACGTATATGATAGTGTCGCTAGCATCCATATGACAGAGAACCCGGGCCGACATGGCTAGTCGTGAACCCAAAGCGGCACCAACCTATGGGGACATGCAAACATGAATCACATCGAGCATGTCGGTCAGCAGCATGTGAATCCGGGCTGTAGCACTGGGCTAACAGGACTCTGGGAACCCGGGCTATAGCAGGCTAGGCAGGACTCTGGATGTCAACGCGTGACATTTCCCCGAAGGGACATACACAGGAACAAAGTGAAACACATGCCGGCCAGTCAAGTGTCCCGAGCCTTAGTGTTGGGCTAGCAGGACTCCGGTGAACCGGGCTGTAGCGGACTACTATGGCTCATGGAAGCACTAGACTACATTTCCCCATAAGAGAGGCTGCCAAGGATAAACAACTAGGTTGTCGGATCCCACACATACCAAGCATTTCAATCATACACACAATATGCTCGATATGTGTAAATACAACATGGCATCACAACATAACTCTACGACTCAAGTATTATTCATTAGGCTCCGAGGAGCGAGATATACAAACATGGGTCTCATGACCCAACAATCATAGCATACAAATCAAAGTACAAGCGGAAGCTTAACATGTCTGAGTCCATACATCTACAAATGAAAAAGGCTAAGAAGCCTGACTATCTACCAAATCCTGCTGAGGGCACAAGATCGTAGCTGAGGTATCAAGCTAAACGTCGAAGTCCACGCGAAACTACTAGCGAGACTGAAGTCTCTCTGCAAATCATAAATTAAGCAAACGTGAGTACAAAAGTACTCAGCAAGACTTACATCAAAACTAGCTACATATGCATCGGTATCAACAGGGGGGTGGTGGAGTTTAACTGCAGCAAGCCAGCTTTGACTCAGTGGCTAACCTGAACTACGACTACGAGCAACTCTTTTGAGGTGGCGCACACGATTCCACATATTCACCAATCAATACACCACTATGGATCCGCTCCCGTCTACCTACGAGAACGCCATCCATAGCACTCACGCTTATCTTGCGCATTTTAGAGTATCCACTTTCACTTGTCTATGAACTATTATAGGCAACCCAGAAGTCCTTTACCGCGGACGCGGCTATTCGAATAGTTTTATACCCTGTAGGGGTGTACTTCGTCACACATGTTTCCACCACTTAGCGTCTGCACATGACATGTCCTCGGCAGACTTCAAGCGAAAGCCGACGTGGGTGTAGACCATGACCTGACTAACTGCACAAGTCTCTAGTCCAGGTTTATCGCCTATTCGGGTTCCATTCGCAAGAAAATCTGGCCGAGGTGTCCTCAACGGCCCCAAACGATGTGTACAGGGTCCCGAGATGCCAAACGGGCGCCCGGCATACCCGGCCACAGTGTATCTACCGCATCATAGCCCACCCCTAGGGTCAGCGCTACGCATGGCCGCCAACACATAACCTACAAACACCAGAAACTAGTTGCAACTCCTGGACAGAGGACGAGAGGGGTCAATAAGTTGAGCGAGGTCATATTTCAGGGCCCAATGTGCGGTAGTAGCTGTTTCATGGATCACAAACACAGAAATCAGTTCCTGAGGATGGTTTCTGTGAGACAACCCACCATGTACTCCTTCATGGCCTCTCACCGCTACCTTTACCAAATCGTGTTCACACACTTAGCTCACACACAGTAGGACATTTTCACACACCTCCGATTCATCCCCGATGAACCAGACCTGACATGACTCTATGCAATAGCAGGCATGACAAACAAGCATGAATGAGTAGGCACATCAGGGCTCAAACAACTCCTACTCATGCTAGTGGGTTTCATCTATTTACCGTGGCAATGACAGGTCATGCAGAGGATAAGGGGTTCAACTACCGCAGCAAGTAACAGATGAATCGTTGTTGTCCTAATGCAGTAAAAGAGACCAGGAGCGAGAGAGGCGGATTGTATCGGAATGAGCAAGGGGGTTTTGCTTGCCTGGCACTTCTGAAGATATCATTGGGTCTTCATCAGTGTCAACGATCACAGCATCGGTACAACATCTATCGAGAGGGACAACCATCGGCAACAGAGAAGGAACACAATCAATGTGATGCACAACATGATGCATGACAATGACATGGCAATATGTTGTTGATTGAGCTAATGCAACTAGCAACACAATTAAATGAAGTTGGTTTGAACCCAAAGTTCAAATTCAAACTCCACATGTGGTTATTTAAATACCATTCATTTGATTTGTCCTAAACAGTGGCCTTAAGTTGTTCTAACATTCATGAAAATGGTACAGATGGATAGATTGGATTTTTCTGATAATTTTTCATATATAATTTATTTCATTCTGAGCTACGGTTGAATTTCTATGATTTTTGGAAGTTTTGGATATTTTCTGCAATTTTCTGAATTATTTTAAATCCAGAAAATGTTAACTGCGTCAGCATTGCGTCACTGTGACGTCAGCTGGTCAACTAGGCGCCTCTAGGTCAAACCTGACCAGTAGGGCCCACTAGTCAGTGACACATAGTCAGCTACAGAAGCTGACATGTGGGACCCGGTCAAAGCTGACGGGGCCAAGTCAAAGTTGTCAAGCGGGGCCCACTGAAATTAGTGCTAATCTAACAGAGAGTTAAACTAATTAGTTTAGGCCCTAGGCCCACATGTAAGTGGGTCAGGAGGTCAATTAGTGAGTGATTAGTGCTAACTAAGTGGCCACGTCGACAGTCGCCGGAGTCTCGCCGGCGGTGACCTCGAACCGCGACGGAGTTCGCTCAAAACTCGCCAGAGGCTACGGATCGACGCGCTAGGGGCACCATAGGATAGCCCGTGCCCGTGCGCATCTAGGGAGATCAAAGGGAGGTGCAGGGGTGGACGGAGCTCGCTGGAAGTGAGCTCACGGCGGCGCCGGAGTTTGGGTGTGCATGGGTTTGCGGCTACGGTGCAGGGCAGGCCTAACGGGCGGTTGATTCGAGCTCCTGGAGACTCCCTGAGTGTGTTGACGTGCTCGGAGGCGAGCTTGCGCGGCCATAGCCGCGGTGGCGGCATGGCCGGCGGCGAGGAGCTATCGGTTCCGGTGAAACTAGGGCTATGCGGTCCAAAAGAGGCGGGGAAGAGAGGGGTTTGGAGCGGGAGCTCACAGCGATGCCGAAGAGGAGGTCAGCGAGCCCGGGGAGGTCCTGGCGGCGCCGAATCGACCAAAGGCGAGCTCGGGTGCCGGAGGTTGAAGACGAGGCAGAAATGTCGCTGCGGTGCTCCCACGGTCGAACGGACTTGTGTAGACGATGAAGGAGACGACGCCGGTCCTTCTAGATGCTTCGGCAAGGCGAGGGGTGGACAGTGGCCACGGTGGTGCTCGTCGGCGTTCTCAGGCGGTCACAACAATCGCGAGAGAGAGAGACAGAGGAGGAGAGGAGGACGAGGGAGAGGCCGAGAGGGTTCCACGGGTTGCGTGGCGTGCGTAGGGCGTCGGGGAGCAAGCAGAGAGGCAGGAGGTGGCCGAGCGCGTGCTCGCGCGCTGCGGGCACACGCCTCTCGTCCTTCTGGCGACAGGAGGGATATGACTGGCTAGAGGGCCTGGTGGGCTGGGCTGCTTCGGCTAGGCCAAGTGGCTACACAGGTATGGCCAGGTAATTCTCTCTCTTTCTATTTTTCTTTTGTTTTGCATTTTCTGTAATTTGTTTTGATTTAGTTTTAGACACTAAATCATTTTTGTTGCTTCTGATAATTCTTGTAGGGACTAGTTGGATTATTCCAAAGCCCTTCACCAAAGATCAGAATTATTGGACATATATTAATTAATTAATTAATTAATATATATATATCCAATGCAAATAGTTATTGATTTAATTCAAAGGCCCAAAATAAATATCTTTGAGATTCCAAAAATATTCTTTTAAGTTTTACCTCTTGCCAATATTTTCAGAGACTAAGAGGAAAATTTTCTTGGACTTCTTTGAAAAGATTTTAATGTTGATTATTTTTGAATTGATTTATGAGGGTTTCAACTAACCTCAATTCAACTTTTAGAATTTAGACATGATGCATGATGCTCACTCAGGTAATTAGCTACAAGCAAAATTTAGGGTTGTGACAAGAAGGGAACTTTTGCTCCCATCCCGTGCACCCTTCATACACCCTGCCTAACACTATTCGTGCTTCATGTGGTTCATGTTTCGTGGAGTACTGTAGCACCATACTCTCCATGCGTTGTGGACCTAGTTCTGTTAACATTGATCTGACCGTCCATTCTCGACCGGACAGTCAAAAAAGTGGTACTATGTTACATATAGGAGTAGTTGACATGCGCACAACATCATTTGTTATCGTCATATCTTACGACACTAGCAACAAGATTGTGTAGTACTGATGTATGAACCACTGCACATGCCTAGTAGTAGGAGCACTGTGTATGTTCAAGTGGCTGCCGTGTTTCGCACTCCTCCGTCGTAAGAGTGGAAACGCTTGCTGTAATCATTATTTTTCTTCTAAAAAACAGTGGACATGCTCTACCGTGCGGATCCTCCTCCAGCCATTCACTAAATTACTCACTTTCGCCGACGTGTGGGATAGCCAGCATCGGGGTCCACCAGCCATGCACTAAATTACGCCGTAGTAAAGTGAAGGTAGACTACCCCGGTCGAAGCGCCGCAGTAATGCCCAATGAGCCGTCAAATCACAAAACCCCCTCCTTTCCAGCAGTAAGTTGTACGGACGAAGCAACCATCATTTCACTCTTCTCTCTCAGCTTCATCTCTACCCAACCCTTGCTTCTGCCTCATCTTTTTCCTCATTTATTCAAGAAAACCCCGACCTGCTTCTGCCATTGTTCTTCTCTCCCAAAGAAGGAAAGGTGAGCGCATCAATGGTTTTGGTTCTGGACAAGGCCCGATCTTGCAACCCCGGGACTGATCCTATAACTCCCTCTCTTTTCTTCTTTTGGGTTTGTGATGGTTTCTTTTCTTTTATTTCTATTTTACAGTTTCTTGATGGACGCTGGAGCACCGGCCGAAGTGATGTCTATGGCTCCGGCCAAAACCGTCGAGGCTCATGGTACGAAGAAGCGCAAGCACCCCGCCGAGACTACCGCAGACAAGCTCAAAGCCATCGCCCTGTCCAAGCCCCCCTCTCCGGGATCCCTCATTAAGCAAGTCCAGGTAATATCTCTTCTTGACGATCTTTTTCTCGATCTTGATCGTGTTTTTTCATCTAACACGCAGTACTAGTACTAGTAGTACAACTTTCTGGGTGATCTTGCATGTGATTTTTGTGTGGCAAATGATGGTTCTAAATTCCACTTTTGACCAAAACATGCGAGAGGTTGACACTGATTTCTTGTAGATTACTTTCAACTACTCCCTCTGTCCCAAATTTCTTGTCTTAGATTTGTCAACATGGAACAACCTGCAACTAGCAACACTTTAAGAGGGGCTGAGCAAAGCAGTAACATAGCCAAACAACTATTTGCTGGGATGGTGGAAAAGTTTAGAGGCTATTTCATGGCATATTGGGAGGCTTGATAAACAAGTGGTAGGTGGCGCGACATAGAAATAGCATCAAGACAACTAGCATAGCAAAGATAGTAGTGAGATCATAGCTGACGGTCATCTTGCCTGAAATCCTGCTAGGAAGAAGAACGAGTCCATGAAGAAGACGATCCCACGTAGTCGAACGAATCCTCACAATCGCAACGTTACCGGAACTAACAAGAAGGAGCAACACCGGAAATAAGCAAACAACACGGTAAACACACAACACATAACATGACATGATACTACCTAGGTAGGATCGCCTAGCACGTTCAGAGATCACCTAGCAATTCAGCCCCCATCCTAGTCCCAGTCAAGCGACAAAATCCGTGCCACGCGTACATAATTACGTACCGAAAATACCATGGGCATAGGCGGGGGCACGATCAGGGCACGTCCCGCAATGCAGCTTAACCTCCCTAGCGGCTACATACCTTTATCATTTTTTCTCTTTTAGGACCTTACTCTCTGGAAACCCTCTTCCGACAGTATGATTGCCGGACACATTACAGGAAGGAACAACCAAGGAGGCAAGAAGCTAAGACGTACAAGGGAAGCCCTAGGTGATCTCTAATAACAATCGATATACCCACTTTTTTACTACCCATACGCAGCTTGCCCTTGGATAGGACATGTCAAATAGTCCTATTTTTTGCTTATTGCACTACTTGTATCAGTACGCTTCGACGTATTATTTAAATAACAATGCATAGAATTAGTCTATTATTGCATTATCCATCCTTTTTTTCTTATATGTTCATTTACGACAACTTGCACCCATACATTCTGGTACGGTCAGTACGCCAGGGGCTTTCGTTTACCCAATAATACGGCGTGAGAAGTCCGAACACTTTCGACAGTACGACACCCTGAACTTATAGCATTATATGCATCAGCTCCGAATCATGTCTTGGCTCAATAGTTGGGTTTGCCCAGCTCCCATGTTTTGGTACCTTACGTTCCGCTATATCGGCTAAGGTAGCGCTGGGAGAACTACTACGATTGTGTCCCGGTTCTTCCGGACGAGCACCTTAGTAGAGAAAGCCGAAAACCGACTGTCATGATAAGGTGAGAGTTGGTCGCTATTCGAGAGGTCTCAAGTTCTTGAAGACTTTTTTCTGCTTCGGGAGAGGAGTCGGCCTTGCCCGGCTTAGGCGTGTACAGCGCCCCAAATTTGGCCTTCCGAATACTAGGGGCTTCACCAAAATTTAAAATTGTAGACTTCTATGGCTAAGTGAGACTAATAAAGCCTTATAGTCTGATTGCCTGGTTCGTTGTGCTGAACACCTCCCTCGAAGGACCCAAAATTGGGATAAAGAGTGCTTAGGTTTATCCCAAACACCCCAGTACTAGTTACATGGGGGAAGAAGCCGATGACTGGCCAACTCTTAGATTTTATAAATGGCCGCATAAAAGGTAATGTTTTAAATTCAAAAAGCATTGCATAGTGCAAATGAATTCATTTCACATTTCAGGATCACATGAGCATGTTCATTCAAAAATTACATCTCTAGCACATTCCTGCACCACAAGGCGGGAACCCTTCAGGACACTTTCATACTACATTTCGGGGCAGTGATGCTCCTTGCCCTCCGGCGGCCCCTCCTTCACCAGCTTCACGGCGTCCAGCTTCGCCCAGTGCACCTTCGCCCGGGCAAAATCCCTACGCGCACCCTCGATGCAGACGGACCGCTTTATGACTTCAAGCCATGGGCAGGCATCCACAAGACGCCTCACCAGACCGAAGTAGCTGCTAGGCAGGGGATCGCCAGGCCACATCCAGACTATAAGACCCTTCATGGCCTGTTCGGCCGCCTTGTGAAGCTCAACTAGTTTCTTCAGCTAGTCGCTCAAAGGCATTGGGTGTTCGGTCCCAGTATACTGAGACCAAAACAACTTTTTCCTCGAGTTCCCGTCCTCAGCTCGATAAAACTCCTCAGCATCCAGTACACTAGGGGAAGATCTGCGAACACTCCTGGAGAGCTCCGAACTTGGGTAAGTAAAAGGAAAGTTTCCTTCACATGCTTGCTTTGCATAATGAATGCCTTCCCCGCTACTATCTTCTACACCGCATCAATCTCCTGAAGGGCCTTATGGGCTTCAGCATTGGCGCTCCGTGCACTTTCGAGCGCCTTCGCAAGCTCGGACTCTCGCGTCTTAGAGTCAAGCTCCAAGGACTCGTGTTTTTTGGCAAGAGCCTCGAGCTCTTGCTGCACCTCGCCTACCCGGGTTTGTTGCTTTTCCCGCTCAATGCGCTCCTTGGCCGCTTTGTCTTCGGCCTCGGACAGCGCCTTCTTCAGGGTCGCCACCTCGGTCGTGGCCCCTGGCAAATTTATGATGATCCTATTACTTTACAACCGATTTTTTTAATATGTAGACAAGGTATTGCTTACTGAGGGAGTCCTGGATTAGGGGGTCTCCGGACAGCCGGACTATACCCTTTGGCCGGACTGTTGGACTATGAAGATACAAGATTGAAGACTTCTTCCCGTGTCCGGATGGGACTCTCCTTGGCGTGGAAGGCAAGCTAGGCATACGGATATGTAGATCTCCTCCCTTGTAACCGACTCTGTGTAACCATAGCCCCCTCCGGTGTCTATATAAACCGGAGGGTTTAGTCCGTAGGACATCACATACAATCATACCATAGGCTAGCTTCTAGGGTTTAGCCGCTACGATCTCGTGGTAGATCAACTCTTGTAATACTCATATCATCAAGAACAATCAAGCAGGATGTAGGGTATTACCTCCATCAAGAGGGCCCGAACCTGGGTAAACATCGTGTCGCCTGCCTCCTGTTACCATCCACCTTAGACGCACAGTTCGGGACCCCCTACCTGAGATCCGCTAGTTTTGACACCGACATTGGTGCTTTCATTGAGAGTTCCATTGTGTCGTCACCGTAAGGCTTGATGGCTCTTTCGATCATTGGTAGCGATGCAGTCCAGGGTGAGGTTTTCCTCCCCGGGCTGATCTTTGTATTCGGCGTCTTCGCACTGCGAGACAATTCACTTGGCCATCTGGAGAAGATCGAGAGCTACGCCACTGGCCATCAGGTCATATTCGAAAACTTAAACTACACTGCCGACATCCGCGGAGACTTGATCTTCGACGGATTCGAGCCTGTGTCAGGTGCGCCGCAAAGTCACGACGAGCACGATGTAACTCTGTCATCGGACAGTGTTCGGGAGATCGCATCTGCAACTACTCCGGCCTTCAACCCGGAGCAAATTGCGCCATCCAAGGACAGAGGGATAGACCCCGCCAGGGAGGCCGCACTCTCAGTGGCCATGGAGGGGGATACTGACTTCACCCCTTACGAGAGTCGTGTCACCGAACCACTGGATTCGTCTCCAGCCGCGGACTCCGAGCCGCCTGCATCCGTCTGTTGGGGAACGTAGCAGAATTTTAAAATTTTCTACGCATCACCAAGTTCAATCTATGGAGTCATCTAGCAACGAGGGAGAGAGGAGTGCATCTACATACCCTTGTAGATCACGAGCGGAAGCGTTCAAGAGAACGGGGTTGATGGAGTCGTACTCGTCGTGATCCAAATCACCGAAGATCCTAGCGCCGAACGGACGGCGCCTCCGCGTTCAACACACGTACGGAGCGAGGACGTCTCCCGCGCCTTGATCCAGCAAGGAGGAGGGAGAGGTTTAGGAAGAGGACTCCAATAGCAGCACGACGGCATGGTGGTGGTGAAGCTGCAGTACTCCGGTAGGGCTTCGCCAAGCTCTTACGGAGGAGGAGAGGTGCTGGGGAGGGGAGGGGCTGCGCCTTGGATGTTGTATGCAGCCCTCCCCTCACCCCTCTATTTATAGGGGAAGGAGGAAGGGGGCTGGCCCCCTCTAGATGAGATCTAGAGGGGGGGCGGCGGCCAAGGGGAGGGGGCGCCCCCTTTAGGGTTTCCCCCCAACCCTAGGCGCATGGGCCCAAGGGGGGGATGCGGCCAGCCCATGTAGGGCTGGTTCCCCTTTCCTCTACAGCCCATTAGGCCCTCCGAGAGAGGTGGCCCCTCCCGGTGGACCCCCGGAACCCCTCCGGTGGCCCCGGTACAATACCGATATGCCCCCGAACCTTTCCGGTGACCGTATGACAACTTCCTACATATAAATCTTCACCTCCGGACCATTCCGGAACTCCTCGTGACGTCCGGGATCTCATCCGGGACTCCGAACAACATTCGGTAATCACATACAAGTCTTCCTAACAACCCTAGCGTCACCGAACCTTAAGTGTGTAGACCCTACGGGTTCGGGAGACATGCAGACATGACCGAGACGACTCTCCGGTCAATAACCAACAGCGGGATCTGGATACCCACATTGGCTCCCACATGCTCCTCGATGATCTCATCGGATGAACCATGATGTCGAGGATTCAATCAATCTGTATACAATTCCCTTTGTCAATCGGTACGTTACTTGCCCGAGACTCGATCGTCGGTATCCCAATACCTTGTTCAGTCTCGTTACCGGCAAGTCACTTTACTCGTACCGTAATGCATGATCTCGTGATCAACCACTTGATCACATTGAGCTCATTATGATGATGCATTACCGAGTGGGCCCAGAGATACCTCTCCGTCATACTGAGTGACAAATCCCAGTCTCGATTTGTTCCAAGCCAATAGACACTTTCGGAGATACCTGTAATGTACCTTTATAGTCACCCAGTTACGTTGTGACGTTTGGCACACCCAAGGCACTCCTACGGTATTCGGGAGTTGCACAATCTCATGGTCTAAGGAAATGATACTTGACATTCAGAAAAGCTACAGCAAACGAACTACACGATCTTTGAGCTATGCTTAGAATTGGGTCTTGTCCATCACATCATTCTCCTAATGATGTGATCCCGTTATCAATGACATCTAATGTCCATAGTCAGGAAACCATGACTATCCTTTGATCAATGAGCTAGTCAACTAGAGGCTCACTAGAGACGTGTTGTGGTCTATGTATTCACACATGTATTACGATTTCCGGATAACACAATTATAGCATGAACAATAGACAATTATCATGAACAAAGAAATATAATAATAACCATTTTATTATTGCCTCTAGGGCATATTTCCAACACCATCCCTATCGAATACGACTGGGCACTGATCATGGAGTTCACCTCCACGGATATCTTTTAGCACTCGCCTTTCAGCGATGTGCTAAATTCATTAAGGTCTCTCAACTTGTCAGGAGAACCTTGGTCGAACTATCTCCGGCTAGAATGGGATGCGGACGAGAAGAATTTCGCTGCCCACTCACCACCCACTTAGTCGGCACTATTGATGACTTAACCGGCATGCTCAACTTCGATTCTGAAGACATCGACGGCATGGACGAAGATGCAGGAGACGAACAGGAACCAGCTCCCATAGGGCAGCGGACAGCCACTTCATCACAGGACATATACATGGTGGATACACCCTGTCGGTGTCCAAACCGGCGGATCTTGGGTAGGGGGTCCCGAACTATGCGTCTAAGGCGGATGGTAACAGGAGGCAGGGAACACGATGTTTACCGAGGTTCGGGCTCTCTTGATGGAGGTAATACCCTACGTCCTGCTTGATTGTTCTTGATGATATGAGTATTACAAGAGTTGATCTACCACGAGATCGTAGAGGCTAAACCCTAGAAGCTAGCCTATGGTTTGATTGTATCTTTTCCAACGGACTAAACCCTCCGGTTTATATAGACACCGGAGGGGGCTAGGGGTACACAGAGTCGGTTACAAGGGAGGAGATCTACATACCCATATTTCCTAGCTTGCCTTCCACGCCAAGGAGAGTCCCATCCGGACATGGACGAAGTCTTCAATCTTGTATCTTCATAGTCCAACAGTCCGGCCAAAGGATATAGTCCGACTATCCGGAGACCCCCTAATCCAGGACTCCCTCAGTAGCCCCTGAACCAGGCTTCAATGAAGATGAGTCCGGCATGCAGTATTGTCTTCGGCATTGCAAGGCGGGTTCCTCCTCCGAATACTCCATGGAAGATTTTGAACACAAGGATAGTGTCCGGCTCTGCAAAACAAGTTCCACATACCACCGTAGAGAGAATAATATTTCCACAAATCTAATCTGCTAACATGTTTTGACAGCATGACATCACGCCATGGTCCACTCATTATTCGAACAGTTTTTCTCAACCAGCACCGCACATATCACGAGGCGGTTTTCTTGACACGTCTTGTCAAAGCAGAGATCGTGTTCCCCTTATTACGGGATTCTCATCAATACGGACGTGGGTAACCCAACCGTGCCCGTTGGTATGACTCCTCGATTTTAGGCGAGTCCAAATCGACCGCGAGGAGGACGCTTGACATTCACCCTTTTTATAAAGAGGCCAAGACATGTCCCTTTTTCCTCTCGCGCTCAATCGAATCCTTCCCCCACCTCGAGTTACAACGCCCCAGGCTCAGGTCAGGCGCTTCGGACCTTCAACCATGTCCGGATCCAACCTCCAAGGTCAGTGGATGCCTTCCTCTATCATGGAGGAGGACATCAAGAAGCTGAGAGAGGCCAGATATCTGACCGCCGAAATCTCGCACAGGCTTCCCGCCCGAGGGCAGGTCATCCCCACTCCCGAACCCAACAAGAGTGTTGTGTTCATCTCTCACTTGCTCCGAGGACCAGGCCTCACCCTGGACCCCTTTGTTAGGGGGCTCATGTTCTATTACGGGCTGGATTTCCATGATCTGGCCCCGGATTCCCTCCTTCACATCTCGTCGTTTATTGTCGTATGTGAGGCCTTCCTTCGCATTACCCCTCACTTCGGCCTGTGGCTCAAGACCTTCAATGTGAAGTCGAAGATGATCGAGAGGCGGCATGTAGAGTGCGGAGGTGCAGTAATAAGAAAAAGCGCTGATGCTCCATGGCCAGAGGGTTCCTTCCCAGAGGTGTCAAGTTTGTGGCAGCGGGAGTGGTTTTATATCATAGCTCCCCGAAGTGCCAAGTGGGCGGCCATCCCTGCCTTTCGCTCGGACCCCCCACCACAACTTACGTCATGGATCAGCGAGGGGCTAAACTGGGGTCCAGTAAAGGATGTGCCGATATTGCAAAGTCGCATCCGAGATCTCATTGAGAGAGACGTCAACCTGGTCACGGTGATGCAGGTCATGCTAGTTCGCCAGGTCCCGCCTTGCAAACGTACACCTCTACGTTTGTGGGAGTTCAACCCGGAGGGACCGCGAATCATTCAGCACTTCCTCGGCATGACGCTCGAGGAGATGTACAAGTTGTTCTTTGGATCACAAATAAAGTGTCCATACACCACCGAGGATGCGGGTCTGAGCTGTAATCGCCCAGATACCCAACTAAGTGATCCCATGGCCGAACACATTGTTTCTCTTATTCATCATAACATCATTCTGAAAAGTCGCTCTTTGACTAGGACTGGATAACAAAGGCGAAGATGATCAGGTGTCCGGCCACCCTTCCCGAGGGCTTGGTCAATCCGGTACTAGACAGAATGCTGGAGCCGGTTCCTTATCAGGCGCCCTCGAAGGAAGATAAAGGGGGGAATAAAGAGGCTGAAAGCGAGCCTCACTCACTACTCGTCCCAACCGAGGGAATGAGTGCCTCGCAAAGGAGCATAACCAAGGAGTCTGAGATTCCCTCTCCCCGAGGAAGGAAGAGGACCACCTCTAAAGATCCGGAAACAGCGGTTTCCAAACGAGGGAAAAATCTTCGCCAGAGGGTCCTGCCCCGGGGGTACCCTTGCCGCACAGTGTTCGCAAGGGAATCAGCCCTCTATCGAGCTATAAGTAATCAAAAGGTACTTAGTAGTGAAAATATCCTACCATACTTCTGAAGACAATAACCGAAGCTTATATCTTGTAGTTCGGATCGTAGCCCTTCTTGACAGAGTTCGTCATTCGGGGGATCTTCTTCCGGAGATGATGGAGAGCGAAACACCTCCCCCTACCACCCCGCCTCATGAGGCGGGCGAACCTGAAGTGTCATCGCGGAGGGTTTCTCCTGATCCGCCAAGGCCAGGGGGTAATCCCTTGGCCACCCGGAGTCCTCAGTATTCGGCTCCTAAAGAGAGCAACAGAAAGAGTCCGGAACCGTACAGTGTGCGGTCAGATGCACTGAAGGATCTTCTGGAGCAAGCGGCCATTTCAGAAGCGCATCGTACGCTAATGAATGTGGTAGTTGAAAGGATTTCATCCGCTAAAAGTGGATTGCATGAAGCTTTTATGGGTCTGCTGAAAGGCTTTGAGGTACGTGACATAGTGTATGTTTTTGACAGTACCGCACACGTTAGGTGTGCCCTATGCAGATATTAGCCCCTGAGACTCTGGTTGTCGTCAAAAACGGCAGCGAACAGAGGATCATAGTCCAGGTAATAACTAGACCACCTTTATGTGCAGGTGGATGAAGCTCCGGTGGCTAGCCGGACTGATGGGTTTGCCGAGCTAAAGCGGCAACTTGATGCGGCAGATGCCGACATCGTGCTTGTCAACAAGCGGATTGACGAGGCACATGGTAAGTGATTTCTCCGGTTATCAACGCATAGTAAGAGGAGCATGATGCCAGTATCTTTAATATGTTGTGACTGCAGATGGATCTACCACCGTGGAGACCCTTCGGGCGGAACTTGCACGAGCCAAGGAGCAAGCCAGAAATAGCGATGCGGCCGCTCTAAAGGCGGTCGAAGAGCTGACGGCCGAACAGGCCGCACATTGCCAGAGCAAGGAAAGAATGGCCAAGATGGCCTTTGAGTTGAAACATGCCGCCGACCGTTGCCAACTTCTTGAAGAAGAAAACCGTGCGAAGGCGACGGACCTGGAGTAGGCCATGGTAGCATCCAAGGAAGCCTGTTCCAAAATACGAGCGGCGAAGGAGGAGCTGCATCAAGCTGGAGATATCGCAGCTGGGAAGCCCTTTTTGTTGCGGACTAAGTTCGGAGATCCGAAGTATGCACCTCTTAATCAACTATGGAGTTCTACAGACGCCTACGTGGATTTAGCGGCAAGTGCTGCTGATGCGGCCGAGTACTTCAAGGATCAAAAAGATCGCGGAGTGGAAAAGCTGTTCTGGTCACAGTTCCATGCTCCAGTGCGTCCGCTGCGGTTGAATGAGCAAATGGCCGAGTGGGCCGAGCTCCATAGGTTGTCCGTACTTGCCATGAGGTATGTTATGGATCATCTGTGGCCGGGAGGGCCAAGGCCGAATAATTACTTTAGTTTAGTGCAACAATTCCTTGGTGTTGTGCCGCACATCGATGCTATGAAGAGGTCGGCGTGCATAGAGGGTGCGCGGATGGCCTTTGCCCGTGTCAAGACATACTGGGCAGAGATGGAGGCCACCACTGTTGCAACACAAGGTTCGGCCGTGGGCCGAGTGGCTGCCGAGCACTACTTTGAAGAAGTTCTTGAAGGCGCTCGTTCGATAGAGGCTTAGTGCTCGAAGAATATCATGTTCTAGTGACATGTACTCCCATGGTAAAAACAATGTTTTATTGAGTTATCAAGGCTGTGTTTATACTTTTGCCTGAAAGTATTATGATGCCTCATGTGCGGCCGTTTATGTATATATGTATATAACCTGAAAGTTTGTAGTCGTCGGCTTTCGCCCCCATGCATATAATGCGGGGGTGTTCGCAAAAAACGCGTATTGGCACTTGATCCAACGTCTTGGTCCATTAAGGAGGTGGTAGCACAGTGAACGAGGCAATCGGACTATATTGCTTTAACACTTTCACTTAGCCATAGGAGTTTGACGGTGGGGCTACTATATAGCCCCTGGTACTTCTGTGCTCGTCCGAATACGGGGCGCATATGTACATGGCCGTGAAACGGCCCTTCGTTAATGCGGAGGAATCCCGAAGATTCCGCTGAGTCATCGAGTGGTTGACCAATCTCGCGCTAAATCATGACAGTCAGTTTTTGGCTTTCTCTACTGAGGTGCTCATCCGGATGAACCAGGGCACAATCGCAGTAGTTCTCCTAGTGCTACCTTAGCCGATATAGTGGAACGTAAGGTACCAAAACATGGGAGCCGGGCAAACCCAACATTTGACCAAAGACATGATTCGGAGCTGATGCATATAAGGTCAAACTCGTGAGGCCGAACACTCCCTAAGGTATTTGGTCTTTATAACATATGCCAGGTTGAACAATGCCCTGAATAATAAACCCCGGGTGTCCAGGTACGTGCAAATATCCTGACGTGGCCACATGCCAATACGTCGGCATCCTTCTCGGTTGTATTGAGTATCCGGAGGATGTGAACAACAAGAGACAGTAAAAAAGGTTTACGCAGGGTCTTAATCTAAAAAGAAACCTTTGAGCGGGTCCCTGCTGTACGTCTACGCTTGTGTCTCCGTTGTGCCATGTCCTGGACGGGTGTAGCACGATTTTCATCTGTAAAAGAGAAGAACTTAGGTGAAAGTTGCCGTGCCAGAAAATTGGTTATTGTCAATAAACCATTAAAATATAAGATAACTAAAGTTGAGCCGGACTAGCCCTGATTACACGCGGGAAGCCCCTGGTACCGTCTAGGAGGGCTTGATCATCAAACCAATCTCATGTATATGTAGTGGTGCACCGGACTCGTCTAACCGTGTCCGTGGTCTTGACGACCTGTCATTTTTTCTGGTTGGTGAGGCCGCCTAGTGCTCGGCGGCTAAAGCTGCCGCACATTCTTCCACGCGTAGAGCACGCTCAGTGTTTCCGCTAACTGTGATGGTGCCACGTGGACCGGGCATCTTAAGCTTGAGAGAAGCGTAATGCGAGATTGCATTAAAACGAGCGAAAGCCACTCTTCCGAGTAGTGCCTGATAGCCGCTTCGGAATGGAGCGATGTAGAAAGTTAATCTTTCGCTTAGGAAGTTGTCAGGAGAACCGAATACAACCTCTAGTAATAGAGAGCCCGTGCAGCGGGCCTCTAGGCCTGGTATTACTCCCTTGAAGGTAGTAGTACGGTGGCTTATTTTTGTCGGGTCTATCCCCATTTTGCAGACTGTGTCCTGATATATCAGATTTAGACCACTGTCGCTGTCCATGAGGACTCGCGTGAGATGGTATCCGTTTATTATTGGGTCTAACACCAAGGCCGCCAATCCTTCGTGCCGGATGCTTGTCCCGTGATCCCTGCAATCAAAAGTGATCGGGCAGGCCAACCAGGGGTTGAACCTAGGGGTGACGAGCTCTATGGCGCGTGTGTCTCGGAGTGCATGTTTGCTCCTCCTCTTCGTCACATGGATCAAGTCGACTGTTTTAACCTCTGGTGGGAATTTTTGTTGTCCTCCAGTGCTTTGCTGGCGAGGCTCGTCCTCGTCTTCGCTTGGTGTCTCCCTGTGTTCGGTGTTGAGCTTACCTGCCTGCTTGAAGACCCAGCATTCTCTGTGCGTGTGATTTGCAGGTTTATCGGGGGTGCCATGAATCTGACATAGTTTGTCAAGAATCATGTTTAGGCCAGACGGTCTATCTCTACTGCCTTTGAAAGGCTTTTTCCGCTGACCTGGTCGAGAGCCCCTGAATCCGGCGATTATCGTCGTATTATCTGGGCTATCTTCTTTATTTCGACGTTTGCTTTTATTGCGTCGTGGTTTTCCGTTGCCATCCCTGACTTCGGATGTGCTTGGGTCACTGGTGCTACTGCGAGCTAACCAGCTGTCTTCGCCCGCGCAAAAGTGGTTCATGAGACTTGTTAGAGCTGCCATTGTTCTCGGTTTATCTTGGACGAGGAGTCTAGCGAGCCATTCATCTCAGATGCTATGTTTGAAAGCTGCTAAGGCTTCAGCGTCCGGGTAGTCGATGATTTGGTTCTTCTTGGTGGGAAACCTGTTCCAAAGCTTTTGGGTGGACTCTCCGGACTGTTGAATTATATGACTTCAATCGTCTGCATCCGGAGGTCGGACGTAGGTCCCTTGAAAATTAGCCCGAAAAGCGTCCTCGAGCTCCTCCCAACTTCCAATTGAGTTTTCAGGGAGGCTTTTCAGCCAGTGCCGAGCTGGTCCTTTCAGCTTGAGGGGCAAGTATTTAATGGCATGGAGATCGTCTCCGCGAGCCATATGGATATGGAGGATAAAGTCCTCAATCCAGACCCCAGGGTCTGTGGTCCCGTCGTACACCTCTATGTTCACTGGTTTGAATCCTTCTGGGAATTCATGGTCCGGCACCTCATCGATGAAACATACGGGGTGTGCGGCACCCCTGTACTTGGATGTACCATGGCGTTCGGACGGTTGTGGTATTTGGTTTTGATTTTGTGCCGGAGCACGCTTCCTAGATCCATAGATGGATCTGGTCGTGCCGTATTTTTGGCGCAAGTCCTCACGTACATCGTGTATTGACTTATGTGCGTATTTGTTATCCGCTCTATCGCGGTCACAAGGAGGTGGATCTGGCCGGTGGCCATTTCATTTTTTGGCTGTGTGGGCTCTAAGGCCTCGTCGTCGAATTCATGTAACAGGTTGCGCTTTGGATAGCTCTTTGTGTGGCAACCTCCACCATACTTTGCTTCATTGTCGAGCACTTTGTTCCACCTGAAGTTGAGTGTATTTTGTGTGGCCTTGAGCCTTTGCTTCTGCTTCTTCAGAATCCTCACTGTGGCAATAAGCCTTCTGCGGAGGTTCTCTTGCTCCAAGTGCGTTTCCAGGATGATGTGTGCATCTTCGTCTGGACTGTTTTCCTCCCCAGAGGGGGTTTGATGAGGTTTATACTCGGCGTCGCCGTGTTCGGACGTCGGATCCGTACTATGTTCACCGCTTTCAGCTTCATCGTGCTCTGCCGCCGGGGCAATGTGGTCGTCGTTTCCTCTGGAGTCAACTAGAGTGTTATTTTCTCTTGCGTTGTTATCGCTGTTTTTGCTATGGCAGGACTTAGAGCTGCGCCTCTGACATCGGCGCTTGGGTTGCTTCTTGGAGGGTCCATCCTCCGTTGTCTCTTCGCCATTGCCTACTTTGGGTGTATCCACCATGTATATGTCATGTGATGAAGTGGCTATCCGGCGCCCTGTGGGCGCTGGTTCCTGTTCGTCTCCTGCATCTTCGTCCATGCCATCGATGTCTTCGGAGTCGAAGTTGAGCATGTCGGTTAAGTCGTCGACAGTGGCTACTAAGTGGGTGGTGGGCGGGCAGCGAATTTCTTCGTCGTCCGTATCCCATTATAGCCATACATAGTTCGGCCAAGGTTCTCCTGACAAGGAGGGAGACTTTAATGAATTTAGCACATCGCCGAAAGGCGAGTGCTGAAAGATATCCACGGAGGTGAACTCCGTGATCGGCGCCCAGTCGGATTCGATGGGCACGGATGCAGGCGGCTCGGAGTCCGTGGCCAAAGACGAATCCAGCGGTTTGGCAACACGGCTCTCGTAAGGGGTGAAGTCAGTATTCGGCTCCATCGCCACTGAGAGTGCGGCCTCCATGGCGGGGTCCATCCCTCCGTCCTTGGATGGTGCAATTTGCTCAGGATTGAAGGCCAGAGTAGTTGCAGATGTGATCTCCCGAACACTATCCGTTGGCAGAGTTACGCCGTGCTCGTCGAGACTATGCGGCGCACCTGACACGGGCTCGAATCCATCGAAGATCAAGTCTCCGCGGATGTCGGCAGTGTAGTTTAAGTTTCCGAATCTGACCCGATGGCCCGGGGCGTAGCTTTCGATATGCTCCAGATGGCCAAGCGAATTTGCCCATAGTGCGAAGCCACCGAATACAAAGATCTGTCCAGGGAGGAAAACCTCACCCTGGACCGCATCGCTACCGATGATTGAAGGAGCCATCAAGCCTTATGGTGATGACACAGTGGAACTCTCAATGAAAGCACCAATGTCGGTGTCAAAACCGGCGGATCTCGGGTAGGGGGTCCCGAACTGTGCATCTAAGGCGGATGGTAACGGGAGGCAGGGGACACGATGTTTACCCAGGTTCGGGCCCTCTTGATGGAGGTAATACCCTACGTCCTGCTTGATTGTTCTTGATGATATGAGTACTACAAGAGTTGATCTTCCACGAGATCGGAGAGGCTAAACCCTAGAAGCTAGCCTATGATATCATTGTATCTTTTCCTACGGACTAAACCCTCCAGTTTACACCGGAGGGGGCTAGGGTTACACAGAGTCGGTTACAAGGGAGGAGATCTACATATCCATATTTCCTAGCTTGCCTTCCACACCAAGGAGAGTCCCATCCGGACACGGGACGAAGTCTTCAATCTTGTATCTTCATAGTCCAACAGTACGGCCGAAGGATATAGTCCGACTGTCCAAAGACCCCCTAATCCAGGACTCCCTCACACCCAAAGAAGGCAATGGCGAAGAGACAGCGGAGGATGGCCCCTCCAAGAAGCAACCCAAGCGCCGACGTCAGCGGCGCTGCTCTAAGTCCCGCCATAGCAAAAACAGCGATAACAGCGCAAGAGAAAATAACACTCCAGTCGACTCTAGAGGAAACGACCACCACGTTTCCCTGGTGGCAAAGCACGATGAAGCTGCAAGCGGCGAACAAAGTATGGATCCTACGTCCGAACACGGCGACGCCGAGGATAAACCTCGTCAAAACCCCTCTCGGGGGGAAAACTGTCCGGATGAAGATGCACACATCATCCCGGAAACGCACTTGGAGCAAGAGAACCTCTGCAGAAGGCTTATTTCCATAGCGAGGAGTCTGAAGAAGCAAAAGCAAAGGCTTAAGGCCGCACAAAATACGCTCAACAGCAGGTGGAACAAAGTGCTCGACAACGAAGCAAAGTACGGTGGAAGTTACCACACAAAGAGCTATCCAAAGCACAAGCTATTACCTGAATTCGATGGTGAGGCCTCAGAGCCCACACAGCCAAAAAATGAAACGGCCAACCAGCCGGATCCACCACCTTGCGACCGCGATAGAGCGGCTAATAAAGTTGCACATAAGTCAACACACGATCTACGTGAGCACTTGTGCCAAAAGCCCAGTACAACCGTCCGAATAAAGTTGCACATAGGAAGCGTGCTCTGACACAAAGGAAGCACGCTCTGACACAAAATCAAAACCGAATTCTACAACCGTCCGAACGCCATGGCACATCCCAATACAGGGGTGCTGCACACCCCCTATGTTTCACCGATGAGGTGCTAGACCATGAATTCCCAGAACGATTCAAACCAGTGAACATAGAGGCGAACGACAGGACCACAGATCCTGGGGTCTGGATTGAGGACTTTATCCTCCATATCCGTATGGGTCGCGGAGACGATCTCCATGCCATCAGATACTTGCCTCTCAAGCTCAAAGGACCATCTCGGCACTGGCTGAAAAGCCTCTCGAAAAACTCAATTGGAAGTTGGGAGGAGCTCGAGGATGCTTTTTGGGCTAATTTTCAAGGGACCTATGTCCGACCTCCGGATGCAGACGATTTAAGCCATATAATTCAACAGCCCGGAGAGTCCGCCCAAAAGCTTTGGAACAAGTTTCTCACTAAGAAGAACCAAATCGTCGACTGTCCGAACGCCAAAGCCTTAGTAGCTTTCAAACACAGCGTCTAAGACGAATGGCTTGCCAGACACCTCAGCCAAGAAAAACCGAGAACAATGGCAGCCTTAACAAGCCTCATGACCCGCTTTTGCACCGCGAAGATAGCTGGTTAGCCCGCGGTAGCACCAGCGACCCAAGCACATCCGAAGTCAGGGATGGCAATGGAAAACCACGACGCAATAAAAACAATCATCGAAATAAAGAAGATAGCCCAGATAATAAGGCGGTCAACGCCGGATTCAAGGGCTATCGACCAGATCAGCGGAAAAAGCCTTTCAAGGGCAGCAGAGACGGACCGTCTGGCCTAAACAAGATTCTTGACAAACTATGTCAGATTCATGGCACCCCCGATAAACCTGCAAATCACACCCACAGAGATTGTTGGGTCTTCAAGCAGGCCGGTAAGCTAAATGCCGAACACAAGGGGGGGAGACACCAAGCGAAGACGAGGACGAACCTCGCCAGCAGAGCACTAGAGGACAGAAAAAATTCCCACCAGAGCCCAAAACAGTAAACATGATCCATGTGACGAAGAGGAGAAGCAAATATGCACTCCGAGACACACGCGCCATAGAGCCCGTCACCCCTAGGTTCAACCCTGGTTGGCCTGCCCGATCACTTTTGATCGCGGGGATCACGCGACAAGCATCCGACACGAAGGATTGACTGCCTTGGTGTTAGACCCAATAATAAATGGATACCATCTCACACGAGTCCTCATGGACGGCGGAAGTGGTCTAAATCTGATATATCAGGACACAGTCCGCAAAATGGGGATAGACCCGACACAAATATGCCACGGTAATACTACCTTCAAAGGAGTAATACCAGGCCAACAGGCCCACTGTACGGGCTCTCTATTGCTAGAGGTTGTATTCGGTTCTCCCGATAACTTCCGAAGTGAAAGGTTAACTTTCTACATCGCTCCATTCCGAACTGGCTATCAAGCACTACTCGGAAGAGCGGCTTACGCTCATTTTAATGCAATACCACATTACGCTTCTCTCAAGGTTAAGATGCCCGGTCCACGTGTGTAACGCCCCGAGACCGATGTGCCAGGTGTCCTCCAGTTATTCGCTATTGTTGCATTGTCATTTCTTGCGTGTCATGCATGTCATATCATGTCAGCATGTGCATTTCATTTTCATACATGTTCGTCTCATGCATCCGAGCATTTTCCCCGTTGTCCGTTTTGCATTCCGGCGCTCCCATGACACCCGGTGTCCCTTTCTACCTCTTTTCGTGTGAGGGATTAAACATTTCTGGATTGGACCGAGACTTGTCATGTGGCCTTGGTTTACTGCCGGTAGACCGCCTGTCAAGTTTCGTGCCATTTGGACTTCGTTTCATACTCCAACGGTTAACCGAGGGACCGATAGGGCCTCGTTTGTGTTGCAGCCCAACACCCTTCCAATTTGGCCCAAAACCCACCAAAAACCATTCCATCATCTAGAGCGTTCGATCACGATCGTGTGGCCGCAAACCGCACCTTATTTGGAGCTTCCTAACTCCCTCTACATCTATAAATAGATCCCTCCATTTCATTTTCGGGTCTTTTTCCCTGAAACCCTAGCCTCCCTCTTCCTCGCGCCGCCGGACATGTCCATCCCGCGCCGGACATGTCCAGCCTCCACCTCACTCCGACCAATCAGAGCATGCCTCGTCGCGCCGCTGCCGCTCTCCTCCTATCAGGGGCCGCCACCTGTCCTCTCCACGCCGTCCACCGCGCATGGGCCCGCCGGAGCCCATCGCGAGCCCGCCACGGGCGCATCGGGCCCGATCTTCCCGAGCCACCGCGCCGCTCGTCTGCCGGTTTTGCCCGCGCCGGAGCATCACCGGAGCGTCGCCGGAGCTTCCCGCCACCTCGCCGGCGCATCGCAGGACGCCGCCATGGCCTCGCCGGACTTCGTCTCGGCTTCCGCCCGCCTGACATCGCCGCTGCACACCGCTCCTCCATTGCCGGCCTCCGTCGCGTCCTGCAACCTTCGCCAGAGCAGCGACCCGCCGGTCCTCCTCTGCCTCAACACCAAGTCCCGCGTCCACTGACACCGTTGACCGGATCGGCCTCTGCCAACCGCACACGCCAACCGAAGCTCGTCGCCGCCCCTACCTTGCCGATCCCCGCAAACTCCGACCAGATCTAGCCGGGAATGGATGCCCCGCGGCCGGATCTGCCCGTCTCCGGCCTCTTCCGGCTCCTCCCGCGCCCCATCGACGCCAAAACGGCGAGTCCTCCTTCGCCGACCTCGTCGTTGACCTCCTGGAGGTAGAAGACAACCCGGCCACGTCGGACGTGTCCGCCCTGAACCGGAAATGTCCGCCATCCCTGAGGTCGAAATATCTCTAAGTCCCAGATCCTGTTAATTATTTTGCCATCTTCATCATGTTATAACTCTCTCATCGTAGATCCGATTTGTGCGTGTAGCATATCAAAATGTTAAACTCGACGAGTAAATCATTTCATCTGATTGCATCATTTTCATTTAAGCTCATCTTGATGCCCGAAATGTCGTTGGGAGAGGGCTCTGTGATGAATTTGTCAGATCTGTTTCAGCAAATGGCATTTTGTCATTTTTGCCATGATTAATGTGTGCATGCTACGCTCCTGAGCTCTACATGTGTAATCGTTAATGCTGATTTCAGGGACATAGAATTTCACTAAGTCCATGTTCTGTTTCTGTTGTTTTGCCATATGTTCATGTTGTTTCCTAGTGATCCGTGCCTCTTTTGAGGATGATCAGTAAGGATATTTTGTTAACATTGTGGTGCTCTATCCATCCATGTCTTTGTTTGCATTTATGGAGCACCCTAGCTTGAGTCAATCGAGCTCTACTTTTTCTATAAAATGATCCTGGCAGATTGTTGATATGTTTAGCGATTTTGCCGAGGATGTTGCTATTGATCCGTGCATGCTATGATGTTGTTCTTGCCATGTCTAGCTTCTATGCCACGTATTCTTGATGGGTGTATGCTTAGTTTGTCATGCCATGCTCTGTAGTGAGTGCATCAAGCTCGTAAACATGCCTACTCGTTAACTGTTTTGCATGCTCCAGTTTTTCAATAAGTCAGAATATGTTCATGTTTTTGCCATGTTCACATGCTTGCAATTGTATTTTATGATCCCTTTTGGCTCAAGGTCACTAAGGGACTTTTGTTAAGTGCTTTGAGTAGCTTCATCCCATGCCTTGCTTTGCCATGTTAAGTTCCTGTAGCTTGTAGTTTTCATGCTCTAAAGATTGCTACCTGATGATAAATTCCAGACTTGTGTTAATTTCACAAAGTCTGTAACCTGTTATCATTTGCTCTTTTGCCATGCTTGTTTTAACCTGTTAATGGATGAATTAGCCGTAGCTCAGTGTTCATCTTTTGTCAAGCATCATGAGTTGATCCCTGCCATGTATTTTGTTTCCATGTTTGAGTACTGTCGCATATTTATCTTGATGCATTTAGGAGGCTACTTGCTGTTTATCGCAGACCGGTGCCATATTTGTTTTGGTTGCCATTTCCAAACCGTGCATCCGATTCCGGTGATCTTTATATCGATTTCAACCAAAATCACCTCACCTTTCCAGTGGCACTCTTGGTTTTCCAAGTTAAGGCCAGGTTCAATCATTCCTTTGCACATCATGCATATGCATCACATACCGCATCCCGCATATCATACCATGTTTGTGTGTGGTTTGTTTACTATGTTGTGTGCTTCTTTACGGTGTTGCTTCTTTGGGTTGGTTCCTATAACGTCGCGTTTGTGAGGACCTGTTCGACTACGTCTATTTGTCTTCTTCATGGACTGGTTCTTCTTCCTTGCGGGATCTCAGGCAAGATGACCATACCCTCGAAATCACTTCTATCTTTGCTTGCTAGTTGCTCGCTCTTTTGCTATGCCTATGCTGTGATACCTACCACTTGCTTCTCGTGCCTCCCATATTTTTGAAACAAGCCTCTAACCCACCTTGTCCTAGCAAACCGTTTTTTGGCTATGTTACCGCTTTGCCCAGCTCCTCTTATAGCGTTGTTAGTTGCAGGTGAAGATTGAAGCTTGTTCCATGTTTGGAACATGGATATTCTTGTTGGGATATCACAATATCTCTTATTTAATTAATGCATCTATATACTTGGTAAAGGGTGGAAGGCTCAGCCTTATGCCTGGTGTTTTGTTCCACTCTTGCCGCCCTAGTTTCCGTCATATCGGTGTTATGTTCCTGGATTTTGCGTTCCTTACGTGGTTGGGTTATAATGGGAACCCCTTGACAGCTCGCCTTGAATAACACTCCTCCAGCAATGCCTAACCTTGGTTTTACCATTTGCACTAACATCCTACCACCTTCCCTTGGGTTCTGCAGACTCAAGGGTCATCTTTATTTTAACCCCCCCCCCCCCGGGGCCAGTGCTTCTCTAAGTGTTGGTCTGAACCGAGCTGCCTGCGGGGCCACCTCAGGGGAACGTGAGGGTTGGTTTTACTCGTAGCTAGTCTCATCTGAGTGTGCCCTGAGAACGAGATATTTGCAGCTCCTATCGGGATTTGTCGGCACATTCGGGCGGTGTTGCTGGTCCTGTTTTACCATTGTCGAGGATGTCTTGTAACCAGGATTCCGAGCCTGATCGGGTCTTCCCGCTAGAAGGAATATCCTTCGTTGACCGCGAGAGCTTGTGATGGGCTAAGTTGGGACACCCCTGCAGGGATTTGAACATTCGAAAGCCGTTCCCGCGGTTATGGGCAGATGGGAATTTGTTAATGTCCGGTTGTAGAAAACCTGAAGTTGACCTTAATTAAAATACATCAACCGCGTGTGTAACCGTGATGGTCTCTTCTCGGCGAAGTCCGGGAAGTGAACACGGTGTTGGAGTAATGCTTGACGTAGGTTGTTCTAGGATCACTTCTTGATCATAGTTGTTCGACCGTGCTTTTGCCTTCTCTTCTCGCTCTCATTTGCGTATGTTAGCCACCATATATGCTAGTCGCTTGCTGCAGCTCCACCTCATACCTTTTACCTTACCCATAAGCTTAAATAGTCTTGATCGCGAGGGTGTGAGATTGCTGAGTCCCCGTGACTCACAGATACTTCCAAACCTAGTTTACAGGTGCCGATGATACCGTGCAGGTGACGTAACCAAGCTCAAGGAGGAGCTCGATGAAGATCTTGTCATTTGTGTTGTTTTCGTTCTAGTGGAGCCCAGTTGGGGTCGATCAGGGATCTGTGTAGCTTTTGGGGTAGTCTTCTTCTATTTTGGTTCCGTAGCCGGACCTTGATTGTATCTGGATGATCTAATGCTTTATTCATGTAATTGTGTGAAGTGGCGATTGTAAGCCAACTATGTATCTCTTTCCCTTATGTATTACATGGGTCGTGTGAAGATTACCTCACTTGCGACATTGCTTTCAATGCGGTTATGCCTCTAAGTCGTGCTTCGACACGTAGGAGATATAGCCGCATCGACGGCGTTACAAGTTGGTATCAGAGCCTTCCCCGACTTTAGGAGCCCCCCTGCTTGATCGAATCGCTGGCGTTATTCAGTCTAGAAATGTTTTGAGTCATTTAGGAATTATATATATCAGAGAGTTAGGACTTCTTTTTACTCCTCAGTCCCTTCGTCGCTCTGGTGAGGCATCCTGATGTAGAGTTTTGACTCTTCTCTTCTCAAATTTCACTAAAAAAATTTAGGATCACGCGGGTATCTTGGAATCGTTCCGATGGTTTTGTGATGAGAACATTGTTCTTGGTGCCTCCTAACATTTAGGGGTTGTGGCAGTGTCCCGGGGAGTTGAGCTCTGTGGTGTTGTCGTCACAATTTTATCGTTGCAGTTCTGGAATACCTGAGTTTAGTTTCGCCGACATCGAAAATCTCTTTTATGCAGTTGTTGGTGAGATAACCTCAACGCCACCCAGTACTGGGGCGGGAGTTCGGGAGTATTGCCATAACTCGTATAACGGATGCTTTTCGAAGGTTGAGGTAAACGATTTTCGAAGGTTTCTTGGTTATGTGTTGAAGGATGGATACAGCTGGATGTAGGATTTGCTAGTTTGGGTGAGATATTATGCTTCCCCTGTATCCCCAACACCCGATTGCATAACCGGAAAATTTCGGGAGTTTATAAGTGGGAATTCAAGTAGCTCCTAGGATATCTTTTCAACAGATGTATGATATAAAATTGGGGTTCGACGTCTAGTGGTCCGCCTATCCACGGTTGGTTTTACAGTGATCTCGTCGTGTCTTAAAGAGTCCTTGGCTATGCCGACTCGGGGACACTTCGTATGTCATGTGCACTGCCTTGTACATGATGGTGCTATACGATCGAGCCCGTGTAGGCCCCACCACAAAAACTTTGGACGAAATCTCTATCATATGTTTGTACCGACTTATTCTGCAAGCCAATCCTTGTTTTGTTTTGAAGTGTGGTATTCGAGTTGCTTTGAAGTCAAATGTTGATTCCATACCTTTTCCTAAGCGGTGTTCTCATACCCCGATGTGAACACTAATCCTTCTTGATCACCGAGTTTGTCATGTCAATCCTTTTAACCGGTGTGCTTCTCTTCAAGTGGATCTGATCATTGCAACATCCGCAAGATCAATTTCTCCAAGTTGCCTTTGTTTTTCCCGCCCACCCACCCTTTTTCTTCAAAGACTCAGATTTCTTATTCAAGTATCTTTTTATTGATGGGAAGCATCTCCATTCCTTTTCCTTCAATGTTCTTATCCGGTGATTCTCATGAAGATCCTAACGGTACCTCAAGTTCGTCATTCCTCATTCTTTTTATTCTCCGGTGGATTCAAATCAAGCTTTGGTGTTGATCATATCCTTTTTCCTTGTTTCATATACCTTCTCATGCCGGTGCACCTCATATTCATTCACTTCTCGCTATTTAATTGTTCCGGAGTGCTTAAGATATCTCGAAGATTAGTGTTTTCCACTCTGCATGCATTCAAGATCTTTTGAGGTTGTTATCCCATTCAAGCCATTTAATTCAACCGGTGCATTCTCTCTTTTAAATTATCAACGCAGTTTCTTTTGAGTGGGCCCTAACCCAAAGGTCTTTTCCCAGGCTCTTACCCGACTCTTCTTATTATACCGAAGCTAATCTCAATTTCATTTCAAAGTTTGATGTAAGAATGATTTATCATCAATCAATTGCCTTTCGCCAAGATCTTTCAAATTATTTTCATCATTGGTTCAACCTTTCCAATTTTAATTCCGGAGTACCTCAATAATTCATGGTGGTGTTTCTCATCGTCATTCTCAGATTGGAAGACCAAAGATGATTTTTTTTCTCAATCTTGCTCCATTCTCTTCAAGATTCGTGATTCTAGCTTGTCGCCGTCCTCTCATAATTATTTGCGATTGTGAGATATTATTTTGACCCATCTGGAGTAATTCAGAGTATTTTCAGTTTGATTCTCCGGAGCCCATCATCTCAGAATTATTCATTCTCAGCCTTCAGCTCTCGTTCTCCAAATCTTACCGGTGCATCATTCAAATATTCTCTAATCAATTTGTGATCCTTTCGTTCTCATGTATCTAGATTGCCTCAAGTATGTTCGTTCATTTGCTAATTCTTACCGGTGATTCATCTCTTTTCTTCGTTCATTTTCAATTCTTATGGTGGTTTGTTCAAGATTTCTCTTCCTCCTTTATCATATTTATTTATTCGTTCTTTCCAAATCCTACCGGTGGTTCATTGAATACCTTCCCAAGGGTGCGCAATATCTATTTTAATTCCTTTCTATGAGAATAAGTAGTATGCCAAATCCGTGCTTGTCATCAATCTAGACTGGTGAAGGATACACATAACGTAATTCTTATTATTGTTTCATCCAAGTGATCTAGTTTCTTCTTCCCAGAGTTGTTCATCATATCACATTCTTGGTCCGAGGTGCTTCATCTTTTCTTTTCCGGAGTTCCAAGCGCTAATTATCACGGAGATCCATCTAAATAATTACAAGGTTTCACCTTGTGTTTTCCGACTTCTCTTTATTTTCGTTATTCTTTTTGTTACCGGAGCTCTTCATGAAGGTTCTACATGTTTGTTCATCAAGGATTTATATCCATTCTCCAAGTGTTCATTGAGATTCTTTTCTAAGGAGCTCAAGCATTCTTCATCTTGCTATCCGGAGTGCATTTTTTTCTTCCGTGTCATTGGAGGTGGTATTATGTCATTCTTGATAATTTCCCTTCGTGTTCGTGTTTCACAAGTTATCAAGATGAGGTATTTTAAATCCACCAATCTCTTCATTGGAGTTATCTTGGGCTATATTTCACCTAAAGCTTTCCTTTAAGGATTGTCGCTCTTATGGTGTTTATCAATGATCCAAGTTCTTCATTTATCCTCCCGGTGAGATAGCTTCTCGTCTACCTGTTCTTATCAATCCAATTCTTTTTCCCGTGAGTGGCAGGTTGTCACCTCATAATTTGAGATGTATTCCATAAGACCATATCAAGCGTATTCTTTTCATTGTTGGTTTTCCAACAATTTCGTTCGACCCTTCTCCTATTTCAATGATCTTCTTCTATTCTTTTCTCCAGAGGCTTTGTGATGTTGCTCTTTTCAACCCATCTTCTTGTTTTACCAAGTTCATATTCTTTTCCTTGCTTATCCCTTCTAAACCAGAGTGCTACTTGAATCGGTTCTTTCTTTTTCCCCTTTCTTAACGGAGTGTTTTCAACTTCGTCATCTCCATTGTATTCTTTTCTCGAAATGGTTTAACCTTTTTCAAGGTTCTTTGGTTTCACTCGTTTGTCAAAGAAGCAACTTAGTTTTACCTCTTCTCTTTTTCTTCCGTTTTCCCTCCGTTGCCATTCTAGATCTCGGGACGAGATCCTCTCGTAGTGGTGGAGTGTTGTAACGCCCCGAGACTGATGTGCCAGGTGTCCTCCAATTATTCGCGTTTGTTGCATTGTCATTGCTTGCGTGTCATGCATGTCATATCATGTCATCATGTGCATTTCATTTGCATACATGTTCGTCTCATGCATCCGAGCATTTTCCCCGTTGTCCGTTTTGCATTCCGGCGCTCCTATGTCACCCGGTGTCCCTTTCTACCTCTTTTCATGTGCAGGGATTAAAAATTTCCGGATTGGACCGAGACTTGTCATGCGGCCTTGGTTTACTGCCGGTAGACCGCCTGTCAAGTTTCGTGCCATTTGGACTTCGTTTGATACTCCAACGGTTAACCGAGGAACCGATAAGGCCTCGTTTGTGTTGCAGCCCAACACCCTTCCAATTTGGCCCAAAACCCACCAAAAACCTTTCCATCATCTAGAGCGTTCAATCACGATCTCGTGGCCGCAAACCGCACCTTATTTGGAGCTTCCTAGCTCCCTCTACATCTATAAATAGATCCCTCCATTTCATTTTCGGGTCTTTTTCCCCGAAACCCTAGCCTCCCTCTTCCTCGCGCCGCCGGACATGTCCATCCCGCGCCGGACATGTCCAGCCTCCACCTCACTCTGACCAATCAGAGCATGCCACGTCACGTCGCTGCTGCTCTCCTCCTATCAGGGGCCGCCACCTGTCCTCTCCGCGCTGTTCACCGCGCATGGGCCAGCCGGAGCCCATCACGAGCCCGCCACGGGCACATCGGGCCCGATCTTCCCGAGCCGCCGCGCCGCTCGTCTGCTGGTTCCGCTCGCGCCGGAGCATCACCGGAGCATCGCCGGAGCTTCCTGCCACCTCGCTGGCGCATCGCAGGACGCCACCATGGCCTCGCCGGACTTCGTCTCGGCTTCCGCCCGCCTGACATCGCCGCTGCACGCCGCTCCTCCGTTGCCGGCCTCCGCCGCCTCCTGCAACCTTCGCCGGAGCAGTGACCCGCCGGTCCTCCTCTGCCTCGACGCCAAGTCCCGCCTCCACTGACGCCGTTGACCGGATCAGCCTCTGCCAGCCGCACGCGCCAACCGAAGCTCGCCGCCGCCCCTACCTTGCCGATCCCCGCAAACTCCGGCCAGATCCGGCCGGGAATGGATGCCCCGCGGCCGGATCTGCCCTTCTCCGGCCTCTTCCGGCTCCTCCCGCGCCCCATCAACACCGGAACGGCGACTCCTCCATCATCGACCTCGTCGTTGACCTCCTGGAGGTAGAAGACGACCCGGCCACGTCGGACGTGTCCGCCCTGGACCGGACATGTCCGCCCTCCCTGAGGTCGAAATATCAAGTCCCAGATCCTGTTAATAATTTTGCCATCTTCATCATGTCGTAACTCTCTCATCGTAGATCCGATTTGTGTGTGTAGCATATCATAATGTTCACTTCGACGAGTACATCATTTCATCTCATTGCATAATTTTAATTTGAGCTCATCTTGATGCCCGAAATGTCATTGGAAGAGGGCTATGTGATGAATTTGTCAGATCTGTTTCCGCAAATGGTATTTTGTCATTTTTGCCATGATTAATGTGTGCATGCTATGCTCCTGAGCTCTACATGTGTTTTGTTATATGCCATGCCATATTTACAGGGGAGTTTGCCATGTATTTTTGTGATCTATGTGGTGACTAGAACAAGCTTGCAAAGTAGCGTAATCGTTAATGCTGATTTCAGGGACTTAGAATTTCACTAAGTCCATGCTCTGTTTTTGTTGTTATGCCATATGTTCATGTTGTTTCCTAGTGATCTGTGCCTCTTTTAAGGATGATCAGTGAGGATGTTTTGTTAACATTGTGGTGCTCTATCCATCTATGTCTTTGTTTTCATTTATGGAGCACCCTAGTTTGAGTCAATCGAGCTCTACCTTTGCTATAAAATGATCCTAGCAAATTGTTGACATGTTTAGTGATTTTTGCCGAGGATGTTGCTATTCATCCGTGCATGCTATGATGTTGTTCTTACCATGTCTAGCTTCTATGCCATGTATTCTTGATGGGTGTATGTTTAGTTTGTCATGCCATGCTCTGTAGTGAGTGCATCAACCTCGTAAACATGCATACTTGTTAACTGTTTTGCATGCTCCAGTTTTTCACCAAGTCTGAATCTGTTTACGTTTTTGCCATGTTCACATGCTTGCAATTGTATTTTATGATCCCTTTTGGCTCAAGGTCACTAAGGGACTTTTGTTAAGTGCCTTGATTAGCTTCATCCCATGCCTTGCTTTGCCATGTTAAGTTCCTGTAGCTTGTAGTTTTCATGCTCTAAAGATTGCTACCTGATGATAAATTCCAGACTTGTGTTAATTTCACAAAGTCTGTAACCTGTTATCATTTGCTCTTTTGCCATGCTTGTTTTAACCTGTTAATGGATGAATTAGCCGTAGCTCAGTGTTCATCTTTTGTCAAGCATCATGAGTTGATCCCTGCCATGTATTTTGTTTCCATGTTTGAGTACTGTCGCATATTTATCTTGATGCATTTAGGAGGCTACTTGCTGTTTATCGCAGACCGGTGCCATATTTGTTTTGCTTGCCATTTCCAAACCGTGCATCCGATTCCCGTGATCTTTATATCGATTTCAACCAAAATCACCTCACCTTTCCAGTGGCACTCTTGGTTTTCCAAGTTGAGGCCAGGTTCAATCATTCCTTTGCACATCATGCATATGCATCACATACCGCATCCCGCATATCATACCATGTTCGTTTGTGGTTTGTTTACTATGTTGTGTGCTTCTTTACGGTGTTGCTTCTTTGGGTTGGTTCCTATAACGTCGCGTTTGTGAGGACCTGTTCGACTACGTCTATTTGTCTTCTTCATGGACTGGTTCTTCTTCCTTGCGGGATCTCAGGCAAGATGACCATACCCTCGAAACCACTTCTATCTTCGCTTGCTAGTTGCTCGCTCTTTTGCTATGCCTATGCTGTGATACCTACCACTTGCTTATCATGCTTCCCATATTGTTGAACCAAGCCTCTAACCCACCTTGTCCTAGCAAACCATTGTTTGGCTATGTTACCGCTTTGCTCAGCCCCTCTTATAGCGTTGTTAGTTGCAGGTGAAGATTGAAGCTTGTTCCATGTTTGGAACATGGATATTCTTGCTGGGATATCACAATATCTCTTATTTAATTAATGCATCTATATACTTGGTAAAGGTTGGAAGGCTCGGCCTTATGCCTGGTGTTTTCTTCCACTCTTGCCGCCCTAGTTTCCGTCATATCGGTGTTATGTTCCCGGATTTTGCGTTCCTTACGCGGTTGGGTTATAATGGGAACCCCTTGATAGTTCGCCTTGAATAAAACTCCTCCAGCAATGCCCAACCTTGGTTTTACCATTTGCAATAATAACCTACCACCTTCCCTTGTGTTCTGCAAACTCAAGGGTCATCTTTATTTTAACCCCCCCCCCCGGGGCCAGTGCTTCTCTAAGTGTTGGTCCGAACCGAGCTGCGTGCGGGGCCACCACGGGGAAGCTTGAGGGTTGGTTTTACTCGTATCTAGCCTCATCTGAGTGTTCCCTGAGAACGAGATATGTGCAGCTCCTATTGGGATTTGTCGGCACATTCGGGCGGTGTTGCTGGACTTGTTTTACCATTGTCGAGGATGTCTTGTAACCGGGATTCCAAGCTTGATCGGGTCTTCCCGCTAGAAGGAATATCCTTCGTTGACCGTGAGAGCTTGTGATGGGCTAAGTTGGGACACCCCTGCAGGGATTTGAACTTTCGAAAGTTGTGCCCGTGGTTATGGGCAGATGGGAATTTGTTAATGTCCAGTTGTAGAAAACCTGAAGTTGACCTTAATTAAAATACATCAACCGCGTGTGTAACCATGATGGTCTCTTCTCGGCGGAGTCCGGGAAGTGAACACGGTGTTGGAGTAATGCTTGACGTAGATTGTTCTAGGATCACTTCTTGATCATAGTTGTTCGACCGTACTTTTGCCTTCTCTTCTCGATCTCATTTGCGTATGTTAGCCGCCATATATGCTAGTCGCTTGCTGCAACTCCACCTGATACCTTTTACCTTACCCATAAGCTTAAATAGTCTTGATTGCGAGGGTGTGAGATTGCTGAGTCCCCGTGACTCACAGATACTTCCAAACCCAGTTTGCAGGTGCCGATGATACCGTGTAGGTGATGCAACCAAGCTCAAGGAGGAGCTCGATGAAGATCTTGTCCTTTGTGTTGTTTTCGTTCTAGTTGATTAGTAGTGGAGCCCAGTTGGGGGATCTGTGTAGCTTTTGGGGTAGTCTTCTTCTATTTTGGTTCCGTCGCCGGACCTCGATTGTATCTGGATGATGTAATGCTTTATTCATGTAATTGTGTGAAGTGGCGATTGTAAGCCAACTATGTATCTCTTTCCCTTATGTATTGCATGGGTCGTGTGAAGATTACCTCACTTGCGACATTGCTTTCAATGCGGTTATGTCTCTAAGTCGTGCTTCGACACGTAGGAGATATAGCCGTATCGAGGGCGTTACAACATGGCACCATCACAGTTAGCGGAAATACTCAGCGTTTTCTATGCGCGGAAGAGTGTGCGGCGGCTTTAACAGCCGAGCACTAGACGGCTCACCAACCAGAAAAAATGGCAGGTCATCGAGACCACGGGCACGGTTAGACGAGTCCGGTGCACCATTACATATACACGAGATTGGTTTGATGATCAAACCCTCCTAGACGGAACCAGGGGCTTCCCGCGTGTAATCAGGGCTGGTCCGGCTCAACTTGACTTATCTTGAATTTTAATAGTTCATTGATAATAACCAATTTTTTGGCACGGCAAATTTCACCTAAGTTCTTGTATTTTAAAGATGACAATCGTGCTACACCCGTCCAGGACACGGCACAACGGAGACACAGATGCAGATGTGCAGCAGGGACCCGCTCAATGGTTTCTTTTCAGATTAAGACCCTGCGTAATCCTTTTTACTGTCTCTTGTTGTTCACATCCTCGGGATACGCAATACAACCAAGAAGGATGCTGACGTTATTGGCATGTGGCCACATCAAGATATTCCACGTACCTGGACAATCGGGGTTTATTATTAAGGGCCTCGTTCAGCCCGGCATATGTTATAAAGACCGAATACCTTAGGGAGTGTTCGGCGTTGCGAGTTTGGCCTTATATTCATCAGCTCCGAATCATGTCTTTGGTCAAATGTTGGGTTTGCCCGGCTACCACGTTTTGGTACCTTATGTTCCACTATATCGGCTAAGGTAGCACCGGGAGAACTACTGCGATTGTGCCCTGGTTCATCCGGATGAGCACCTCAGTAGAGAAAGCCGAAAACTGACTGTCACGATAAAGCGCGAGACTGGTCAGCCACTCGATGACTCAACGGAATCTTCAGGATTACTCCGCATTAACGAAGGGCCATTTCCCGGTCATGTACATGCGTGCCCCGTATTCGGACGAGCGCATTAGTACCAGGGGCTATATAGTAGCCCCACCGTGAAACTCCTATGGCTAAGTGAAAGTGTTAAAGCAATATAGTCTGATTGCCTCATTCGCTGCGCTACTACCTCCTTAATGGACCAAGACGTTGGATCAAGTGTTAATACGCGTTTTTAGCGAACACCCCCGCATTATATGCGTGGGGGCGGAAGACGACGACTGCAAACTTTCAGGTTATATAAATATATACATAAACGGCCGCACAGGAGGCATCATAATACTTTCAGGCAAAAGTATAAACATAGCCTTGATAACTCAATAAAACATTGTTTTACAATGGGAGTGCATGTCACTAGAACATAATATTCTTTGAGCATTGCGCCTCTATCGAACGAGCGCCTTCAAGGACCTCTTCAAAGTAGTGCTCGGCAGCTACTCGGCCCACGGCCAAACCTTGTGTTGCAATAGCAGTGGCCTCCGTATCTGCCCAGTATGTCTTGACACGGGAAAGTGCCATCCGCGCACCCTCTATGCACGCCGACCTCTTCATAGCGTCGATGTGCGGCACAGCGCTAAGGAATTGTTGCACTAAACTAAAGTAACTATTCGGCCTTGGCCCTCCCAGCCAAAGATGATCCACAACAGACCTCATGGCAAGTTCGGACAACCTATGAAGCTCGAACCACTGGGCCATCCGCTCATACAATAGAAGCAAACACACTAGAGCATGGAACTGTGACCAGAACAGCCTCTCCACTTCACGATCTTTTTGATCCTTGAAGTACTCGGCCGCATCAGCAGCACTTGCTGCCAAATCCACATATAAGTCTGCAAAACTCCATAGTTGATCAAGAGGTGCATACTTCGGATCTCTAAACTTAGTACGCAACAAAAAGGGCTTCCCAGCTGCGATATCTCCAGCTTG